>NC_045787.1:92489035-93689035 GCF_009873245.2 Balaenoptera musculus
AGCCAGGTGGTCCTTGGGCCAGGGCTCGTGCTGCAAGCTCCCCAAAGGATTGTGTGCTCTGAGCTTGCAGCTATGGCAAAGCATCTCTGGCTCTCTCCATGCATGCATTTCTGCTAGCTGCAGAATAGGAGTAAGAAGCATCAAAACAGCGCACCTGAATCAAAAAATGCCCCTTTCTCTGCAATGTCTCTCCAGTGCCCTCTATTGACAAAGATTAATATTATACTCACTGCAAAGGGAGAGATGCTTAAATGTTCCTAAGGTCCCAAATAGTCCCACAGAAGTAGTTCATAAAAGGTGGATTTGGAGCTGAGGTAATAAACTTGTAACTGTCAGAGAGATTCAATCCCCATGCTTTGGCATGCATGTTTCTAGCTAGGATAATTGTTGTATCCTGATCGTCAGGTCTAATAACATTATGTCGTCCATATAGTGAAACAGCATGATCTTCTGTGGTATGTCAAGGTGAACAAGGTCTCTACAGCTTGTATTGTGTCAAAGAGTGGTCATAGTCCTGGAGCCAGACAGCGAATGTAAACTGTTATCTTTACTACATAAAAGCAAACTACTTCTGATATCCTTACTGATGGGATTAAGAAGGATGCGTTCACCATACAGCCTTCACCTATGAAGATCTATGGCTGTATGCCCTGTTCCAGAGTCTGTATTTATCCTGCCAGTAGGATACCTCATTCAGCACAACAGCTCTGACTAGGGCTACAATTTGGTTGACTTTATGGGTGCCCACTCTCATGCCTCCTACTCCAACTGCTTTTGCAGGGGACAAGCAGATAAATTGAATGGGACTATATGGGGGATACTTTCATCCTTTAAGTCTTCGATAGTTATCCTAATCTCTGCAATTCCTCCTGGAATATGCTATTTTCTATTTACTGTTATGACAGGAGGTAGTTGTTGAGGCTTACATTTGACTGTTGCTACAAAAATGATTCATATTTCACTGGTTAGAGAACCATAACAGGAGTTCTCCTAGCTACTAATCAATGGTAGCCCAATTTATATACCTAGGGCCCAGGAAAATAACGACAGGATTGGTCTGAGAACCCCACGAAGGTGTACTTGGGGCAGAAATACATTTATCACCTGCCTTCGACCAGTCTGCACTTTAATAAAGGGACTGTGTTGTTTCGGTACCCCTAGTGTCAGTGGTAGACTCTGTGTCCAGTGATCCTTGAAAAGTCTGAATACTATCTTTTCTCCAGTGTAGAGTTACCAGTAAATGGCTGTAGATACATTAGGAGAAGGACAATGGGAATATTTCTTGTACACATTTCTGGTGACATTGCAGGATTATCCCATCAGTCATTGGGTGTTGGGTCTGTTAATTGATTTAGATCTGGAGACTGGATGAGGAATCACAATTTGTTCCACTGTAGCAACTGATGTCAGAGTTCTGCTTACTGGTTCCTGATTTTAAAAAAGGAAGTAACATTCGTCACTGTTTGTGTACATATTGCTCCTGGCAATGCTAGGTCCTACGGCTCTGATAGGCACTCTGGCCTTCTGGCCCACTGTGGAAATTACATCAACTCCTGACGGTTAAATGCCACCCACCTTACTTCTGTCTTTCTAGAATCCTGTCATCCTCACTGGTGTTATGAAACTCAGCCCCATGGTAGAACCTCTTTTTGTAAATTCTGACCTATAGAGGGCAACCACCACTGTGGTTTTCAAAGATTATCAGTGTTTCCTCACTAGTGCGTTTTTATTGCCTTAATGAAGGGACTGTTCTCTGGGCTGTTCTGGAAAAATAGTCAAGGGATGAGTTCTCTGATTATATATCGACATAATCAATACAGTCAACATTTCTACCTCCTCGAGCATCTAACCTCCATACTCTACCAAGACAGCTTCAGCATCTCCACATCATTTACTCTAGGCCATCATTCAGGCCAGTCTTCAAGGAGCAATTCTAGTAGCATATTAGGAGTGGATCTATGAGGGCCTGCAAGGACATTGACCATCGGTCGTATGCCTCCTCATATTCCCTATTCAGGTTTATTCCTCCCCATACCACAGTCCAAAATCTTCATGTTCCATCCCCACATATACTTTGCTCATACCTCCTGGTACATATTAGCTGATTGCTTCATTGTATAAGTATCTCCTTCTGGAGAAGGAACTGTATTTCCTCTGTCAGGCTTGGTTAACACTTTCTCCTACCCCATCCTAATCTATCACATCTGAGAATAATTCTGATGCCACTGCATACTAGGTATTACCATGACCCCTGCTTACCACCAACAATGGGTCCTTACTGCTATTTGTCTGTTAAGGGGTCCAATTCCAAAATCCCATCATAACATTTTTCTCCAGCCAGTCCTGGTAGCAACCATTTTATCCTTGGTCCCCCTGAAAGCTCAGCTTGAGATGAAGGCTTGAATGCAGGTAGTTTATTTGGGAAGTGATCATGGAGTTAGGGACTTGGGAAGAGAAGCAGAGAAGGAGAGAAAGATATACAATATCACACTAGCAAGTTGGCCACATTGCAGATGACTGATGCTTGAGCCTGAATTGGTCAAGAATAGCCTCATGTTCATGAACTCCCCTGAAATTCTAGGTTACATATATGTGAGTATCAAGTGTATTCCCACAAATGTCCTACATAACAGTATCAGAGAACTCCTGGAATAGGAAGTGAGACCACACTGTTTGAGTTGAGGTGTTGTCATGGCATGAGTGAAGGCGGTCAAAGCCAACATGGACCAGGTGGTAATAATAATGGCTCTAGTAAGAGCTGGGGCTGAAAGGATGTGAAATGATGCACAAGAGGTATCCAAATCACTAAGGGAGAACACAGCAATGGCTCACACCAAGATGGATGAATGAATTATTACTATGGATGGAAGGACTAAATAAAAAATAAACAAATCCCTATTTCCCTGCTTCATGTCTTGACATACAGAACCAAAACTTAATGCTACATTATTCCGTTTCTGAAGGGGAAAGTGAAATTTTGCTAATAATTGTAATTTATAGAAAATTTGTTTTAATGTTCTAACAACTCCTTGTCGAAAGATTTGGTTATTGTACAGCTATCTTTACTCCAGGACTCCAGTTGAAAGAAACTCGAATGTTTATTCCAACATTTGGTTTAGGCCTAAAGGGCTGAAAATTAAATTAATCTTGATGTCTGATTTATTTTCTTACCATTAGTAAACTAGTTGCAAATATATTTAATTTAGGGCATGTCAACACTTGTACTCATTCACTTGTGTCCATTTAAGAGGCTGCAGATTACCTTTAAAATACTTTATATGGGCCAACAGTTTTCCCAGAGGCAGACAAAATTAGGGCAGTATGTTTCAGAGAAAAACAGCAATTCAAAGTTAAAATCAGGGTCCATAACATAACATAACTAGACACAGTCATCAAAGGCAAGTCCAGCTTTCAGCTTAATCGTTCATGGGAAGCTGTGTAATAATACAACATTGGGGTTTTTAGACTGGCTTTTCCTCCTGAGTTACATACAATCTTGTAAGAAACCAACATGCAGAGTACAACCTCGTGTATGATTCCAGCCTTCATTGTGTATAAGGTGAAGCTTCTTAATGTATTTTCCCCCAATATTGGGAAAGATAGAGAAGCAGTTGCTTGGATTGCTCCTTTGTAGAAAGGGTGGGCATGTAGTACCACAGGCCAGTGGATATAATGAAGAGGAAGGTAAATGAAGTCATTCATGTTTTTGTCACAGAGAGTCACTGGGGACCTATGATACAAACCAGGCTATGTGCTGAAAGGGACAAGGAAAGCTGGGAAATACTAGCTGTCCAGTACAGCCAACCACTGAATACACAGACAAGTGTAATACAAGAAAGAACGTGTGATAGATGCCACAAGAGGAGTGCAAAGTGACTCCTGGTCCAAGAAATGCAAAGAAAATATGAACAGGTTCTGGTGTGGCTTCAGGAATGGCTTTACAAATAGGCTAGAGTCCAAAGGAGGGATAGCTCGGGTTTGGAAAGGTGACAATAGAAGTGGAATGGCACACCAGGTGGCGAGAACAACTCTGCTATCCTTTAAGGCTCAACCCAAATACAACTTCTTTCATGAAGCCTTTCTTTCCCTATTCCTCTCAAGTTGCAGAACCACCTCTTCTTCAAGCTGTTTATACCTCTTCTCTAGCATTTATAACACACTGTTTTAGATTATTGCTGCATGCATGTCACAGTTCCCTTACCAGAGAGGGGACACCTGAAAGCTGGATTCATGTCCAACTCTTTCATGGAGCACCAGTATCCAGGACAAGACTCCAGACAGACTCAGTTTGCAATAAAATCAAGGCATGAATAAGAAAGCAACGAGGAGCACAGCTCGCAGCTTTTTTTCTGGTCTTATTTTGTGAATTCTTATTTATTTATTTATTTATTTATTTTGGCTGTGTTGGGTCTTCGTTTCTGTGCGAGGGCTTTCTCTAGTTGTGGCGAGCGGGGGCCACTCTTCATCGTGGTGCGCGGGCCTCTCACTATCGCCGTCTCTCTTGTTACGGAGCACAAGCTCCAGACACGCAGGCTCAGTAATTGTGGCTCACGGGCCTAATCGCTCCACGGCATGTGGGATCCTCCCAGACCAGTGCTTGAACCCGTGTCCCCTGCATTGGCAGGCAGATTCTCAACCACTGCGCCACCAGGGAAGCCCTATTTTGTGAATTCTTATTCCATCCACCTGGTAAGATTTTTCTCACCAGTCGAGTCCTCCTTTCTATCCTTTGGCCACGTACCCTCCTGTGCTTATGTACTAACACAAGAGAGAAAGAGACGGGGGAAGAGAGAGGGAGATGCACCTCCGGAATACACAGGGACCACAGTGCTCCAGCGACGGCATTCCATGTGATAGAACCTGCACAAGACAAGGCCGCCTTTCACAAGGTCTTTGCGGAAGAGCGGTTCAGCAGTGCAGAAGTAATAAGGTTAATCTTCTTTTCTCTATTAGAAAAACATTTTAAAACCCATTAAAGTGAGGACCAGAAAAAAACGAAAAGTGTTACTTTACTAATAAACATAAAAACTAGGAGTTTGGGATTAAAATATACACACTACTATATATAAAATAGATAACTGACAAGGTCCTACTGTATAGCACAGGGAACTGTATTCAGTATCTTGTAATAACTTATAATGGAAAAGAATCTAAAAAAGGTTTTATGTATATATAACTGTATCACTTTGCTGCCTACCTGAAACTAACACAACATTGTAAATCAACTATATTTCAATAAAATTGTTTTAAAAAACAGCTAAACCTAGGACAGCTCGATATTTGTAGAATATGCCATTTCCTTAGAGACTCCATTTCCAGAGGGACTATATAGGATCCACGCTAAAATACTCCAAATGTTAAATTTTTTCAAATGACCATTTATTAAATGTATTCAGAGAAAACTAGAAAATTATGAACAGAGAGCTAGGACATAGCAACTGTGACTATGTTAGACATGGATATTTCATAAATTGTAAGTTCTTAAGGGGTGTGCACTACATCTGAAAGTGGGCAGATAAAACTGCAGTTACCTGTTGAATAAGCACCACAGAAAGTGGATGGCTTAGGGGCATATGTGAAACCAGAGTCTGTGTTCATCAACTGTGACCTATGACTAATTAAATGCTCTATTGTTAAAGCAAAACTCATTTTCCTTTTCCTGAGGGCAAATATGTGCCAGGAAATGAGGTGCAGCGCTATCTGAGGTCCAATATATTGTAATATTTGAGTTGCTCATCAATCACAGTCTGTCTTCCTTTGCCAGCACTTGACAGTTTCCTGCCTCACACAAGCTGGAACAGGGAAGCTTTCTGGCTGGAGAATCTGCTTTTCTATAAATTTGGGCAATGGCCAGCTAAAAGAGGCTCATATTAACATTCAGCCTAAGTGGACTGTATATTTAAAGTGACCTTGTGTCCCTGCATGGAGTGCATTATTTTTAGTTAGGCATCGGTAAATTTCCTCCTCAAAAGGTAACGACACTGACTAGAAATGACTTAGCCCAGATATATTTGTGGTCATTGAAATAAGAGGTAAAAATAGAGGCAAAATGGTCTTTGGTTTACCGTCTCATTGTGGATTCTGGAAATTAACGTGACTCTATTAGCAACAACTGATTTATAAAATAAGAATCTCGGCAGTTTAATAGCCATGACCATGAATGTGGGATCTAGCCAGTGAGAGACTGCTTTTGGCCAGCACCCCTTGGCAGAGACTTCTTCATTTAGAGTTGAATGAAAATTAAAATTTTCCTTTCAAAAAGTTTATTTTCACCATCTTTGGCAGGCTCCCTCTCTCCTGAATGATGATGACATCATTCTCATGTCATCTCTATCCACTTTGTGCCTTGCCTTGATATGAAGATGTTCTTCTCTCATTTTGCTTTGTTTTATGATGATTCAGGAGTCAAGCATGCAGAGTACCTAGCACACAGCCAGATATTTACTAGGTGCTCAGTTTCTTACTGTTATAACTAAGAAGGTCTTTCTGCATGGATTAGGAATGGACCTTTGGTTCCGTTTTCAGTGAAATCCACTTAATCTGAATTTCCAAATTCTTGCTCTGCCACTTATGTTGATACATCGAACCACTTAGTTACAATTTCCCTGAGCCTCAGTTCCTCAACTCGAAGTGGGAAAAGTCATACCATCTCACAAGGCGCTATGAGATTCAATACGATGCTAAATGCAGTAACGATAATGCTTTGAATTCTGTGAAGTGCAGTACACAGAATAGCTATTAACGTTGAGAGGAAGAGAAATCCAGATCTCACAATGAATTATTTCCCTTTGTTATCTTCTCCTATTTATATCAGTAAATCATGGACCCACTCCTAGAAAGTGATAGAATGAATGGAAAGGAAGATTTTAGGAACCAACCCACTGTGGAAATAGCATCCCTGGCTTTCTCAGACCCCTGAGGCGTAGGACCACTGACATGCTACTTCACAGGAGGGGAGCTGCCCCAGCCCTCTCAGTGCTTCTTGGCCTGAGTTTCTGGCACAATCTCTTCTCTTCCTGCTGCTGGCTCTTTGAACAGGCTGTCCAGGCATTTTAAGTTTGGCAACCAGTGCAATGAACTGCTTCTTCTTAAAATAAATCATTTGATTTGGCTTGCAACTAAGCCTTTTTCTCCTGGATTCATTCTGTAGAAACAGAAGGAGAAGATGTAAATGTCCACACAGACCAGGCCTAGTTCCATCTTCTGTTCTGTACAAACCCCCATATGGTCAAGAACCCAAGTGTTGCCCTTTTCCAGAACAGCTATCCTGCCCAAAATTCTTAGCACTAATGCCGAAGGCCTTCTAAGGATCGAATGGAACCCCTGGAAAATTTATATTTGCTGAGGTATGTAAGCTATCCTTGTGTAAATTCCTGTAGGGGTTAAGCCCTAATGATTGAGGAACATATAAAATGGAAAAATCAGACATAACTGGAGAGGTTTGACATAATTCCCTGGCGATCTCCCAGTTTTCAAGGCAATGTTTATTTTATATGTGGTGCTTTTCAAAGTAATGCCTTGAATGTTATAGCTATGTAACATGCTGATTTTCTCAGTAACATATGTAGCTCAAAGAAGATCTGTGATAAGACTGAAAAACACAAGTTGTCAGTAATTGCAAAGTGCCTGGTTAATTATATTTTGAGCTAGAAACATTTTTTTCTGATTCGCTCTACTGATAATACATTTATAAGCTACCCTGCCTCTCTGGAATCTTGTTTTGATCTCTATAGAAAAGTATACACTAGCCTGAGTTGCTTTTATATGTTTCTTTTGTTTTTGTTCATATGGCTTCAATTTGCATTGCTCCTATACGGTTAGCTTCATCATTCAAACATTTATTCTGAAATTCAGTAGGATTTTCACTTTCCTTCTGCCAGGGCACTGAATGTTCTCAATTCTTTTACATTAAAGCAGACCTTCTCCATTCAAAAGGGAACCTTCCCAAGGCCTTCAAGAATCCTCAATGGATTCATTTCAAGGAATATTTCATTCCTCCCCTCCACAAAACAGTTAGCTATAACTGAAAACTTTAACTGAACTCTTCAGACCCTTAACAATTCTGGATATATGAGCTTAAGCCATTTGTATGTATATAGCTTTAGAGACTAAAATAAGCCCAACCCTTTACTACATTATCATCGTTTGCTAGTAACGTAAATCAGCAAAACTGCCTCAGTGATGATAAAATGTGCAGAGGTGTGGATAAGGGTGAAGATGAAGACAAAATGTATTACACAGAAGTGTGAAGTAAGTCACAGCAGCTCGGGAAGGTGACCCTGAGTCCTGGGGTGTATTTGCTAGATATCAGAGAAGACGGTCTGCCCTCAGACTCTTTAGATTCCAAAATTACTTCTTCCTTCCTGGATATGCACATTTGCAAAAGGCATCTTCCTTTAATATGTGTCCATTCCTCTCTTCAACTCTGAAGACATGTTTTTGCATCTAAGCGGCCCTCTCCTATTAATTTCACAGCGTAGAACACTTCCGAAAACAATTCCTAAATTTTACTCATGGGAAAGGTCAGCCTGGTAGTCTTACTGGTTGCTTCATAGAAATACTTGTACAGGCTTTTGGCTTATTTGAATATCACTGTTCAGTTAAATTTCTTTTAACATAACCAGATAACGATTTATTTCATTTTGATAAACATTTTGTTTCTCATTTGCACAGCGCATAGCCCTTCCTTAAATGGTTCCATGGATCACTTTTTCTGTTTCTACAGTATTTATGTAGTTGTTCCTGCTGTGTAGATCTGAGCTACCTTCTGATACAGTTTTTTTCATTAATACATTTTATTTTTAGGACAGTGTTATGTTTATAGACAAATTGAGCAGAAAGAGTTCCTATGTGCCTCCTCTTCCCCACACAGTTTTGCTAGAATCATCTTGCATTGCTGTAGTACATTTATTATAATTGATGAACCCCTATTGATACATTATTATTAGCTGAAGTCCATAGTTTACATTTTGTGTAGTTCAGTCCTATGGCTTTTGACAAGTGCGCAGTATCATACATCCAACGTTACAGTATCATACAGAATATCTTCACTGCCCTAAAAATGCCCTGTACACCACCTATTTGTCCCTTTCCCTCACCCCTCCAACCCCCCAGCAACTCCTGGCAACCACTGATCTTTTTGCCATCTTTATAGTGTTGCCTTTCCTAATACTGTTCACTGCTCAAAAGTCCTTTATTTTCTGGCTAAGAACCATGCCTTGGACTTATATTATTCCCCTCATTTTCATCACTGAACTAGCAGAAGATTTTCTTTTCAAGAAAGATACGAATTTTACCACCAAAACGTATTGCCAAGGTAGCAAATGTGTAGAACAAAAATGGCCAGCCTGAGCTATCAGTATTTAGAGACCATCTAGGCCTAGTAAACTCGCTAAGTGACTCCTTCTTGCATATTAAGCTTTGAAGCCTGAGAGTCAAGTTTATTCCTTAACAAAATGATAAATTGCTACGTGGCATGGACCTTCAGGTGCTCTTGGGAGGCCTCAAAATCCTGAGGGTTAAATCCACAAGTGCCAAAGATAAACTGAAACCAGCAGTCTGGAGCATGTCACCGAGGCTGGTTTCTAGCAAGATCACACAAGTTTGATTGCTGACCTGTACCCCTGCAGCTAAGCTTGATTCCTAGGCTGCTAAATCAATGGAATTAAAAGGTATCAGCGACCTCAACTAGACCTCTTACAACAGGAAGAAATAGGAATCAGGGGCTTCCCTGGTGGTGCAGTGGTTGAGAATCTGCCTGCCAATGCAGGGGACATGGGTTCGAGCCCTGGTCTGGGAAGATCCCACATGCCGCGGAGCAACTAGGCCCGTGAGCCACAATTACTGAGCCTGCGTGTCTGGAGCCTGTGCTCCGCAACAGAAGAGGCCGCGACAGTGAGAGGCCCACGCACCGCGATGAAGAGTGGCCCCCGCTCGCCGCAACTAGAGAAAGCCCTTGCACAGAAACGAAGACCCAACACAGCCATAAATAAATAAATAAATAATTAAAAAAAAAAAAAAAAAAAAAAAAATAGGAATCAGAATCCTCTCAACAAAGCTTCATTGCTCTCAACTCTTTGCCTCAAGAAGACATGAACACCTACCGTTCTCCTATCTCTTTGTATGTTATGTGGTGGGTTACATTTCTCAAAAACTGTTGTACCTGGTGAATCCAATTAATTCCAGCAACACTCTCACCAGTTACAGGCCCCTAATAATCTGAGTTCTTTAGGTATCTGGTCGAATGCTGTGCCAGCATTTATTTTACAGAACTATCAAAAGACAAGATGAATGCATTCCATGGTACACAACTAAAATAAACAGCTTTATACAATGCCAGCCATGGAAAGCAGAAACTTTTTTTATATATCTCTCACTTCTATGTCTAAAAAAAGGGTCTTTTTTTCATTATTTATGATTCATCTCATATTTTATTATTTCTTCCGGGATTTAGATGGTTTAAAAATGAAATATTTTGCTAGATTTTCACCTTTTGTGAAGTAAGAAACACTGATTTAACATAGACTCCAATAGTTGTCAGCTCCCATTACTGCAAATTCAGAGACCCATTCACATTTCTTTATTGTATAGGGTTTGGGCTAATCAAATATTTTGATTGTTGGAATAATGTGTTTCTTGAAATAAAGTAACACTGTTAAGACATCTAATAAGGCAATATCTAGAAAGATGTAATAGAAATATATGAAGAACACTTACGAGTTCTTCAGGTGCTTGATAGAGGAGCTTTCCTGTGGAGTAATTTTATGGGAATATTCCAATCCTAGAAGTGAGGGTTATCTAAGACTCGCAGATACATAGAGAAGGGAAGTTGGCAGGAACCAGGTATTATTCTGAGAGTGCGATTTGGAGGGAGACAAGAAAACCATTCGGCCTTGGCCTTATATTTACCAAGGACCTCAAATTGACAGGCTGTCTCCAAATAAGTTGATGCATGCAGGAACGAGAAACACATCACTGAAAGATGTTCTTCACATACCTCATGCAACTTGTCATTTTTGGAATCTTTTGTAGCTTCTCTTCATCAGGAGCCCCCAAGATGGAAGTGGCCATGAGTTCTCCTAACTTACAGAAGGTGTGATATGGTACCTTACAGAATTTACAGGTCTGGATTATGATACATTCTTCTTTAGCAATAAATGTTTTTTTCCCTTGACAGCCTGTGCAGAGTCCCAAGATGTAAGACAAACAGAGGCAGAACTGCTCTCTTAAAATCAGAGGTCACCTGAGCCTCCTCCTGGCCCTCGAGGTAGCACCAAAGATACCTCTGAGAAAACTTAAGACTTCAGAAAACAAGACTTGGAAACCTCTAGATTGGCTTAACCCCCTTGACTTACAGATACCAAAATCTAGGCTCAGAGAGATTAGGTATGCTGTTGAAGATTGCCCATCTGGGGGAGAAGTATACCTCCAGATACACGATGGAGCACTTTTTCCCCAGTAGGAATTGCTGAAAAAAAAGTGAGTAGTTTCACTTTGATCCCCTGTTATTCTGAGTTCAGAAGGCCAGGGTCCTCAGGAATGATGGTGTGTGGTAAACTATTAACCTGGGCCCAGAGATAAATCCTTATAGAAAACATACCACAACCAATCATGTTAAAACACGTGTGTGTAAAAATATTTAACACATATTACTGTCTAGGTCAACCATTTAAGACATGCTCCAATGAAGTCATAACATTGAGGCTTGTATGTATAATTTATAAATATGCTCATATTCACACAGGAGTGTAGTAATCACACCTGAGTTCATATACACACATGCACAAAATAAAAGGCAGGGAAAGGAGCAGGGCAGGGTGCTCTCTCTGAATCACTTCATTCGCTTAGTAAATGTTTATGTAATAAATTCCAGGTTCTGGGCTCATGCTAAAGCCCTTTGAGACCAGCAAATGCCTTTCAGAGGGGCTTTTCAGAAGTGGCCTCCTTGCAACTTCTTCCAAGATCTTTTTTTTTTTTTTTTCACTTGCTGCATTCTGTCATCTGTCTTCCTAGTGAACCTCGATCGACTCTGCTGCTACCATAACTTTCTGCTTTTGAGACAGAGCCCCTTGAGATCTTGTAGAAATAAAAAGAAAATAGAGGCTTCTCTGGACTGCAGAAATTTGGAATTACTGATCTCCTTTTTCTTTTCAGAAAGCCAGCTGTGTAATGTCTCAACTCCAGCTTAAAGGAATACACTTTTTACAAAGCTTACATCACCTGGCCTTCAGGCTGAGTGAAGTGTTACGAGCACAGCACTTCTCAATTCACTTTCAGTTAAGCAATCCCCTTCCAAGGTAATTTTGACTTTAGAAATCCCAGCCCCTTAATCAAAAGATCCCAAATGGTTCAAGCCAATTTTATTCCATCATTGTTGAAAGCTTGCAACTATAGCAAAAATCATCTCTTCTCCCTTAGACTGTAATTGTTGGGCTCAAACCTGTGTTGACTTGAATTAACCTTTTTCTGACTTTGATTCTTTTTGGGGTTTTACTTTCGTATCTGATACCCACCCTCCTCTCCTGGTTTTGGCTTTAGCTGTCTTATGGTGGTGTTGACCACTCTGAAGAGTCCTGCCCTTCTGTGAGGTGTGTGCTGTAGCAAGTCTTCGAGGGAACAGGAATTTTGGAGATTATCTCATTGTTAATGCCATTTTTCAAATGAGAAGTAGGGGCTCAGGGAAATAAAGTGCTTTATACAGTCAGGAGGCTATTGGTGGTATCAGTAGTATGGAGTTGAAATAATGAGAAAGGCAGCAAGAAGCAGATCTCATGTCAAAGAATTGAGGTGACCATTCAGAACACAAAGGAGAAATACCAGTAGAAATGAAAGTGACTTACACATTAGTTATTGTACTCAATTCCCCAATAATCACGTATTGAGCAAAATGGACATGATGTGTTGCCAAGGAACTGCCCACCATGGTCAGTGTGCCTGCCGAACTCCACAGCGAATGTGACCATGAAATGGGTTGTAAGACACTGAGGAAAACAGAGAAGGGACCAAGAGGGGCCAGAGCTAATGGGCAGACCAAAGCTACAGACCAGCAGAACACCTGGATATCTGCTACCCTGTATTAGAACTAGAAATCGATGTGTACCCACTAAGCTTTTAGTTCCATCTCTACATTGTTGCAATCAGGCAACCAATGAGCACTATAGTGGTTGCTGCCCCGCACCTGGCAGTGTCCAGCTCGTTACCTGCCGTCTCTTCAATTGCACTGATTACGTTTCTACTCTCTAGAATGCTTCTTAATTTAGATTCCTTTTTGCTTGGGCAAGATAAAGCTGTGTTGAGGAAAAGGGAATACAGTTTAAAGACAGGCTCTCTAAGTGCCCTATCAGCAGAGGTTGCCTAGAATTCATGTTAGAATATTTGAAGTCCATTGCCAAATTCTTGTCATCACTCATTTTTTGTTTGATGTTCTCAAGTAACTTCTTTCCTAGTAAAATACAAAGGATGGCCCCTTATGTAGCTATCTGTAAAGTATATATTTTGTTTAATGGGTATATTTATAATCCCAGATCTGAAAGAGCTGAGACTTCAAACAATACATAAACTATAGCTATAGTTTACTATATTATCATACAATATATATATAATTACATACTTATAATAATAATTGTAATTTAATATAATGCTGGATTATATGAGAATATAGAATTATATGTGATAATTCTTTTTTTATTGAGGTATAGTTGGTTTACAATGTTGTGTTAATTTCTGCTGTACAGCAAAATGATTCAGTTATACATATATACACATTCTTTTTTTTTAATATTCTTTTCCATTATGGTTTATCATAGGGTACTGAATATAGTTCCCTGTGCTATACAGTAGAACCTTGTTGTTTATCCATTCTATATATAATAGCTTATATCTGCTAACTCCAACCTCCCACTCCACCCCTCCCCCAACCCCCATCCCCCTTGGCAACCACAAACCTGTTCTCTATGTTCCTGAGACTGTTTGTGTTTTGTAGATAGGTTCATTTGTGTCCTATTTTAGATTCCACATATAGGTGATATCATATGTGTTTGCCTTTCTCTTTCTGACTTACTTCACTTAGTATGATAATCTATAGTTGCATCCATGTTGCTGCAGATGGCATTATTTTGTTCTTTTTTATGGGTGAGTAGTATTCCATTGTATATTTGTACCACATCTTCTTTATTCATTCATCTGTCGGTGGACATTTAGGTTGTTTCCATGTCTTGGCTATTGTGAATAGTGCTGCTGTGAAATAGGGGTGCATACATCTTTTTGAATTATAGTTTTGCCTGGATGTATGCCCAAGAGTGGGATTGTTGGATCATATGATAATTCTATTTTTAGTTTCCTGAGGAACCTCCATACTGTTTTCCATAGTGGCTGCACCAACTTACATTCCCACCAACAGTGTAGGAGGGTTCCCTTTTCTCCACACCCTCTCCAGCATTTGATACTTGTAGACTTTTTAATGATGGCCATTCTGACCAGTGTGAGGTGGTACTTCATTGTAGTTTTGATTTGCATTTCTCTAATAATTAGCAATGTTGAGCATCTTTTCATGTGCCTCTTGGCCATCTGTATGTCTTCTTCAGAAAAATGTCTATTTAGGTCTTCTGCACATTTTTGGATTGGGTTGTTTGGTTTTTTGTTGTTGAGTTGTGTAAGCTGTTTATATATTTTGGAAATTAAGCCCTTGTTGGTCTCATCGTTTGCAAATATTTTCTCCCATTCAGTAGGTTGTTTTTTCATTTTGTTTATTGTTTCCTTTGTTGTGCAAAAGCTTATAAGTTTGATTAGGTCCCATTTGTTTATTTTTGTTTTTATTTCTGTTGCCTTGGGAGACTGACCTAAGAAAACATTGGTACGATTTATGTCAGAGAATGTTTTGCCTATGTTCTCTTCTAGGAGCTTTATGGTGTCATGTGATAATTCTTATAATTATTACATGTCAATTGTTATACCATATTACTAGTCACTGTTTGTTAGGCACTAGAATTACATTATTTATGTAATATAATTTTACTCAGTGTTTGCTGACTAAATTTAGACACTATGGGTAAAAACATAGTTACAGTTTTAAATTCTCTTCCTTCATAAACCCTCTTTCATACCCCCTGGAATGTGTTCCTTCCGTATTTCCATTATAAGCATGTGATATTTCAGTGTTTTGGTTGTGTTCTATTTAACCATTCTCGTTGAACAATTTAAGTGTTAGAATTGAAAGCTACATGGAGAACCAGTGTTTAACTGTGGGTAAACTGATGTGCAAAGATATTGAGGCATTAGTCATGCCGTCCTAATTTTTATCATTCTAGTCTTCATTGCTTTCTACCCTACCATGTGCAGACTTTGGAGATATATTCAGAAATCCTTACTCCCTCCCATAGTTGACTTGCCAAAAATAGGGAACACAAGACTCCTTATCTGGAGAAGATGAAGATGGGAAAATGTTTGCAAATCCTCAATATAAAATAAGAAAAGAGAACAACAGTGGGGGCAAACTGCACTTCTATGGTTTGGAAAAGCAAGAGTTTCCCAGCAAGCAACTCAATACTAAAGAAGATAGCTAGGATCAAGGTGCATTGAAAGCACTGCTCTGTGCAAAGATGTGGGGAAACAGAGATATACCAACTGGGACAGGAGCTGGGGAGGAACTTTATGGGTTCAGCTGGAGACTATGTCACCCCATCAGGGACTTGTGCAATATAGGGGACCCTGTGACAGGGTGTCCCCTCTAGTGAACCTCATGAAAATGTTGTATTTCAATGCTTGCCTTGACAGAGGATATTTGACACCTAAGAGAACTGAGAGAGGCAGCATCAGCTAAACAAACAAACAACAACAACAAAACTGTTCCTTTACTTTCACTGTCTCCCACTTCATGCCTTCTCTTAAAAGATTGGGGAAGGAGATGCATCAAGGTTGGAGAGGAACAGACCATGCCCCCCCACTTCCAATCCTGGCTATGGAATCACTGGTTGGGCCAGATCTGGTGGGAAGGGAGAAGCTTGGAATTGGATGAATTCTTTATAACGTTCTATTTAAATATGACTCAGTTTTTTTAACCCTAATATTCTATAGTACTCAGAAAAGGTATGGGATTTGAGAGACCATCCAGATTTAAGGAAGGACAGGAATTATTTAAAAGAAGTGGTAGGGAAATAAAGCTCTTACCTGATTTCACCCTATGAAGTTAACCCATTCAGTACATCAGTTACATGATTACCCTTGAATCTTTTCTTCCTTTATGATTACTCATTCATTTTGGGGGGTGTGGGGGAAATGGGGAACTGTTTCTACATTTGTGTTAACACTTCCATTCAAGAAGAAGACTGTGGAGTATCACTGTTGACCATTTTCTCCATAATTCCCATGAGCTTCAAAGAGGGAAAGAGGTTGGGATGGAAATGGGAGGTCTTTCTCTGAACTCTGTGCCAAGGGAAATATTAGATTTCTTCCTTTGACTAATAACCAGGAAAAAGATGGAAAGTTTCTATAAGCAGATTATATGTATCACAGTTATCACATAGAAACATTACAGAGTGAGATAGAGGATAGGATGGTACAAAGGGTCTTTGGTTTGAATTTCCTTTAAAAAAAGGGGAAAATGATGGCATTTTGGTATGATAATGGAACATTGAGTAAGGTATTATAAAACATTATATTTTATAAGGTTTGATTTAGGAGCAAGAAATAATTGTGTTATGTTACATTTTGTTTAACCTGAATGCAACTTAAATCAGACTTTTTCCTGACTGTATAAAGATTTATTTACAATGAACAAGAAATATAATAACCATAGCAGAGTAGATATTTTCATGTGAAACAATGACTTTCTACCCAGCAATTCATCTCAGCTTTAAATATATTTATGGGTCTAAAAAGATTCCTCTTTACCTCTCTGAGCTTCAGGCTATATTCTAAATTGCTGTGTATGAGAGAGTTGATTTCAACTATGAATTTCCACTGTGTTGAGGCAAATGGCCAAATGATGACAGAAGGGCAGCAACAAAGGCTGAGTCTGAACTGCATGGAAATCCACCTACGTAGTGTCTTCTTACTTACCCTTGCAGGGCTCTTTAGGGAAATACCTCACCCCCTTAGGAAAGCTCCCTGTCAGGGAACTCAGGGTGCACACAGCAATGGAGAGGGGCTGGAAGCCCCATCCCACCAAAGAGAACATGGTAGGAGCCTGACTGTGGAAGAGGTCAGTGGACTTCTCTGCCTTCCCACCCAGAATGTAGTCTTGCTGGTGAAGGTCACCCTTAATATACTTTATTTTCCCTATTCTTGTGAAAGTAAAGGAGAAGAATTTTGTTCTGTCTTTGTTTGTTTAGCTGATGTTGCCTCTCTCAGTTCTCTTAGGTGTCAAATATCCTCTGTCATGGCATGCATTGAAATGCAACTTTTTCATGAGGTTCACTAGAGGGGACACCCACTTCACAGGGTCCCCTATATTGTACAAGTCCCTGATGGGGTGACATAGTCTCCAGCTGAACCCATAAAGTTCCTCCCCAGCTCCTGTCCCAGTTGGTGCATCTCTATTTCCCCACATCTTTGCATGGACCAGTCCTTTCAGTGCACCTTGATCCTAGCTACCTTCTTTAGTATTGAGTTGCTTGCTGGGAACTCTTGCTTTTCCAAACCACAGAAGTGCAGTTTGCCCCCATTGTTGTCCTCTTTCCTTATCTTATATTGAGGGATGTTTCAAACATTTTCCCACCTTCATCTTCTCCAGGTGAGGAGTCTTGTGTTCATATGTGCTCCCAAACTCTAAGACCCCTGAGCTCTGCCAAGAACTCTGTTATGCTCCCCTTCTCTGGTGGCAACATGGGCAAGCCTACTGTTTCTACAGGGACTTTGGTGCAAGTTGGGGGATGAATGAAATAAGAGTGTCCTCTTCCGGAAAACAGCTATTCTCTCTGAGTAGCTGTCTTGGCCTCCCCTCACTTGATTTGGTGGCAAGGAATTAAAAGCACAGGGCAGGAAGGGTAAATGCCACAATGTTCTCAACTATGAAAGATCCTTCATGAAGTTTCCTCTCTGTAATAGATCTCTTGCCTTCTCTTATATCAACTCTTAGGTCAGATTGTCACTGGAAATTTTATAGAGGTTTGTAGAGATTTATCTAGCTTCTCCCTTCAGAATATGATAGAATTTATTGCCCCTCGTTTCCTCAGCTTAGAAGCTTTAAATGAAATTCTAAGACAACTGGAAGTCCCATTCGATATCCTGTTACAATAAAACCCACAATTAAGCTGAAATAACATGAAGACTTAACAGTTTGAATTTCCCATTTCTTGGCTGTATTTCAAAATTAGTTTATTTGTAGAACCCACTGTAGGATGAGGTACTTAACCAGAGAATGATAAAATGTTGGTTCTTGAAGGAACTTTGAAATTTTCTTAGTTCAGTCATTCAGCATTTAACATAACTGAAAAAAAAAAAAAAAGAGATGTTAAACAGCTTAATTAAAGACCAAAAAAAGTAGGTTTAGTAGGTTAAAAGAACTTTTTCAAGTCTTGGAATTTTTTAAATCATCATTCAACTAAAAACCAGGACTTTTCTTAATGTAATCTCCAAGTTCCACTTGGAGGCTGAATTTTCAAAATTTGCTGGAAACGTAAATCTCATGTAGTCATATCCATTTATTTTGCAAGTCAAGCTGCTAATGAGTTACAATTCAAGGGTTATAAATCAGATATGTTGAGTCCCAGTACTCTTTTCAGTGAACTTGGGATTTAGTGTGTGAGTGTTTGTCCATGCTTACACACACACACACACACACACACACACACACACACACACAAATTTGACTCCTGGACAGCAGAGTAGCAGAATATCTTATAGATGCTTGAGGCTGCAGCTAAACATGTGAGAGACTTTGAGAGTGAGGGAGATGGGCTTGAGGAGCACCTTGGTGATCTTGTGCAATTCCTCCTTTGTTACTTCCTTGAGAGATTGAGTATACTTGACATTTTGATGGTAATGTGTTTAAACACAATAAAATAAATAAAATTACTATTCTTCTTTTAAATGAGTCCGTGCACAGACTGGACAATGAGGAACCCAGCTTACATTAAGGTTACCTAATTATTAAGCCACCGTTAACAGTAAATCTCATTAGGAAGCTGCAAAGGATAATGGTTAAGAGCGTAGACTCTGGAGTCATACTTCCTAGGTTTAAACCTGTATTTGCTACTAACCAGCTATAAAATTCTAGCAGAGTTGCTTGAAGTCTGTGTGCCAGAGTTTTCTTATCTACCATTTGGAATTAATAGGTGTACTCATTTCATTTTGGTACCATCATAAGCACCAAATGCTGCATCTCCCTTGAGTTAATAGTTAAAGTTCAACCACTTAAGCTTAAATCATTAAAGATAATAAAACTGAAAGTTAACTTGGTAAGCAAAGTATTTATTTTGTCATTTACAGTATAAATTACATTAACTTAATGAACATTAATGTTGCATTCACTGTATGATATTTTGTGATTTGTTTTTCCTGTCTGGATAACATGACAGAAAACATGTTGGGCATCGGGAATAAATATCATGATATTAATATATCAACAGATTGAATCAGTTAATCAGTGAGATCTGAAAGCACGTTGTATACTATAAAGCCCTATAAAATATAAACAATAATTATTATAAACGCAATCTTGCTAGAATCCAAATTAACCTGTTAACAGGTGTTCATTGAGTATGAACTAAAATGCAGTGCATGAAGATGATTGCTAATTTGATCATCTTTTTGTCAACTTCATTAAAGAATAACTTTTGTTATGATATATTCTTCACATGCTGTACCAAGGCCCATGAAATGTGAAGTAAGTACTATGTAGTAGGCAAAATGATGGTCCCCTAAAGATGTTCATGTCCTAATTCCTATGAGCAAAAAAAAAAAAAAGGGTATTTTCAAATGTGATTAAGGTTAAGCACCTTAAGATATGGAGGTTGATCTGGATTATCACATAGGACTAATCTAATCATGTGAGTCCTTACAATGAAAAATCTTCTTTGGCTGTGCTCAGAGTCAGATGCAGATGTGAGTATGGAAGAAGGGTCAGAAAGATGCAATGTTGCTGGCTTTGAAGTTGGAGGAAGACTGTCAAAGCCAAAGGATACCGTGGCCTCTAGGTGCTGGAAAAGGGAAAGAAACAGATTCTCCCCTAAAGCTGCCACAAAGGAACATAGCCCACAGAAACCCATGTCGGATTTCTCACCTACAGAACTGTACAGTAAGATGCTAGACTAGTTTTAAGCCACTAAGCATGTGATAATTTGTTACAGCAGCAATATAAACTAATACAGACTTTGGTACCTGGAAGAAGGACGGTGCTGTGTCAAATAACTGAAATGTGGAGGTGGCTTTGGAATTGGGCATTGGGCAGAGGCTGGAAGAATTTTGAAAAGCATGATAGAAAAAGTCTGGATTGTCTTGAATAGGCTGCTAGTGGGAATTTGGATGTTGATGACTCAGCTAGTGAGGACTCAGAAATGAGGAACGTGGTAAAGAATACATAAATTGCCTTAAAGAATACTTAAATTATTGTGAAAATAGTGTTGTAGGAATATGGAAGGGAAGGTAACTGTTGGTGAGAGCTCAGAACGAAATGAGGAACTTTTATTAGAAACTGAAGAAGAGGGGATCCTTGATATATGGTGGCAGAAACCTTAGCAGAATTGTGTCCTTTAAGTATGTAAAAAGCAGATTTTGTAAATGATGAAGTTGGCTATTTACCTGAGGAGGTTTTCAAATAAAATGTTGAAGGTGCAGCCTGATTTTTTCTTGCTACCTACAGTACAATGAAAGAAGAGAGATAAATTGAGGGGATGAACAGAACCAGGGTGTGATGGTTTGGGAAATTCTTAGCCTATACAATTTTCAAAAGGTGCTAAAAATAAGAGATTCAATATCGGGAAAGCGTGCTCTAAAGAAAAAACCAAGGGTATTGCTGTACAGCCTTTGCTAATAATTCAGAAAATATTGAGATTAAGAAATACCCTCATTCAAACCAGGAGCATTTAGGAAGCTTAAGGGCATCGACCCGCAGCCATCTCAGCAAAAGCCTATAACAAAGATAGGATTATCTAGAAAAGACCTGCAGATAAGCCTGACTGTGGAGTGAAACGCTGTGACATACACAGGCATCCTTGGGCCACTTGCTAGACTCCGCAGTGCCCCAAAGGAGAGAAGTGAGAAGAAGGGCCCCTGTGGGTCTGGATCTAGGCCTGGGCCTTTCCCCCCTGGACTTGCCGCCCCAGCTAGTTCTTTGTATCCAAGAGGAGGGAGTGTATGGAAAATTTCCATGAGCACTTCTGGTTCTTGGAACCCACATAAGTCTTAGGGAAGTACTGCATACAAATATGATCTAATACTTTCAGTGAGGTCTGGAATAGCAGTCTGTGGTCAAGCATATGTTTTATTTATTTTGGGGGGTAGGGGAGGGTACAGAAAATGCATGAATTCTCATAATAGTGAAGTAAATCAAGATTATAAGTAAATTCAATTCCAGTGTTGCCACCAAATGTATTATGAAGAAAAACTTTCAGCTTTCAGAATTTGGAAGATTTTGGAATTGCAGAGCAAGAGAGAGCAAGTGAGAGAGAGAGAGAGAGAGGGTGTGTGTGTGTGTGTGTGTGTGTGTGTGTGTGTGTGTGTGTGTAGAAAGAAAGAGGGTGAGAATGGGAGAGGAATAAAGAGAGAGAGAGAAAAAACCAGAGATAGATATTCAGCCATACTGAGAAATCAAAGCAAGTGTTTTGGGGTGAAGTATTAATTCTGTCTAAGAGAGTCTGAACTGGACCCAAAACAGTGGGTAGAGTTTTATAGAGGGGCCATGGGAAGTAAGGGAACATTCTAGGTAAAAGAAACAATATGGACAAAGTAGCCAAAGACTGAAAGTGAGAGGTACACTCTGAGGGCAATGAGAAGAATGATGTGGCTGGACCGTGGGTACTCAACAGAGAACAGTAAGAGACAGAGCTCCTGCCAGATTGGGGAGGCAAAAGCGTGTGTGCTTTATTCTGCGCCAACATAAGCCATCAGAGGCTTCCAGAAAGAGAGTACCATGGTCAGGTCTTCCTGCGGCCCTGTGGTAAAGCATGAGTGCATCTAGAAAACTGTGCTTCTCCACAATTTCTCTGAAAGCCCATGAGAGACCAAACCTTGCCATACCATGCCTAGAATTCCCTTGATGCCCTCTGGTCCAAGTTCAGCTCTCTTCCTATATCAGGTTGCCTTCACAGCCTTCTGGCCACACTAGGCATCCTAACAAAGAATTTTTAAGGATAAGATTTCATTCTTAAATAAATTATATTTTTAAAATCTATTGTGTACTCCAAGTCCTTGGTCCGGTTCTTGCCTTTCCATTTGGCAAGTTTCCTCCTGGCTGTAACAGCCATTTCTTCCCGGGACCCACCAAATTCTGTTCTGTTAGCAACAGTGAACTCTGACTTGGAACAGAGAGAAGATGCTGTTTACAAGCTGAGGGAACATACTGCCGAGGTGAAATATTCTCCTTCCTCTACCTAGTTCCTCCCACCCAATACTGTTCAAAATATAGAGGAGTTAAGAGGGCAAGAGCAAATTACACACACACACACACACACACACACACACACACACACAAATATAAGTGAGAGGTGAGGTGGGGTGAAAGCAGGAAAGAAATGAAAACAGTGTGTTGTGCTGTCAATAAAATGGCACGTTTTCCCTGCCATCAAATGAAAACAATTCTTGATTTTGATACTATGAGAGATATTAATGATCCCAGCATTCACCCTACAAGACACATTTTGAACAGTCATTTGAAATAAACTCTTGGTGAGTATTAAAGCATCACTGGTTTTAATTTTCTCATCTGTCTCTTGAATTAGATGCTTGAAAGTTGGTCCTATTTCAGATTGTTGTATGCAGGAGCAGAATCCCACAGCTCCCAGAACCAAGGTGTCCTTCTGAATGTCCTTCACTTCAGAATGGGATTCGAGTAAACATTTTTGGTGAAGTGCTTTTTGATCTATTAACACAGCTGCCATAATTACATCACTTCAAAGCACAGGCAAAAGTCACAAATCTATCCTGAAAAAAAATAATTATCTTAAATTGATTTTAACTATATTGTAAGAGCCAAGGAATAACTGTCCCACACAAATAAATAAAATTGTGTAGGGCACAGAAGCTTGGAATTAGAAAAATTATTAAAATTTAGATCAAACTAAATTTATAGAATCAACAGGGTGATTTTCTGATATTGGCAGTGAGTTGGTCATCATTGTCATGTAAAGAGTCTCCACCCATGCTTTCTTTTTTTGTGCTGTGACTTCTCTTGGACCAAAGGTGAGGCAGAACTTGGGCAAAGATGTCTTCATTATTCACTTCCCAAAGGAGAGTTCAGCTGGTTCAATTTTATAAATCAAAGTGGTATATGAAAATATAATCAGGACAAGTAGTTCGTACTCTCGTAATTGTAATTACCTTCTAAAAATACTGTTACCTGAATCAGCCAATCTGTTTGCTTGACCTCTGACTCTACTTTCACTAGAAAACCTATGGATATTACTTATTGAAGGGGCAAGTGGCCTTCTATAAAGATGTAGATCCTAAAGACTCTGAGCTCTTGATGTATGTTGTGTGTTTCATCGAGACTCATCCTGATTGCTGTGGGAGCTCTTAGAACCTTTTATTCTGTACAACTGTCAATGTTTTAGTCAATTTTTGGTTGGCTTTTATTTATATTTTTTGGTGAGTCTCCAGTCTAACCACAATTTTAATCATGTTATATGCTCTTATTAAAATTTATAACCCCAGGATGTGCCAACTGTGGTTGAATCATTCATAAGACTCTACCCTGGGTCATGCTGGGTGAATCCTTTAATGGACCTGTCATTAGCTGTCATACTGCAGGGTCTGAGACAAATTCTCCAGCAGCACAGTACCATGGGTGGTTAAGGAATAGACTTTACTGAGGGCAGGAGAAACTGATGAAGCCATGAAGTAGCAAGAAAAGGGAAGGTACACCACCCCCACTACCCTGCCACCTTCTCACCATCCCAGGATGCTTTGCTGGGACAGTTTATGTTCCTGTTCTTTCCCACCTCCCATTCTCTTTTATGATGGTTCAAGTACTAATGCAACTTTGCTATTGGGGGATAAACAGAGATCTTGATGCCATGTTTGATGGACAGCTGTTTCCAGGTGTGGTTTTGGAAACCAGCTACCCAGTGCCTGGTCACCTTGGGGCCTACCTTGCAGCCCCCTTCTTCAAAAAAGAAGTCTCTGTTCTGTGGGAAACTGAGCTTTGGAGCAGCCCCTCCTATAGGAAGAACCCTGCCCCCCCAACTCATCTTAGCTAGGTCATTGTAAGCAGTGCCAAATGGACACCAGGGGTCACTTTCTGATGCTTCAGATAATTGCACCTCACACTGCCAGCCCTAGGATAGCAAATGCCACAAGACATTCAACAACAGTCCCTTCAGCTGGCCAAAAAAGAATACACTTCTGTCTCATAAATTCCTTAATTATATTCCTATATCCTCAGTGCATGCCTGCCCTCATCATTCCGTACTTAGAAAGTTCCAATAGCCTTATAGCCAATCTTCGTGTCTATATTTCCTTTCCTGTCTTCGCAGTTAACTGTTCTTTCTGTAGCCTAAATAGCCCTTCTGACTTTCCTCTCCATGGATACTAACAGTGTCCATCCATCCCTGAATGTCCTTGGCACTTTACACCCATCTACTGATGCAGGATGCCCAGCCCCCTGCCAAGTTTAGCTCCCTCAAGAACCTGGAATCCCCAGAAGCTCTCCCCATGTCTTCTCCTGCCTGCCGATACTTCTCTGCTAAGAGTGGTGGGGCCCTAATATTGCTCTGTCCTGCTCATTAGGGTGCCATCATTTCTCCTGATGTTCTGTGGAGCATAGTATTTCTCTGCAGGCAGCAGCCCTGAACTCCCTTGTGAGAACCACCCTCTGTAGAGTTTTGCAACAGAAAAGAGAAAATGAACTGTCCCCTGTGGGCCCTGCTCTCTTAGATGGCTCCAAGGCTCCATTGTGTTACAGAGCATGTTGGTGCTACCTATGTTGGTACTATGTACAGCTCATTCTCCTATTAGGAACTTGACCTTTATCTAGTCGCCTGCAATTGAAGTGAATTCTAGCACGAGCTACAAAACTGATGCTGTACTCAGATTCTTCCATCTTCTCAGCTAAGCAGTGGCCTTGCGTCAGGCTTATTGTGCCCAATTCAGGCACTTCAAGAGGTCCTAAGTGTCCCAGGCCACTCCTTATCAATACTCTTACCCACCCATCACCCCTTATCTACATTCTCTCTCTCTCTCTCTCTCTCTCTCTCTCTCTATCTCTCTATCTCTCTTCTAATGGAGTACTCCTCACATTTCCCATTTATGTCCCCTGACCACTTTTGAATTCCCAGCAATGTCCATGCTCAAATTAGGTATTCATCACATTCTGAACGTAATGAATGCCTTCATATTTTAAGACTTTTAAAGACTTTCCATTATATACAACATCACAGTGCTCTGAGAGTGGCCCCTATCATGCTGCACAAATTTTTTTTTTGCCTTATTTCCTGCTACCTGTAAGCACCCCAACCTCTACATTACAGTCTGATGTTTGCGTTTCTCAACGTTTATGATTCTCACACCTCCAAGGGCTCTACAAAGGATACATCCTTCCTTGGATCAAACTGACCTCAATCTGTCTATTTGACAAATGCCCACTCAATCATTAAGATACAGTTCAAAAGTCACTTCTTTGTGAAGCTTTCCTTGATGGCTGTAGTTGCTTCTTCCTCTGGGCCCCATGGGCACTTGTTCACACTGGAGAACTTGCTTCTTGTGTGGTAATTACCCATGAGCAGAATCTTTCTCTCACATTAAACCATACATCCCTGCTGGACAGGATGACCTTGGCTTACTCAATTGTATATCTCAGTTGAGTGCACAGCAAATTAGCAGGCGCTCAATGTTAATTAAATGATGGCAAAGTGGGAAAAGAACACTAATGATTATGCACACATCTTTATTTACAAACCACATCTACCTGATCATCGTGAATGAACTCCCCACCAAATTTTCCACTTCTCTAGTGGATTATTTGTTGTGTTTCTGTCACTGGCTGAAGTGTTGTAGAGCCAACAGGTTGCTTGATGGCTTTGCTACAACAATTGAAGGGGTAGCCCCGTTCTGAGCATAAGCAGATAATAAAGATGGCAAAATTCTGAGGCATGGAGAAAAAGCTAAATGATAGCTTAGAAGGAAAAAGATGGAAATGAGTGCAGGAAAGTTTGGGAGGAAAAAGAGCTAGATGACCTCACAGTTTGGAGACACAGAAAGAGTAGTTGATGAGCTAGAAGTGGAAGAGCTGGGGACCACTGGACAGGGGTGCTGAGTGAGGGAAGTTGAGCTGTTCTATGAAGGTTCTGTTCTCCCCTCCCAGTCTGCAGAAGGCAGTGTGGTTCAGGGTAAGCCTCATTCAGCAATACTTCAGCCACATGAAGGCCAAGAAGACATGTTGGTATTCTATTAATATTAACAAAACATCAGGAAACAAAGAAGTCTCATTAATTTGAATGAATGCTACTAAAATAAAATTTGTGGTATTTTAAGAGAATGCGATAAAATGAAGTTTTATGCTCTGTGCAGAATTTACTATGCAAATTATAGTATAAATAATTAATCTACTTAAGAAAATCAACTGCTTTCAAGTACCCTCAAGTACTTTAGAAGCACTGATTACATAAAAACAGTGATTAATTTTCTTCTTCAATAAGTGACCAAGTATGTTCTCCTTAAACATCTATCAGACTACAGTTGGTATAGCATATATTAAATGATAAATGTGTCTGTAAGTAACAGGACTGCATTTCTTGAAAGGTATTCCAATTTTTCTCCCACGCAAAATCACACTCTGCTTGGAAAACACTCATTCGTAGGTTTAGCCCCTTCATTGTTTTAATATATTTTGAACCCCTGCTCAATTCCAGGACTTGTGCTTACCAGCTGGGGCTGCAGCAGAACCAAGCTCAAATCTATTTGCAAGTTGCTAAGAGTTTAGTTGGGAGTTTTATGCATGCAAAAATGTCTCCGATACAAAAGCTAAAAACCTAAAAGTTCCACAAGGGAGAGGTATGTATGAGCTCTTTGTGGGTTCTGAGGAGGCAAAGATTGGATTAATTAATTCATTTCCTTTGTTTATCCTTTCTAGGATTTTGAATTTCAGGGACCATACAGATTAAAAGTATAAGATATTCTCTACCCTCAAGTAGTTTACAGTCTAGAGCAGGGTTGAGTAGAAGAGATTGAGAGCATGTGACAGGGACATGCTGATAATTAATTAGTGCAAGAAGTGGATGATCTCCTACTGCCTGAACTGAGTATTCCAGTCTCCTCAGCAGCAAGGCTGTGTCTTGAGGGATAGATAAGAATTTATCAGACATTGGAGAATGTCTCCTCCACTTTCCCCATCCCCTGCAAGGAAAAATAACCCAGTGAAAGGAAGTAGCATAGAAGATTCCAGAAATATTTAGTAGATGGTGAAGCCATATGATGGGGGAATGAGTGGTGATTTGATAAGTAAAGCTGGAAATGTCTCAGTTTTCATGATAGGAATATGTAGTTTGTTTGGGGTTGTTATTCAACCAGATCTTAGGAGAATAAGATCTGAGGTGGTCTTGGGCTCCTGCCCAGCTCCCCCATAGTGACAGAACTGTCTGTATCCAGCAAGCCATGAGCACAGTTCATTCATCACCACACTTGCTGAAGTAGCCTCTCATACACTTGCCATTGACTTTGGGGGTGAGGACATCAGCTGAAAACTATGGAGGGGCACCTCATAGTAGTTTAAACTGCTTGGTAAATTGAATTAAGCATTCACAGAATCCAAAGAACCATTCTTCCCTACATTTCCCTTGACTCATTCAGATGTTACCCTTTCCCTGCTTTCGTTGGTGGTGACCCCAAATATGAATTGGGAAGAGTACTCTCAATGTCAGAGTCACCTAACTCCTCCTTGGGGAAATCCACTTCTCCCCACCTGCACTGATATATCATCTGGCCTCACCTCATAATAATACAGGCCTTGCTCACCTTAATGGGTACTTTTTCTACCCATAAAAATCATGTTTATTGGACAACATATGGTGATTCATACCCTTTAAAAGTTTACAGTCTGAAAGAAGAAATGCTGATATGAGTGAGAATAAAGAGAGCACCTGAAGGAAGAAGTGGCACATTTTTTAAATTAAATAGAGTATGGAGAAGGAAGAGAGAGGGGAATGCGATGTGGGGATAAAGCATGGAGGGGACACGTGGCAAACCTGCCATCGAATGAAAACTGCAGTAGGGATTGAACAAGCAAAAAAGCTAAAAGCGGAATATAGATTTGAACACAAATGAGCTTTCTTTATCCTTTTTCTTCTTTATGCCTTAATTATAGACTGAATTTTATTCCCACATATGCTGTCTTGGTATTTTTACACTGAAGGTTATCATCAACCAATATTTCCTTTCCAAAATAATGTTTCTTGTAAAAGTTTACAACACAGACATCCTTTCCCTTTTTTGAATGAATAAAATATATTTGATTTGTGCTGGGTTTCACAGGTGCTGGTGTCATAGCTGTTGGGCATCGCAGGTGCTGACTTCTGATATTTTCCACGCAGGTGATTTTATAAACAGTCACCAACTGGTGTAGTTCTATATTTCTGTAGATTACATTTATTATTGTTGTTGGGATATTTTAGTAAAGGAAAATATTTGGGGAGATTCTTGGCTATCTTCTAAACACTTCCATTTTACAGATGTATTATAGTTTCTTCGATTTATTTGCTTAGTAATTCTGGAAACATAAGTCAATGTTTTAGATATTTTATCGCTATAATCCTTCAATGCCCACCAGGTGCTGGGTAATGTAGATACACACAAAGACAAAGTCCTTCCTTTATACACTGTCCTGAAACATGGAAGCATGGAGTCTAGGGCATTTCTTGTAACATAATTTTATGAGCTTGTCTGTTATTTACCAAGTCTAGAAAGAGTAAGATATGGAGCCAGTTAAGTTGGAGGCAAAAAGTGGCAGGATAATTTACTGAGGTACTCAGTTGTGTTTTGTTCTTTCTGCTGTAAAAATGATGAGTTATTTTTCTCTTTATCATCCCAAGAAGCTTACATTTCTCATTCCCTTGCCTGGTCTTCAAACAGCCATGTGATTGTAAATGTATCTATCTTATTGGACTGTCACAAACATTATTTTGCATCACTTAGTTGCAAATATGCAAGTGAGATGGTGGTTTCTATGGTGGTCCCTCAATATCTGAGGGGGATATTGGTTCCAGGACCCCTGTGGATACTCAAATCTCTTATATAAAAGGGCATAATACAATGAATATAGTCAGCCCTCGGTATTTGTGGGTTCTCCATCCACGGATATGGAGGGCAGACTATATTTGTATAATGAACCCATCCAGCACCGCTGTTTCTCAAGGTTCAGGGAAGCAGAATCACTTCTACAAATGTGGGAGCAGTTTTACCTGCTGGCGCCCTCTAGCAGAAACCTTCTTCAATTTTCCTGTACTCTCCAGACAGTCTGTAAGAGGGGTAATCCCATGGGTGTTCTGCAGCTTCTATTTTTGGTTCTGTAACTGAAACCGTTATTGACCACCTTAGACTTTGGAACCTAGATTCAGAACATGAAGCTTCTTAGAATGGGGGAAGATGAAATATCTCTCCTTCATTTCTGTAGTAGAAATGACAAAACATAAATATCTCTGTACAGTATCCTTACACAAAAAGAAAAGGGAAGGTACAGCACAGGGAATACAGCACAGGGAAGGTACAGCACAGGGATAATAATTATAAATGGAATATAATCTTTAAAAATTACAAATTGCTATGTTGTACACCTGAAATTTATATAATATTGTACATTACCTACACCTCAGTTTTTTTTTAAAAAAGCTAAAAAATAGGGGAAAGGTAGTACAAAAGGAATAGAAAGTAAGATTCTACATAAACTATCAACTGTGTAGTTATAAGTGGGAGACTGAAGTTAAGCTGGTCACAGTGACATTTTTATGTGCAAGGGAAATTTTTGTGTACAGGAAAAAATTATTTAAAGTTACTTGAATTTGAAGTTAATACTGAATTTATTAAAGTATAAATTTTACAATGTAGTTTTCCTTAACCCCTTAAATTAAACTTACAAATATTTTTATTTATAATTCTCAATCATATAAAATAAGAGAAATTATTTTTAAGGGATCCTTTGAATAATTTTTGCTAAATTCAAGTTTACCAAATCTAAGTGTGAACCCCATTAAACAATTTGCCCTATTTACTAGCTTAGTTAATCCCCTTAAACATCAAATTGCATGTATAAATTTGCTACAATTAATTTAATGTTTAAACACTTCACATGTCTGATTTGGTGGCTTTAGAACCCTAACAAGCAAACCCTTCCAAATATGAGTATGCAATTTCTTATAAATCTAGTAAAGTTTATATATTTGTAAGTACTTTTATAATTTCAAACTTTTATACATATCAATAGCTTTAACAGAATTAATAAATTTTATTTTAACTTTCAACTTAAAAAAATCACAAGTAAAATTATTTTTACATTTGAAACTGGATTTCAGATTAATCTGTTGGATTTTCTAACATTGCTAACTTTTCTCACACATTACAGCCATTAAGAAAAATCAAATACGGAAATTATCTTGACCTTCACACTAAAGTACTAGTACTATGCATTTAATTTATTTCATTTCTATATTCTAAACTTTCTCATGGATAAAAACTATCTACTCATAAAGAGAATAATTTGACCCATGTGAGTGATGTAAGATTTATTATTAACCAGTGATATTTGACCAGGACAGAGGTCTCAAAAGTCATGTGTTTTTAGAGTGATGCCACTTGTGGCACAGATGGGCACATTGTGTACTTCCTATGATCAATATAACTGCTGGGGACTCAGATTCCTTCCTTTTCAGTGAAGTCTGATTTCTCCTAGATTTAAATTCCCCCTGCATACATCTTCATTCAAAGGGTGCAGAAAGCATCCTTCACTACTAGATTGGATTCTCCCTGTCTAGCTTTCAGGACACTTAAAGGCCATTTAATATTTCTCTTTTGTAGAAGAAACCCTGCACTCCGTACACAGTGACAGTTAACTGTCTCACAGACCTCTTATATACCTTCTGAATTCTCTATTCTTATTTTTCCACATCTTTTCTCTTGGGTTAGGCCCCATCCCTAATTATTTTAATATCATCCATTGGGTTGTGTATACCTCACTACCATCATCTGACTCAGAAGTCACCTGAATATACTCATGCTACTGAAAAATATAGAGAGGTCTGGGGTGGTCTTCATAAAATGTGAGTGAAGTCTATATCCATAGAAATGAGTTTGTGGGAATATTGTTGGTAAGAATGTAAATTGGTGCAGCCGCTATGGAAAACAGTATGAAGGTTCTTCAAAGAAGTAAAAATAGAGCTACCATATGATCAAGCAATTCCACTGCTGGGTATATATCTGAAGGAACATAATCACTATTCTGAAGAGATATCTGCGACTCTATGTTCATAGCAGCACTGTTTACCATAGCCAAGACATAGAAACAAGTGTCCATTGGTGGATGAATAGATAAAGAAAATGTGGCATATGTTTACACTGGAATATTATTTAGACATAAAAAAGAAGGAAATACTGTCATTTGCAATAACATGGATGGACCTTGAGGGCATAATGCTAAGTGAAATAAGTCAGGCCGAGAAAGACATATATTGTCTTATTTAGACATATGCAGAGTCTAAAAAACTGAACTCATAGAAAGACAGAGTTCAGATTCATAATTGCCTGAGGTGGGGAAAGTGGGGTAGGGCAATTGGATGAAGGTGGTCAAAAAGTATAACATTCCAACTATAAGATAAACAAGTTCTGGGGATGTAATGTGCAGCATGGTGACTATAATTAACAATACTGTATGGACATTTGAAAGTTGCTAACAGGATAGATCTCAAAAGTTCTCATCACAAGGGAAAAAAGCTTTTAATTATTTGAGGTGATGGATGTTAACCAAACTTATTTTGGTAATTATTTTTTAATACGCATCCACACATATATCAAATTGTACACTTTAAACTTACACAATGTTATATATCAATTATATCTCAGTATATAATTGACATATATGGGAAAAAATGAAAGAAAAAAGTGCATGTGGAAATGAGCAGAGCAAATGATAGAGCCTTGAATGTTGCTGAAGTTTAAGAGTCAAGAGAAGGAGAGGGCAAAAGAAACAGAAAGAGAGGTTAGAGATCATGGGAGAAGGTCCAGGATTCACAAGAAAAACAAGAATGGAAAGAGCTTCAAGAAATGGAGGCAGATGAATAGTTGCAAAGAACTAAAAGTCCTGTGAGATTAAGAATGAGAAAAAGTCTTCAAGATTGGAAGGAACCTAATTGAGAACTGGTCTTGATTTAAGTTATGTTCCTGATATTATTGCCAAGTTACCCTCTCAAAAACTAAATGATGGAAATGATTGAAAGTTGACTTCTTGAAGACATTCTACAGTAATTAGTTTATATTTTTCAAGGCTGAAGGGTGGTCATAATTGCCTTTAAGCATATGAATAAGAATGAACAGATGTTCACCAAGTTTTGCAAAGTGCTTCATGAAAGCAAACATGTTTAAGGCATTTACATATAAGAAAGAGCCATTAAACACAGAGAAGAACATCTTAGAAGATGTGGAGTATCTGGCCTTAGATGTCTTCAAAAAAAGCATAGAAAATCACTATAAGTGTATGTGTGTACATGTATGTATGATCATTTCAGGAAAGCAGGAAAGTGAAATGATATCTAGATTCTTTTAAAAGCCTTATTATTAATTCTTACTTATAAAGGAATTGAATAATGTATCTGAAATGCCAACCAGAATTCCTAGAACACAAAGAGTACTCAAGTAATATTAGTCATCTTGTTACCAGTTCTAGATATTCCTTCCTTCATTTCAAAATTTATGTGAATCCACTGTCCTAGGTACTAGGGATAAATCATCGAACAACGTATTATACCAACATTCCTTATATCCTAGTGAGGGAGACAGATTGAAAAAGTAAACAAATATATGAATAAAATAATTACAATTTGTTAGTTGTTATGAAGAAACCAAATAAGGGACAAACATGCAGAACCCCTGAAAGGATAGTGAGGACGGCTCCTTCAGAAAGATCTTTAAGAGTGATACAAACTGATATTTGGTGTAAAACCACCTTGCCTTCTGTATAGGAATAGATTTGTAAAGGGCACAAGTGGAAGCAGGAAGACTAGTTAAGGAGCTATTCTAATGATCAAGTTGAGAGGGTGGCCACCAGAGCATAGATGGAGAGATTTGAGTTAGATTTGGGAGGCAATATTGACAGAACCTGCTGAAGTACTGCATGTGATGAAAGAGAGAGTTGAGGAAAAGAGGTTTATGCCATAGGCAACTTGGTGCCATAGACAGACACAGGCAATCAAGAGGTAGACAAAATCTAAGAGGAGTGTGGGATGAATTGCTGAGTTAGTATTTGCACTCACTGAGGTTGAGGGACCTGGAAGACATTTTCGTTGTGATGTCAAACTAGAAGAAAGGTGTCCTATGGAGTTAGAGACAAGAACATCTGCATACAGTAATAGAGCAACTTGCAGGTATTTATAGAATAACATGTCCACATATGAAAAACTGGACACAAACTATTTATGTAACAAGAGTACACAGAGTAAACATTTTCTTATCTTGTGTTCTCTATGGCAGTTTAGCACTAGTTATAGCTAAACTGCCATAGAGAACAAATACACAAAGTTTAAGAATGTAGCCAGAGCTCTCCTTATTCTCCTTTTGCCAGGACAAGGCTAGCTGATTTGTGAGAATTTCAAGTTGCTCTTGGTGACTGACTATAGTCAATAGTGTTTTCATATAGGGAAAAAAAAGTCTACTCTTGGCTTGTGTTGAATTTTAACATACAGAGCCCAGCATGAATTTGTAACTTTAGTCCACTAGATTTTTTTTCTTTCTGGTACAAATAAGCTCATGTATTAAAAGTTTTATTTACATTTGACTTGCCTTCAGTCATTAGACAGAAAAAATAACTAAGGCTCCAAGTCTGAATTGCACCTTTGATAACTGTAGTCACTGGGAATAAAAGATTAGATGTAGTGAATTTATACCCTCTAGAGAGGCTGGCTATGTTTTCATTTTCCTCAAGGCTTTCAAGTCATTTCCTTGAACAAAATCAACGAGCTATGCACTTTGAGCACCTTTTGCAGTACTTTTTATGAGCAGCTTTTTTAAGGTCCATTAAGCCAACATTGTACTTTTACATCTGTATTTTAAGTTTTGCTTTCCTTTCTATTTTTCATGCACAGTTTGGTAGGTAAACACAAATTATTCAAGTGCTGTTTCCATCTGAAATCCTAACACTGAAAACTGGTTGGAGCTAAAAGGACTTCCATGAATCAGTAATAAGCACAGGGAGGTGATGATAAAGTAGATCTAAGATGCCACTGATCTTTTCTAAATAGGCATACATATCTAGGAACAAGGAAAGATAATAATCTTGTTGTACATGTAAAAGAGTTTGTATATTTCACATCACTTCTAACTTGTGTTCTAAAGGTCCTTTTGGTACCTTTAGTAAGTACCAGTATGAGCCAATCTCATGACATTCCAGAAAGGCAAGCACTGTCCTCACTTTACAGATTAAAATGTTGAAATTTGAAAAGATTAAGTAATCTGACTAGAAAATGAGTGGAGCAGGATTTAAATCTAGTCTTTCTTCCCCTATAGCTTTTTTAGTTACTCTACATTACTATATAGGGAGGCTAGATACCAGCACCAGCACATAGAATTGGATATGATCCATGAGGGAATTAACAATAGTACTACAGTTACAGCTTTGGAAAACCTAGCATTATTTCTGGGTTTGGGATTTCCTTGTGGGCGTGGGAGCTGGAATTTCTCTGTCCCTAACCCCTGCTGTGACCCCAGCAGCCTGGGACAGCATCTCCACTAGGGTTGAAGGTAGAGAAAGTGAAGGGTTGACTAATGAGATAGGAGACAGATACCTATTAACTTCCAGTGCACCCTTTCTTAGAAGTAACTGAAGAAGATGTTCCTGCAAAATAAGGGAGAAAACTCAGTTCCCATCCAAGAACCCTGGGACTTATGGGTCAGTCCTTCATGCCAGTGTCTGCTGTTGCTTTGTGCCTAAGGCCCTTGGCCTATTCAGAGTAGGGCAAGTCCACTGGTGGTTCTTTCCTTCCCTGCCCATTCTCAGGGAATCATCACAAACGTTCTCCAAGCAACAGTACACAGTGTGGTTTCTCATAGTCACCTAGACAGCCAGCTCTTGCTGGGATCTTGCTGCCCCGAGTAGTGTATTCGAGAAGGCTGAGGTCTTGGCTACTCAGAAAACCTGTAACCCGTGTCCCCTTCCCAGGCTACAGTTTTTGGTTCATTCCAACCTCTACACCTTGTCAGATCATGTCGTTTCAGTCCTTTATGGTCCTGGCTCCAAGTTGCAAACTGGTGGTATTAGACTAGCTCTCAAGAGAAAACATTCCCATCTACTGCCTTGTGTTTAAAAAAAAGTTTAAAGCTACAATTATTTAAAAATTAGGAGAGTTAATGTAAAATGTTGGGTTTCATACTTCTTTTAAAAACACAGGAACTCTGACAATATTAAGTCCTCAGACCTGGATGGCAACAGCTAGATTCAGCTGAATTGGGTGAGCTTCCTTTAAGTGGGGCAGATACTTCCCAGTTACCACAGTCCCTACAACTCCCTATTATCTTATACCCTAAGGGATCTACTCACTTGTTTCAGGCAGGGCCCTGGAGGTATTTGAGTTTGCAACCTCTCCCTAGACCTTCAATCCACAAAGCCCAGTTTATTTGCCTCCTGCCTGGTGGATAAAGAGAGTCCCAGTTTGAGATGCAAAGTCCTAGCTTCCTCTTGAGAAGGGTAAGAGAAGAGGGAAGAAAACATACCCATTACTTTTTCACTCATCCTACCACATACAACAGAAGAAACTTGCTTAGAAAAGATGAAACACTTGCATTATGGATACATAACTCAAGTGAGAGTTTGAATTCAGGACTTTCTGCCTCCAAAGTCCAAATGTTTTCCATTACACAATGAAAAAATGCATTATGAAATAAAGTAGAAGTTAACAATTTTCCCAAAAAGATTTTAGTGATCCTATCTGCAAATATTTAAGTTCACCTACAAAAAGAGAAATTCAAATGATTACTTGCCAAAAGACTGAGCAGAGTGTCAAAGCTTGTGCTCTTTTTAAGTTGTCCCAGCCCTACCACTTGACAACCAAATTATAATGGAGTCTACAAATATTTTCGTTATCTATATCCAATTGATTATATTCCAAATGACTATGATCTGAAAATCGCTGTGTGTATGTGTGATATCAAACACATGCACACACACACACACACACACACACATACATACATCTGTCCCATGGTTGATGTTGCTTTCCCAAGCAGGTGTCTTCCATTAAAATGAACAATAGCCAGAGTATAATATAAATTTCTCTAAAAATATATCATTAGAGAGATTTTACTCTTAGAATATTAATGATGAAGGATTTAGACTTTTATATTCATAGTTTTGGTTTTATGGCCAAAATATAGAAGTTTTAAGAACTTTTAATCTTTTCAATTTTACTTGATAATGACACAGACCTGCTATTGGTTAAAATAAGTCACAAAACAGAAACTAAAACGTTTTCATAATATCTTAAAAAGTTCCCTCCAGAAAGATTTCTTCATTGTTAACAATCAATGTTTCACCAAATATCTTGACAGCTGACATACAAAATTTATCATTACAGATGGTAATCCTGAGTAATCAATAAGACTTTAAATTCTGTACATCATGGTCTATTTAATAAAGTAGGGAACTATACAACTCATTTTAGAAAGAATTAACTACAAAATCATTAAATTTATCTCAGCATACTGATTTTCTACAAATAATTCTAGCTTTCTAAGAATTCACTATAGTTGAGGTTGTTAAGAATTTACTATGACACACTTACTTTCAGGTCACATATGTTGGTTTGACTATTAACAGCGAAGAAGTCTTTCTGGAGGGAACTTGCATCTACATTCCACAAATAATGATCATGCCCAAACCCCGCCCCACATACATCACATGGCTTGTATGAGATTAGACACCTTCTGCAATTCTTGATATTCTGTGCCTCTGCATCAACTCACTGATGCCTTTATAAAGTATGCTCTAAGGGACAAAGAGTCAGTTATAAGGGAACCCCTATAAGGCTATTGGTTGATTTGTCTACAGAAACTTTGCAGGCCAGAAAGGAGTGGCATGCTATATTCACAGTCTTTAAAGGAAAAAACCCTGCAACCTAGGATACTCTACCCAGCAAAATTATTATTTAGAATAGAAGGAGAGATAAAGTATTTCTCAGACAAGAAAAACTAAAAGAATTCAGAAATACTAAACCTACCCTAAAATAAATATTGAAAGGTCTTCTCTAAATAGAAGAAAAAGCAAGAATCTATAGGAAAGGGGAAATCACAATAGGAAAGGCAAATATATAAAAGGATTGAAGATCACTTAAATAATAACATAGATTAAAAAACAATCAAAAGACTTTGTAAAAGTGATTATAACTACAATTAACACCAAAAGGATAAACATGAAGATGTAAAATAAGACATCAAAATCACAAAATGTGGGGGAGGGAAATATAAAAATGTAGCTCTTTGAGAATGTGTTTGAACTTATGTAACTATCAGTTTAAAGCAGGTAGGTATAGCTATGGGTCAACATACTTGAAAACCAGGGTAACCACAAATCAAAAACATACAATAGATTTGCAAACACCAAAAAGAAAGGAATTCAAGGAATACTACAAAAGAAAAACATCAAACCACAAAAAGAAAAACAAAAGAAAATGAACAAAGAAGAAATACAAAATCAAGTGGAAAACAAGGTTTAAACTGGCAATAAGTACAAACCTATCAATAACTACTTTAAATGTAAATGGACTAAATGCTCTGACCAAAACACATAGAGTGGCAGATTGGATTAAAAAAACAAGAATTGACAATATGCTGCCTACAAGAGACTCACTTCAGGGCAAAAGACACACAGATTGAAAGTGAAGGCATAGAAAAATATACTTCATGTAAATGGAAATGACAAGAAAGTGGGGGTAGCAAAACTCATATCTGACAAAATAGACTTTAAAACAAAGACTATAAAGAAAGACCAAAGAAGGACATTATATTCAATACAATAACAAAGGGATCAATATAAGAAGAGGATATTATACTCATGAACATATATGTACCCAGTATAGGAACACCTAAATATATAAAGAAAATAATAACAGATATAAAGGGAGAAAATGACAGGAATACAATAATGATAGGAGACTTTAACACCCCATTGACATCAATGGACAGATCTTCCAGACAGAAAATCAATAAGGTGACAGAGGTCCTCAATGACACAATGGACTAATTTGACTTAATTGATGTCTACAGGACACTACATCCAAAAAAAAAAAAAAAAAAAGACTTAGAATACATATTCTCTTTAAGCACACATTAAATGTTCTCTAGGATAGACCACATACTAAGTCACCAAAAAAAAGCCTAAACAAATTTAAGAGTGTAGAAATTATCTGAAGCATCTTTTCTTACCACAATGGAATGAAACTAGAAATCAACCACAGAAAGAAAAACAGGAAAAAAGTAATGAACACATGAAGGCTAAACAACATGAGACTAAAAAACCAATGGGTCACCGATGAAATCAAAGAAGAAATCAGAAAGTACTTCAAGACAAATGACAATGAAAACACAACCATACTAAATCTATGAGATGCAGCAAAAGCAGTGCTAAGACGGAAGTTCTTAGTGATTCAGGCCTTCCTCAAGAAACAAGAAAAATCTCAAATAAACAACCTAATCTACCACCTAAAATAATTAGAGAAAGAAGAACAAACAAAACCCAAAGTCAGCAGAAGGAATAATAAAGATAAGAGATGAAATAAATAAAATAGCAAAAAAACAATAGAAAAGATCAATAAAACAAAGAGCTGGTTTTTTGAAAAGATAAACAAAACTGACAAACCTCTAGCCAGGCTCACCAAGAAGAAAAGATTGAGGACCCAAATAAAATAAGAAATGAAAGAGGAGAAATAACTGATACTGCAGAAATATAAAAATTCATAAGAGAATACTATGAACAGTTATATGCCAACAAACTGGACAACCTAGAAGAAACGGACAAGTTTCTAGAAACATACAGCCTACCAAAATTGAGTCAAGAAGAAACAGAGAATTTGAACAAACTGATCACTAAAAGTGAAATAGAATCTGTAAAAAAACAAAAACAAAAACAAAAAAAACTCTCTGCAAACAAAAGTCCAGGACCAGATGGCTTCACTGGGGAAGTCTACCAAACATATAAAGAAGAACTTATACCAATCCTTTTCAAACTACTTCAAAAGACTGAAGAAGAGGGAACACTCCCGAAGTCATTTTATGAAGCTACCATCACCCTTGATACCAAAACCAGACAAAGACACTACAAAAAAGAAAATTACAGGCCAACATATCTGATGAATATAGATGCAAAAATCCTCAACAAAATATTAGCAAACCAAAGCCAACAGTACATAAAAAGGATCATACATCATGATCAACTTGGACTCATTACAGGGTGGCAAGTATGGTTCAACATATGCAAATCAATCAATGTGATACACCACATTAACAATAGAAAAGACAGAAGCCACATGATCATCTCAATAGGTGCAGAAAAAGCATTTGACAAAATTCAACATCCATTCATGATAAAAACTCTCACCAAAATGGATATAGAGGGAACACATCTCAATATAATAAAAGGCATTTATGACAAACCCACAGCCAGCATAATACTCAATGGTGAAATGCTGAAAGCCTTCCCCCTAAATTCAGGAACAAGACAAGGATGCCCACTCTCACCACTTCTATTCAAGATAATATTGGAAGTTGTAGCCACAGCAATAAATCAAGAAAAAAAATAAAAGTTATAAAAATTGGAAGGGAAGAGGTAAAACTGTCACTATTTGCAGATTACATGATACTATATTTAGAGAACCCTAAAGTCTCCACACAAAAACTATTAGAACTGATCAATGAATTCAGCAAGGTAGCAGGATACAAGATTAATGTACAGAAATGTTGCATTTCATTACATTAATAATGAAATACCAAAAAGAGAAAGTAAAAAAGATACTCCCATTTAAAAATCATAACCCCCTAAAAATACGTAGGAATAAACTAAACCGGGGACGTGAAAGACCTATGCACTGGAAGTTATAAAATATTGATAAAGGAAACTGAAGATGATTCCAAAAAATGGAAAGATGTCCCACACAAGAGTTAATATTGTAAAAATGGCCATACTACCCAAAGCAATCTACAGATTTAATACAATCCTTATCAAAATGCCCATGACATTTTGCACAGAACAAGAACAAAGAATCCTAAAATTCCTAGGGAACCACGAAAGACCCCAAATTGCCAAATGAATCCTGAGAAAAGAACAAAGCTGGAGGCATAACCTTCCCAGACTTCAGACAATACTACAAAGATACAGTAATCAAAACAGTGTATACATCAAAAGAGCAGAACAGGGAGGAGCTTCAAGATGGCAGAAGAGTAAGACGCGGAGATCACCTTCCTCCCCACAAATACATCAGAAATACGTCTACATGTGGAACAACTCCTACAGAACACCTACTGAATGCCTGCAGGAGACCTCAGACCTCCCAAAAGGCAAGGAACTCCCCACGTACCTGGGTAGGGCAAAAGAAAAAAGAAACAACAGAGACAAAAGAATAGGGATGGGACCTGCACCAGTGGGAGGGAGCTGTGAAGGAGGAAAGGTTTTCACACACTAGGAAGCCCCTTCGCCGGTGGAGACTGCGGGTGGCGTAGGGGGGAGCTTCGGAGCCACGGAGGAGAGCGCAGCAGCAGGGGTGCGGAGGGCAAAGTGGAGAGATTCCTGCACAGATGATCGGTGCTGAGCAGCACTCACCAGCCCCAGAGGCTTGTCTGCTCACCCGCCGGGGCGGGCGGGGGCTGGGAGCTGAGGCTCGGGCTTCGGTCAGATCCCAGGGAGAGGACTGGGGTTGGTGGCGTGAACACAGACTGAAGGGGTTAGCGCACCACAGCTAGCCGGGAGGGAGTCCGGGAAAAAGTCTGGAGCTGCTGAAGAGACAAGAGACTTTTTCTTGCCTCTTTGTTTCCTGGTGCGTGAAGAGAGGGGATTAAGAGCGCCGCTTAAAGGAGCTCCAGAGACGGGCGCGAGCCGCGGCTATCAGCGCGGACCCGAGATGGGCATGAGACGCTAGGGCTGCTGCTGCAGCCACCAAGAAGCCTGTGTGCAAGCACAGGTCACTATCCACACTGTCCCTCCTGGGAGCCTGTGCAGCCCGCCACTGCCGGGGTCCCGTGACCCAGGGACAACTTCCCCGGGAGAACACATGGCACACCTTAGGCTGGTGCAACGTCATGCTAGCCTCTGCCACTGCAGGCTTGCCCCGCATCCATACCCCTCCCTCTCCCCCGCCTGAGTGAGCCAGAGCCCCTGAATCAGCTGTTCCTTTAACCCCATCCTGTCTGAGTGAAGAACAGATGCCCTCAGGCGACCTACACGCAGAGGCGGGTCCAAATCCAAAGCTGAACCCTGAGAGCTGAGCGAACAAAGAAGAGAAAGGGAAATCTCTCCCAGCAGCCTCAGAAGCAGCGGATTAAATCTCCACAATCAACTTGATGTACCCTGCATCTGTGGAATACCTGAATAGACAATGAATCATCCCAAATTGAGGAGGTGGACTTTGGGAGCAATGATATATATTTTTTTCCCCCTTTTGCTCTTTTTGTGAGTGTGTATGCGTATGCTTCTGTGTGTGATTTTGTCTGTATAGCTTTGCTCTTACCATTTGTCATAGGGTTCTGTCTGTCCGTTTTTTTTTTAATTATTTAAAAAATTATTTTTTCTTAATAATTAATTTTTAATAAGTTTATTTTATTTTATTTCATTTTATTTTATCTTCTTTCTTTCTTTCTTTTTTGTGTCTCTTTTATTCTGATCTGTGTGGAGGACAGGCTCTTGGTGCTCCAGCCAGGCGTAAGGGCTGTGCCTCTGAGGTGGGAGAGCCAAGTCCAGGACACTGGTCCACAAGAGACCTCCCAACTCCACATAATATCAAACAGAGAAAATCTCCCAGAGATCTCCATCTCAACACCAAGACCCAGCTCCATTCAATGACCAGCAAGCTACAGTGCTGGACACCATATGCGAAACAACTAGCAAGACAGGAACACGACCCCATCCATTAGCACAGAGGCTGCCTAAAATCATAATAAGGCCACAGACACACCAAAACACACCACCAGACATGGACCTGCCCAACAGAAAGACAAGATCCAGCCTCCTCCACCAGAACACAGGCACTAGTCCCCTCCACCAGGAAACCTACACAACACACTGAACCAACCTTAACCACTGGGGACAGACACCAAAAACAACAGGAACTATGAACCTGCAGCCTGCAAAAAGGAGACCCCAAACACAGTAAGTTAAGCAAAATGAGAAGACAGAGAAACACAGCAGATGAATGAGCAAGGCAAAAACCCACCAGACCTAACAAATGAAGAGGAAATAGGCAGTCTACCTGAAAAAGAATTCAGAATAATGATAGTAAAGATGATCCAAAATCTTGGAAATAGAATGGAGAAAATACAAGAAAAGTTTAACAAGGACCTAAAAGAACTAAAGAGCAAACAAACACTGATGAACAACACAATAAATGAAATTAAAAATTCTCTAGAAGGGATCAATAGCAGAATAACTGAGGCAGAAGAATGCAGAGGTGACCTGGAAGATAAAATAGTGGAAATAACTACTGCAGAGCAGAATAAAGAAAAAAGAATGAAAAGAACTGAGGACAGTCTCAGAGACCTCTGGGACAACATTAAATGCACCAACAATCAAATTATAGGGGTCCCAGAAGAAGAAGAGAAAAAGAAAGGGACTGAGAAAATATTTCAAGAGATTATAGTTGAAAACTTCCCTAATATGGGAAAGGAAGTAGTTAATCGAGTCCTGGAAGCACAGAGAGTCCCATAGAGCATAAATCCAAGGAAAAACACGCCAAGACACATATTAATCAAACTATCAAAAATTAAATACAAAGAACAAATATTAGAAGCACCAAGGGAAAAACAACAAAAAACACATAAGGGAATCCCCATAAGGTTAAAAGCTGATCTTTCAGCAGAAACTCTGCAAGCCAGAAGAGAGTGACAGGACATATTTAAAGTGATGAAGAAGAAAAACCTACAACCAAGATTACTCTGCCCAGCAAGGATCTCATTCAGATTTGATGGAGAAATTAAAACCTTTACAGACAAGCAAAAGCTAAGAGAATTCAGCACCACCAAATCAGCATTACAACAAATGCTAAAGGAAATTCTCTAGGCAGGAAACACAAGAGAAGGAAAAGACATACAATAATAAACCCAAAACAATTAAGAAAATGGTAATAGGAACATACATATCGATAATTACCTTAAATGTAAATGGATTAAATGCTCCAACCAAAAGACATAGATTGACTGAATGGATACAAAAACAAGACCCGTATATATGCTGTCTACAAGAGACCCACTTCAGACCTAGGGACACATACAGACTGAAACTGAAGGGATGGAAAAAGATATTCCATGCAAATGGAAATCAAAAGAAAGCTGGAGTGGCAATTCTCATATCAGACAAAATAGATTTTAAAACAAAGACTATTACAAGAGACAAAGAAGGACACTACATAATGATCAAGGGATCAATCCAAGAAGAAGATATAACAATTGTAAATATTTATGCACCCAGCATAGGAGCACCTCAATGCATAACGCAAATACTAACAGCAATAAAAGGGGAAATCGACAGTAACACAATCATAGTAGAGGACTTTAACACCTCACTTTCACCAATGGACAGATCATCCCAAATGAAAATAAATAAGGAAACACAAGCTTTAAATGATACATTAAAAAAGATGGACTTAATTGATATTCATAGGACATTCCATCCAAAAACAACAGAATACACTTTCTTCTCAAGGGCTCATGGAACATTCTCCAGGATAGATCATATCTTGGGTCACAAATCAAGCCTTGGTAAATTTAAGAACATTGAAATCATATCAAGTGTCTTTTCCAAACACAACGCTATGAGACTATATATCAATTGCAGGAAAAAATCTGTAAGAAATGCAAACACATGGAGGCTAAACAACACACTACTTAATAACCAAGAGATCACTGAAGAAATCAAAGAGGAAATCAAAAAATACCTAGAAACAAATGACAATGAAAACACGACGGCCCAAAACCTATGGGATGCAGCAAAAGCAGTTCCAAGAGGGAAGTTTATAGCAATACAATCCTACCTTAAGAAACAAGAAACATCTCAAATAAACAACCTAACCTTACACCTAAAGCAATTAGAGAAAGAAGAACAAAAAAACCCCCAAAGTTAGCAGAAGGAAAGAAATCATAAAGATCAGATCAGAAATAAATGAAAAAGAAATGAAGGAAACAATAGCAAAGATCAATAAAACTAAAAGCTTGTTCTTTGAGAAGATAAACAAAATTGATAAACCATTAGCCAGACTCATCAAGAATAAAAGGAAGAAGACTCAAATCAGTAGAATTAGAAATGAAAAAGGAGAAGTAACCACTGACACTGCAGAAATACAAAGGATCATGAGAGATTACTACAAGCAACTCTATGCCAATAAAATTGACAACCTGGAAGAAATGGACAGATTCTTAGAAATGCACAACCTGCCGAGACTGAACCAGGAAGAAATAGAAAATATGAACAGACCAATCACAAGCACTGAAATTGAAACAGTGATTAAAAATCTTCCAACAAACAACAGCCCAGGACCAGATGGCTTCGCAGGCGAGTTCTATCAGACATTTAGAGAAGAGCTAACACCTGTCTTTCTCAAACTCTTCTAAAGCATAGCAGAGGGAGGAACACTCCTAAACTCATTCTACAAGGCCACTATCACCCTGATACTGAAACCAGGCAAAGGTGTCACAAAGAAAGAAAACTACAGGCCAATATCACTGATGAACATAGATGCAAAAATCCTCAACAAAATACTAGCAAACAGAATCCAACAGCACATTAAAAGGATCATACACTATGATCAAGTGAGGTTTATCCCAGAAATGCAAGGATTCTTCAATATACACAAATCAATCAACGTGATACACCATATTAACAAATTGAAGGAGAAAAACCATATGATCATCTCAATAGATGCAGACAAAGCTTTTGACAAAATTCAGCACCCATTTATGATCAAAACCCTTCAGAAAGTAGGCATAGAGGGAACTTTCCTCAACATAATAAAGGCCATATATGACAAACCCACAGTCAACATCATCCTCAATGTTGAAAAACTGAAACCATTTCCACTAAGATCAGGAACAAGACAAGGTTGCCCACTCTTACCACTATTATTCAACATAGTTTTGGAAGTTTTATGCATAGCAATCAGAGACAAAAAAGAAATAAAAGGAATCCAACTTGGAAAAGAAGAAATAAAGCTGTCACTGTTTGCAGATGACATGATACTATATGTAGAGAATCCTAAAGATGCTACCGGAAAACTACTAGAGCTAATCAATGAATTTTGTGAAGTAGCAGGATACAAAATTAATGCACAGAAATCTCTTGCATTCCTATACACTAATGATGAAAAATCTGAAAGTGAAATTAAGAAAACACTCCCATTTACCATTGCAACAAAAAGAATAAAATATGTAGGAATAAGCGTACCTAAGGAGACAAAAGACCTGTATGCAGAAAATTATAAGACACTGATGAAAGAAATTAAAGTTGATATAAATAGATGGAGAGGTATACCATGTTCTTGGATTGGAAGAATCAACATTGTGAAAATGACTCTACTACCCAAAGCACTCTACAGATTCAGTGCAATCCTTATCAAACTACCACTGGCATTTTTCACAGAACTAGAACAAAAAATTTCACAATTTGTATGGAAACACAAAAGACCCCGAATAGCCAAAGCAATCTTGAGAAAGAAAAATGGAGCTGGAGGAATCAGGCTCCCTGACTTCAGACTATACTACAAAGCTACAGTAATCAAGGCAGTATGGTACTGGCACAGAAAAACAGAAATATAGATCAATGGAACAGGATAGAAAGCCCAGAGATAAACCCACACACATATGGTCACCTTATCTTTGATAAAGGAGGCAAGAATATACAATGGAGAAAAGACAGCCTCTTCAATAAGTGGTGCTGGGAAAACTGGACAGCTACAAGTAAAAGAATGAAATTAGAACACTCCCTAACACCATACACAAAAATAAACTCAAAATGGATTAAAGACCTATATGTAAGGCCAGGCACCATCAAACTCTTAGAGGAAAACATAGGCAGAACACTCTATGACATAAATCACAGCAAGATCCTTTTTGACCCACCTCCTAGAGAAATGGAAATAACAACAAAAATAAACAAATGGGACCTAATGAAACTTAAAAGCTTTTTCACAGCAAAGCAAACCATAAAGAAGATGAAAAGACCGCCCTCAGAATGGGAGAAAATATTTTCAAATGAAGCAACTGACAAAGGATTAATGTCCAAAATTTACAAGCAGCTCATGCAGCTCAATATCAAAAAAAAAACCCAGTCCAAAAATATGCAGAAGACCTAAATCGACATTTCTCCAAAGAAGATATACAGATTGCCAACAAACACGTGAAAGAATGCTCAACATCAGTAATCATTAGAGAAATGCAAATCAAAACTACAGTGAGATATCATCTCACACCAGTTAGAATGGCCATCATCAAAAAATCTACAAACAATAAATGCTGGAGAGGGTGTGGAGAAAAGGGAACCCTTTTGCACTGTTTGTGTGAATGTAAATTGATACAGCCACTATGGAAAACAGTATGGAGGTTCCTTAAAAAACTAAAAAAATCCTACCATACGACCCAGCAATCCCACTCCTGGGTATATACCCTGAGAAAACCATAATTCAAAAAGAGTAATGTACCAAACTGTCCATTTCATCTCTATTTACAATAGCCAGGATATGGAAGCAACCTAAGTGTCCATGAACAGATGTATGTATAAAGAAGATGTGGCACATATATACAATGTAATATTACTCAGCCATAAAAATGAACGAAACTAAGTTATTTGTAGTGAGGTGGATGGACCTAGCGACTGTCATTCAGAGTGAAGTAAGTAAGAAAGAGAAAAACAAATATCGTATGCTAACACATATATATGGAATCTAAAAAAAAAAAAAAATCCAGTGGCAGCTGATTGATTTAACAAAAAAAAAAAAAAAACAGAACAGAGAGCCTGGAAATAAGCCCACACATCTATGGTCAATTAATCTACAACAAAGGAGGCAAGAGTATACAGTGAAGTAAAGACAATGTCTTCAACAAATCATGTTGAGAAAGCTGGACAGCTACATGTAAATCAATGAAATTAGAACATTCCCTAACACCATATACAAAAATAAATTCAAATGGTTTAAAGACTTAATATAAGGCATGACACTATGAAACTAGAAGAGAATATAGGCAGGACATTCTCGGAGATAAGTCATAGCAATGTTTTCTTAGATGAGTCTCCTAACGGAAGAATAAAGAAATAAAAACGAAAATAAACAAATGGGACCTAATCAAACTTAAAAGCTTTTGCACAGCAAAGGAAACTGTCAGCAAAATGAAAAGACAACATACAGAATGGGAGAAAATATTTGCAAACAATGCGACCTACAAGGGGTTAATATCCAAAATATACAAACAGCTGATACAACTCAATAGTGAAAAAAATAACCTAATCAAAAAATGTGCAGAAGACCTAAATAGATATTTCTCCAAAGAAGACATACAGTTGACCAACAGGCACATGAAAAGATGATCGACATTGCTAATTATTAGAGAAATGCAAATCAAAACTACAACAAGGTATCACCTCACACTGGTCAGAGTGGCTATCATCAAAAAAAATCTACAAATAATAAATACTGGAGAGAATGTGGAGAAAAGGGAACCTTCCTACACTTTCGGTAAGAATGTAAATTGGTGTAGCCACTATGGAAAACAATATGCAGTTTCTTTAAAATCTAAAAATAGAGCTACCATATGATCCAGCAATCCCACTCCTGGGCATATATTCAGAAAAGATGAAAACTTTAATTTAAAAAGATACATGCACCCCAATGTTCATAGCAGCACTATTTACAATAGCTAAGACGTGGAAACAACCCAAGTACCTATCAACAGATGAATCGATAAAGGAGATGTGGTGTATATATAAAATGCAATATTACTCAGCCATAAAGAGAAAGAAATATTGCCATTTGCAGCAACATGGATGGACCTAGAGCTTATTATAGTTAGTGAAGTAAGTCAGACCGAGAAAGATAAATATGTGATATCACTTATATGTGTAATCTAAAAAATAATACAAATGAATCTATATACAGAACAGAAACTGACTCACAAATGTAGAAAACAAAGTTGTGGTTACCAAAGGGGAAAGGGGAAAGGGAGGAGGAGGGATAAATTAGGAATATGGGATTAACAGATACAAACTACTATACTTAAAATAGATCAAGCAACAGACGTTTGCTGTGTAGCACAGGGAACTATATTCAGTATCTTATAATAACCTATAATGGAAAATAATCTGAAAAAAAAATACATAACTGAATCATTTTGCTGTATACCTGCAACTAACACAATATTATAAATCAGTTATACTTCAATTAAAAAAACATATAGTCGCCTTATTTTGGATTCAAGGAAGACACTAGGGATTATTCAAGTATGGAAGACCACTTACCCCATATTGTGGTTTTTGAGTCCTTATGTTGTCTGCCTCTTAATGTGTGTTAAGTTTTGTTTATAAATTGACTATTAGGTAGCTTCCCAAGCAATTAGTTGCCACCTCTCAATTTCTTGCTATTTTCAATTTATCAGACTCAATAAATCTTTTTTCTTAGTCTTAAAGTTTTGTTATATGGAAATCAGACAATCAGGATTACTGAAAATCTGAAGGCTTGTTTAGGAATAACCAGCACAGGCTTTCATTTTGGCTCCTAAAGGCTGTAGGTTGTTCCTAGTCTTTGGCTAAATTCTGGAAAGATGGGTTGCTTAGTAAGAGAGTGCTATATAACTGACTTGTTATGTGTATTTGGTTACAATGTGTATTGAGATATAATAATTAATATTTCCCTAATTCTAAAAATATTAATGCATAAATGTACATAGTAGAAATGAATAAAAGGAAACTTGTGACCTGAATACATCTTTTTTCAACTGTGACTGAAATAAGTAGGACAGATAAGATTTGGAGGAAATCTCAGGTATAAAGTTTCTGGATTGGTTCCTGGACCATAAAAAAAAAGTGATAATTGTAGAAAAACTGATGATGCTTATATAGGATCTTAGCTTAGTTAATCAGTGTTAACTTCCTAGTTTTAATAAGCATATTTGTTGTATAAGATGTTAACATTAAGGGGAGCTAAATGAAGAGTAGGTAGAACTCTATACTATTTTTCATAAGTCTAATATTATTTCAAAATAAAAAGCTTAAAAAACATAATGAGAACTCTCCAGGAGAGAGTTTGAAACTTAAAGCATGATTTTAAAAACTTAATGAGTTAATAAAGTGACTTAAAGTAAGAATGTGTATGATGAGTATCACACTAGCATCCTGGAAGATTAAATGGAAATTGTATCTCAAAACACAGGCAAAAATACAAAAAAAATGGAACCCTGAGTGAAAAAAAAAAAAGATTTGGAAGACATATCCAGGACACAAAATATGTTATTAATTAGTATTCTAGAAAAAGGAAACATAACAGTTGAAGTATAAATAATAAAAAATAAATAATAGAAGAAAAATACCCTGAGCTAGAGAATGGTTAGCCTTTAGACTGACTCATCAAGTCTGTAGAAGAATTAATGGTGGGGAAAACACACATGCATCTAAATATACCCCATCAAAATTTCCTGAACTCCAAGAATATAAGTAAGTATTGCAAGATTCTAGATAAAGGGACTAATGGTTATTTTCATTAGAAAGGAAAACAAACTAGCATATGAATTCTCAATAGCAATGCTGGAAACTAGAATATAGTGAAATAACATATGTCGGCTACTTAGAGGAAATGACTCCATTCTAAGAACCTATAACCAGAATATACTGATATTTTATTCATCTGAAAATAGAAGGATATATCAGGCCTGTAAGGATTTTGAGAGCATGCCCCACTAAAGGGAGTTTAAATCAAAACAGCAGTTGAGATAGGGAATGATGAAGACTACAAGAAATTGTGATAAACAATGATATTCATATATGATATATATATACATACATATATCAAAATTCACTGGAGGGGGTGATGAAAATGTGAGTAGGAATTGCATTATGAGTGTGTTTTAAACTTCTTTAATCAAAGTCCTATTATGTCGGGAGATATTTGTGAGCAAATGAAGTTAGAAGAGTAAAAAAAATGAGTCTAAAATACATTTAATTAAGGATTACAAAATTCCTCACAGGTATTATTTGGAAACATTATATTTGCAATGATTATAGTTTTGAAAAGGTTGTTTATTTATTACTTGCATGTGGCCTTACTATTTTCAGCTTCCTGAACTATCAGTTTTACCTTTTATATTTTATTTTCTTTAAGACTTTCTTGATTGAATTTCTGTATTTTTGTTGATTTCTTGAAAAGCTAATGGTGTGTGGTTTTTTGCCCATAGTTCTCAATTAGCATGGATTATAGAAAAAAATGATTTTTTAATACTTGCTGTTCACATAAAATAAAGGCAGAAGATTTTTAACCCTATAGAGAGCCTCTGTTGCCACATGACCGTGACCACCTCCATCTCCCCCTCAACAGTGATAGATGAAATAGTTCCAGAGAGTTAAGTGGAATTAACTTTTTGTAGCAAAGTTTAGGATATTGTTATTTTAGTTTTCCTGAAGGCCAAAAAGATCATTTACCCCCAAAAAGGTAAATACGCAGCTACCTCATTGGTGAAACTGGGCCCAATCTGTGGTTCATCTCTAGTTTTGCTCTTACCCTATAAAAATCTGATAGCTAGAATCTGATTCTGGCACAGTTGTTGCCCACATGATTACAACCATTTCCATTTTGGAGACATAGAAAGACCTCAGTGGAGGCCTAATTAACCCTGGGATGGAAAATGCCATCTGGAGTTCATGGACAACCAACGCAGAGCATTTAGCAAACTTGATTAAAGACCACGGTAAAGTTTCCTTTCTATGAAGCAAAACGAAGCAAAGCAAAAATTAAGTTCACATCTATAAGTTCAGTAGTTCACTTGATACATCAGTAAATAAAGAAACAAGACTTTGATTCTTGGATGTTTGCATAGCCTCTAGGTTTTACTATTTTTTCCTAAGGCAACAACTTTAAATTTATGAATTTATTTAAGTATTAATTCAACAAACACTTACTGGACACCTCCCATGAACCTGATACTAATTGGGATGAGGAATCATTTGTTGCAATATGGGGAAATACAGTGGTGGGCATGTAAGAGATCGGGAAGGGATAGGTTCACATGCCTGAGCAATATGGGCTTATTTTCCTTTCTTTCTTTTTATTGTATTTTCAGAAATGTATTCATTGTTTAAGATTCACCCAGCAAGCAACACCTAAAAACTGCCCTCATGCCCACAGCCACATGTACACCTCCGCACTTACCACCACAAGCCTGATGGTCTCCATCCTATGAATTTATATACAGATAGAAGCATAAAATTTTTATATTTGTGATCATACTGTATGAATTGTTCTGTTTGATTTAATGATAAGAGTACTGGTGATAATTCTATAGGTCTTATTCATCCTCTACATATAGGTCTTATTCATCCTTTAAAAATGAAACTATGATAGGATGCTTTTTTGATGGGCATTTATTTCTGTTTTGTTTTCCTATAATGTACATCACTGTAAATATATCTTTGTGCACACATGCGAATATTTTTAAAGAATAGATTCCTATTAGTGGACTTGTTAAGTGAAAAGATGTTGTTCATTTAACATTTTGAGGGGTCTTGTCAAATTGGTTTCAAACAGGCTTTACCAGTTTACACGTCTATCTATGGTGTATGAAAAAGCTGGTGTCTTGCATCCTTGCCAATGCATTATACAGTATTATTCAGTCTAACGGAAATACAAATTGTTTCAATTTGTATTTCCTTGATTATTCAGAGGTCTTTTTTGCTTTCTTGGACCATTCACATTTCATCTTCTTTGAATTGCTTGTTCATATCCTTTTATTATTTCTCCATCCAGTTTTCTTTTCTTTTTCTCATATCAAATTCTTAGACCTTTTTAAAAAACATATTCCTCAATATTAACCTTTTGTCTGTTAAATATGGCACTCATCTTTTGGATTTTGGTCCTTATGGATGTCTTGTAATGCTATAAGATAAAATCAGTTGTCTTTTCCTTTATGGCTGTTGGGTTTAGGCAATTGTTTAGGAAAACCTTCTCCATCTTAAGGTCATAAAACTATATCTCCTTTATTTTCTTCTTACGTCTAGTGAGTTGTGTTTTTAACGACTAGTTAGGTCAGCTACGTAAAGAAGGTTTAGAAAGCTTTTCTGAACATTTATTTGAAGCTAGTTTCCTTGTTTTTAGGAATTGAACAAGAAAGAGAGTACCTTGTCATTTTAGCTTCTTGAGGACATAGTCTGTGTCATATCCATTACTACGTTTAAGTTTGAACTAATGTTCCCTCTTCTTACCAATTTCCTCTTCCAGTCTGCTGGGAATTGAGGTTTCTCTAGTTAGTTATCTGAAAGATTTCATCCTTCTCGCATTTTCTGACTTCTCCTGAAGTGAGACCATGATCCTCTTTAAACCTTCGAGAATGAAGGCTGCTTCCTAGGAAAATCCACAGTCCCTTCAGGGGAAAAAAAAGTGAGAAAAAGAAAAAAGAAAAGAAAACATCATAAGGGCCTCCTAAGGACTGTAAGTCTAAGACATACAAACAAAGATACAAAGTAAGATATTTTCTTTGCTACTTGTTAAAGAGAGGGACAAAAGTGAAGTGAAAGACCCTTCCTTGCCCCGTTTTAGTGAATCCAAGCAAAACTAACTTCTCTACCCCTCCCTCTGAGTGGAGATCTAATAAAAAAAAGTCAACGCTCAGGCATGCTAAAGTAGCAAGTGGCACCCCATCAATTATGTCAGAATTTACTACTTGTAGGTAAAGCTCATTTTTAAAATTGTTGTTCTCTCTGTTGTTCTCCAAAGTCCTGATCTTGGGATAAGCAAAATACTAAAATCTAGAACAGGAAATATAAGAGTCCTTTATCTTGGAACTCTACTTAATAACCTAGAAAAATCTTTTTGATTAATCTCATTTCAATGGCTTAGTACACTTCATATAATTTATCTTCAAGAACAAAGTGTTCTGTTTTCTGCATCTTTTTTTCCATCATCTATGGGGCCACTAAAATAAAGGGGGAAAAAAGAAACTGTTTTAGCAAAGTATTTAATAAATTTAAACAAAAACATGACCTTTATCTTGTCTAAAGACACAAACAAACAAGAAACTCCATGAACAAATTAGTTCTTCATGTAAGAATGGGAAATCGTCAGGAATATTGCATTCTCCTGATTTAATACCCAATTCTGAGCTCCCCTAGACAACCATTCATGAGACAGCTTTGAGCATTGGCTCAGCTTTCATAAGAGGGCCTCTGACTCCCCTGGTCTCTCTTTAAAAGTGAGCATTGAAGTAAGTCTGATCCTGGTGCTTCAGTCACTTGTCAATATCAAATGAGACCCCTGCCACCTACACAGTGTCTGCCTTGTGCTATGTCTTCCTGACTGCTGAGTCCTTTAAGCCATTTGCTTCAAACAGCTGAACCACATGCTGTGGGCTGGTTGCAGAGTGCACTTTTGCTGCCAACCCTCAAGACTAAGAGCATATACTTCCCAAATTGTCCCAGATAACCTCTTAAAAAAGGCTTTAGTCCCATCATGCTGTATTTGTCTGAACTACTGAAGGGTGATGGAGCTAACACACTACAGAGAAATTAATTAATGGTCACAAGTAACCATTACGAGTCATCTTCAGAGAATGCTTTAGTCTTAGTTCCTTTACACTGTCTGTTAGAATCATATGATGACAGTGATTTTTAACTGTAGAATTCAGTACAAAATATACCTGATCTATTACTTATATGTAAGAGAAATCTGCATTCCACAATTAAAATAATAATGCCACAGCTCATTTTTCTCCTGAGATTCTTCTTGGATATTTATTGAATCATGATACTGTTAGGATTTTTAAGCCATTTAGATAGAGGCTCAGAGAAAAAAATTTTGAATCCTCAGGTTCCCTAAAATACATAGATGATAGTCACTCATGTCACTTAGGAGATTTATTCCTCTAATTTTATGTAATGTTGCCTTGGCACTATTCATTTTAAATTGATGCTTCCATTTTAGCATTCAGTTTTGTTTGGGGATTTATTTCTCTCATCAGTTTTTAACAACTTTCTTGAGGTACAATTCATATACTATACAATTCACTCATTCCAAGTGTACAAATCAATGATTTTTAGTATATTCACAGAGTTATATGACTATTACCACAATCTAATTTTAAATTATTTTTATCACATCAGTAAGAAACACTGTACCCATTAATAATGAATCCCCATTTACTGCCCCTTCCTCACCCCCAGCATAAGACAACCACTAATGTGACTTTTTGTTTATAGCTTTGCCTATTCTGGACATTTCCAATAGATAGAATCATACAACATGTGGTCTTTTGTGACTGGTTTTCTTTCACATATTTCAAGGCTCCTCCATGTTGTAGCATGTATCAGTACTTCATTTCTTTTTACTGATGAATAATATTCCATTGTAATAATATACCACATTTTACTTATACACTCACCAGTTGATAGACATTTGAATTCTTTCCAATTTTTAGCTATTATAAATAATGCTGCTATAAACATTCATGTGCAAGTTTTTGTGTAGATGTATATTTTCATTTCTCTTGACTATATACCTAGGAGTGGAATTGCTGGGTAATATGGTAACTTTACATTTAGTATTTTAAGGCACTTCCAAACTGTTTTCCAAAGCTGCTGTACCACTTTACATTCCCACCAACAGTGTATGAGTGTTCGAATTTCACCACGTCCTCTCCAACACTTGTTATTATATGTCTTTCTGATAAAAGGCATCCTAGCGGTTATGAAGTGGTATCTAATTGTAGTTTGGATTTACATTTTCCTAGTGACTAATGACATTGTGTATTTATTTTCATGTGCTTATTTATCACTATTATATCTTCTTTGGAGAAATGTCTGTTCAGAGACTTTGCCTTTGGGTTATTTATTCTTTTCATTATTGAGTTGAAAGAGTTCTTTATATTTTGGATACAAGTCCCACACATCTATGATTTGCAAATATTTGCTCCCACTCTGTAAATTGTCTTTTTACTCTCCTTTTGGTGTTCTATGAAGCAAAAAATTTTGATGAAATCCAATGTAGCTATTTTTTTTCTTCTGTAGCTTATGCTTTTAGTGTCATGTCTAAGAAACTATTACTTAACCCAAGATCATAGTGACTCACCCATATGCTTTCTTTTAAGAGTTTTATAGTTTTTGTTCTCACACTTAAGTCTTTGATCCACTTGAGTTAATTGTTATGTATGGTATAAGGAAGAAGTCCAAGTTTGCTTTTTACATGTGAATATACAGTTTTCCTAGTATCATGTGTTGAAAAGACTATCTTTGTTCCCATTGAATTATCTTGGCACCCTGTCAAAAGTCAATTGACTGTAAATGTAAAGGTTTATTTCTGGACTCTCAATTCTGTTCCATTAATCTATATATCTATCCTATTCCATTATACATTATCTTGATTACTAGAGCTTTATAGTAAGTTTTTATTCAGCAAGTTTGAGTCCTTCAACTTTGTTCTTCTTTTACAGGATTGTTTTGACTATTCTGTGCTACCTGTATCTCCATTTGAATTTTAGGATCAGTTTGTCAAGTTCTCCAAAAATATCATCTAGGATTTTGATAAAGATTTGAGAGAATCTATAGATCAATTTGGGGAGTATTGACCATATTAAATCTTCTGATTAATTAATATGGGATGTATGTCCATTTATTTAGGTCTTCCTTAATTTCTTTCAAAAATATTTTTTAGTTCGTGTATAAGTTTTACATTTCTGTTGATATATTCTTAATCTTTTTTTTATTGTATTGCACATGAAACTGTTTTTTAATTTCATATTGAAATTGCTCATTGCTAGTGTAGGGAAATACAATTGACATTTTTTGGGGTTACAATTGACATTTTAAATATTAATCTTGTATCCAGAAATCTGCTGTATTTGTCTATTAGTTCTAATATATTGTAGTGGATTCTTTAGGATTTTCTGAATACAAAATCATGTCATTGGTGAATAGAGATAGTTCAATAGATATGTCAAGAGAGTTTTTGGAATGTTGGGACAGGGGTGATCTGCTTCCCTCTGGATAGCATGGTTGTGGATATGAAGCCTAGAACTGCTACAGCCATTTTTCCCACCATAAGGTAAATTAGTCTGACCAATATATATGAAGGAGGGCAATGACAAGAAAGTTGCTGGAACCCTGATGATGTCTTAACCTCTGAAACAAACAGCATTGAAGTCTTCCCTAATTATGATATTTTCAGTTACAAGAGCCAAGAAATACCCCTTGTTAAGAGAACTTGACTTGTGAACAAAAATAACCAGTAGTTTTGACTAATTAAAACATTTTTGAGAAGCACTCCTTCTAAGGAACAAGGGTAAAACACTGTGTCAAATAGTGTGTTTTGTCATTATATTTGTGTAGTATATATCTGTTGTGTTTTTCTCTGTTATATTGTATCATGTATGTCATTTTGTAGCATATGGATAGAAATAATAGAGAAAAAGTGCTACTAAATTTATAGCTAAAAAATAAAACATCAACAACACAGAATAAAAGTCATTTTTAAGAAAAATCTGGCTTATTGGATGAGGATGAAGATGTGAAACTTCAAGATTTATCAGCATTTAGAGTGTTCTGTTGCTGATGACATTATGTTTAATTCTACTTAGAAAAGCATGCTTTTCACCTATATATGAGTGGGCACCAGCTCTCTCCTTGCCCTAAAGCAATTATTTGGGAGTAGGAGTTTACAAATAGTTCCAGAAAGGGAAATAGTAATATAAAGATAGACTAAGGATGATTAATTGATTTCCTGAGCCTGTTTGGCAAGAGGTAGACAAGAAAAAGGAAAACATAGAGGGCCGATGAATAACATATGGGGATGGAATTAACAGGAAAAGAGAAAAAAGAGCTAATTCATCGTGGATGCTAATCCTGTAAGAGAAGAGAAAATAATGATGGGAAAATTCATTGGATTTCAGAGGGAAAACAAACTTCGAGAACTTTTGTAGCATCATTATGTTTGAGCACTGAGCCACCATGGAACTTCGGGGATCACCAAGTGGAAGCTTTGACCTCCATACTTAGGAATGGTTTTGCATATCCTTGATCCCACTTTTGGTAACTCTCGACTCCTGCTGTAAGACACACTGGTTTATCTCTGCCTGTGGCATAGAGCCCCACCTCCTTTCTCTGGTTCCCTGCTCACTCTTTGGCACAAAGGGAGATGCAATGAGGAGACAACTCTGCCAGAGCACAAGAGCTGAGAGCCAGGCTGGATCCCTGCAGGACTGCGGGAGAGTTCCTCTAAGCCACAGGGCAAAGAGCTTGAGCCTCTTTCTTCTCACTTATTACATAAAAAGACAAAATGGACTCTGTTAGTGCTAATAAGTAGTCTTCAATGGCCTTCAGCTTTTACTATGGACGTTGGCAAAAATGAGAAATGCCCAGGCTGCCAGCAAAGTCAGCAGACGACTGTGTCTGAATAGAGTAGAATCTTCATTTTTCAAATACTTTTTAATTGGGCACCTTGGACCTGCATGCATACAGCACTGCCATTTCATCCACACTTGTATTAGATCCTCATGAATTATTCTGTTGATCAAATGAAGGTAACGAAAGGGGAGTAGTTAAGAGTCTCAGAATCCCAATCAAGCCAGCGAGGATATGTTCATGAGGTCATTCAAAGGCAGTGAATGGTAATGATAAGCCACTGCTGTCCATTCCTTGACTATTAGTGGAGTACCAGACTGTATGAGTTGAGAGAGTCAATAGGTAATTTTTCTGCTATGGAGGAAAGGCTAGAAGAGTGTTAAACAGACTTATCAGACAGACTCAGAAGAATGTACTTGAAGTCTGGTTTTTTCTTGCTACTCACCAGCTGTGTGACTGGGGTAGCCCACATCTCAGGATTATCCTTACCTGTAAAGTAGAGATGATCATAAAAACTTCCCTACCTTGCATAAGCGTTCTTGAGAGATGCAAATAAAGCAACACATGAGAAACTGCTTTATAAACTAGAATGTGCTATCCACTAAGTCTCTTTTATGACTTTCTATTTAGATTCAGATGTGTGTTTCTAGTTGCCAAGGGATATTTGTTTATGTAATCCATAGACTATTTTAAAAAGACTTATGGTCAATAATTTCAACCTGTTCACCTATTTAATTGTGTAACATAGTTCAATTCTGCTAACAAAACTAGTATAAGTTCTATCTTTTTTTTTTTTTTTTTTTTTGCTGGCACTACTGAGACTTTTATAGATATGCTAAATAGCTGAGAAATGGTAGGAGGCAAGGATGAGGGTAAAACAAATTTGGAAAATTTAATGATGTTAATGAATAGGCCCTAACAGGATAATTAATCCTTGAATAATGGTGGTATTACTTAACAAGACTATCATCAATAAGCTCATTCAGGTCTTGATACTTTCTAGTAATAATGTGGAAGCAAAAGAATACGTGTAACAATGATATTCTAAAATGTACATTTCTTATGAAGTTAGGACCACAATACGTGGTTTAAGAAGAAGTGTTTTTCATGAGACATGTCGGGAAGCAAGGAGCGACTCTGACATTATCCCAAGTCCCCATTTGCACTGACTGCTAAGCAAACTGAGTTCAGAGAGGCTGTGTCTTGTCACAACCCCTGTGGTTGGCACCACCGAATAATTAACCAGGCAAAGAGAAAAGAAAATTCCAGAAAAACATTTACTGTGTAGGTCAAAGTATCCCTCAGAGCACTCAGTGTGGGAAACATGCCCTGGACCCCTGCATCAGCTGTTCTGACTGCCTTTGTAGATAGATCAGAAACATCCAAATTCAAGAGTCCTGCATTTTTAAGGAACAGAGAGAGCAGAGACTAATAATTCCTTTGAAAAAGAGAATTATTTTTTAGAAAAACCATTGGCATAACATAAATCTGCATAAAGTGAGGGATCGAGTGCAAACAACCTAAAGCTTTTTTCCCAAGCCCCTGTGGTCTGGGAAAACCATTCTTCCAAGACTGTTGTTAAGTGTTTGTGGGGTGCTTTGGGGGTGTTATGTGTATGTGCCTGTCCACAGTTTGAAATACAACAAATGTGGAAAAGCAATCTTTCTAATCCATAAGGAAAAAAAAAACAGGTAATTTTTACAAGAATGTGACACTGGAAATAAAGGTATTTAACTGATAGTATTTGAAATGTATTTTGTGGATGAGTATGACCTCTGGTGTTAAACTAGAGAAATTCCAGCACTTATATATCTTAATGACAGAAAGAGAAGCAAAGGCAATTTTCCAAGAGCTTATTATTGGAGGTTACAGGCCCTTGTATTGTGACCTTTCTTTCAATCTTTCGTCATTCTCTCACTCTCTCCTTCCCTCCTCACTCTCACAAAAATAAATGAGTATTTACTATGTGCTAAGTACTATCCACATGGAAGAATATTGTCTTTGTTGTTCTAACTGCTTAACTTTACATGTCCCATCTATAATCCTATATATGGGGAAAAAAGCAAAATTATGGTATGCTATATGAAAAGTTTACATATAAGCTTAAAATCCATTTGTTAATTTTATAAAGAAAAGAGGATTGATGAAAAGAAGAACTTCTTAAAAGTGCCCCTGTCATAACCCAATAGTGTAAAATGCCCCAAACAATAAAGTTATGAGGATTCAGGCTAAAAGTAAAACAAAGTTGTTGGGGCATCTTGTCGCTTTTCATCACCATACTAATAGTGGATTATTGTACTCTCCAAATACAGACATTTATTAGCAAGAAGATTTTTTGAATGTGTGTGATCAGATAATTCCCTGAAACAGAAAGATGATAAATATCTGACTGACTTGCTCTCCTCTTTCTCCATCACAGTGGGTTTTACATTACTATATTATTTGATGAGCTTTTGTAAGGCACTGTCTAGGTGGAAGCACTGGTAATCTGAGTTTTGGTATTCTGACAATTCCTCATTTTGTTTGCCAAATCTCCATTTCTTTCTTACCTTGTGCACCCTTTCCTCCCCTGATCTCCCTCTGTGAGCAGTGGCAACTCCATCACTGTCATAAATCTCAGCAAACACTCTTTGTTTCTACATGACTAAAGGCACTGCACCTAATCTGGTACTAAGGCATAGAGATATACATGGCAAAAGATACAATAATTTTTTCCCTGTTATTTTATCTATGGAACTTCCTTGAAGCTTTGAATTTGCTATTTGAGAAAGTCAGTTTGACAATAGAAGATGCAGCCATTACTTTTTTGTTTGTTTTTTGCAGCCATTACTTTTTTAAATGACATTTTAATAACTTTAGAACCTTATATCTAATTTCATGCTGGTAACAATTATTGTGATATTTGGAGAGGGGATTGATGTAGTCTTTCAACAAAATTTACCAAAGGTTAATGGAAGTATTAATTTACCATGATAAATGTATTTGATGTATTTAGGTTTGGAAGGATGAGTCAAACTTTTTCACTTAGTCAGCTATGTGTAACAATGAGAAGAAGCTCGTATAATTTGTTATAAAGTGAAAATGAATGTATTATGGATTTTGTGCTTGAGTTGAATTTTGTTTCACATCAGAAGGTGAAAATTTTTTAATTTGGAAGCTTTCATTGTAATTTCAAATTACTCATTAGAATTGTTTTTAATAGTCATGTTCACCACACAATTCATGCAGATCTACTCTGCTACCACAAAGATTCTATGATCAAAATTCTAAACAAGTGTTATTAAATTACCAAAAATCATAATGGAATATAAAAATAAAATGCTGTCTCCAGTTTTTAGCCATTCAAATTCCAGTTTTGACCAAGACTACAGAGAAATGCAAGTTCTATGGGACTAAAAGCAACCCTCTCCCTTTTTTTCTTCTGGATCTGTTTACTTGCATGCACAAAAAATTAAAATTGTTTAACTCATATCCAAAGGATATCCTAAAATGAATTATTTACTCCAAGGCACTGAAAACGCAAACTCTCTCTTAGGAGCGGGTACCTGGTAAGCAACTTCAGGGTAGCTGCCGAGTAGAATATCAAGAAATTGGATCCAGCTGAGAATTCCAATTACCTAATGAGGGTGATCCGCTTTCACTTTAATTTCTAACTCTTTATAACTTCTATCATAAAAATCATGCTTTAAAATCACGATTTAAAAGGGAAACAAATATTCAACTGGCCAATGTATTTCACTCCCTTTTCTGGAGACGGGAATCTCAGCTTACAAAGAAATACAAACGATATGGACTTAAGATGGAGCAGTAACAACGAACCCTTGAAAGGGTCCCCTACCGCTTTGTGTTAGTATATCGCCCAAAAGAAGGACACATCACAGGAAATTTGTGAGACACAAAGCGTAATTTTTATTAGTTTATTAGCAAATAAATAAATATTACACCTAACTCTAGCAAAACTCTAGCACTGTCCCCAGGCAGCTATTATTCAGTCCGAGTTATTATTAATAATTTCCTAGCCAGGCTATGACTGCCGGTGTGAATCAGACCGCGCCAGGCCCCTCTCCATCCGCCGCCGCCGCCGCCGCCGCAGTCAGGGCTTGGCACAGCAGACGGTAGGTGTTTGCGCCTCAGTGATCCGCCTTTGCTTTGTGTCTGTGCTGCAGGTGTGGAGGAGGAAGAGGAACAGAAGACAAGCTGGTGGCCGGCGGTCGCTGAGCATTCCCCAGACCCTCGAGCAAGCCTCTTCTCCAAGGCAGGAAAAGCCCGCGGACCTACCCACTGGGGCGGCCAGAGGGCCTGAGCGCCGGAGCCCAGGACCTGGCGGCCGGGGGCGCCAACCCCTCATGTTCCACAGAAGGCGCAAATGTGAGCAGGCAGTGGCGGGGAAAGCCCTCCTCCCCCGCCAGGGGGACCCGGGAAGCCCGCGCGGGCTCCTCCCGCGGACCGAGGGGATCCCCTCCTCCGGCCCCGCCCCCATCCTCCCCAGGCCCAGGCGCCAAGGCGGTTAACCCTACCCGCGCCGCATCGTATTAGGGCGAGAGCACCGCGCAGCCAATCCCGACTCCCCGGCGCCAGAGACCAGCGGCGTGGGGAAGATCGGTGAGCCGGGCCCGTTCGGATCTCGCAGCGGCCAAACACGGGCTCAGGCCCCGGGGTCCTCACTAAGCCGTGCTGCACTGGCTTAGCTAGTCGTCAAACTTTTTTCTCTCCAAAGCGGGTGCCCCCGCAGTTATTTGGCGGGCAGCCGGCAGCCCACTCTCAGCGGGACAATTAGGGAGAAGAGGGCGTGGGGCGAGGAGGTTGCAGTTCTGCAGCTCTAAGAGGCGTGCATGCCGGTGGAGGAGTGGCCCGGGTTCCGCACTGTTCCCTCGCCTGACCCCCTGGCTGGGGTGGCTCAACGTGCTGCAGTGCCCGGTGCAGGGGATCTAGACTGCGCGTCCGGCACTAGTTAGGGGGGTGGTGGCACGGGAAGTGGGGGACTCCTGTTTTTTCCTCCTCCCTCTGCAGACCCGCTGCACTACCTGGGGGCTCCCCATCCCTGCTGGTGCTCACGGGTGCTCTCAATCAGCAGGTGGAACCCCCGCCTTCACCCTGTCCTGGCCTGCGCCTCCGAGGGTTTTCATCCTGCAGATTCCACCCCCCCCATCTCTCTCTCTCTCTCTCTCTCTTTCACACACGCTCCCCTAAACCGCGCGCGCCGCAAACTCAGTCTCGATCCCCGCAGGTGATGTCATGCCCATTGTTTTGGTGAGCCCAACCAATCGGACGCGCCGCCTGGATTCTACCGGAGCCGGCATGGGCCCTTCCTCGCACCAGCAGCAGGAGTCTCCGCTCCCTACCATAACGCATTGCGCAGGGTGCACCACCGCCTGGTCTCCCTGCAGCTTTAACAGCCCTGACATGGAAACCCCATTGCAGTTCCAGCGCGGCTTCTTCTCGGAGCAGCCGCCACCGCCACCGCGCTCCTCACACCTGCATTGCCAGCAGCAGCAGCAGAGCCAGGACAAGCCGTGCCCGCCCTTCGCGCCCCTCCCGCACCCTCACCACCCCCCGCACCTCGCGCACCAGCAGCAGGGCAGCGGCGGCAGCAGCCCATGCCTCCGGTGCAACAGCTGCGCCTCCTCCGGTGCCCCGGGGGCGGGGGCGGGGGATAACCTGTCCCTGCTGCTCCGCACCTCCTCGCCCGGCGGCGCCTTCCGGACCCGTACCTCCTCGCCGCTGTCAGGCTCGTCGTGCTGCTGCTGCTGCTCGTCGCGCCGGGGCAGCCAGCTCAATGTGAGCGAGCTGACGCCGTCCAGCCATGCCAGTGCGCTCCGGCAGCAGTACGCGCAGCAGCCGGCGTCCGCCTCCCAGTACCACCAGTGCCACAGCCTGCAGCCCGCCGCCAGCCCCACGGGCAGCCTCGGCAGCCTGGGCTCCGGGGCCCCGCTCTCGCACCACCACCACCACCACCACCACCCGCACCCGGCGCACCACCAGCACAACCAGCCCCAGGCGCGCCGCGAGAGCAACCCCTTCACCGAAATAGCCATGAGCAGCTGTAGGTACAACGGGGGCGTCATGCGGCCGCTCAGCAACTTGAGCGCGTCCCGCCGGAACCTGCACGAGATGGACTCCGAGGCACAGCCCCTACAGCCCCCGGCGTCTGTCGGAGGAGGTGGCGGCGCGTCCTCCCCGTCTGCAGCCGCGGCCGCCGCCGCTTCGTCCTCAGCCCCGGAGATCGTGGTATCTAAGCCGGAGCACAACAACTCCAATAATCTGGCGCTCTACGGAGCCGGCGGAGGAGGCACCGCTGGAGGCGGCGGCGGCGGCGGTGGCGGCGGTGGCGGCGGCAGCGGGCATGGCAGCAGCGGTGGCACCAAGTCCAGCAAAAAGAAGAACCAGAACATCGGCTACAAGCTGGGCCACCGGCGCGCCCTGTTCGAGAAGCGCAAGCGGCTCAGCGACTACGCGCTCATTTTCGGCATGTTCGGCATCGTGGTCATGGTCATCGAGACCGAGCTGTCGTGGGGCGCCTACGACAAGGTAAGTGCTCGAGCCCTTTGCTCACCGTCCCCGGACCGCAGAGCCGGGCACCGGGTGGTTGGGATGGGCGCTGGTGGGAACTCTCTGCCTGCCAGTTCCGGAGCTTTTCCCGGACAATCGGAGGTGTTCGCCGGGACGGCGAGCACCGCTGAGACTCGCTTCCCTAATCCGCAAGGCAACTCTGGAGAGGAAGCTTTTCCGCGCGCAAAGTTCTGGAGGCAGTGAATGCCCAGAGCGTTTGGGCACGTTAAAGAAGTGATTTCAGGAGTCGGTGAGGAAAGCATGCTCTGTTCCTCTCCTGGTGCTCACGATGTCGGAGGCCCCTTTCAAACCCAAGCGCTTAAACTCAAGGATAACTTCCTCTCGGGTTTCGAGAGCCACGAGCTGCGCTTGGGTCTGTGTTGTCGCGGACCCCGCTGCTTGGCCTTCCGGGATCTCCTCTCTCACTTTCCTGTGAGGCCAAGTGATCTGACAGATCACAGAGCCGAGACAGGTGCCCCTACCCCCATCCTCCTCCTGGGAGTTCAGGTCCCCTTGCTGGGGATTGACCGACCTCCCGGATCTTAAAGGTGGTTAAAAGTGCTTCTTTTTTTAAAAAAGTGCTTCTGTCTGTGTTGCAGGCGTCGCTGTATTCCTTAGCTCTGAAATGCCTTATCAGTCTCTCCACGATCATCCTGCTGGGTCTGATCATCGTGTACCACGCCAGGGAAATACAGGTAACTTCGGGGTTCTGCTGTTTATGAATGACTCCAGCCGGGGGAAGTGCAAGGCAGCAGACCCTTTTTCCAAGCTCTCGTGTCCTTGCTTGAGGTTACAGAAGACACACGCTGTATTCTTACCTTAGCACCTGACCTATTCTTTCAAGAAGTTAAAAACAAAAAACAGTGCAGCATGTAAATGTGCAGTAGTTTCCAGGATGTATTTGTTAAACCTTTCAGATTTTCCCCTCTCTTCTTTAGGTAGATCCACTTCTCCGTATCAGTCACTGTATTTGTTTTCCTTAAGGCCAGTTATGTAGTAGCCTTAATCTGCCAGGTAAATGTGTATTCTTGTCTAATAAACATTTAACAAGATGGGTGGGTCATTATGGAAGATTGTGCCCATATATATCACCTTCCATAACTGTAGCTTAGAGAAGAAAATAGGCCCGTGATATTCCTTGCTAATGTATATCAATAAGACAAGAAAAAACCTCTGACATTTTCTATATCTTACTGTAAAGTTGAAGAAAAAAATCTGTTGTAAATTAAGAATACAAATTCTGTATATCTGGTAGTTTGGTAGATTTTCAGGTACAATCATTACATTATTTATTAAAAATGTCATTTAAGAGCAAAGGCCACTGCCCTTGTGAGTGGACTTGTTAGGAAAATGTTTGTTTTGTTTAAATGCATCCAGGAACTCTATTGTTAGATTTGACTGTTACTGACAATTCCAGAATAGTCCGTCTAAAATTCATGGGTTGTCTTTTAAGTTGTTTATTTTGCTGTAGCTTTCAGTTAAAGGAATATTAAGGTTTGGGAATAAAATAACTAGAGTTTTCAAAAATTAAGAGAGATTGAGATTTTCCAGTTTAGAACTTAACACTAATATGCATTTTCTGATTTTTTCGGATCAGGTGTTAGGCATTTGGCTGAACTAGTAAACCCTCGAATTTAGGCTGCTTTCCTTTAGGAGTTGCCATTGAATTTAAATAACTTAGCATTAATTATAAGTTAAATTAATTTTAAGTTAGTAATTTGCAGAAACATACTAAATATGGAAGAAACCAATTTTAACTATTGCCCAAGCAAAATAAAGATACACATGACCCCACATGAGGAGGGAGAAATTACTTCATCATGCTTTCAAATTTGCAAAGACTTTGAAAAGTGTGATTTTGAAGGAAGGAGGACAGAGAATGAGAATTAGAAAGAGTGAGAATATTTAGAGGTAAGTAATAAAACTGCACTGCCAAAACAAGGCAAACACATTTGGACCCTTTAAAGTTTTAATAATTTACACAGGTCCATCTTTAATTCAGCACTAATGATCGTGGGCTTTTGAGATTCTTTCAAGCATTTTAAAGTAATACTAAAATGTAACTTAAGCATCATGAGAGTATCTTTTCATTTTGACTTGAAGGGTAGACACTTAAGGCTGGGGAACAAAATAGGTCTAATGGCCCTCTGACTTGGTTTACAGATGAGGTACCTGCAGTCAGAAGAGGTGACCAGCTTTCCAGATCTCAGAGCTAGACAGTGCAGAGCGTGACCAGCCCTGTCCTCCTAGCTTCCACCCAGAATGCTTCCTGCTTCCTCTGCCACTGCTTGTTAGCAACCCTGAACATGGACATGTCTTTGTCTGTGGTTCCTCTAAATCCAAACGTTTGGTATTTGAATAGGGTTAGACTTAAACGGTTTTTCTAAAATCTTCTTAGGTATTTATAAAAATCAAGTAATTTAATTTTTTTTTTTTTGGCTTGAAGACCAGAGTAGTTTTATTTAATCCACCCTAGAAAGAGACCTTGCTGTTTTGTTTTTTTTTTTAATTAAACATCAGTTTTCGTATTATTCCTGTTCCTTCTGAAAAACACACAGCTAAACAAGCATTCAAGGCGGAGGACATTTGATGGTATTAACACCAAGAACAAAGTGTCTTCCTGAAAATGCTAACCTTTTAAGAATTATGGGGAGATTTTTTTGAAATAACTTACGGGAGTTTGTGAGGACCAAACATTGGCCATTAACATTGGCCAGATGTTAATTACGTGTTGTAAAAAATTTTTGGTACCATATTAGAACTCTTAAAACTTAGAGAAAGTAATACAAATAAAAGAAGTCATATTTTTAAAGATCATTTCACACTTGAAAGAATTCCACCCCTGGCTAATTTTGAGGACCATTTCTGTTATACAAATGCATAGATATATTGATTACAGTACGAAGAGCACGGGTGATAAAAATGAAGACATGAATTCCCCCTCTAAGGGTTATAAGCACAGTGAACCTCTTTATTGTCGGGGCAACATAAATATCACAGAAATTTAGATTTTTATAATTGGAATTATCTGACCTGATACATGGTTTCTGCTAAACCAACCACACTTAAGATAATTTCAAAATGGATGCTCAGGTAATATCATTTAGTTGTTTTGGAGGTAGCTTTTACATTCAGTGTTTAATCTAGAGTGATTTTTGTTTTCCTCAAGCTGAAGTTCCAGATTCTTATCTGAGATGCTTTTTTTAAAAATATGAAATGGAAAAGGACCAAATAAATGTGGAGACCCTGAGCTGGAAATCAAGAACCAGAAAAACATGTTCTAATTTATCCAGAGAGTAGTCAGTGATTGCTGCTGAAATAGTTCACTCTGAAACACGGTAAAATCAAGTGCATAGGCTAATGTATCCATGTGTGGAAAATGATGAATTGAGCCCTTTTTAACTTATTGATGTCACTGCTATAGATGTACTTCTTTCATAAGTTGTAAGCAAATAGGTACTTCTCAGTTTACTATTAAGAATTCCAAGTATATAGATTAGCTTTGAGTTAAGGAACACAATGCAGGGGTTATGCTGCCTTTCAGAGCATGTTCTTGGGCATAGCATGCAGTCTAATGTGACACTTCCTCTTTTTCTTTTTAGCATAGCAGTATGATGATTGGATAGTGAGAGCTAGCTAGTATGGGTTTCTGGTACATGGTAGGATTTCTTACTGCATTCAGGAAAAGTAAGTGTTATAGCCAATGTTCCGGCTCTCTTTCCACCGGAATTGCTTTAACGAAGCTTGGGGAGGCCCTGACATTTCCATGGAGAACCTTGGAAAGCAAGTCAATGTGACCTTTTATAAAATGTTTATACACAGTCTATCAAAATAAGATGGTTCAGTGAGTCATGGACGGAAGTGCTTGAATTAAAATAGTGCGATGGGGAGGCTTTGTAAGAACTTAGCTCAGTACATTTCAGCTTTGGTGTCATTTTTTTCAGTACCACAGACAGCTCAATGCACCAGGCTATAGTTTGCTCATTTCACTAATTACTTTTACATCCCCCCAAAACAAAAATGAAATTACTTTTTTTTTGGGTGGGGGAGGTCAGAAAGGTTATATAAAATCAGATTTAGTGGGAGCAGATTTTCAGCTAAGTAGATATTAGATTTTTTCAAATAGACATTTGGCCTTACTTTCTATATTCATCAGTAAAGTCAAAAAATGATGAATAGACACATAAAATAAATTTTAGCAAATGCCTTTGTATCACAACCTTCTGACAAAGGAAAAGTACTATGGGGATTGTTTTATACAGTTTGGAAAGGTCACTTGATACTAAATAAGTAGCTTCCCCACCTCAAGTCCAAGGTCAAATAATAGGAAAAACAGAGGCATGATTTCCTGGGACTTTTCTTTTCCCCCCCCCTCTTCTGTAGGGTTGGAAGCATTTCTTTGATGGCATACGAACAAAACAATGTTCAAGTACTCTTTAAGATCTTCAACATCAAATAAGTTGAATGTAGATTGCACTTCATCTTTTCAAGTTTAGTGTACTTGACTTTCTCTTGTGGAAGCAATTTTAGTTGAAAGAGTTGTTTAGTATTTTGAGATAGGCAAATGCAAGATTCTAAGTTGGGAAGAAAACCCCTTGGACTGTCACCTTTCTGGTTCTCATGGGATTTGGCAGAATGGAGAGTACTATACTTTAAAGTTGAAAATGGTTTTATTTCCTTGGTTTTGTTTTGGTAATAATATAACTATAGAATAAATAGCACTAGGGGAAACACTGATTTTTCCCTGGTACCTCTTGCAGTGGAATAACTCTACACATTCTCCTTTAAGTTAGCTTTTCAGAGATGGATGATATACATCTAAAAGTGGAAGAGCAGAAATGAAAATTTCCCCTTACCTGTGCATGTAGGCCACACACAGGGGGAAGGAGTGAGTAGGGGCAGGGACCTCAGCAACCTCGGAAGTCTCCTGGACTGGTTGAGGAGGGGTGGCTAAGTGCCCACTGAGTAGACTCTGGCTCACCTTGTGGAGAGTGGGAAAGAATGCTCGCTTTCCCACTCCTGCAGAGAGCAAGTAGATGCTTCCAGACTATGCAGAAAATACTGCATATAGTTATTATTCTTATTAATAAAATAATAATAACTACGCATAGTGAAAATAACTAGTACAGAAGAGCTTAAAATAAATACGATAGTCACATTCTCAGTCCAGTGTTTCAGAGACAACCGCTTTTAAACTTCTCATACACTTCTCGAGAATTTTCAAAAATGAATATTTAGTTGTGTTTAGAGACACACATACTGTGCTTTTTTTGCTTAATATATCTTGAAGGTTTTTTATTGTCAGCACATGGAAACCCATCTCATTCTTTCTTAGCAACTGTTTATTATCCCATTTTATGGATGCACTGTGGCTTAGTGTTAAGCTTTTGCTGTTATAAGCCATAATAAAAATGAACACTCTTGTATACTATTTAAATCTATTAATTAGGGGATACACATATGGTATATATCCAGCAGACAGATTGCTGAATCAAAGGGAGTTTGTATTTTAAATGGAAAGGTACTGCCCACCAGCCCTTTAGAAAGGTCGAGTTCTCATTCTCTGCTTCCCTACACATTATTTCCCCACAGCATTGTTAACACTGAATGTTATAAAAAGGAACTTTAAATATCTTTGGCTCTGTAAAGTTTATTATCTTCCTGAAAAAACATTTTTTTTTTTTTTGGTGAAAAATTCCTTGAGGACAAAGCTCATGGCCTCATAGGCTTATTTGCAACATTTTGCAATATCTAGTGGTGCATTATCTAATCTGCTGACAAAATGACCAATCCTTGTAAAGGTGCCATCAGAAGCAAACATTGGCCACATTTTTGGTTTTTTTCCTTTAAAAAAATTTAGAGATGAAGGAAGCTGAAAGAGTAGAAGGAATGGTCTTCGATTGGTCTTTAGGTCTCTCGTATATCTATAGCATGAGGGAGAGAAGAGTTAGCTCTTTGACTGTAAGACTCCAGAAGATCATGAGGTGGTTACCTTGCCTGAATTGCTTTGTTGTGTGGTGGTCAGCTCCACAACCGCTGTCTATATTGCCAGCAGCTTCTACAGAGTTGTAATGAGACTCTCAGTCCCTTTGACTTCGTGTGTACCCTGTAGTAACGAAATCACTCAGGACCAATTTTCTCTGCCTGCCTGTGTAAAGATCTCTGCATTATTAACGGGTGTGACACTAAATAAAGCGATCCTGGTGTGTTTACAGAGCAGCATCACAAATGAATGAAGAGTGGAACTTTAGGTTTACTGCAAGTGGGTTCGCTTGATCTGCCAACTCGTTTCTGGGCCACGTTTTGTACAGCTCGGAAAGGAGGCCACTGTGGGCTGTCATTGTCCCAGACCACATCTGGCAGGATGGACAGAGGGAACCTGCACTGATTTAACTTCAGGAAGTTACTTTTGGTCAGGGTACAAAGTGGTTTCATGGGGCCGTTTTAGTGAGAATGTCTGCTCATTAGGAAATATGACGTTTGCTACTTTGGGAGTATATGTTTAACCTGAAACTCCTCTAGAATTCTCTTTATAGAACTGGAAACTGTGTGGAGAGGACCTGAATTGTTATCTGGCCCAGGATCCCACCCAGCATGGAAACTCCCTTTATGTCATCTCAGATAAAAGTGGCCACCCAATTTCCGCTTGAACCCTCTTCCCATGATGGTCAGTTTGTCTGTACAAGGCTGTCCATTCCATTGCCAGACAACTCTTAATTTTAGGAAGATTTTCCTTATGTTGGGGGTGAAGTCTGGTTTTATTCCTTCCCATATTCAACATTGAAAAAGTTTTTGAGCTCTGCTAATACAATGAGGAATAAGACAGTAAGGTTCCTTCCCTCTTGGAACTGACATCCCAAGCAGGCGGGGTTAAGGAGAGAGACAAAAATTAAGTAAAGGAAGAAAATCCTTGGAAGTTGTGATAAGTGTCATAAAGGGGCCATGAAAGGCTGTGATAGAAAATAATTGGGGGCAGAGGGTTGTACACATCAGACAGGGTGGTCCTGTGAGCAGTCTCTAAGGAAGTGACTTTTAAGCTGAGACATAAAGGAAAAGAAGTTACCAGCTATTGGCAGAGTCTGGAGGAACAACCTTTTCCAAGCCCTCGTGACTGAAAGGAGTTTCCTGCACTTATACAATTGAGAGCAAACCAGTGTGGCCCAAGCAGGGCAACGGTAGTACTGGATGGGGTGAGAGGGGATAGGCAGGGTTCTGATACTGAAGGGTCCTGAGGCCATTATAAGAATTTTGTGATGTTTCCTTCAAAGTGCATGAGGCCATCATTAAAGCACAGAAGAGTCATGATCCAGCTTACTGTTTAAGCAGACCTTTTGTTGAAGTTCTGAGGAGATTGGTCTGGAGACCCTTGGCAAGTCACATTGTAGAGATGACGCTCACTTGGCTTGGGTAGCAGTGGTGGAAATGAAGAGAAGTGGTCTGATATAAGACCCAGGTTGGAGGTAGAATGGACGTCTTAGTGATTGGATATGACAGGTGAGGGCAAGGGATGATGCAAAGATGATTCTCAGGGTTCTGATTGGAGCATCTGAGTGTGTTATGCCGACAGGGGAGAACTCACATTGAAGGGTAGCTTGTGGAATCAGGAATGCTTCTGATGGAAGTGCTTCTGATTATACAAGAGAACCCTGAGTTCAGAGAAAAGGTGTGGAGTAGAAATTTAAATTGGCGAGTAATCAGCGTAGAGACTATTTAAACCCACAGCAATTGATAAAATCACTGAGAGAAAATAGAGGAATGAGAGAAGAAGGTCGAGAGCGGATCAACCTCTGACATCTAGAGGTTGTGTGAAACAGGAACTAGAGAAAAGAGATAAGAATGACTTGTCCTAGAGGTGGTAATGGGAGTGTTGGAAGGAGGGCACAATGCTGTGTACTGAATGCCATTAAGTCAGTTAATATCGGGTAGAGAGGTGCCTTTTGGATTTGGCAAGTTAAAGGTCATTGCTGACCTTGATGAGGAGTTTCAGTGGAATGGTAGAAACAGAACACAGACTGTAATTTCCAGTATAACAGAATAAATTGATTCCCCCTCTTCCCAGAATTACAGAGCAAACATTTAAATATTGGTTAGGTCCCTTTAAATGCCCACCTAATTAAATAGTCCCCGTTTCTTTGAATTTTCCTGATCAGGCTTAGAATGCCCCTGATCATATTCTTCTGGACTTATTCTGTTTTGTTGAATTCCCTCTTCGAGTAAGGTCAGAAATGTACTCAGTACTTTCAGATGGGATCTGCCAGTGTACTTGTTACCTCCGTTCAACAAAAATCCTCCATTATGCCGACTGTTATTTAGTCTAAAATGGTCATGGCATCACACAAACTGTTGCCAAGTACACTTGTAAAATTGTTAACTGAACTGAATGTAGGGCTTTACATTTATTCACTCTGTTAAATAGCATCTTGGTTTCACGTGAGTGTTTTAGCCCGTCAGAATTATTTGAATCATAATTGTGATGTTTATTTGACAAACACTTATTTAGGTTTAGAAAATGCTGTGCATGGAGGGGGCTCTGGCATTGGCAAGACCCAAATCAGTGCTAAATTCTGTTCCAGAAACATGGTCAACGTTAGTGGCTGTTACCCAGTTTTCACACATCCAACTCTTCTTCCTAGCTTCTCACTAGCCGTGGCTTTGAAAAGTGTAGCTTGGGTACCCATGCCCAAGGCGTGAGTGAGCCACGGTCAGAGCTGAGAAGTAGGACCTTCTTTGTAGTTAGTCATCTGTTCATCCATGATATTTGGTTCAGCTTTTCACGTACTAACAACTCTCTGTACCCTGACTATCAGCCAGCCTACGTTTCTTTACAAGAATGTCATGAGGACTGTCAGATCCCTTGCTGAAATCCATGTATTCTGTGCAGTCTCATGATCTGCCAGTCTATTCATGATATCCAAGAAGGAAACAAGACTGATGAGCTTATCATTTTAAGCATTATAATATATTAGGCTTCATGACCAAATGCCTTTTCTCTTAAAAATTTTGTTTTTCTCTCCAGATTATAAAATTAGTAAACATTTATGTTAGAACTCTGTAAAACATAGATAACATGAAAAAGAATGTTAGTTTAATCTCACCACCCAGAGATAATTATTATTGTGATATAATGTATTTATATGAAGTAGATGGACCTGATATTTGCTATATATCAGGATAAGGAAATTTAGTGTTCTTTTCATGTAATTTTCTATTCATTTCCCCATGCCATTAAACGTTCCAATTTCTTTTGCATCATATAGCTATAAGCAATTTAATCCTTTCCCTTATTTTGGAACCCTTAAGAAAAATTAGAAAGACCCTATTTAAAATATTTGTATAATAAATACTTTTGCAGATGAACTTGTGTAAGCACCTCTGATGATTTCCTAAGGATAAATTGCCAAGGCAGAAATTACTTAGTTAAAGGATATTATTTAAGGCAATTGAGAGTTTGTCAAATGGTCCTTCCAAAGGTTTATATCATGCCTTTCATTTTTAAAGTACTTACAAACCACTTTGTTAAATAACTGATACGATTATTTTCTGGAGTGTCTAGGATCAATTTACTGATTAGCATTTTGAGTACTGTCCTACTTTGTGAATCTAGCAATGTGCTTCCCTGGACTCTCCTATAGCTTCCTATTTCTCCATGATTTTGGTTTCTAAATCTTGGCTAACCAGGTTTGTAAAAGGGTATTCCTGCTTAATAATTAAAGTTTATATAGAAATGATGCAAAAGCAGTATTGGAAGATAACTTTGTCCACAGATGTTCCCAGTCTTTGTTATTAATAGGAAGCTGTTAAAACCATAATTTCTGAAACTTTTCTCGACAAACTTTCCTGCTGAGCAAAGCAAAGCAATCAGACTCTCCTTTGAGTTGTTTACTGTTTTTGCAGCATTGCCTCGTGGCTTTGTGTGCTGCTTCTGGAGCCCAATCTGTCTGGGCTTGTACCCAGCTCTGCCACTAATTAGCTGTGTGACCTTGGACACATTACTTAATCTCTCTGTACTTCACTTTCCTTGTCTGTAAAATGGGCAATATAGAGTACCTCTCTCATTGGGTTGTTGTGAGGTTTGAGTGTATATATTTGTGTGTATATATATATAAAGCACTTAGCATGCTGCCTGGCATGTGGTGAGGGCTATTTAGGTGTCAGCTGCTGGTTATTGTTAGCTATTACGGGGTTCGTTGGGGTGGAAGGGGAGGAATTGGAGCCCAGCTTCTCTGGGCTCTGGGCAACAGTGATATTTTTTTCTTCTTCTACAAGTCGTACAGGAGGGAACAGAAAAAAAAAAAAAAAGGTGTGCATTCAAACAGTGTTCATTAGTTTACTCACACTTAATCTAGAACAGGGGTATGTGTGTGAGTTTTTTTTTTTTTTTTTTTTTTAATAAAAGCTTTGATCTCCATTAAGGACAGCCAATATTTTTTGTAACTTAGTTTAGATTTTCCCTGTGGGCAAGTTGGCCGTCTCAGGAGGTAAGTGTTCATTTTGGTTGTCAGGTTTCAGATCAGTAAACTGGTGTTAGAATACTATAATGTTAGGGCTCACCAGTTTTTACCAAAATAGCCGTTTCCCCTATAAACACACCATAGGTGTGGCTTCTGGCTGGAAGCTAGGCTCTTTGTGAGCTACATTAACTCCTTCAGACATCCAGGTCACAGCCGATGGCATCTCCTACTAATTAGGACCCTGGTGACTTAAAAGAGTTAAGTGCAGCGCCCTGAAAAGTAAGCAAAGGGAATAATTTGATAATGGAAAATTCTGGTATTAAACCCCTGCTGAAAGGATGAGAGGTAATAAACAGCCAAAGGCATATGTATAAAGGCATATGTAACTGACAGCGTTTCTGTCTGTATTCATTGTAGGTCTACAGGATATTTAAATAAAAAGCATTTTTTTCTTTTTCTGGATTAGGTTTATCTCTGGCAAGAGTTTTGTTTAGTATGCCACCACCCTCAACCGTGCTTGGAGTACCTTGATTGGAAAGAATTGAGAAGAATTTTCGTGTGTCAATATGACAAGTAACATCTCAAAATATACTTGGTTCAGTGATTGGGTTTACTTTTTATCAGACAGCTTATATCTTCTCTTCTGTTTCATTTCAAATGACCATTAGTTGAGTCTGTATTATCTCTCTTTTTGAACAATGTGTTATTGTTGGGTGAGTTTTTTTCTTTGCTTTTTGAATTTATAAAACACATTGAGATTCAGACCTTATAAACTTTGAACTGAACCGTGTAGACAAGTGTTAACAGCCAGTGTTTCACATCTATAATTTTGTCATGTGCTTTCTTGAATATCTGAGCATTTTTACCTAGTTATGTATTTATCTATAATGGTTATCCAGAAGGTATTAAGATGGGGTTGTTTCCAAGCAATCTGACTATTGAAATTTGGATATGCATCTACTGTTGGTCTTATTCACTGAGGTAGTCTTCTTTCTATCAGGAAGTTGTTGGTCTTCCAAGGAAATTACATGCAATATTTATATATTAGTTTTGACACAAGCATACTGAATTTTGGGGAGGAGGCATTAAACACCATAGTGTGGTTGTCGTGGTCTTGGGTAGTGCTTTTTTGAGGATAGCGTCTGCTGTCAAGAGGGGTAAAAAATACACAGGTGCTAATCCTTAAACTGCTTAAATTTTTGTTGAGTGAGTAAGGGAAATTATATCCCAGTATTGGATTTATTTTTAAGGTCACAGATCATTTAAAATATTGAAAAATAATAATTAGGCTGAATATTTATTCAAGTTGCATACATATAAAGTGATATAAAAGTGATGGCTGCAGGATTTATTATAGTCACCTCATGCCTTTTCACAGGTATATCTAGTACTTCCAGACATATACCCAAGCAGAGTTATTGACTGAACACTTAATTTCATTTATGTGGATTTAGCTATGAAATTTTAAGACAAAAAGTCTTGGCTTCTAGAAACTTACCTTAGGTCAATTTTCATACTGGTAAATCCTCCCATATTTGGAAAAAATGTTTTTATGTCAAAGAGCATGAATTGCTTTCTGTTCTTTGAAGCAAAAACAACTGAAGATATATTTATTTAGTTAAACATGCTGTTAGTTTAAAGCTTCAGCTTATTGCTTAAACCTGTGGGTAATATTGTAAATTTTAATGCTGTCGTTGAAAATTATTTTGAATAGAATTTTACTTCTTTCCCATTAGTATTTTAGTCAAGAACCCTCACTATTTGTTCGCATTTGTTAATGTCAAAGAGGGTACTTAATGAAAATGCATTTGGGCAGACTTTCAAAAATTAAGCAGTAGTAATACAAAGAGAAATCTCTAATTTGCTTGTTTTGGGGGTAAAAAGCAACAATACTGTATTAAGGCTGAAAACTATTTTTCAAAATATCTTTGATTTGGAATCCACTGGCTCTTATAGATTTTTTAAATATCATTTTTTAAAGGCTTAATCTTCTGTATTCTTTTTTTTTTTTTCTTTCAGCATATCTGCTTTACACAGTCTTTTTTATCCTTTTTGACAACTATTCCTATTTTTTGGTTGTTATGTTTGGGCCGTGTTCTGCTTCACATCTCAGAATGTGTCCCTTGGGTGCTCCTTACATTGGGGGATGAAGATCCAGCCCACTCGCTGTCATGTTCACTGTCTCGCTTAGTCTGATGCTGTATACACAAATTACTTCAGTGGCAGCTATTTCGAAATCATGAATCCATTAAGTGTGTCTCTTTGCAGTTTTGTACAGCTGGCCACAGAGGGAAAGCGGATGTGTGTTTAGGACTTAGTCCCTCAAGCCCATGTCAGAACATCCTGAGCAGAGACCACACAGCACAATCAGTGGTGAGCATTTTCTCTGCAGCGTTTTCCCAAAAACAAGGTGTCTTTTCTGCGCTATTGCGCAGGAACACACGTCACCACAGCAAGATGATCGGTGTGATGGAGGGTGGGATGAGGGCTCATCTTCAAGACCTGAATTATGATATGTTGCCACATGGGAACCAAATTCAACAAATACAAAGGAATAGGATCAGATCATGTGACTGATGGGGTGGAGGTGATGAGCTCAGATACCCCAGTGATATGTGCTCTAGCTAAATTCCCAGGCTGAATACAAATTTTTATTAATTCGCTCTCATTTCCTCTCTCCTCTATTGGTATAATGATGACCTGTACATTTACAGTGGGGTCAAAAAGGTTGATGACTTTCACCCTTTTTTCTTAAACACAGTGGGGAAAATTACAATGAAGTGCTACAGGTCTGGTCCTCTTTACCAAAAAGATAAGAAGAGCAGGATTTTCAAATCATCTCATTGACTTGTTTTAAATTTGCCCATTGATTCATTTCTTCTGAGGAACAGCCCTTCCTACCCAGCAATCTCTGAGGTCCCTGCTGGGTGTTTTTACATAACCCATCCCTCTCAGCTCCTCCAGCTTTGTTTTTTTTTTTTGTTTTGTTTTGTTTTAACATCTTTATTGGAGTATAATTGCTTTACAATTGTGTGTTAGTTTCTGCTTTATAACAAAGTGAATCAGTTATACATATACATATGTTTCCATATCTCTCCCCTCTTGCATCTCCCTCCCTCCCACCCTCCCTATCCCACCCCTCTAGGTGGTCACAAAGCACCGAGCTGATCTCCCTGTGCTATGCGGCTGCTTCCCACTAGCAATCTATTTTATGTTTGGTAGTGTATATGTGTCCATGCCATTCTCTCACTTTGTCCCAGCTTACCCTTCCCCCGCCCCGTATCCTCAAGTCTATTCTCTAGTAGGTCTGTGTCTTTATTCCCATCTTGCCCCTTGGTTCTTCATGACCATTTTTTTTAAATTCCATATATATGTATTAGCATACGGTATTTATTCTTCTCTTTCTGACTTACTTCACTCTGTATGACAGTCTCTAGGTCCATCCACCTCACTACAAATAACTCAATTTCATTTCTTTTTATGGCTGAGTAATATTCCATTGTATGTATGTGCCACATCTTCTTTATCCATTCATCTGTCGATGGACGCTTAGGTTGCTTCCATGTCCTGGCTATTGTAAATAGAGCTGCAATGAACATTGTGGTACATGACTCTTTTTGAATTATGGTTTTCTCAGGGTATATGCCCAGTAGTGGGATGGCTGGGTCATATGGTAGTTCTATTTTTAGTTTTTTAAGGAACCTCCATACTGTTCTCCATAGTGGCTATATCAATTTACATTTCTACCAACAGTGCAAGAGTGTTCCCTTTTCTCCACACCCTCTCCAGCATTTATTGTTTGTGGATTTTTTTGATGATGGCCGTTCTGACTGGTGTGAGATGATATCTCATTGTAGTTTTGATTTGCATTTCTCTAATGATTAATGATGTTGGGCATTCTTTCATGTGTTTGTTGGCAATCTGTATATCTTCTTTGGAGAAATGTCTTTTTAGGTCTTCTGCCCATTTTCGGATTGGGTTGTTTGCTTTATTTGATACTGAGCTGCATGAGCTGAGTGTATATTTTGGAGATTAATGCTTCATCTGTTGCTTCAATTCCAAATGTTTTCTCCCATTCTAAGGGTCGTCCTTTCATCTTGTTTATGGTTTCCTTTGCTGTGCAAAAGCTTTTAAGTTTCATTAGGTCCCATTTGTTTATTTTTGTTTTTATTTGCATTTCTCTAGGAGGTGGGTCACAAGGATCTGCTGTGATTTATGTCATAGAGTGTTCTGCCTATGTTTTCCTCTAAGAGTTTGATAGTGTCTGGCCTTACATTTAGGTCTTTAATCCATTTTGAGTTTATTTTTGTGTATGGTGTTAGGGAGTGTTCTAATTTCATTTTTTTACATGTAGCTGTCCAGTTTTCCCAGCACCACTAAAATTCAACACCCATTTATGGTAAAAACTCTCCAGAAAGTAGACATAGAGGGAACTTTCCTCAACATAATAAAGGCCATATATGACAAACCCACAGCCAACATCGTCCTCAATGGTGAAAAACTGAAACCATTTCCACTAAGATCAGGAGCAAGACAAGGTTGCCCACTCTCACCACTATTATTCAACATAGTTTTGGAAGTTTTAGCCACAGCAATCAGAGAAGAAAAAGAAATAAAAGGAATCCAAATTGGAAAAGAAGAAGTAAAGCTGTCACTATTTGCAGATGACATGATACTATACATAGAGAATCCTAAAGATGCTACCAGAAAACTACTAGAGCTAATCAATGAATTTTGTAAAGTAGCAGGATACAAAATTAATGCACAGAAATCTCTTGCATTCCTATACACTAATGATGAAAAATCTGAAAGTGAAATTAAGAAAACACTCCCATTTACCATTGCAACAAAAAGAATAAAATATCTAGGAATAAACCTACCTAAGGAGACAAAAGACCTGTATGCAGAAAATTATAGGACATTGATGAAAGAAATTAAAGATGATACAAATAGATGGAGAGATATACCATGTTCTTGGATTGGAAGAATCGACATTGAAAATGTCGACAGTGAAAATGACTCTACTACCCAAAGCAATCTACAGATTCAATGCAATCCCTATCAAACTACCACTGGCATTTTTCACAGAACTAGAACAAAAAATTTCACAATTTGTATGGAAACACAAAAGACGCTGAATAGCCAAAGCAATCTTGAGAAGGAAGAACAGAGCTGGAGGAATCAGGCTCCCTGACTTCAGACTATACCACAAAGTGACAGTAATCAAGACAGTATGGTACTGGCACAGAAACAGAAATATAGATCAATGGAACAGGATAGAAAGCCCAGAGATAAACCCACGCACATATGGTCGCCTTATCTTTGATAAAGGAGGCAAGAATATACAGTGGAGAAAAGACAGCCTCTCCAGCTTTGTTTTCATTGGGGAGTCTTCTGGGAGAACACATGCTGTGTTTTGAGATTTCCAATCGTGTCAGGATTCTCTAGCTGACTCTGAACCTAGGGAACAAGTTGAGGGTATGTGCTGATCTCTAATACCCTTGGGTGCATCACTGTCGTTGGAGGGAGGACAAATAGGCACAGATATAACATTTTCCGATCATGGTGCAGCATATCTGGTGCTTGTACTTGGGTTTATGCTGAATGTTAAAACTTGATGTAAAGTAGAAGAGCCACTGCCTGGAGATAATAGATGCCACCTGTCAGGGCCTGTCACTGTCCACCAGAGTGTGGGTGGCAACACAAAGTATGCCCCACCCCCCAGAGGACAGTGTAGGAGGAGTGGTCATATAGTCACCTTCTAACTGGACAACCACATGTGCTTCTGGGAAGCAGCCCAGGGTGGCGTTTAACTCTGCCTCTGGATCCAGACAGATTGGGGTTAGAACTCAGCTTCACGCTGGGTGACCATGAGAAGAAAATTTGACCCCTCTCAGGCTCATTTTCTTTATTTGTAAAATGGAAATGAGAATTATACCTATCTCACTAGATTGCTTTGAGGATTCAGTGAGACAGTCTTTATGAAGAACCTTGTGTGATACCTGGCACATTGTAAATGGCACATTCAATAATGTTAACCCCTTCTATTACTACTCTTCCATCATTGCTATTATTAAGCAAATATTATAGCCCAAGCAGGGAAGCAGAGCCTAGAGTCTAGGAGGATCTCAAAGTGGGAAGGGGGTTGGATAATAATGTATAATATTTCAAGGTAGTTGAACCACGTTCTGGTAAGAGGGAGGTTGGGCAGAGAAGGCAAATACTTGATTAGTTAGGGCAGGGGGTTGGCACACTATAGCCCATGAGCCAAATCTGGCCTCCTGGGTAAATCCAACCTGTTTTTATAAAGAAAGTTGTATTGGCACACACTTGTTTACGTGCCATATACAGCTACTTCTGCACTACAACTTGCACTACGGGCAGAGTTGAGTGGTTGCAACAGAAACCGTTTGGCTGCAAAGCCAAAAATATTTACTTTACAGAAAAAGTTTGCCGACCTTTGAGTTACAGCCCAGGATGGCCAACAAGGACAGAGAGAAATACGCACAGAAGTGTTCCTTCTGCCTTCGTTTCATAAGTTACTTTATTCCTTTGCTCCAATGTTAGGCTTCTTAAGGTATGTGATGAGCAGAGGTTCAGGTAGACCTGCTCGCACCTGGGAAATGCACATTTCTGTAGGGGTGAAGTCTTGTGCTGTGATACAAGCCCTCAGTCTCCCTGTAGGATCTGCACTCTGGGATTGAGGTGAATGGCCTGTGGGAATTAGAGTTACATCATCACAACTGAGTAGAATGGCTGTGGTAGGAACTATCAGTACTTTCATGGGGAGTCTGAGTGGGAGCCTCAGAACTCAGAATCCTTTCTGGTGGAGGCCAGTGATGAGACACTGGGCCTGTGTGATCCTTGGTGCTCTGTAAGTTAGTCTCTGAAAAGCTAGGCTGGGGGTGGTTTACATTCTTATGATACTGTTGGTGTTTGCTGACCTCAATTAGGAAAGGAGGCTCATTTGTTTCAAATTTTGAAGAAAGTGTTTTAACTCCACGTTTTATCACAAAAAAAAGCACAAATTAATTGGGGAAGCCATACAGAATGTTGGCTTTTTTCTTTAGATCTGGAATTCTGGCTGTATGTATAATTTATTAATTTGTCGATTTCTGTTCCCCAGTGATTAAAGTTATGATATATTTCATGTGGATCATCTCCATTCTCAGCTGCCTGCTGGGCAGCTCCCCTTGGAAGCCCCCAGGCCCTTACCGTTAGCCCAATCCTCCTCCTTGCCCTCTCAGGCTTGCTATCTTCCAGAAGACACTACCAACCACCTAGGGCCCCACTGAGGACCCTTGCTCTTTCCTCCACTCATCTCCCCTCCCCACTCCTCACCCCTGGTAGAGTCACCGGGTCCTACAAGTATTTCCTCCTTAGTGTCTTTTGAGTTACCTCTCCTTTCTGGTCACATTCTCAGGGGCCTTGGTTTTGTGTTTCCTGAACTTCAACTTTTCCCAGATCCTCCTACAATCTCTACTTTGTTTACATTTCATTAATATTTTATGTTTATATTATTTATAGTATGTATTATATATTATCTGCAACATATTTTATATACAATTACATGTACATATATAATTACATATATTGTATATTGATATGTGTATAATATGTACTTATATATTATGACAATAAAATATAGCATATACTGTATGTATAATCTAACATATTAGAAAATATGTAATATGTAAATATAATTCAATAATATACATTGTATATATATTATATATTATAATATAAATATATAATATATAATAATATATAGTTATATATAATTTATATAAATATGTTTAAATAACATATAGTATATATAATACATTATTTATTCATATTTTAATATTTGTATTATCTTATTTTTATACTATATTAATATTTTTCTTTCAATCAGCTCCTGTCTTTTAGCCTCATCTTAAGTAACAATATCTATGAAATTATGATATAGTATAATTGCATATGTGTTCTAATGAATTAAAACTGTAAGTAAACAACACACAGTCTAGAATCATCTCAGAGGAACATGTCAGAAGAAACTCCTTTTGGAAATTTCTGCCTTGGTTGTTACCCTTATTGTTTTTTTTTTTTTTTTTTTTTTTTTTTTTTAATTTTATAGCTACTTTTATTTTTATTTATTTATTTATTTTTGGCTGTGCTGGGTCTTCGGTTCGTGCGAGGGCTTTCTCTAGTTGCGGCAAGTGGGGGCCACTCTTCGTCGCGGTGCGGGGACCGCTCTTCATCGCGGTGCGCGAGCCTTTCACTATCGCGGCCCCTCCCATTGCGGGGCACAGGCTCCAGACGCGCAGGCTCAGTAGTTGTGGCTCACGGGCCCAGCCGCTCCGCGGCATGTGGGATCTTCCCAGACCAGGGCTCGAACCCGTGTCCCCTGCATTAGCAGGCAGATTCTCAACCACTGCGCCACCAGGGAAGCCCACCCTTATTGTTTTTAATGTGTATGAATATAGTCTCCCTGTTTCCAGTTTGACACTCTCCTCCCACCCCCCACTTCTTTCTGATGGTCCTTTCCCCCACTGCTACATGAATGTCTGTCCCAAACATAAACCTGATCCTGTCACAACAGTTCTAAAATCCTTGCATGGCTCTCTGTTGTTGTCAGCGGGGACATTCTTTAATGCAGATACTTCACAACACGGTTCTCGTGACGTGGCCCCTGTCTGCCTGTCAGCCCCGCTCAGCCCTGTTTTTATCGCCCAAATAGACCACTTCTGCTCCAGCAAGACTGAATCACTTGCACTTCTGAAGGATATCACACTGTTCCATGCCTCTGTGCCTGAAATGCCTTTCCAGTTTATTTTCCTGAGTCCTGCTTGTGCATGAAAATTCAATTCAAGAATCATCTCTGCCAGGAAGCCTTCCCAGCCCAGCCCCTCACTCACCTTGATTTGGCCGCCCTCCTTATTTTTCTGGCTGCCCCTACTATTTAACAGAGTGATAAAGAGCCCTGATGAGAAATGGAACTTGATTCAAACCCAGGTTGCCCTAACTTTTACCAGTTCCCTCTGACAACCTATCAACAGCTCTGAGCTTCAGTTTCTCATCTGTAAAATGGGGAGAATAGAGCCTATCTCATGAGGTTATGCTGAGGATTATACTGAGATTGTGTGCTTTGCCCAGAGCTGGACGCATAGTAATCACACAGACTGTGGCACTATTATTGTCTTTCTTGTACTTGCCATCACTAATCATGACCTCTGTGATCCTCAGTGTCTCATGTGTCACCGGGGATAAGGCATCATGGAGTTTGAAGACGGAGTCAGGCTGGGAGAGAACTGTGAAGTGCCTGGCACAGCGTGGCCTTCAGGATCCATTAATGGGGGTCATTATTACAACAGCATTTGTCAGGCTCTGACTCAGACCTTGTTGGCTCCCTGAGGGCAGATGTCGTGTCTGATTCTGCTTCCCAGGGCTGAGCAGCCCAGTGAACAGACCTGCAGTGGGTGCATGTAGGGTTCGTACGTCTTGCTGAGATCCCTGTGATAGTGAGCTAGGGCAGTCATCTCATCTGTCCCTGTATCGTCATCTGTGAAATGGGGGTGGCCATCACTACTGCTCCTCAGTTCACTGAAGGATAATTGACCATGTGTGTAAAACAACCAGTCTTAGAAAAGATGGTATGGCAATCTAATACTAATAATAGTTTAATGAATGTGTCTTATCAAACACATTACAGACACAAACAAAAGAACATAAGCTCTTTCTAATCTATTGTATTTTCCTACCATAATTTCTATATCACAAAAGAAATTTAGCTTTCACTATTTGTAATTCATTTTGACTTTAAATTATTAAAACCAGATATTAAAATGAGCACAAGTATAGTTAGATATCATTGTGTGAAGTTGTAGCAGTGCATTTGTTTCTATTCCTCATAACTCTATCAAAAGAGACAGATTTTGTACATTTGGCTGAAAGAAATGTGAAAATGAACCTATCCAGATACAACAATGCTGTGCTTAGGAAGCGCTGGTCCTTTCAGGAGGGGGTTGTGAATCACGAGGCTCTAAGAGGTGACAGGTCAGCTTCCAGTACTTCTGTCTGATGGCAGAACCCTCCTCTTTGGGTCTCCCTCCATTCCCTACAGGATGGTGGTGGTGTTTTCCACTATGCTTGTCCTCTTTTACTTCTTGATCCTTAACGAAATACCCTCTGACTTTTTCAGTTTATCTCAAACACCACCACCTCTGTGAAGCCTTGTCTGATTATTTCAGACACTTTATTTTTTTCTTTTTCTGAGCAATGTTTGTATTGATTACCATTCTGTATAATTGAGTATTTAAGCCTCCTTGAGTTGTTTTCTATGGATATGCTTTACCTTCTCACGGGCAGTTACGCAGCTGTTTGCCCCCAAGCTGCTCCATTGTGTGCTGTCATCCGAAACTCTTGTGGACCTAAACCAGAGCAGGAGCGGGGCAGGAGCTAGCTTGCCTCTGCCATTCGTGTTTTCTCTGACAGTGCCAGGCCAGTGCTGGCCAGAGGTAAGAGGTGGTGGTACCTATCCTTTGATTGTGTAGATTTCTCTGTAATCTGATATAATGTGATCATGGTCCTGGATCTGGAGACCTGTACTTGCAAGAGAATGACAGATTATCATCCTATTAAAAGGTGGGCCATGAGGTTAATGTTCTTTCATGTATATAGCTTTTCCCATATTTTAATCATGGTTCAGAAATAGGATTGGAAAATGGTTGCACAGTGGGAAGCAACTTCGAAGCCCAGGGCATACGTTTCCTTTTGGTTTTCCTTTATTAATAATCTGCAACCCTTGCCTTCCGTGACTGTTAAAACACGTTTTCCAGCTTTGCAGTTAGTCTTAATAGGTGACCGTCTCTGGCATCCATAATATCTCCAAGTCAACTGTCAGTTCTGATCCTTCAATGATATACAGCCACTTGGGAGCTTTAGTAACTTAAGTAAATTGTTGTCTGTAGTGGATATTCGCCAGCCTGAACTCAAGTTATAATTGTTCGATGTATAGGTATCTACACATGATTATTGCTACCTCTGGGGAAAATAGTAAATCTCGTCTTATGTTTATTCTCGTGTTGGCATTTATGTGCTCCGTGTCCATATGATTACATTAGGAGACTGCTTTCTGTGCAAGCTTTCAGGTGCTTGCATAGACGCCTCTTTCTCTGGATGTTAGAGACAAAGAGAGAAAGTTAACAGAGAAAAGTCACCTAGGGGAGAATTTCTCTCCCTCTCAGGAGTCAGTAGTTCTCTTGTCTAATGAGAGACTTTCGTTCCCCTTGCCCATTGGTTCAGCTTTCTGCCATAAAACTAAAGGACAGCTGGCATCTGCTCTCACATTACTGGTCATATGTCCATCCCTGGAAATCGGCCACTCCCAGGATTAGCAGCTCGCTCTGTTAACCCCATGCGATTGGACTTGTGCATGTTCAGAGCTTCTCTCTGAGCTGTTTGTGTTTAATATCATGTTCCCTGGCTTTAAAATGGTTGGAATAAACATTTCATGAATGTGTGAACCTCCTTGAGTGTAGCCATTGAGGTCAATAGGAACAAATAAGTATCTCAGTAAAGAGTTTTCCAAATTGCCCAGGTGTTAAGCTGTAATAACCAATCTGTGACCTTTATTGGAAGAACCATTTAGTTGAGTTTTGTGCAGTTATTGGAAGGGTTTGGATAGGGGTTTTTTTAGTCCAAGTCTCCTGTTTCTGAATTTGAGCTTCCAGCCTACAAAAGTCTGTATGTTTTGCCCCTGTATTTTATTATTATTCTTGCACTCATATGATATTTGATGATTATATCAAAAATTAAATATGATGGCTAAGTTATTGATGAGATGAAAGCAGTATTCTTCAAGGAATATGCAAAAAGATTGACTGCCTGAGAATGAATATGGTCTTAGAAGGAAAGACAAGGCAAAGGGGAGATATTGGAAGACTTAATAATCACTTAATCCTTTTGAGTGGATATAGGGTAGGAATAGAAGACCATGACTAATGTGGAAATTGTTGAGCTGTGTAAAACAGAGGTCAGGGTTTGTTAGCTACGTGCTTAATAGCTCTTCTTTGGAGAGGTCAAATAGCTAGTATGTATCAGAATAAACAATGTGTTTTCGTACCTACTATGAACAAAGACTTTGCTGAGTATATTTATATACATTGTCTCATTTTATCTAGATTATAATTCTTATTCAGCTAGTGAGTAGCAACGGCTGAGAATGCAATTCAGATCTAAGACTTCAAAAGTTCTTTCCTTTTCTTTTTGCAGCGTGGCCCTTACTTTTAGTTGTGATTTTATCTGAAATATATGAGAAAAATACCATTTTCCGTGTCAGCTATAACCAGGAAATAAAGCAACCACTTCTGGAAAATGTATGGTGTTCAAACATTTGGTTTACTTTAATGTAGATGAGGGAGATTTTTCCTCTGAATTTTACATTGTGTTACTTTAACTTCACCATAGTTGATACAAGGAGACTGTGGTAGAACAATCTTTATCCATAATTAATCGTTCTAGAAAATATGTCTTATTTAGTCTTTTTCATCTGTCTCTAGGGGTTGTTCAGAAAGAGCCACAGTGTTGGGATAGAAGCCAATGTTCAATTATCCATGAAAGTGAAGTAGAGGATGGGAAAGAACACTGATGAATGTAATAAAATATGATGGTATCTGAGTCTGTGCCTTATCTGTGCTCCACTCTGGGATTCCCATCTTAACTCCCTAATTCAGGTCTCACAACTTTTTCTTTGACATATTTCCCAAGTGTAGCCCCATGTTCAACCAAACCAAGTGGCATGGTAGTTCAGGGAAAGATTTCTTGGGAAGGAGACATGTATTCTAGTTGCATGTGGCCAATAAGTTTCCTCTCACACATCAACTCCTATCGGTTGATTGTCACTGTAGGACAGCTTTGAGATTGATTCTTGAGGCCACAAAAGGGCTGTACTGGTGAGGATCTGGATTGATTAATCATGTCTGCCATGAGTATGGGATGGGGAAGTGAGTGGTGGCCTGTGTGACACGTACATGCCATCCTGTCTCAACTATTTTAAATGTGTACTTTATGTTCACTTCTCTGTACAAATAAATTATGAATCTCTGAGTAAAGAAGCTATTCAATTTCAAAAATAATCATTAGGGAAACTTAGTTATGCTTTTTTTACATGCACAGATTTGTCACTATCTTAGGAAGTTTATTTTCATAAATGTGGAATGAATTTGGTGTGGTGAAATGCTCTACCTCATAATATTCAAGGTGTGCAAATATGTTGCCCCATTTGCTATTGTGGAAATTGGAGTCTGATTTAATCAACTGTCAGGCCATTGGTGTTCTCTCTCCTGCCTGCCTGCCTTTGTTTCCTTCCTTCCTCTTCTTCCTTCATTTACTTCCTTCCTCTTCTTTTTTCTTTTCTCCTTTCCTTCCCTCCCCCTTTTTTAATCTTCTCTCTCCCTTTCTCCCTTTCTTTACAACATTGAACAGAAGTTAAAACCTAGTCATTAAAACCTTAAATTTTTTTCTTGTACTGTTTCTGATTTGAAATGTACAAGTACATATTCATCTTTATTTATATAACTGATACCAACCATGAGAATCACCTTCCATGCAAATAGCGAATACTGTGGAAGGAAAGCCAAAATCTTCATGGCCTGTAAGTTTCTTTGCGATCTGATCTTTCCCACCCCTTCAACCCCATTATTCATTAACAGCACCCCCTCCACCTCTGTACACACACACACACACACACACACACACACACACACACACACACACACATATATAAATACATACACACACATCAATGGAACTATCCCAAACTGTTTGGAGAGCCAAAGCTGTGCTCTTCTTTCAGCTTTCTGTGTCTCTGTGTGTTATGTGCTACACCTTTTGCCTGGAACATACTACTTTCATCCATCTGCCTTTGGACCCAGCTCAGTTTTCCCTCTTGTGGCAAGCTTTTCCTGACCCCATAGGCTGACCTAGTTGTCCTTCTGTATTGCATCTTTTCATGATCCTACTACTATGTAATACTATCATAAACCATGATGACTCACACAGGTAATATGTGTTCAGCCTTTTCTGTGTGCCAGAGACCATGCCAAGGGCCATACTTGCATTGTCTTATAGTCATATGATAACTTAGTGAAATAAGTATTATAATTTTATTGAGGAAAGTGAAGTATAGGGAAATAAAGAGACTTGCCCAAGATCACAATGCTTGAGTGCAGTGGAGTCTTTTCAACAAAATTTTAACTGCTGATTTACACAGAGTTTTCTCCCCTGCATTGTTGTGAGTTCCTTGATGTCATGGGCTGTCACTGATTTCTGTGTCTCTGCTAGCAGCTGGCATGTCATATAGGCTCAAAATGTTTGCTCCATTAAATTTGATTGAAGTCTCATTTGTAATAGACTATCCCATCATTCATCTCTGCAAATTTTAGAGTGTAGAAACATGTAGTAAACTGGTTTTCTTTCTTTATGTTTCCTCAGATTTTTGTGTATTCTCTGCACATTGAAAAATCATGTATCCTCAATTTCACTTATTGGCAATAACTTTAAGTTTTGAATTTAATATGTTCAGAAGAGTTAAAATTCCTATCATCTGAAAGACTGAGCGAGATTGTTTTTCTCATTCTTAATTTCTTTGTCTCTAAAATAACCACCTAAGGAATATAAGGAGGGACAGCTGATATTGTGTATAAGGCAAAGAACTAGTTGGCTAAAATAACAGATAATATTTTCTTTCTGCCTCTCAGATTTATTTTGCCAGGAATTGGTTCCACTCTCTATTTACCACCACTGATTTATCCACAAGGTTGGTGGTTCTGCTTTTCGATAGAGAACCTCCCTTAAGAAGTAGGTAGGTTTTTATTTTTACCTTATTTTCTACAGCCTGCCTTTGTGATGCAGTATTTTTATGTTAGGCCAGTTGGCAGTCATGTAATAAGTCCTGAATATGTGTCATTCCCCAGAGCATTAGAGTGAAATGGACCTAACAGGGACTCTGGAGAACACCAACTTCATTCTGGCCCCTCTGGTTATTTCATCTTTATTGGAGCACTGAGCAAGAATATTTGTCTGATTTGAATCCAAAGAATACAAATGTGTAGTCTTTATTAAAAATCACCAGTACCAGCCGTGACTGACTGTTCAGAGCTAGTCCCCATGATTCGGACTTAATTACAGGCATGGCTAGTTGTGACAGACTTGCCACTTAAGTTCTACCTTGTCATGTTTTCAAATCAGGAAAGTAACTATTAATATAACAACAGTCATGAAAGAGTAAAGTAGAATGTTTTAAAAAGGAAGTTTTGAGAATTCAACACTAGGCTACAATTAAGAGCTTTTTTGCTTAACCTTGAGTGTCATCAGACTGGGTTTAATGTGTTTCATAAAGCTCTGTGCAGCTAACTTTGAGGGCTGAACTTAGAAAAATAAAAATAAACAACAACTAAAAAAGATTCTTCCTTGTGGTTTGTACCCAGACTTGGGGCTCTTGTTTCCTACACTGCTGCGATGTGTTCCCAGTTGCCAAGACTCTGAGCAGCCGAGCGTGTAGAATCATGCTGGTGACTTTCTTCTTTCACAGCTTCTCCACTGGTTTCAGCTCCAACAGAGCCTTTTTGTTGTACATGAGAAAGGAAAGAAGAAAGGACACACAGCCCAGCACTGCGAGGGAGACTCTGAGCCTAGATTCCCCGATATTTGAGAAGGGATTCTTCCCAGAGCCTCTCTAGGTTTTGCCCTTCAGCAGTAGAAGTTTTTTGTTTCTTTTCCCCCCAGATTTTATTTATCATAGGTGAAACAGGACATTACAGCCAAACTCAAAATATTCTTTATTTTCTTCCAAGTCTCATTTTTTTCCCCTTCCTTCCGTAGAGGCAAGTGCCATTCAGAAATGTGTGTACATATTTCCAGTCCATGCTTTGATGTGTGCACTAAATATATGTGTATTTATAAACAATCTATAGTAGTTGGAATTATTTAAATTTCACAGAGATGCTATGCTGTGTCTATCATTTTACCACTTGCTTTTTTTCACTCAGCACTGTATTTTGGATGTCTAGTCTCGTTCAGCTACATTAATTATAGCAACTGTTCTTTTTGTACCAATTTCTGACATTTACTTTGAGTTCATAATGTTTCTTCATGACTTCTGTCTTTCTCCTTTCTTTCCTTATGTTGGGCGATGTGAGGATTTTTAAAAATTTATTCTTTCTCTAATTTTTTCTTAAATTTGTAGCAAATATATATATTTCATGGTGTCTGAAGTCAATCAGAATTTCTCTCCTTCTTTCATACAATGTAACGACCCTTGGAGGCCTTCATTTAATCTCCCTTCCTCCCTCCATCTATGTCATTGATGTCCATTATTTATTTATTTATTGCTTTTCCAACCTCATCGAAATTAGTTGTTATGATGATGTTGATGCCTATAATTATTTACAGCCAATTTTTTATTTAGATTTACTAACATGTTTACCTGTTCCTTCCCTCTTCCAATTCCTTTCTGGGTCCTATTTCCTGAGCTTGTAGTAAATCCTTTAGCAGCCATTCTGCTCTTCATCTTTATGTCTGAAATGTCTTTCACCTTTTTTCCCCCGAAAGAGATTTTACCTATGTATAGAGGTATACAGGCTGACTCTTTTTTCTTTTAGAACTTTGAAGGACATGATAATCCCTTATTCCATACCAACTTTTATTTTAACAGTTTAGATAGAAATTTTTCTATAATTTAGACAGAGGTATAATGATTCTACATACCCCTGCCTTTCAAGAGAGCATCAGTTAAATCTCAGAGAGCCTTTGTTCAAGGAAGCACGGTTATCTGGAACATGAGATTGTGTGTGTCGTAATGCCGTGGTGTCCTTTGGGTGATTGAGCTGTACAAGATTGTTTGGTCTTTCATTAAATGAGTTAAGACTGTGGGGTCTTTTAAGACCTTGTGTCTGCTTTGTGTGTGTGTGTGTGTATTGTGTGTTGTGTATATCTTTCCTCTCTGCCAGGACTTCCTGCTACGACTGATTTACTAAATATAATAATTCTCTTCCTTCAATCTGCTGTTTCCTTCCTTATTGTATAGTCTTTGTTTCACCTTAGTTGAATGTTTGTGCCCTAGATAACCAAACTTGTCAATAATACATGGGTTTGTTTGATATTGTTGCTAGCATTGTCTCTGTTTTCTTCCTAAAAATTGTTTTATAACTGGGTAAATATGCGATGTTCAGTGGTAGACTTATTATGGACACAAATTCTGAAGCGGGAGTGCTTGGGTTCATATCTCAGACCCATACCTCAGCACCATATAACCCTGGCTTGCTCTCTAACCCCTCAGTTCCCTCATCCCTAAGAGGGAGATGAAAATTTTATCTACCCTTTTAGGGTATGTATTTAAGGTGAATTAATACACGTACAGGTTAAAGCAGTGCCAGGCCCTAATTAACATGTGGTAAGTTAAGTACACTTTAAAACAGCTTTTAAGTTTCATCTCAAGTACTGTGTGCAATTTGAGGTTCTATACAACCAAAGTTACAACCAAAGTTCTTAAAAAGTATTCTGGATGAAGAATATCTAACTTGGAGAAAAGCTAAACAAGGAAGCAGTCTATTTCTGTTACCACAGGGCATTGAATGTCATGTGCAAGTTTATTTAAGTATTTGCTTCTGCCAGTGAAGCAGGGGATCTGAGGAGCTACTGTCACCTAAGGTCATCAGGGAGTAAAGATGTGACACTTTCAAAATCATAATGTAAATTAGTGGGTAAGCGTTTGCTTTATAAATGTTTGATTTGCATCAAACTTTTCAGTTCAGCCTGATGCCCCCATCAAATAATGTGGATTCTGGAGGACCTGAACTTTAACTCCAGGCTTTTCAGTAACTCACCATGTGACTATGACCAAATCCTTTCACTTGCTTGTGCTTTAATTGGACTGTTAGAAGGGCTAATGAGCTAATACATGTGAGCGGGCTTTTAGCTAGTTTTTTAAGTGCTTGAAATAACTAAGGTGATGATGCTACATTTTAGCCATGTAGCAATTAATTGCTGTAATGCTTCAAGTGAAAATATACAGTTTTTATTTCCGATTAAATTTTTAGAATCAACTGATTCACTCATGTTCAATTATTTCCTGGCTTTAGGACATAACACGTTTATTTTATTTTACTTGTGGTTTGTCCCCTGTCAACTCCCAAAATGATTTCAGGATGCTTATAAAAATTTATGGCCAGTTAACATAAGCATGTCAATGAAACATTAGTAAAAAATTGACCGTGGGGGAATTTTATTCCAGTTTCTTGTTTGCTCTAATCTTGATTTTCCTCCTTTCCAATACTATAATCAGTGATGTCAGTATCTGTGTCTACCTCTTCTTACTCTCCTTTCAGTTAGGTAAGAGTACATTCATTGGAGGCCACCTGTTGACCCAGTACTGAAATGAATTATTATGGAAGAAACTAACATTCGTTGAGCACTGTCTCATCCAGTTGTCCTTCTTCCGTCCTGTGAGAGAGAGTCTCTAATTAGACCTTCTTATCAGATGATGAAATTCAGGCTTAGAAAGTTTAAGTGGTTTTTCTGAGGTCAGAGCTAGTCAGTGGTAGAAGGTCAGAGTGAAGCCTAGACCTGCCTGAGTCTAGCCAGATTCTAGAGCACAGCCTCCCAAGCCATACATCTTTGTGCTTTCTGTCATATCACTTCTGTTGAGAGAACCAAAAGGGGAAAAATAATTATTCTATCTTTATGGAAGTTCAAAAATAATTTTAGACACAATTTGCATGAATTCCAAGACACTGTGACCATAATTACCCAATAATACATGAGCATGTGTAAAATAATACATGAGCATGAGTGGCCCATAGAAGATGTGGGCCCATTTGTGAGAAGCCATGTGAAAGGGGGTTAAGATTTTAAATAAGTTTTAAGAGCAGTAGGGCATGGGTTTATGATGACCTTATACCACTGGACCCCGCTAGACAAGTCTAGGATTTTGGTTTGTAGACAAAGCCCTAGTCTAAGTCAGAAGAGGATAATTTCAGAAACTTGTAGCTGGATAAGAATTCTTTCAAAATAGGTACAGTTGAAGTTTCTAGACCTCCTCTCAATAATGACTTGGCTCTAATCTGTCTTTCCTTATGAACTTCCCTTCCTCCTCTTCCATGACATTCTCATTTTCATATCACAAGTTAATATTTAATTCATGTTCTTGCCCCACTTGAGGATCTGTGGAATATTATTACTTATTCATGGGGTCATTTTTACTGGGGTCCGCAGAGTGGGTGATTGCCTCATAATAATCATACAAGGTTGATTTTATCTTAATTTTTTTTTTTTTTTGTAAATGAGCAAGCTGAGGTTTAGAGAGATTAAGTATCTTTTGTCCTCAAACCACTAGCTAGTAAGTGGTCAAGTCAGAAATTAAATCCAAGCTTCTCTGGCTCCAAAACGTGTGTGTGTATTTCCTATGAGTCACACTATATGATATTCTGAGCAGTTGGTTGATATTTAAAAGGCATGAACAAAAGCCTCCCACCCAGAAATAACTCTACCACTCGATAACTATTGTGCTTTAAATTCCAGTATTTGCGATGCATCCCTTTTGAATTATTGGCTGCTCTCTCCATTAAGTGTTTAACTTAATGATTATTCTTTATTTTTATAGACCTTTACATAGCACTTTAATGTATATTAAATTAAATGTAGCATACTTTTAGCTGCTCAAATAACAGAAAACCCAACTAACAGCGGCTTAAACAAATAGGGTACATGCTTGCTGGCTCAGTGGCTTAAGATTTCAGGGCTGCGATGACCGTGATCCCTTTGGCTTTTTTCTTATTGTCACAAGATAGCTGCTGCAGACCCAGGTATCACCTCTATCTAGGGACAGAGGAAGGGAACAAAGAGTGCTTTGCCAGCCAGATGTCATTTTTATCCAAAAAAGCGAAGACATTCTAGTAAGTCCTCCAGCAACCTTTGGTTTATAACCTCTGGTCACAACTACATCTCATAGCTACACATACCTGAAAAGAGTCTGGGAAAGTGGATATTTCTAGAATGGAGATGGGCAAGAGAGAAGAGGGAGGGGAACGGCACTGGCTTAGCCAGGGAACAGTGTTGGTCACAATGTATGCTGTGTGTTCATTTCATCATTATAACACTTCCAGAGATGGCTAATAGCATTATCTCCATTTTACCGGTCATAGAAATAAGTCCATGAAGTTTGGATGACTGCCCAAAGTCATATAACCAGTTAGCCTCTCTGGAATCTGAGCCTTGGTTTCCTGCATTCCAGGCAAGTTCTTTACACTCTTCGCCCAGGAAGGAGTTAGCAATTCAGTGATTAATATTTTACTGTATTAGTTTTGAAATCCTCCTCCTTGGATGCAGAAAACTCTCAGGGCAGCATGAGTGCACAGGGCTGCTGGAATGGGCAGGAGGCTCCAAAAGTGAGGAAAGACCACAGGGTGGGTGATGAGGGAATGACAGACATCAGCATTGCTTGTTTCTTCCCAGTTGGCTCAGGAATGAACATTGAATGTGCATTCTGAACATAGCTTTTCTGTTTTTTCCTCCCACAGTCCTGGGCTGAGGGTCTTGGAGGAAATCTCAGTGAAACCATTGACATCTTCTCTCTTCCCTGTTTGTCCTTTGACCTACTCTGTGGCAGGCAGTTGTGGTCTAAATTCTATGTTGACTTGGTCTTGGCAATGCCTTAATGAAGAAATCCTCATTATTTGTCTTGCCTCTGTAGTGGCTTTTCACTCTATTTCATCCAAAATTGTTTCCTGAGGAAGGAGCTTCTTTTTTGGATGAATACATTTTGTGTGTTTTCTTTTGGGCCATTATCCCCCAAATATCCTAGAACTCAACTTGGAAGTTCATAGTCCTGTGTTATATGAAGAGTCCAGGCAATGGCAGTGGAAGGGAGGGGTGGGTACTGTGTACTAGTCTATGATGGAGCGCCTCTGTATTTTCTCAGTATCTTCTTCACACCTTTGTTCTGGCAATTTCCACCAGCACTGTAATCATTCATTTATGTTTCACTTCCTCATCAAACAGCAAGAGGCTTTTTAATCTTTGTATTCATAGAACCTTACAAATAGAAGCATTCAGTAACTGAATGGAAAAGAGAGCTCAGTTTTATTGAATATTTGGTTTAAAGGTTAACCAAGAAACCTTATTTTTGTTCATCCTGTTGAAAACAGTTGTGTGAAGTAATGGTTCAAGGTCTTGCCTTGGTAAGCAGAATATTTTAGATAAAAACTGTATTCAGTGTGTTTGGTTCTGTAGATTGCTGTTTTGAATGTCAGTTACTGTTTTTTAGTTTAGCAGGTTTGCACATGTAAACTATTTGTTAGGGTGCATTTGAATGTCTCATGACCTCAGTCATCCTCATTTTCCCTTCCTCTCTTCTTTAACAGTCATTTCCCCTTATTTTTGTTATTAATTAACTTACATTTATTTATTCACATGGTTCCAAAATGAGTATTAAAAATAATTAAAAGTAAATAAAAAAGTAAAATAATTAAAAGTCTCCCTTCCATCTCTCATCCCCAGCCACTCAGTTTACCTCCCTTAAACACTTCTCATTAAGTTCTAGAATATTCTTTCAAAGATATTTTATGCACATACAAAGATGACTATATGTTCTTCCCTTAACAAAGCTATACAATTAGTAGCATATAGAATGCCTTTTTCGTTTGTTTGTTAAACTGAGTGACTTTAAGAAAGTAGACCACTTTCTTAAATAGTATATAACAATTTTATCATCTTTTTTTTAACAGCATACTATTCCATTTTGTGGACAGCTCTAATTTGTTTAACCCTCTTCCCTATTAGTGGATATTGAGATTATTTCTAGTCTTTTGCTAATATACAATCAATGCTGTAACAAATGATCATACATGTTCGCTTTCACATGGGTAAATATGTCAATAGGACAAATTTCATCTAAGGAAATGAAATTGCATGATCAAAGAGTATGTACATTTATGACCTGATAAATTGCCCTCCCAGGGGTTATACCGATTTACACTTCCACCTACAATGTATGAGAGTTCCTGTTTCTTCATACCTTCACTAATATAGTGTGTTATAAAACTTTTAGGTATTGTTCAATATGACAGCTCAAAAACATGGTATCACATTTTCCTCTTATGATTGAAGTTGAGCATCTTCTTTTTTTATATAGGTTTAAGAGCTATTTTTATTTCCTTTTCCATGACCTGCTATTTGTATCCTTTGTTTATTTTTCTGTTAGGCTGCTCATCTCTTTCTTAAGGATTTATAAGAAATTTTATACAATTGGGGAAATTAGTTTCTTGTGGTAACAGTTGTGAAGAGTTTCTGCATGGTTTGGTGTTTGTCTTTTTTATTCTCTTTGTTATAGTTTTGGCCAGGTGCAGAAAACGAAAGATTAGTGTAGCCAATCCAAAAATGTATCAGTATTTTCTTTTAAGACTCTGGTGTTTTTGTCAGAGTTAAAAGACTTTCCTTACAATAATAGAAAAGAATATGAAAAAGAAAATACATATGTATGTATAACTGAATCACTTTGCTGTACACCTGAAACTAACACAACATTGTAAATCAACTACACTTAAATAAATAAATAAATAAATAAAAAGGCCTTCCTTTTAGTGAACTTGCAAAATAATTCTCACATGATTTCTCCTAATATGTTAATAGTTTCATTTTTACATCTAAACCTTTCCTCCGCCAGGAATTTTTCTTGACGTATTTGGTATGAGGCATCTGTTCAACTTTATGTTTCTCCAGATGGCTGTTTAGTTGTCCCCAAATCATTTTTTAATAAACTGTGTTTTCCCCACTGATTTGATTGTCTGCCTTTATAATCCTGTGAAATTCCCAGTGTGTTGGGTCTAGTTTGGACTTTCTGTCCTGTCCCATTGGCCTCTCTGTTATTTTATGTGCCAGTACCACATGGTTTCAATCATTAATTTGTTGAATAATCTATCAGAGCTGCTTCTCCCTATTACTGTTTCTTTTCAGAGTTTTTTGGGCTATTCTACCTATACTTACTTTCTTAACAGATACACGCCTAAATTTATTTTATTCAGAATGATTTTCAAGCACCACTTTTTTGCTGAGCACTGCTGTGAATTCTCTACCAGAAAGGAAACCCAGGATATGTAAGACACTGTCCCAGATCAGACCATAGAGCTTTCAGCCTCATTGAAGAGGAAAATCATATGTCAGAGGCAGCTGAGGCTTCTGCAGCTGAGCCCCTCGCTCTCCTGAGCTGGCTGAGCAGAGGTCCCCATGCCAGCATGTGACCTGATCACTATGGCAGACCTCTCCCACCTTCTTCCTGCTGATGACTCTTACTGCCATTTCACCTTGGACAATGAGCTTGAAGTAGATTATGTTTGGAGTATCTGAGCAAATATAAAGCAGTTGCACTGGAAAGTTCAAGCTTGTGGTGGGATATATTCGTAGGGCATATTCTGTTATGCCTACAAGTTACTTTACTCTGGCAAAGACCATTAACCACAGCTCTAGAATTAAAGTAGATGAAACTGTCATGCTTTTGCCCTAAAATCTTTCTTCTTTTATCAACATCAGAATGATAAATGAATATAGAGATGGTTTAATGTGTCATTTTGATTACTTTAACTCCGCCACAAGTTAGCTTAAAAGAGATCATATATATATATTATATGGATCATATGGAATGTAATGGGAGTATTTTTACAGTTGGATTTTAACTCGACATGGAATCAGATGATGAAAAACTGTGATGTTTAGAGTGTTTTCATTTTCTGTATAGAATATTGAGTACATTAACATAGCTCTGAATTTGGTAAATATTATTTTACAGTTAATAGTGGATAGCCCTCACCCTTGACTCCAAAAATAACACTTTCTTTTCTTCCTACTTCACAGAAGGGCTTCCAGCTGCCCTCCACATTTGGCGTTCCTCAGGACTTGGCCTTGTGTCCTGTCCTCTTCATTTTCTCTAATTTTTCTTTTGATCTCCTAAAACTACCTAAATACTGACACCTTCCAAATTTATTTCAATAGTCCAGACTTCTCCTCTGAGTGACTTGCATATCCTGCTGCCTACTTGGCATCTATACTCAGATGACAGTGGCCAAAATGGAACCTCCCCACTCCTTGCATCCGGCCCACTATATTCAGGAAGTGGCACAGACATCCACTGTGTTTGACAGAGTAGAAACTCAGTTGTCTATGATTCTTTTTTTTTTTTTAATCACTCCCACATTCAGCCCATCGGCAAATTCTAGCAAGATCTCCAAACTATATTTCTAGTGCACCCACTCTATTCATTTCCATGGCAACCCCTACTCACCCTGGTCTAGGTCAGGGGGGTACTAACTACAACTAATCAGATGCAATAGAACTTCCTAACTAGTATCCTCCCTTGTAAACTCTGGTTTTCCCGCAGCAGTAGGATCAGCCCTTTTATCTGTAAATTACATCATGTCATTCCTCTGCTTAATACCTTTCAGTGGATTCCCGCTGCACTTGGACTGAAATCCAGTCTTGACACTGTGGCCAACAAGGTCCTGCATGTCTGGTCCATCTTTGGCTCTTCAAGCTCGTCTCCTTTCACTCTGCCCCTTGATCGTTAACTTTCAGCCACTCTGGTGTTCTTTCATTTCCTTAAGCATGCTAAGCTTTTATAGCCCATGGCCTTTACATGTGCTATTTCCTCTGCGTAGAATATTCTTCTCCTGGCAGTTTATATGACTGGCTTTTCTCTTTATCCAGGTGTTGCCTTAAACGGTACTTCTCAAAATGTCTTCCCTGATGACCACATCTGCTGTCACCACCAATTTATTGCTCTTTATTTCATCTCTTGTTTGTTTCCTTCATCGCAGTGTCCACAGGCATAATTACTTCATTAAATTGCTTTAGGTCTGCTTTTTTGATTTTGTCTTTCTTTCCTGGTGAAAGTTAGTTCCATGGGGCAGACTCTCTGCTATAAATCCTACTGTGTGGCTAGTACGTAGCGCAGTGCCTGGCACATAGTGAGTATTCAGTACACTGGATATTTAGTAAATAAATGAATAAACAAAGGAGTAAGCAGCAATTAAGGGTGGGGATTATGTGAAGAGTAGAGGAAATATTTCTTTCTTAACTTTGGCATTGAAGTATGTGCTGTGATAAAACCAAGAATTAAAATCATTTTAGGTGTTGATTAAACCCCTGATAGTAGAAAGCAACTACATGATAGAAATTTCTCTGGGACGTTACTGAACTTGCTATGGAATTGCAAAATTATGCTGCTGCAATGCCTGAACATTTAATAGGATGTGTTCTTGTACCAATTTGGAAAATGTCATAGATTTATTTCACTTATGTTCTGCATTAGTATTCTCATCTCCCATGAGCATGTATCATTAGCGTTAAGACCTATCCAGTGATTAGTTAATCAGTATTAACTGAGAAATAGCAAGGTAGTTCATTTTCCAAGCGTTTATTATTCTCTACTAGGTAGATGTGGATCCTGTCCTCAAGGAGCCTCACAGACAAGTAGGGGTGACAGTATGACAAAAAAATCCTTATTGTCCTCTGTGGCAGCATCAATAAGAGGCACATACAGGGATCATGGTGTAACAAAGGGGGGAGTTTTGCAGATTTGTCTGGGGCCTGGACAGTGTCCCAAAGGAGGTGACTGTGGAATTGTTCTTAAAGGAATAAGAATTTGCTAAGTGGAAAGACTTTCCAGTCCTTAAGACAGAATGTACAAGGACATAGAGGCACGATTAAGGTAGTATGTTCTGAAATCCACAACCAGAGGAAAATGTAAGAAGAGTAATGGGCAATGAGATTGAAGAGATAGGCAAAACCAGATTGCCAAATGGGGGGCTTGGAATGGTTTTAATCTTGATGGCAAGATTATATAATTTACATTTTCAGAAGGTTGTTGGAGGATGGAGGACGGCTTCCAGTAGGAGGAATCTGGTGGTGGAGGTAAAAGGCAGGAAAGTACAGAAAGAAGAGTCAGAGATGGACATCAGTAGAGCAGGGGCACTTGAATGGGGAGGAGGAAGGTGCTTTTTAAGGAAACTGAGATGGATTCTTCAGCGTGGCAGCAGATGAAAAAAGCAATATGTCACATAAGCCAAGAGAAAAGATCTTTTTAGGAAGGAGGAGTGATTTATATCAGACAGATCAAGTGAGATAAAAATTAAGATGGAAGGACCAGATCTCATAATTAAAGTATTTTGAGTGACCCTTAGCAAGAGCTATATTGGGTGGGGTGATGAGGACAAAAGCCCCATGGGGGTGTTTGAGGCATGAAGAAAAGTGAGAAAATGAACACCGCTTAGGGCAGACATAGAGCCAGTGGGGGTTCTTGTTGTTTGTGTTGCTTTGATTTTAATGAACAGTACAGATTTGAACTTACTTGTATACTCTGCTGAGAGGGAGAAGCACGGGAACTAGGCTGTCAGTGCAGGAGAACTGGGTTTTCGTGTAACATTGCTTTAAATAGTTGGAACAAAAGAGAAGGGAAATAAGGAGAAAAGGTGAGATGTAGGTGAGTTTGTGGCTGAAGTATAAAATAGAGGTATTTCTGATACTGGGGGAAAGTGTACTGACAGGGGAACAAAATTGGCTCTAGAGGAGAAAGATGATTGTTCAGGGCAGAAGCTATAGGGAGCTGGGGCATGATCACAGGGATGGTAAGGGTTCAGCTGAGTTTGAAAGCGCAGGCATGTGGTGGCCCCAGCCCCCCTGCAGGTCTTAGATGTGAAGTTACCAGGGCAGGTCCACCAGAATATAAAGGAGAAGGCTGCTGAGAATAACGATGACATAATGGTTGAAGTGATGGTAAAGAATAGAGAAAACCAGCCTAGTTAGGGAAGTGAGCAGAGCAGGCAATGAAAAGGGGCCTGGAAAAAGAGAGTAGCCTGAGGTCAGAGGAACAAGCGCTCTCTAAGTGATGGGAGCAGGGCCAGGCCTGGAAAGATATGAGACTGGAAGTAATATATGAGAATTATACATTTCTTTACCACTTACCTGGGAAGGTACTCATTCTGCACTTAAGCTGCTGTTGCCTAGAATGGTGTGGGCAAAGCGTGTCTTGGAATTGTGCTCAGCCGGAGTCTTGGTGCTTGGTACTTCTTTTGGGGGTGGTTTTGATTTTTTTTCCAAGTCGTTCAGAGCCATGTTTGGTGAAGAAAGTAGACAAACTGGGTAATACCATTTTCGGTAGAAATGGAAATGTAGATTTAAATAACAATACTGTTTTTCTCATGTGACTTATACTAGGCCCTGATAGCAATTTACAAAGAGAGCAGTGATAGCGTCTCTAGAACATACAGAGCCTCTCAAAGTAACTAGTTGGAGGGATACATTCTTTTGGACATAAACACCTTAAAAGATTTTGGGGTCACGTTCCTTTAGAGTTATAAAGTACCCAGTAAATACTTACTGATATAAAGTTTAGAAGATGTCTACCATTATTTCTATGCAATCTTGTGTATATCTTTATTAATGAAATCCTTTATGCCAACGTGGTATTGAAAGTGGTGAACTGAACAGGAATATTTATATAGCCAACTTGGCAGCTTTATTTATGATCGGTTTCTTTATCGGACACTGGAAAATCTAATTTGTACCGTCTGTTAGCATTTATTTATCAAACACTTTGAGGTCCCTAGATGAAAAGTTATGATAAAGGCATACCCAAAGCCATTATGTTGCCATAACTTAATTTGTTAAAATTTTGACAAGAGATTCTGCTTATTGTCTAACTTTTTGAAGTACCAGAAAGAAGTGATCATTTTTGTCCTCAAATTCCTGTCCTTGCAAAGTAGCGCTGATGGCAGTGTTTGAATAACAGCATGGGCAGTAGCTATGACCTGCAGAATAATTACCCTAGAATGGGAATTTGTAACCATTTAAGTGGTGGGAAAATGACTTTTTTTTTTGACGCTAGAGGAGCAGAGATCATAGAATCCAGTCATCCTGGGGGTCTGCTCTGCCAACTTCCTTTGCGACTCACTTACCTGAGAACGCACTGTTCTCACTTGGGTTGCTTTCATCTCATGCTTTCTACATAAGTTGGCTACTTACCAAAAGGCAAAGAATATGTCATCTTTCTCAGTGGGGGAGCACTGCCGGCATTCTGGGCAGACAGGTCTTTTTTGTGCGTGGGACTCTCAGAATTGCAGCCTGCTTGGCGCCGCTGGCTTCCTGGCTCTAAATGCCAGTAGCCTTCACAAGTCACTGCGGCAGTCAGAAATGTCACCACACATTTCCAGATGCCTCTGGTTGTTTATGGACTAGAGCCTGGGGGACTTGTTTACTGAACAACCAGCGAAGACAGGAAACATTCTTTTCTGTTCCTTTTATGGTCGGTCGGTCTATCTATCTATCTATCGTCTATCTATCTCCTTTTTCTTTCTTTTCTTTTTGTTTTCTTTCATTGTGGAGTGAAGAATAACAGAAATAGGAAAAAGGAAACTTTATTAGCGAAAGAAAGATGGAAAACAAATTAATAATCCAAGGGAAGGCTATGGGAGAGCAGAAGAAAAGAGATAAAAAATAGAGCAGGAGCGAGGCAGCTGGAAGAAATGTTTTTGCCACATTTGACTATGGTCCCTTGTGATTTCCTCTCGGAAGCCGAGAATAAGATTTCCTTTAAGAACACTCAGGCATTGTTGCATTATAGGGTGTAACTGATTGCAGAGGCACTGTAAATAGATTTCACTGAGAATATGGCTAGAATTGTGCAAGGTTTAGATCCAGACCCTGAAAGAGGAGAGCAACTTGTTATAAGGCAAGTCCTTCTGACTTCATCTAAGGAGGAGATACGTTACTGACAGGCCCAAGCCCCTTATTTTACAGTGATGTCACTAACGTGATTGTCCAGGGGCATGGACTCCAAAATATCTTCGGCTCCTGTATAGGAAGTTTGTAATTTTAATTGTTAACAAAATAAAGTTCTCCTTTTGTGCCAATACCATTTTCTTAAAATAGTGTACCTGGCTAGCATTTATTTATTTATTATTTTTAAATAAATTTATTTATTTATTTATTTATTTTTGGCTGCATTGGGTCTTCATTGCTGCACGCGGGCTTTCTCTAGTTGCGGCGAGCGGGGGCTACTCTCCGTTGCGGTGCGCGGGCTAGCATTTGGAAGTTATGACCTAGAGCTCGCCATGATTGCTAAAAGTCACCTGTTATGTATTTTAAAAATCTGCACTAACACTTGTGGACCATTCATGCCATACTGAAGCTGATTTTCTACTTTATTTTTTCAGTTGTTCATGGTGGACAATGGAGCAGATGACTGGAGAATAGCCATGACTTATGAGCGTATTTTCTTCATCTGCTTGGAAATACTGGTGTGTGCTATTCATCCCATACCTGGGAATTATACGTTCACATGGACGGCCCGGCTTGCCTTCTCCTATGCCCCATCCACCACCACCGCTGATGTGGATATTATTTTATCTATACCAATGTTCTTAAGACTCTATCTGATTGCCAGAGTCATGCTTTTACACAGCAAACTTTTCACTGATGCCTCTTCTAGAAGCATTGGAGCACTTAATAAGATAAACTTCAATACGCGTTTTGTTATGAAGACTTTAATGACTATATGCCCAGGAACTGTACTCTTGGTTTTTAGTATCTCATTATGGATAATTGCCGCATGGACTGTCCGAGCTTGTGAAAGGTAAGTTTGTTTCTTTTCCTGAGAACATAATTTGTCTTACGGTGTCCTTGAAAGTGGGAGAAAGAACACATTTTAGACTAGAGGCATGTAGAGACTCACTCTTGAAAATCTGGGGTTCTCTAGTGGGCTTCTTTTAAATGAGTGTGACAGAACTTTTCTTAAGATACCTTGCATACAGCAATGTCTTGATGATTATGTATTTTCTTTTCTAATTTAATCAGTTTTCAGTAGAGGGCTGCCTTTATAATCCTTGTCAAAACTTGGAGACCTACAAATTGCATAGGAGACTTCCATCAGAAACATTCGTTTAATGGTAATACTGAATCATTTTGGCACCTCTTTGGTTATAGTATTGATTATTGTTGAGACAGAAATCCAGTGGAAAATTGGGGATGCAAGATGTCTGAACTTTAGGGAATGTCTCAGAGTGGTTTGTTGATTGTACTGCCTGTCTATAATAGTGTTCATGTGATTACTGATAAGGGGCTTATAGGTGTATATTTGGTTTTATTGACCTCTCAACAGTTAGTGAAAAGAGACTGTGTGGATTTGTTTTATTGTCTGAAGAGCTCTGGTGGTGTAGAGCCTAGACACGGTCTCAGAACTCAGGAACTGTTCAGTGAGTCTAGGTTAATCAATTAGAGCATCTGTGATGTTAACCTTGCCATTTAACAAACAAGCAAAAATAGATTTGTTATGTAAACAGGAGGAACTCTATCATAATGAGGGGGGAACCTCTTGTGACCTTGGTGAAGAAAATTCCAGTTGAAATTAGCAATAGACATATAGGAATGACTTAGGAGTTTATAGAACTGGTAAATATTAGGATGTTGGTGTTTGTAGTAGCTAGGTATTTTTAAATTTAGTTTTTGAAAATCAAATATTTATATACACACAAATAGTTTAACAAAGGAAATATCTGTATGAGAATTGTTGCAAAAATAGCAAACTCAGAACACACCTCACCCATTTCTACTTTCCAGAAGCAATCACTTTAAATTCCTTTAGCCATTTCTTTAGTAATTGCTTTCCATATTTCTAAATGGCATTGCTTATTTGCTACCTTTAGATTTTTCATCTAGATTTTTAGGGAAGTTGGAGTTTTAGTTTTCTTTCACTTTCATGTACACACTTTCCCGACTCTACCCCCCAAAAAAGTAATTTTTCTTCTCAGTAAGTTATGTAAACACCAATAATCTGTATTGCATATTTACATTATTATGACTATGCGAACTGCACTTGTAGTTGAACTATGTAGTATATTATAAACATTTAACCTTTTATGCACTTTTTAAAATTTTCTCTGTAATTAATAGTTGCCTCTTTTTATTTGCTCAGCTTTCTATATTGGATTTGTATATTGGGGAAAATCTATTCATTTCACCTTGAACTTGAATTTCTGGAGACTTTGTAAACTGCTTCTCCATCGTATTGGGGATTTCCTTTGCCTTGTTTGTGTGTTGAGTACCTTTTTTCTTGAACCTCATTTCTCCCTCTTTCTTCATTTATTCCCTCATTTTGGAAACTCCATCTTCCAGTAGCTTCTGAGGAAAAGTACTGGGTGAGAGAGATATTTTTTGAGACCTTGCAGGTATGGCAGCATTCATTCTTGTCTCTTGCTTCATTGATCACTGGGCTGGATAGAAAACTCTAGATTGAAAAGCGCTTTCTCTCAGAATATTAAAGACTTCATTTTCTTTTGGCATCCAGGGTCCAGTAGTCTGATGCTATTCTCATTTTTTAATCCCCCCTTTTTTTTTTGTCTGGAAGCTTTTAGAATCAGTGATCTAAAATTGCACCAGGGTATATCATGGTGTGATTCTATTTTAATCCAGTGGGCCTGTTCAATCTTGGAATTAATTTCCTTCGGTTCTTGGAAATTTTCTTGAATTATTTAATGATTTTTGTTCCTGTTTTTTTGTTTATGGATATTGGCCTCCTCTATTAGTTTTTTCTTATTTCCTTCTATATTGTCTTCCATCTCAGTTTTCCCTTCATATATAGAGGATAACCTCAATTTATCTTTCAAACTCTTTCTTTCGGAATTTTATTTCTTCTTTACTGTGTATTAATTTTCAAAGGCTCATATTTGATCCTCAAATGCCCATTTTTTAAACTAGCATCATGCTTTTTTTTATAGATGTACTGTTTTATTTCTCTAGAGATGTTAATGATAATGTTGGAAATTTTTCCCTTTGTATATTTTTTGTTTCCCCAAAGATGTATTTTTCTGGGGTTTTGTTTGTTTGTTTGTTTTTTGTTTTTGTTTTTGGCTTCTGTCTGTTTTAGAAGCTTTCCTTACGTATTTAGGTAACCTTAGCTGTCCACTCATACTTAAGATTGAGGCACTAAAGACCTGATTAGAAGCTTTCTGTACACATCTAGAACTTGTCGACTGTGGACTTCACTACAGGGTAATTTGGGTGGGTGCATGGAACACCGGTTTCAGTATCTTTACATATTTTTATTTTTCTCTGAACAATCCGACTGGCTCATGGGAAGTGTTTTTACTGTTCTGCCATGAAGGTGGATGCTTGGGTGGAAGTGTTCTGGAAACTGAAAGATGGGGCAAAGAAGGAGTTTCAGCAGTTAATATGTGAACATTTATTTATCTTCCTAGTTGCAATGGAGTAGGCTTACTCTCTCCAGTGCTTAATGCCCTGCAGTCAGCCCATAGACCTTGTGTTTTACCTCTCCAGACAGTATATTTGCAGACTTCTTCCAGGTTGGCAAAAGGCATTACCAGTTACACAGAGTGGAAGAGGGAATCTAGATGTCTAACTGCTTTTATGCAGTATTTGAACCTGTCCTCACGTTGAAAGCTCTGTCATTTATCTCCTCTCATAGAGGTACTGGTGCTGAGAATTCCTGAGTCTTTGGTGTGTGTGTGTGTGTGTGTAGGCAGGGGCAGGGTTACTGGTTCTCAGTGCAAATATGGTTGCTTCCTAACTTTTCCCCACTGCTGGTCTAGAATTCTCCTTTCTCAAGCTATCACTGGTCAGTTGGCTTTCTAGCTACTTTATTACCATCTTGGCACTCATAACCCCTTGTGGGGTTGTGCTTTTTTTGTTTGTTTTCTAGTCATTTTAAGGGGGTCTAGGGAGGGAGCTGAGGCCAGCATGTTTGGTGAGTCTACCTGCTTTTATGAGAAATTCTGTAGTGACTAGTTTTTAATATTATGTACCTGAATCTTGTTTAGCACTTCTCTACATAAATATGGCATTTGAGGGATTAAAGTTTTTCCTTTTAAAGAAAGGTAGACTGCTTATGGTAATGCTTTGTTTCCTAGCAATCAGGGTATTTAGAGGCTTGTCATATTTTCTGGAGCAGCTGTACCTATAAAGTTTCAAGAATAAATATGGAAAACCTTAGTTGATATACCTATTTAGTTTATGAAGATTACTCTTCCTTAAATGTTGTGCATAACAACATAACAATGGAGATAAAAGCATAATTGAACAACACATACACTTATATGGGTGGTCCCTAGTGCATCTGCTTCCCAAGAGCCAATTCAATAACACAGCTTCAAAATCGTGCACATGTCATTCATTTTCTTTTCAAAATCGTTCATCTTAGCTTTTTAACCCATTGTCCGTAAACACAGAAAGCCTGAGGCAAGCTGTGCCAAACCTTCTCACATCCCAAAGTATGTGTGTTTTTTAACGTGCTGAGATTGTCAGACGGCGGATCATCCTTTTCTTCATATAAAAAGGCATGAGAAAGTGAAAATTGTCTGTTTCATATCAAGAATGAGAGTCTGCAGCCAACAGTTACCTAAAGGGAACAAATCCATGGGTTGGGGAGGGGAAAGAGCCCACAGCCATGATTGGGACAATCATGGGATTTAGTGCCAGTAGTGCAATTTAGGGGCTCAGTGGCCTCGGGTGAACCAGCTTGCTTCTTTTTGCCTTGTATTCTTCATTGCAAACTACATGGATTGATAAGCTTTTCTCTTCCAAAGATAACATTTTATAATTGTACAAGTGTTGAAAAGAAAATCATTAACCAGCATTGTGATAGTAGGAGATTATCCACATTCTGTTTTTCATTAAACTTCCCATTTTGCTGCACACAATCTCTAGACTGTAATGTGTAAGATACAAAGATATTTTTTAAATTTGCTTTGTTTTTCCAAGTTAATTTTGAACGTGCTGTAGCCTGCATCTTTCAATTCCTTAGATGTTTACTCTCTGGCCTTCCTTCTGTCCATCCATCCTTCTCTCCTTCCTTCCTTTCCTTTGTGAAATCTGCAATACTTAAATATAATACACAACTCACTTATTATTTGGTTTGGAATTTGGATTTGAATGAGCTCCACCAGGTCCATCTTTGATTCATCCAAATATTCTTTCCCTATAAAGGGGGATTCACACCTGACAGAAATTCTCTTCTTAGTTAATTAGAATAACTCTAAAAATATTTTTTAAAGGAGAGAGATTTTGAGAGAGAGAGAAAGGCAGATGGCTTTCTGGAGCAGTTTGTTTTGCAAACCTATCTGTCTCCTTCTACTGAGCACAGCACATCTAGAGGTTTCTGGAAAATATTCTCCACTAACGAGGAGGGCATCCTATAAGAGGCATCTATTCCTGACGGTATTACTTTCCCTGGCAGATCATGTACCTCTGATTTACCTATAAGTTATAAGAACTCTTTTTCTTTTCTTTTCCTTTTCTTTCTTTTCTTTTTTCCCTCTCTCCCTCCCTCCCTTCCTTCCTTCTCCCTTTCTCCCTTCCTTCCTTCCTTTCCCCCTTCCTCCCTTCCTTCCTTCTCCCTTTCTCCCTCCCTCCCTTTCTCCCTCCTCCCTCCCTTCCTTCCTTTCTCCCTTCCTCCCTTCCTTCCTTCTCCCTTTCTCCCTCCCTCCCTTTCTCCCTCCTCCCTCCCTCCCTTCCTTCCTTCCTTCCTTTCTCCCTTCCCTCCCTTCCTTCCTCCCTTCCTCCTTCTCCCTTTTCTCCCTCCCCCTCCCTTCCTCCTCTTTCCTCCTCCCTCCCTTCCTTCTCCCTTTCTCCCTCCCTCCCTTTCTCCCTCCTCCCTCCCTTCCTTCCTTCCTTCCTTTCTCCCTTCCTCCCTTCCTTCCTTCTCCCTTTCTCCCTTCCTTCCTTCCTTTCCCCCTTCCTCCCTTCCTTCCTTCTCCCTTTCTCCCTCCCTCCCTTTCTCCCTCCTCCCTCCCTTCCTTCCTTCCTTCCTTCCTTCTCCCTTTCTCCCTCCCTCCCTTTCTCCCTCCTCCCTCCCTTCCTTCCTTCCTTCCTTTCCCCCTTCCTCCCTTCCTTCCTTCTCCCTTTCTCCCTCCCTCCCTTTCTCCCTCCCTTCCTTCCTTCCTTCTCCCTTCCTCCCTCCCTTCCTTCTTCCTTCCTCCCTCCCTCCCTCCCTTCATCTCTCTCTCTCTCTCTCTCTCTTTGATAAGAGGAAGCAGAGCAGGAAGTGTCTGGCATTATTTCTGTGCCCTACACTTGTCAGGAGGAGGCTGCCCCAGACCAGATTACAACATCCCTTCTCTCTCTGATTCTGGTCTGGCCTTGTGTTGAGGTGGACATCAGGCCTGCAAAGAGCACTCCCTTTTGAAGCAGCCTGGGAAGTGTGGCCTGAGGCTGTTCAGGAGAAACTTCAGGAACATTTATATCTTAGAAGAAGTCTGACTTCCAGAGCTTGTGGTCCTGAAAATTGGGAATTACCCTATCCTGACCTAATCTTTTTGAGGCTTCACTGGCTCTGTAAAGATGGCATAGGTGAGTTGTTCATCCCAAAATGTGTTTCACTGGACACTGTTTCGGAGGAAGGTTAGTAGCTGTTTTACAAGGGGTAGAACTGGATACCATGGGCCGGTGCTGTGTTACATAAAGAAAAGTGTTTTGTTTTTTTTCTTTTTCACTTCTCAGAGCATTTAATATGTGAATGTGCATTGAGAATATCCAAGAGGGGAGAAGAACATTTATTTGGCCAACATAGTACTCTGTCAACACTGAAGTTTCCAAAGGTTATAGAAAGGGATTGTAACTTTCTACACAGTTTGAGAATTTTTAGAAATGTTTCTTGGTTCAATATATTCTTTTTCTTTTTGCTACAAGTTTTATAATGTGGGAGAGGAGCCAACTTTAGGATGGAGAGGAAGAAGGGGAAAGAAAGGCAAACTGGGAACTTCGGTGGCAATGTTACCAAGCAGAAAAGTGACATTGTAGAAATGTGTAATAAACTAGACATGCTGGCACTGTTTCTGTCCCTGGAAAAGATTCCTTTAGTTAAGACATTAGTAGCTAAAAACACTCTTTTTATTCATCTCATTGTTTTAATCTAAGAGCATTTGTGTGCATTAACTAATAGGCAGTAGTTAGAGTAAATTTTCTAAAAATGACTTAAGAATGCTTTGCTTTTTTTTCAAAGTGGGAAAATTAGAGAAGCAAACAATGAAATTTATTTTGAATAGCTTCTAATAATCTAAACTGCATTTTAGGTGGATTAAGAATAAATTCTTTCCATCACTAAAAACAGATGAAAACACATTTGGTATTTATTTTTTAAATTTTCCAAGGCAGCCTGAGGAGTGGAGTTTGAATTGTGTTTAGAATCTACTATTCAGTGTCTTAAAAGCATGTTTCATTTCTTCCATTAATCAATTTAGACTTTTTTTTTTAACTCTGTAACTAATGGTCACATTGCATTCTTATTTTTTTTTTATAGATTTATTTATTTTTATTTATCTTTGGCTGTGTTGGGTCTTCGTTGCTGCTCGCGGGCTTTCTTTAGTTGCGGTGAGCGGGGGCTACTCTTCATTGTGGTGTGTGGGCTTCTCATTGCGGTGGCTTCTCTTGTTCTGGAGCATGGGCTCTAGGTGTGTGGGCTTCAGTAGTTGTGGCTCGCGGGCTCAGTAGCTGCAGCACACGGGCTTAGTTGCTCCGCAGCATGTGGGATCTTCCCAGACCAGGGCTTGAACCCGTGTCCCCTACATTGGCAGGCAGATTCTTTTTTTTTTTTTTTTTAAATTATTATTTTTTTAACATCTTTATTGGAGTATAATTGCTTTACAATGGTGTGTTAGTTTCTGCTTTATAACAAAGTGAATCAGTTATACATATACATATGTTCCCATATCTCTTCCCTCTTGCATCTCCCTCCCTCCCACCCTCCCTATCCCACCCCTCTAGGTGGTCACAAAGCACAGAGCTGATCTCCCTATGCTATGCGGTTGCTTCCCACTAGCTATCTATTTTACATTTGGTAGTGTATATATGTCCGTGCCACTCTCTCACTTTGTCACATCTTACCCTTCCCCCTCCCCATATCCTCAAGTCCATTCTCTAGTAGGTCTGTGTCTTTATTCCCATCTTGCCACTAGGTTCTTCATGACCTTTTTTTTTTTTTCCCCTTAGATTCCATATATATGTGTTAGCATACTGTATTTGTTTTTCTCTTTCTGACTTACTTCACTCTGTATGACAAACTCTAACTCCATCCACCTCACTGCAAATACCTCCATTTCGTTTCTTTTTATGGCTGAGTAATATTCCATTGTATATATGTGCCACATCTTCTTTATCCATTCATCCGATGATGGACATTTAGGTTGCTTCCATGTCCTGGCTATTGTAAATAGAGCTGCAATGAACATTTTGGTACATGATTCTTTTTGAATTATGGTTTTCTCAGGGATTGCTGGGTCATATGGTAGTTCTATTTTTAGTTTTTTAAGGAACCTCCATACTGTTCTCCATAGTGGCTGTATCAATTTACATTCCCACCAACAGTGCAAGAGTGTTCCCTTTTCTCCACACACTCTCCAGCATTTATTGTTTCTAGATTTTTTGATGATGGCCATTCTGACTGGTGTGAGATGATATCTCATTGTAGTTTTGATTTGCATTTCTCTAATGATTAATGATGTTGAGCGTTCTTTTATGTGTCTGTTGGCAATCTGTATATCTTCTTTGGGGAAATGTCTATTTAGGTTTTCTGCCCATTTTTGGATTGGGTTGTTTGTTTTTTTGTTATTGAGCTGCTTGTAAATTTTGGAGATTAATCCTTTGTCAGTTGCTTCATTTGCAACTATTTTCTCCCATTCTGAGGGTTGTCTTTTGGTCTTGTTTATGGTTTTCTTTGCTGTGCAAATGCTTTTAAGTTTCATTAGGTCCCATTTGTTTATTTTTGTTTTCATTTCCATTTCTCTAGGAGGTGGGTGGGTCAAAACGGATCTTGCTGTGATTTATGTCATAGAGTGTTCTGCCTATGTTTTCCTCTAAGAGTTTGATAGTGCCTGGCCTTATATTTAGGTCTTTAATCCATTTTGAGTTTATTTTTGTGTATGGTGTTAGGGAGTGTTCTAATTTCATACTTTTACATGCACCTGTCCAGTTTTCCCAGCACCACTTATTGAAGAGGCTGTCAGAAGGTGATTTCTGAAATGCAGTTGAAACTTATTTTATTATAACATAGAATGTTATATCCTATGTCAAATCATGCCCCATAATGAAACTTTATACAACATATATTTCATATAAAATAGCTGTTTTTAGCACAAAAATTGGTTATATCTTCAGACATCAGTATTATGAAGGAGGACTTGCTAAGGAAAGTCCTTGTAGGATTAGAATATCTTATTTTGTAACTAAACAGGTTTTTATACTTTTAGCAGCAATTCATAGAAGACATCTGATTTAGGCCTCCATTTTCTATTGAATATGGGCCCTGAATATCATCTAAATTTTATACATACTAAGGTAAAATGAATACCCTCATTCCTGAGAATCAATAAAGCCAAATTATAGAATGGTAGTTATTTACATCTAGGAAATTAATTAACCATTGTGGTGGTTACCATTTTATAAGTAGGTGGGAACCTGTTACTCTCAAATCATATACATTTGTGACTTCCTCTATATAGAGGACAATTTTACATAAAAGTGAACTTTAAGTTTCAATATGTGATAATTGAATGCTTAGGATGATTAAATGATGTAAGTTCTAATTTTCAAGTTCAAGTTTCTCGTTTCAAAAAAGTTTTCATTTGCTTTATTTTTTTAATGTGATATAAGCCAGTTTTTCAAAGAGGAGATGTAGCTGGGATCTGAAAGTTTCATTTGTTCTATTTATTTTTTTTTTTATTATTTATATAGGATCACATGTAGGGGGATGAGAAATGAGAGGCTACACTTTTAGAACACGAGCTTGTTTTCTTGATCTGCCGTCTATGATTTATTTTTTACATTTTTAGGAGACTCACTCAAAGGCCCGCCCTTTTTCAAGCCCTGATCCCCAGAGATGCCTCATTTCCTGTTGATTTACTTAAATTTGAAGCATGTTACTTGTCATCAGGTTTCTTCAGTAGTTGTAAAAGTAGTCATAAACCATGCATCCTGCTGGTACCTTGATTTATTACAGTATCCTGGATAATTAGATTATTTCTTACCACTTCAAGTTTCAGCTGTTGCTAGGTAAAGTCTATGCGTTTCATCAATGGGTTTGTAATTTGTGGATGATGGTCATGTAATACTTTGTAAACTTATACTTCCAGGGTCTGATTCATACATACAGATGTAGCATTTTCTGGCCCATAAATGAGTCACAACTTTAAAATGGGCCCTTTCAAGTTATAAAAGTCTGCAGTTTGAAAGCATTCATCATGAATCTGTGCCTTGCAAAGCATCGGTGCTCAATGTAATGTTTGCCAAATAAATTGGTTGTTAAAGTCGTGCAGAAAGCAAGCCAGTACTCTCTCAAGCTCGATTTTCTCTTCATTCCTATGTAGATAGGGTTTGTTTTTTGGTCTACCTCCTGAGACAACAGTAAGGATTAATATTTGTTGGCAAGATGCTTTGAGATCCTGTTCCCATGAGTACGGTTTGAAAATACCAGCAATGGTTATGTTCAAGCAGAAAAAGTGAGAAGCTGAACAGCTTAGAAATCCAACTTCGTTGACGTAGTCGGTTCGTCACAGTCCTCCCTTCCTGACATCCATGCCAATGTCCAGATTTTATGCCGTATGGGTTCTGAGAGTCTTCCCATTTAGGAAAACCCTTTGGGTCATCCATATAGTACATTACACAGGGTGTGTGTATGCAGTTCTGGGCAGCGTCCTCCTTCTCTCCAGCTTCAGAACCACTGTGCCAGATAAAAAGAAAGAACATAAAGTCTAAATGTAGATGTCCTGACATTCAAGCTGTTTTGTCTTTAAGAAAATTAATATATGTCTTAGACATCAATGGGGCTTGATTGGCAAAAACTCAAGTGTTCCCTAATTTCCTGAAGGATTTTCTACGTTCTGTTTCTTTTTAAAGTTTATATCCTTTATTATTTAGTTGTATCTTTCTTTTAAATGTAATTTTTATTTTATATTGGAGTATGGTGGATTTACAATATTGTGTTAGTTTCAGGTGTACAGCAAAATGATTCAGTTATACATATACATATATCCATTCTTTTTCAGATTCTTTCCCCATATAAGTTATTACAGAATATTGAGTAGAGTTCCCTGTGCTTTACAGTACATCCCTGTTGATTACCTATTTTATATATAGTAGTGTGTATATGTACATCCAAACTCCTAGTTTATCCCTCCCTCCCACCTTTCCCCTTTGACAAGCATAAGTCTGTTTTCAAAGTTTGTGAGTCTGTTTCCGTTTTGTAAATAAGTTCATTTGTATCTTTTTTTTAGATTTCACCTATGAGTGATAGGTGGAATCTCTGTCTGTCTTACTTCACTTAGTGTGATAACCTCTAGGTCTACCCATGTTGGTGCAAATGGCATTATTTCATTCTTTTTTACGGCTGAGTAATATTCCATTGTATATACGTACTACATTTTCTTATCCCTTATATCATTTATTTTTAATGTTACTGTATTGCAAACTAGCACTAGAATAACAAAAGAAATTGAAGAACAAAAAAGTGCCTTATATGTGATAAAATGTACAAATTTTGAACATTTATAGAGTTTGGACAAATCTGCCTTCTATTATAATGTTAAACTTTTATAGCCTTAGTACAGTTCAGTGGGCTTGCTTCGTGTTATGAGAATTCAGTGAGGGAATGAGGTGGGTGTTAGAATTGTATCCCAGAGCTGGTGTTGTGGTATAGAGCACCTACTGTTCACAGGAGTGCTGCTTGGCTTGACTCCCTTGAGAGGCACTGGATGAACTGTGTCCCTCCTGCTTGCCAACCTGCCCAACCAGAATCTGGTCTATTGATGCTTCCTGAGGTCCCACAGAGGGGATTGTCAATCCTTGAATTCCCCCAGTCTGCCATTTCCAGCCCTGTTTTGTCCCTGATTCAGAATCCCATGGATTAATAAATAGTCTGATCACTGCCAAATTCCTAGGGATATTGGAAAAGGCCCAGTCATCAAATATTTAAACGTAGCATGGTGGCAAAGTCAAAGCCATTTTGAGTACATGGCCATTATTCAATAAATGTTTGGTGAATAAATAAAGGAATAAAAAAACTTCACCCAGAGTTCCACCATAATTTTTGACTAAAGTGTAAAAAGAAGAGAGGATTCTTGTCATGCTTGTGGGTTTCTTTTTTAACAACTTTATTGTGGTGTAATTTATATACATATTTTAATTGTACAATTCAATAGTTGTTAGTAATTGTTCACACCTATGCAGTCATCACCACTATTGAGTTTTAAAACAGTTTCATCACCCTCCCCAAAACCTTGTTCCCATTTACATTAAGTCCCTGCTTCCTCCAGTTCCAGGCGACCACTGATATGCTGTCTGTCTCCATAGATAGGCTTTTCTGAGTGTTTCATAGAAGTGGAATCAGATAATACATAGTTTATTTTTGCATCTGGCTTCTTTTACTTAGCTTAAAGATTTTAATGTTCAGCCATGTTATATAATATGTATATAGTTTGTTCCTTTTTACTGATGAATAGTATTCTGCTGTAAGGATAAGCCACATTTTGTTCTTACATTCACCAACTGATACACATTTAGTCCCTGTTAGAGGCTATTATGAATAGGGTTACTGTGAACTTTTGTATAGAAATCTGTGTATGAACATATGTTTTTGTTAGTCTTAGGTAAACACTTAGGAGTGGCTGCACCATTTTACATTCCCACCAGCAATCAGTAATATATGAGGGTTCCAGTTTCATCACATTTTGACAACATTGTCAGTCACATACATATATATGGATATATAACACTGTCAGTCATATATATATATGTGTGTGTGTGTGTGTGTGTAGTCTTACTTATATAATTATATAACCATTCTAGTGAGTATAAAGTGGTATCTTATTGTGGTTGTAATTTACAGTTCTCTAATGACTAATGATGATGAACATCTTTTCCTGCGGTCATTAGCCATTTGTGTATCTTCTTTGGCAAAATGTCTATTTAAATACTTTGCCCATTTTTAAATTGGGTCATTTATCTTATTAAATTTTAAGAGTTCTTTATATATTCTAGCTACCGGTTCTTTATCAGGTATATGTTTTGCAAATATTTTCTGTGACTTGTCTTTTCATTTTCATTCCTGTTTTTTTGAACATGTTGAAGCCATGTATACTTGCCTTTCTCCAAATCAGCCTTGTTTCCCAAAGCCATACAAGAAGAAAGCCACCTACACACACATAGGGGTCTGTGAACTCTTTGAAGAGACTTGACTCCCTTAAGTTTGCTGCTTCATATGCTTGTCCTTCCTGCCCTTTTCCTACCCTGAAGTCTTGCTTTTCTAGTAACCACTATTTTCTAATAACAGGAAGAGAGGAAGAAGCAAGGAAATGGTTTTTCAGCTCAACTACCTTTCTAGTTCTTACATTGCTTTGATGATTGTAGTACTATGAAAAATTAAGTCCAGACACTATCTGTCATTTTTACACTTAGGGTGAAGATGTTCCTGACTTGCCTCCCACAGGGATACTTAAGATTCTTCCCCTCCTCCCCAAGTTGAGGCAATAATTTGATTTAATTGATCCACAGCTCTCTTCATGACCAAGGGCAAACATTTGTAATATGTCTGACCCCGTTTTAAGGGTGAAGGTAGAGACTGTTAAAAAACCAAGCTCTCTCTCTTCTTTGTGTAACCTCGCTAGATTTTATGACAGTCCACAGTCATGACTTTGGAAGAGTGATGCTCTAGCCATGGGCTACCTGGCCAGATGACTCTTGTTTGACTATCCTTCATAGGGTGCTTTGTATCACAGTGACAGGATATCATAGTACAAATCACAGGGACATGGCAATTGATATTTGACACTCAGTATTTCACATTGGCTCAGGGGCAAAAGATTTTTGAGTGACTAGTACCTAATATCTTTGTGTTCATGTCTCTTCTTATAGATTTAATGTTCTAAAAGCTATCTGTGTTACATAAAATATACTCTTTTAGTTTATCAAATTGTATTTAATATTCTAACAGAAGATGCAATTTAAAAATAAGTTTTAGCAGACTTTGTGATATCTCTTGTTGTAGCTTTAAAACCTCTTATGAAACGTCATGTAAGAATGATGGCCTATAAGTACAAAAGCCACAATGTAAGGCTCAAAGTATTCAGCTTGAGTTGGATTGGCAGAAAATATCTTTTGCCAGTGAACATAGTGGAAACTTAAATTTAGTAACTTTCTTAATTTAAAGAAATGGTTCCCTACTATTGCAACAAAAAGAATAAAATACCTAGAAATAAACCAACCTAATGAGGCAAAAGACCTGTATGCAAAAAACTATAAGATACTGGTGAAAGAAATCAAAGATGACACAAACAGATGGAGAGATATACAGTGTTCTTGGACTGGAAGAATCAATATTGTGAAAATGACTCTACCACCCAAAGCAATCTACAGATTCAATGCAATCCCTGTCAAATTACCAATGGCATTTTTCACAGAACTAGAACAGAAAATTTTACAATTTGTATGGGAACACAGAAGACCCCAAATAGCCAAAGCAATCTTGAGAAAGAAAAACAGAGCTGGAGGAATCAGGCGCCCGGACTTCAGACTCTACTACAAAGCTACTGTAATCAAGACAGTATGGTACTGGCATGAAAGCAGAAATATAGACCAATGGAACAGGATAGAAAGCCCAGAGATAAACCCATGCACCTATGGTCACCTAATCTATGACAAAGGAGGCAAGAGTATACAGTGGAGAAAGGACAGCCTTTTCAATAGTGGTGCTAAGAAAACTGGACAGCTATCAATACATGTAAAAGAATGAAATTAGAACATTCCCTAACACCATACACAAAAATAAACTCAAAATGGATTAAAGACCTGAATGTAAGGCCAGACACTATAAAACTCCTAGAGAAAAACATAGGCAGAACACTCTTTGACATAAATCACAGCAATTTTTTTTTCACCCCGCCTCCTAGAGTAATGAAAATAAAACCAAAAATAAACAAATGAGACCTAATGAAACTTAGGAGTTTTTGCGCAGCAAAGGAAACCATAAACAAGACAAAAAGACAGCCCTCAGAATGGGAGAAAATATCAACAAATGAAGCAACTGACAAAGGATTAATCTCCAAAATATACAAGCAGCTCATGCAGTTCAATATATATATAAAAAAAAAAAAACCCAATCCAAAAATGGGCAGAGGACCTAAATAGACATTTATCCAAAGAAGACATACAGATGGCCAACAAACACATGGAAAGATGCTCAACATCACTAATTATTAGAGAAATGCAAGTCAAAACTACAATGAGATATCACCTCACACTGGTCAGAATGGCCATCATTAAAAAATCTACAAACAATAAATGCTGGAGAGAGTGTGGAGAAAAAGAAACCCTCTTGCACTGTTGGTGAGAATGTAAATTGATACAGCCACTATGGAGAACAGTATGGAAGTTCATTAAAAAACTAAAAATAGAATTGCCATATGACCCAGCAATCCCACTACTGATCATATACCCCAAGAAAACCATAATTCAAAAAGACACATGCACCCCAATGTTCATTGCAGCACTGTTTGCAATAGACAGGACATGGAAACGACCTAAATGTCCATCAACAGAGGAATGGATAAAGAAGATGTGATATATATATATATATATATATATATACATACATACACATACATATACATACAGTGGAATATTACTCAGGCATAAAAAAGGAATGAAATTGGGTCATTTGTAGAGACTTGGATGGACCTAGAGTCTGTCATACAGAGTGAAGTAAGTCAGAAAGAGAAAAACAAATATATATTAACGCATATATGTGGAATCTAGAAAAATGGTATAGATGATCTTATTTGAAAAGCAGAAATAGAGACACAGATGTAGAGAACAAACGTATGTACACCAAGAAGGGAAAGGGTGGGGTGGGATGAATTGGGAGATTGTGATTGACATATATACACTATTGATACTATGTATAAAATAGATAACTAATGAGAACCTTCTGTACAGCTCAGGGAACTCTACTTAATGCTCTGTGGTGACGTAAATGGGAAGGAAATCCAAAAAGGAGGGGATATATGTATACATATAGCTGATTCACTTTGCTGTACAGTAGAAGGTAACACAACATTGGAAAACAACTATACTCCAATAAAAATTAATTTAAAAAAATAAAGAAGTGGTTCCCAATATTTCATGTGATTGGGTATATTAGTGATCATAAGCTCTCTGTTTTTGAACAAAACTGGGGACAGGCTAGGTATCTATGGAGAATTATCCTGAATCTCCACTTGCCATTATTTTGAGGTAGTTTTATGCTTGTATCTTAGAAAGCGGCACAAAATGAAGCATCCAATTCAGAAAGATCAGCTTTGGTTAGTAATTTTAATCTGGTTTAGTGGTGGCCAGCCCTTAGAATTTCTGACTTGTTCTAAGTCTGGAAAGGGATGAGTTTCTTAGATTTACTACTGTTATTATGGTAGTCTGCCTACTGTGCTTTCTAGTAGTAAGGTAGGTTTTTTTTAATAGTTTCTAAGAAGCTCAGGGTTGTCAGTGTGAAGTGAGAGGCCACTCTGTCAGGTTTTGTATTCCTGTTTAAAGATTCTCCATTTCTGAAATACTGATAGCTTTTTTTTTTTTTTAAGATAGCTACAGAGACGTCCCACACATCCTCACACCCAGTTTTTCCCTATTTTTTTTTTTTAAGTATTTGTTTATTTATTTATTTATGGCTGTGTTGAGTCTTCGTTTCTGTGCGAGGGCTTTCTCTAGTTGCGGCAAGCGGGGGCCACTGTTCCTCGCGGTGCGCGGGCCTCTCACTATCGTGGCCTCTCTTGTTGCGGGGCACAGGCTCCAGACGCGCAGGCTCAGCAGTTGTGGCTCACGGGCCCAGTTGCTCCGCGGCATGTGGGATCCTCCCAGACCAGGGCTTGAACCCGTGTCCCCTGCACTGGCAGGCAGACTCTCAACCACTGCGCCACCGGGGAAGCCCATACTGATAGCTTTTGTTCGTCTTCTCATCCACCATTCACCTCCTGTATCATCTGGATCCCTGTTCTTTTAGCCCTACTAAGGTCATTGGCATTTCTCATGAGGGAACAGGTGTTCGGGATAGGGGTGTGATGGTGCATGGTGGGATGGTAAAGGGAATGAAGGTGCCATGATAGGCAGGTTTGATGTGGTCTTGAGGAAGAACCAGGAAGGCAACTGTAGTCATTTGTCACTGGCATAATATGCTAAAAACTCTTATCTGATCCTGGTGAGGTGAGGGGATGAGTTTTCTCTCTACTTTAAAGGTATCCTTTGAGTGTCTATGGTATTCTACACTCTGTGCAAATGGGGATATGAAAGACCCACGTGAACTCAACTCCTCAAAGGTAAAAACAATATCTAGTACTATCTTGAGCCCTACAGCCCAGAGCTGTAGTATCTGGGTCAGATGAGACCCTACAAGTCATCTAATTCTGTCAGGTCAAGAGCAATACCACTACCATAGCTCCATGAGGACCTATAAGGGAAATAGTTCTACACAAATGTGTACCCATCAGTCAGAAAAATAGAAGGCTGTTTCGTAACAGTTCATGAGTGACTTCATGTATTAAAGTTGAACCCTACAAGAGTCATTATGAAGAATACTACTAATGGGAATAGTGTATGTTAAATGTGGAAAAAAATTCTTACATCTTTATTTTATCATCTTCTGGAAACTGGTTTGTTGGCAAGTAATTAGAGTTTTACTGTTTAGTAAGTTAACAGAGGTTAATGAGGAGCTCTGTGTTAATTTAAAATTTCTTTGAAGCAGGGGTAAAAGTAGCACTCGGTGAACTTTTGGAGAGTGCAGGCACATTGGTCTTGGAAATCTGAAACCTTCATTATGCGCTGGACCAACAGTCAGAAGGCCTCACGGAAACGTGACAGGCATGGTACAGCACTGCTTGAAACGCTTCTCAGTGCTCAGCCTGGAAGTATTTTCATTGACTCTGCTGGAGCACACAGACTTCTGACAGAGCTTCTTGGTCTTTGATCTTGGGCGTTGCTTTATGGGCTCTCAGCGTCTGTGTGGCTCTGATCACTGACTGGGGTTTGCAAGGGGAAGGCAGAGGGAACCCCACCCTGAGGTGACATTAGTGAGGGAGCTCCACAGTGCAGAGAACCATAGGGACAGAAGTTAGTGCCCCTAAAGCAGCATTCCACCTTTCCTTTCACGAAGCTTCCCGTGTTCTAAGATCACTGGTGGTGTCCCCTGTGCCACTCAGCTTCAGTCCTGCAGTGTGTTTCATGTCACAGGTACTTCCTGAAAGCCTCCTGAACAGTAATAGATAACCTAGCACTACTCCTGTGAGGAATGTACACAGCAAGTACTGCTCCCCTTGGTCTGCAGAACTTCCCAGAATCCTGACCACAGCCTTCTGGAAAAAAAAGCCTCATGAGTTTTAAACCTACAGGATTCATTTCCTCATACGATCATATCACATCCTTCAGTGCTGTGCTTACTTAACGAGTCCAAGTAGGCTCTTTGAAAGATAACAGGAGATTTTTTTCATGACCCTTTATCCAGTTTTAATTTTTATTAGAGGTTTTATCTGGATTAGTCTTTGTCTTAATTGGTGGTTCTTATTGATCAGTTGTTATAGGGACAAATATTAGGATGAATTTAGGGAATGAAAATATTCTTTCCAGGATCCTGAGATATCTAAAGCAGGGCTTTGTAAACTGTGGCCCATGTGTCAAATTTCACCCATGCTTGTTTTCAAACAGACCACAATAAGAACAGTTTTTACCTTTTTAAATCACTGGTTGGGGAATATTGTATGACAGAGACCATATGTCTCTGAGGTCTGCAAAGCCTAAAATATTTACTATCTAGCATTTTACAAGTTTACTGACCCCCAATCTTAAAGAAACATCATTTTTGTCAAGTTTGTTTCAAGCACAATGTGATAGTATCAATTACAAAGGATTTTTCTAATTTTACTTTGAGGTTCAGACAATGAATTTATATTTGCCACAGCTTAAATCAGGAAGGTTTTTTTTTTTTCAAATAATCTTTATAATATATTTAGGACTAACTATAAACTACTTCTGGTGACCAAGGATCAAACATGGACATTGGCTCAAGTATTAGGTACCAGTATCATACAGACGTTAGTCAGTGACCGAAGCTATATTGACCAGTGCTAGGTAGATGCCAGCATAGTTTATTTTTAATATTTGTTTAAAAAAAAACAAAAACAAAAAACTACCTCCAGTGTCCACCTTAAGATAAGGCAGCAAGATGTGAAAGAAGTCCTTTGATTTGTCATGGGGTCTAGTCTCCTGGGTTTTGACTTCACTGACCTTAGGTAACATCAGTAGAAACACTGAGTCATTAAGAAATCTAATCTGGACATTGTGGAGGAGTGGATCTTGAGACAGACTTAGAATTGAAGCTGTTAAAATGTGGTCCTTGGCATAATGACTTTCCTTTGCCTAAGAAAATCATCTAAAGTCTTCTTGCGGTACTGTTCTCCACAATGTGTAAACTGAGCTGTGGGTCCAGCAGTGGCTCCACGCTGCCTGCTGTTGGCACCTTTAAGAGTCAAACAGTCTTTATTCTGTTATATAATGGGGGATCATCATAACATACCATGATTGCCCTTGTTTTATAGTCTCTGCTTCCAAATGCAGGACTGGTTCTATCAGGTCAGCTGATGGTACTTAACATGTACTTAACTTCCCATTTGACTTTCTTATACGAATCTCTTCTAAGCCCTCCATGAGGTTTGCTTGCTATTTCTCTTAAGCATGACTGTCTTTTCCCTAAATATCATATGCATTTCTCAGAAGAATATAAAGGAAGAAGCTATAATTTGGCTAAGATACCAGCTATCTGGGACAATATCATGGTTGTGATAACATTTTTATATTAAATTAAGAAAGCATTCACAAAACAGGTTTTATAGGATATCCAGAACTTTAATGACATTTTAGCCTGATAAGAATTTCATATTGCTGTCACATCACACTTCCCTCCTCCCCACCTCCTCATTCCATGTGATCCTTCACAGTGGCTGTAGATCTGTCTTGTTTTGGCTGCACCTTCTCTGGCCCCAGAGGACTATCTTTTCATAGCAGTTTTCAAGCTAGGTAAAAATAATGTTCCCCTTCCTTACCCAGTGTTTTTGATGGACAGTTTTTTTCCCATTCTGAAGACAGATAGGTGGGATGTGACTAAAAATTGCAACACGATTCTTTCTCCAAACAAGTTTATTTTTTGAATGCCGCAGATTTTTGTACCTTTCCAATACAGCCTTAAGTTGTCTTAAGCACTTTCCAATCTATTTTGCACATAGCCTTGGATGTTCTTGATTTAAGCATATATTACATTTCCTTTTTATAGACTGTCTTTCTTGCAAAGGAAGAAATCCTTTATGGTTACTAGTCAACCAGCCTATTTAGGTGAAATTGTAAAAAAAGAAGAGAAAAGAAAAAAAGCCAATATGTGGGTTAAGTCTTGTTAAGGTAGATTACATTTTAAAATAAGTATCTGTAATTTGTCCACTTTTATTCAAATTGAAATTAATTTTCTTGGTATGTTTTGAAAGACAGCGCAGTGTTTGAACCACCTGTATGCTTCCCAGTTTTTTCATTATCAGTATTTAGTCACTGGTAGTCTACTAAAACCATTCCATTCTGCTAATGAGTCTTTTCTAAAATCACCACCGGGCACAAAGGGAAAGCATGACTCAATCAGAAGGAGAGCTCTTGCTGCTCCCGTTGGCATCTCCATATTAAGGAGATTGTTTAGATGTGTCTTAGTCTTCCGTAAAGCATAGAAACAGGCTGTGTGTGTGCAAGACTCTTAAGGACCAGGAATGGCTGAGTCTTCGCAAAATAATAATAATAATATATTATATCAAATTATATACATTTATAGTTTGAGTACCATCTTTTCAGTACCCTTCGGATCAGTGTGAGGTCAGTCCTTCTTGTCATCCGTGCCCTCCGTGGTGATGAGACCAAGTCACTAAGCCTGACCGTGTTGGCCCCTGGAGTTTGCTTTGGGCACAGGCATAAGCTCTTCTCTCTGAGCAAACGTGAGCCTCATGGGATGGGCCATCATCAGAGACTTATAGTTGACTGGCACAGAGCTGACTGGAATGGTTCAGAAAGCAAGTTCTACTAAGGCCAGTTGGCATCTTGCCAGGCAAATGATTAGCGCTTTTATAATCGTTAGAGTCCCATGGTCCTACGAGTCCATTATTTAAAAATAATGGAGCTTATTATCATTGATTGGCCAGATACTGTCTTAGGGGGTGAAAGTCACACATCATACACTGTGGCAAATACAGTTAAAACAGAGAAGTGCACACATCCCCAGTACCCAGCACACGAGCTGGCACACAAAGCTGGTGTCCAGTAAGTTCATTGACTGTCAATTGCCAGTCACCTGAAACAAAGCAGCAAGGCTTGTGTCCCTGTTTTCACGGAGTGTGGTGTAACTGATCACAGCTTGGCTCCTCCAGGGCAGAATGGTGGCTTTGATTTTCTGTGTGCCTGGCACCAAGCATAGAACCTGGAACCACGCCGGCCATCAATAAATAGTTGTTGGATAAAAGAATAAGTGGTTAATTCTAATTTTTAAGGTCCTTTCTTCAAGTCCCCAGACTTAATTCGATGGGAACACAGCTCCGCACCTACTCATCCCCACCAGAAAACAACACACACACAAAAAAAAACAAAAAACAAACAGGCAAAAAAAGCCAGAATCATATGAGTTTAAATGAGGAGACTAATAAAAATCTATTCTCTTCAGGGACTTAGGAAGTGTTTCATAAGTTGTTTTCCACTCAATAAGCTCGAGTTACTCTTATTTCTATTAAGACCAATTTCTAAAGTTACTCATTTATTAAGAGAAAAAAAATGCTACCTATGGGTTCTGGAGCAGACAAGGAGATAAGATCAATAATTCCCACTCATTATCGCATTTACAAATATATATACATATATATATATATAGGCATTTTCAATATCTATATTGGGAGAAGAAATATAAAAATGGCATAGTTTTCGCCCTCTAGGAATTTACAATACAGTAGGGTAAGTGTGTGAACAAACTCTAACATGAGAGAGAATAAAATAAGCACCATAGGTGAAGGACAAGCACATGGGTCAGTAAATCAGAAGTTACACACTTAACGGGAAGACTTCCCAGAGAAGAAAACATTTGATTCGGGACTTCAAAATAAATAGAATTTCAGCCGGTCAAAAAGTGAGGAAGGCTAGTGCAGATGGAAAGAACAGCATAAATAAGGGTATGGAGCAGGGGAAGTACAGGGCAGAGAGGCCTCTGGGTCCACAGCAGAGGATTTACGAAGAAGGGCTGTGGTTGGAGATTAAGCTAATTTGGGTCTGAGGCACAGGAGAACGAGGACTCTGCATTTTCGTCTATAGCTCTGTTCCTTTATACCTCCTTTGTAGTGCTTGTGTCCCCTGTATTATTTTTTATGAGAACCTTTACTAAATCGGCATTTATTTTTCTTGAATACCTTTACTTTAAAAGGAAATTTACTATCACTACGGTCAATAGTAAACCCATATTACTTGCTCTAAATAAGTCCAGAAAACTCAATACAGTTATTAAATTCTAATTTGACACTGTTCCTTCACTACTGCTCTGAGCTGAGCCTATAGGCTAGTTAAAAAGAGATCGGCAAATGTCTAAGGCCTGATCTTGACCTACTGACCCTAACTGATGCTTTTTCTTAGACATATGGAAAGGATCACAAGAAGATCCAAATGAAAGTAAATGATTAAAATGATATTCTTAAATCCCGAATCTCTGTGCTAGTGAAATTCATCTCAAGTACCTCCTAAAACTTTGGCCTGTGTCACTGCCTACATCTTACACTTTCAGAAACTCTGCTAGAGACACTGGAGAGGTCCTGACATGTTTTAGGTATCTGAGTAATGTAAACGCTGCCCGTACTTTAGTAGGAAAACCCTGGCAACCTGTTGTAAAGGGCTCTGGGAACAGGAAAACCAGCCAAGAGCCTATCACGGGATCTAGGCCAGAGGCGAGGGGCCCGGACTAAGAGACCATATTCTTCCCTGTGCCAGGTGCTGAGAAGGTGGTACCCAGTGATGTGTGGGGGTCAGGGAGAAGGCTGGGAGAACAATCTGAGGTTCTAACTTGTGTGAAGTGGTGAATGTTGTGGGGATTTAAAGATACACTGAACACAGGAGGAGAAAGTTGAAGAAGCAATGAAGGGTGTTTTTTTTTGGAGATGCCAAAAAGATGTCGAAAGAAGAGAATAAGGTGGTTAAGACCAGCCTGGTCTTCAACTAAAGAGATGGAAATAAGGGAAGAGGGGAAAAGAAGTTAAGGCTCAAAGAAAGGAAAATTAAGGGAATTCTGATCAGATGACCTTTGGTCTCTGTGAAATGGAAGTTAAAGCTACGTATGGAAAGCAAGCTTGGTGGAGAAATGACAATAATCTAAATTCAGTAAATGAAAGATAATGCAATCTGTTCTACCCAAGGCCTAGGTATGAATAAGGAGCTTTACTGTCGTATTACAAACTCTGCATAAATCTCAACATATTACAACCTCAGATTCACGTGACAACTCCTTAGGACATTCAGCTAGGAATGAATATGCTCTGGTTCTTGCACATGTCTGAAGGGTCCCACCTTCCTAATTCCTAATGAGTGACCTATACCAACAATCCAAAAATGTACACATCTATGTGTCAGAGTCACAGGATTTTGGAATTTGAGGGACGGGAGGGACTTTCAAGTTTACCTTGCCAACTATTAATTTAATTCTTAAATCCTGCCAACCAAACAAAGGGTCATTCAAGCCATGCTTGGAACCTCAAAGGATACCCTTATCAACTCCTGAAAAAAAAAACAACAAAAAAAAACTATTCTATCCTCGGACCAACTTATTCTATTTTTAAATATACCAAAATTTGATAAAACAATTTTAGTGCCTTTACCAGCTGGCTAAATCTGAGTTTCTTGGTGACGTCTCCTCCCTGGCCCCCTGCCGCCCCTCCATCCCCGCCCTCCTGAATCCCACTAGAGCAAGAAGTAAGACTCATGCTATGCTGACACCTTGTTTCCTAGCAGCAGAGTTTATTTGATACAAATATGGGGTTGTTTCTATTTGATGGTGTTTGGAGTATTTTAATTAAATATTTATAGTGAAATACCATTTGAATACAGAGTTTAAGATGCACTGTGTTTCTCTCTTTAAAACTTCTAAAACGTTTTCATCTCTAAGCTTCTTAAGCATCTCTCCTCATTTTCTACCTGGGATAATACTGCCATGGCTATTCATGTTGGACCCATCAGACCATGAGCTCTCTAAGACGTTTATTTCCCTTTCACGCATTGCTTCAATTATCCACCCGTCAGCTACATATGACGGCCCGTGCCGTGCCAGGCTCTCGTCCAGGGCCAGGTTGAGAAGGGTGACAGGTTCCTTACATTCTTCTGACTCCTCTGTGGATGAATCAGTAGGCCTTGCCCAGTGCTGGGCACACTGTAACTACCCCATAAATAGCTGACAAATCAGTAGAATGTGTTGGAGAGCAGTTTGGAGGATGATAAGCTCTTTTGCTTCTGGGTAAGAAGCGGGAGACAGGTGCTGCAGCCCTACCTCCTATCTCAAACCTCACAGAATTTAAGGTTTTGACACACATTGAAAAACAAATAAATAAACCAAAAGTTGTGCCCCGTACCTAGCCTTGGGGATGTTTGAGTGCCACAGAGATGAGGAGCTGGTTCAGCAAGCAGGGGGGAAGGAGCCAACGCTGATCGCCCCTCTCCTCCATCCTGCCCACCAGTCAGCAGCCCTTTCAAGTTCTGCCTTTTACTTGCCTGATGAGCACAGGATTTCCGCTTGAGGTCACCTTGACTTGCAGCGCAGCTGAGGCTACAAAGAAGAAAAACTGGTGGTAAAACACTTATTTTCAAAAATATTTGAAGGGATGGCTGAACTGGGGACACAAGTGTGGCCAAGTGCAGGGTTGAGCTCTCTCCTCTAGAGCCGTAGGAAGCGGGGGAAGTTGGTCCACGTGTATCCCTGGGCCACCTGTCCCGAGCCTTTGTCATTCTCTTTCTACCCCTGCTGCTTGCACACCATTGGCAGCTCGCTGAGACAAATTCCAGAGCTAGATTGTACTTTCTCTCTAACAATAGCACCTGCTTCAGACCTGTCACAGGGTCCCTCTCCTATCTGATGCCACCTTCACTCTTCATTGTCCTGATAGCAGTAGTTCTGTATGTTGGCTCCTCAGGGCAGAGTTGTGCTTTATTTCACAAAGGGACGGAAGGACTTGCCATGCTCTGAGGATGAGTCTTCAGTCTGCTTATTCAGCCTCTGTAAAAATTAGCAAATAATGTTTTTTTCCTAAAAATAACTGGAAAACAAGGATTTTCTTATTATCCTCAGTCAGGAAGAACTAACCCTGAACTTTGATTTACGGGGAAAAAAAGGGAACGGTCACATCCCTTTGGTTACGCCCATGAAATGATTGTATATGGCTATATGTAAACTGTCGTCTCTTTAAAAGAACTTCTGTGATTTGATTCCATAACTTTATTGAAAAGTTCAGCTAGTAGAAGAAATGGAAAAAGCACTAAAGCTTGTCCCATAGCCACTTCTAAATGTATAACAGTCTCTTTTGCATTAAATATTATTGCATTAAATAATAACAGTCTCTTTTGCATTAAAGGAGTTTTTAAAAAATTCATCTTGAATTATGTTAAGGCACAGTGGTAGAGTATGTTTTGCTTTTCCTTAAAGTTTCACAAATTCAAAAGGGTGTATACATTTTTATAAGGATTTTAGCTGGACATACTACCTATCAATACCCAAATATGCTTGTAGCTCCATTCAGGGCCTCCTTCCTGAGAACTGAGGTTAAAAAAAAATACACATCGAAAAGAGATCTGATTTACTCATGGGCAAACTCACCAGCTCAGTCCCTCCCAGCTCCAGTTCTTTGTGCTCTGTGACGGTTTAGAGGCTGTCAGTAGGGGCTCTAGAGATGGGTTCTCAGTAAGTTGATCAAGTTTTGTTGTTCCATTTACATTATTTAGCCCAGTCTAGCCACATGTGGTACAGGGATGCGTTATGATAAAGAATAATAGTTCCCATGTTCTCAGGGAAAGGTGCATATACATCGATTAACTACTAAGACTTCAGCACCGTAAGAGAAAGATCTTGACGATGCCTGGTGCCCAGTCATGCTCATGAACTCTTTGCTTAACAACCCTGGAAAACAGACATCATTATCCCATACACCCTCAATAGGAGTGATGGCACCTTCAAGGGGGTGAACATTGGTTCTTGGGGGATGAGCAAATTCTGCTCTTTATGTATGAAATTCAAATATACATAAAGTAGAAAATCATATCTATAGTAGCCTGTGTTACTACAATATCATGTGGTTGATTAGGTTAAAAAAGGCTTCTTGATGTATTGAAATGCAGATTATCCTAAAGATGTAGCTAGACAGTCTGTAACTGAGAAAGTTAAGGTGGTCTGACTTTGGTTGAACCTACACTGACTGGTCCCGAAGACCACTGTGCATTGTGAACTTGTTAGCTGGCTGGGAGGGGTTAACAGTGCAGGCTTTAGCAGCTTTGGATTACTCTATTATGTTCAGGAAGTTTACCCAAATGTTGATAGAGGCACGGAAGAAGCAAGGAAGGGAAGCTCCCAGTGTTTGTAAGCAGGTTGTTGCCATGTGCAGATAAACATCCTGCAACGGTGCTCATGCTAAATTCACTTTACTTGTTTCTATGATAGCCAAGGTGGATTTTTAAAAGGCATTTCAGGGATCCTAAATTTGCATTGTAGATTTAAGGCCCCTGTACACACTTTTGGCCCATCATTGGCGTAGGTTAGATCCACATAGGCAGATCATTGTACACATTTGCTTTCTTCTGCTCATTCATTAATTCTCAACCCTTGAGACACTTAATGCACCCAAACATAGAAGCCACTGAATTCTTTTTTTTTTTAATTGAAGTATAGTTGATTCACCATGTTAGTTTCAGGTGTACAGCAAAGTGATTCTGATATATATATTCAGAAATATATATATATCCTTTTTTAGATTCTTTTCCATTTGGTTATACAAGATACTGAATATAGTTCCCTGTGCTATACAGTAGGTCCTTGTTTATTTTGAATATACTAGTGAATTCTTATCATTGATTTCTTGTGATAATGCTATTATTGTCTCTAGCTAATGACACAGGTGGAGGTGATTTGTAAGAATGTCATTGCAGTTTTGGATCCTCTGTGTATATGTAGCCAGAACCTCTGGGTTGTGTTTATTGAGAGTGAGACCCAAGAACAGCACACCTCCTTGGTGACACGTGCTTGTCCTCAAAGCCTCCCCACGGAGGTAATTTCCACTCAAGTCACATAAGGACACTCGGTCACAACACCTTTGATGTCCCCAGCTTCTAATGCTCCAAATTAAGAGCAGATTAGCAAGGGAATCGCAGTTAGGGCATTTTGGACTTAATAATGAATGTAATGATTCAGCATGGGAAATTTCTAGGATGTGCAAAGAAAAAAGGGCAAGAGGGGGGTGGCCCTGAAATGGAATGGATTTAAAATTTCAGAGCCAAGCAGGCTGATCTTCAGAGAACTGCAAAGGGGAAATGTGCTTACATTGCAGCAGCAGTGTTCCAGGTTAAGTGGAAGAAGAATACCGTGGCAGTCGCAGGTATCCGACATTGGAATCAGTTATCAAGGGAAGTAATGGCATGGCCTCTTGAAGGCTCTTTAAATATAGGATTGATTTCTTATCTGTCTGGAAAGAAGTTGGAATAAGTCTATCTTGAAAATAAACACAATTTGCTGAAGGTTTCTTATGTCCAGTGAGTCTCTGATCTTTTTTTGAAGAAACTTATCTGTATTGAGTTAAAGAGAAGCAACACGGTGGTTATAGCACGGAACCTGGAGCTCCAGGGACTGGCTCTGAATCCCAGCTCTGCTATCTACCAGCTGTGAGATCTTGAGGAACTTACCTAAACTTCTCTGGACCTCAGTTTACTCATCTGTAAAGTGGGGGTAGAATGGTACCTACTTCATACAGGTGTTCTGAGGATTCAATAAGTTAATATTTTTAAATACCGTATAGGGGTTTATTAAGATAAAATCTTTTGAACACTTAGGGTGTGAAGAGTTTAGGTCTCTTCATTTAAGAACTTAAAAAGACTCTTTTATCCGTGCTTTTGAAGTTGTATGCATATATTACTATCTCCTATCCACAAGCAAATTATTTAAATAAACTTTGGCATGCTTTTAAAGGGTTTCATGTTTAGAGATGCAGATATTTGCACAGTGTGTTTGAATTGTCAGGAGAACCCCAAAAAAACAAAACCTGCCCCACTTTGATACTTTTGGCGCTTTGACAGTTATGGGTCGGATGTTGTGTGAGTGTTACATTCGGTAACCTAAGCGGGCTGCCTCTGAGTATCCTGCTTTTCTGGAAGCTTTCTTGTGTGTTTTCCACTCACACACCTCAATTACCTTCTCACTAGAGGAGTTGCTGGGGTCCTTCTTCTCCTGGTTTCTGCTCCCAGACCAGTGTTTCTCTCTGCTTGCTCCTTAGAAGACCCCAGCACTTTTGCAGCACCTGTTTTAGACGCTCCTCCTGGTAGCAGCTCTCTCCTTTCCTCTTGGCCACTCCCCCATGCGCACTGAAGATTTGTTGACTTTCTCTCCACCACATGGCAGTCGTCATTCCTGATGCTGTCAATACCCACATAGACAGCACATCCATCACCCTGGACTCCCGGGTTCTTGAGCTTCATGTCCTCGTGCTCTGTTCTACCTCATCCACCCACGCCTATGGCATCACCGTAGACTAGTGCTTTTCAAGCTTTACTGTGCAGATATATATCACCTGGGAATCTTGTTAAAATGCAAGTTATATTCAGTAGGGCTGGCCCGGGGCCTGAGATTCTGCAGTTCTTACAGGCTTCCGGGTGATACTGATGCTGCTGGTCCAAGGACCACATTTTGAGTAATAAGGCTCTCGACTGTCAAAAGCATCTCACCTGCAAATCCTGTTGGCTCTCCCTTCAAAGTGTTATCCAGCGTCCATTTACCTTCTAGTACCTGCCTGCTCCCAGTCTAATCCAAGTCACCCCCATTTCTCATTCTTGAGGGAAAATAGGTTGTAAAGAATGATTCACACCAAAACACTTTGCTATATACCTGAAACTAACATATTATTAATCAACTATACTTCAATTAAAAATTTAAATAAAAAAAAGGATGACTCACATAATTGCCTACTACCTGGACTCCCTGGGACCACTCTGCCCCTATATCAGATTCCCCACCCGGCAGCCAGAAATCCTTCAACATGTAAATAAGATCAGGTAACTTTCCTCACCAAAACCCTCCAGGAACTTTCCATTATACTTGGAACAAACCCAAAGGCCTTTCCTTCTGGCTGCTTCCCACTGACCTCCTCTTCCTTACACTCCTCAAACCTGCCCCCTCCTCAGGGCCTTTGCACTTCCCTCTGCCCTGAATGCCTTCCCCACTTTTGCACGTGCTTTTCCTCACAACACTCAGCCCCTGGATCAGACGTCACCTCTTCAGGGAAATGAGTCCTGACAACACAATGAAAATTGTCCCCGCTCCCTTCCCAGATGCATCGCTGTCTGTCCCCTTACTCTGCTTTGTTTTCCTTCATAGCGCTTATTACCTGACATTCTATATAACAAAATCCATAGTACATTCTGCATACCAGACAATGTTCTAAGTGCTTTACGTCTATGAATTCATTAAACTTCTTAATAACCCTACACGGTAGCTATATTACTATCCCCCCGCCCAGTTTATAAATGAAGAAACTGAGGCACCAAAGGGTTAAGTCACTTATTGAGATCACACAGCTGGAACATAAGGGAGCCAGCATTTGTGCTTGGCTATCTGACTTCAGAATCCATGTTCTAAGTCATCCTGCCCTCCACTCTTATGTATGATATAAATATGTTTTTAGAAATATTATCAAATACATAAATATTTTTTTGTTTTTGCCGATCTCTCCTACTGGAACATAAGCTCCATGCAGAGCAGGACTTGATTTCTTCTAGTTTCTGCTGTATCTCCAGCACTTAGAACCCTGTTTGGCTCGTAGTAGGCACTCCAGAATATTTATTGAATGAAAGAATTCTGCTAGTTTTACTCTCTGTATTTAAAAGCATCATTGGGTTATTTAAAGAAATTTATGTAAAAATTAGTATTTTAACGAAAGTCTGGGGCCTTTTCTACATAAGAAGAGTGTATGTTACTTAGGTTGTAAAATTTTAATAAATCTACTTAAGGTTACATATTTGAAACCTGTCTCCCTTAAGAATTTAAGCTCAACTTATGAATCTCAATATATTGTTGATAAATATAGTAAAGTGAAAAACAGGCAGCTTTACTGTTCCTTTTATTAATGATTGATTAATTCAAGTTGATAAGACTAAATTCTTAAACAGTTGTTCTCATTTACAAACTTGGTTAATTAAATTGCCTTCACTGTTTTAAGTTCTGTTACAATTTAATATATTCATTTTTCTTTTTAAGCCTTTCAAATGCCTGGCAAGAAACATTTATAGCACAAACAAGCCAAGCTTCTCAAACCCTTAAATTACTCTTATTAATCTAAGAAACTAACCTTAGAGCAAATCAAATTCCCTTAAACTTTCTAACACTGTTTTATAAACTTAAATGATTTAGTATCTCTTAGCATAAAATCACAACTCTGGTAAAAATAACAGATTATTAGGGTTGTTATATGGTATTATTTCTGATAAATTTTGAGCCTAGTTAGTGTTTAAACATCTAGCCCGCTTTGGGGAGAGTTCTTTCCTCCCAGGAAGTCTGAAGTAGTGACCCAGCTGTTCACTGAGGACGCACACAGGACATAGAGACTGTGCTCATCTGATCACTAGATCTACCCACGCTGCAGATGGACATGCCAGCCCTTTTCTTCCAGTTGTTCCGGAAAGAGGGAATTCAGAAGCCACCTTCCTTAGATGGAATTGATTCTCACCCCCAAGTCTCACCTTCATGTCCTTTCCTTACCTGCTTCTTCTGCAATTTTTTAGTCAACTTTTAGACTTGATTGCAACTACTTCCCTTACTGTGATTAAATTCTTCATCCTTTCCCACTGTTCTACCTCATACTCTTGGTCATGCTGACAATGAGCATTGGTTGAACTGTGTGTATTTCAGTTCAGTGATCTTTTTTTAAAAAAAGTAATAGTTTTATTGAGTAACAATACACATATGTCAGTACTTATAGCATATATCAATACTTCATTCCTTTATATGGCCCAGTAATATTCCACTCTCTGAATACACCACATTTTTTAAATCCATTTGTCAGTTGATGGACATTTGGGTTGTTTCCACCTTTAGGCTATTATGAATTATGCTGCTGTGAACATTCATGTACAAGTTTTTGCGTGCACATATTTTTCAGTTCTTTTGGGTTTATTCCTAGGAGTGGAATCGCTGGATCATGTAGTAACTCTATGTTTAATCATTTGAGTAGCTGCCAAAGTGTCTACACAATTTTACATTGCCAACAGGAGTGTATAAGGCTTCCAGTTCCTTCACATTCTCATCAACACTTGTTATTGTCTGACTTTTTGAGTCTAACCAATCCTACTAGGTGTAAAGTGGTGTTTCATTGCGGATTTTATTTGCGTTTCCCTAACAGCCAGTGATGATGTACATTTTCTCATGTGCTCATTGGCCATTTGTATACTTTGGAAAATGTCTATTCATATCTTTATCTCATATTTTAATTGGGTTATTTGCTTTCTTAGTATTGAACTGAAAAAGTTATTTATATATTCTAGATACAAATCTCTTATTAAATATAAAATTTGCAAATACTTTCATTCTGTGTGTTGTTTTTTCACTTTATTGATGGAGTACTTGGAAACAGGAGTTTTTAATAAAGCCCAATTTATATGTTGTTGTTGCTTATGCTTTTGATTCATATCTAAGAATCCATTGCCAAATTTAAGTTCATACAGATTTACCGCTAAGTTTTCTTCTAAGAGTTATTTGTATAATTCTTACATTTAGATCCTTCATCCATTTTGAGTTAATTTTCATATGTGGCATGAGAAGAGATTCCTAATTCATTCTTATGCATGTGACTATCCAGTTGTCCCAGCACCATTTCCTGAAACACTTCTTTCGTCCACTGAACGCTTTTGGCACCATTGTTGAAAATCAGTTGACCATATGGGTTTATTTCTGTGCTCTCTATTTCTGTTCCATTGATCTCTATGTCTATCCTTATTTCAGTTCTGTTTTGTCTTGATTGGTAGTTGCTTGGTAGTAAAATTGATTGATTAATTGATTATTGTTGCTCGGTAGTAAATTTTGAAATTGGAGAGCATCAGTCCACAGCTTTGTTCCTCTTTTTCAGGATTGTTTTGGCTATTCTGAGTCTCTTGAAATCCCATGTGAGTTTTAGGGTCAGTTTTGTCAGTGTCTACAAAGAACCCAGCTGAGATTCTGATAGGGATTGCGTTGAATCTGTAGATCACTTTGGGGAGTGTTTCCTGTCTTAAGAAGATGAAGTGTTCTGATGTATGAACATTACATGTCTTTTTATTTATTTAGTTAGTTATTTTAAAATTAATTTTTATTGGAGTATAGTTGTTTTACAATGTTATGTTAGCTTCTGTGGTAGAGTAAAGTGAATCAGCTATACGTATACATATATCCCCTCTTTTTTGTATTTCCTCCCCGTTTAGGTCACCACAAAGCATTGGATAGAGTTCCCTGTGCTGTACAATAGGTTCTCATTAGTTATCTGTTTTATACATAGTATCAATAGTGTATATATGTTAATCCCAATCTCCCAATTCATCTCACCCCCCTTTCCCTCTTGGTATCCCTATGTTTGATCTCTACATCTGTGTCTCTATTTCTGCTTTGCAAATAAGATCATCTATGTCATTTTTCTAGATGCCACATATATGCGTTAATATATGATATTTGTTTTTCTCTTTCTGACTTACTTCACTCTGTATGACAGTTTCTAGGTCCATCCAAGTCTCTACAAATGACCCAATTTCGTTCCTTTTTTCTATTTATTTAAATCTTTAATTTCTTTCAGCAATGTTTCATACTTTTCAGAGTATATGTTTTGTACTTCTTTTCTTAAATTTATTCCTAAATATTCTCTTTGATGCTATTTTAAATGGAATTATGTTCTTAATTTCATTTCTGGATTGTTCATTACAAATATACAGTTGATTTGTGTATATTGATCTTGGATCCTGTCACCTTGCTGATTTTATTAGTTCTAATGTTTTTAGTGGATTCCTTAGGAACGTCTACAAGATCACGTCATCTGCGAATAGAGATAGTTTCACTTCTTCCTTCCCAATATAAATGTCTTTTATTTCATGTTTTGACAAACTGCTGTGCTACAGTGTCTAGTACAATGTTGAGTAGAAGTGGTGAGAGTGGACATCCTTGTCTTGTTCCTGACCTTATAGGGAAAGTATTCAGTCTTTTACCACTAAGTGTGATGTTAGCTGAGGGTTTTTCATAGATTAGATTTTAGGACTTTTTCAGATTGAGGAAGTTCCCTTACATTCTTACTTTGGTGAGCATTTTTATCATGAAAGGGTGTTAGACCTTGTCGAATACTTTCTTGTCTATTGAGATGATCAGATGATTTTGTTTTTTATTCTGCCAGTATAGTATACATTAATTGAGTTTTGGATGTTACACCAACCTTGTGTTCCTGGGATAAATCCCACTTGGTTATGCTGTATAATTATTTTTATATATTGCTAGGTTTGGTTTGCCAGTATTTTTTGATAATTTTTGCATCCAAATTCACAAGAGATATCGGTCTATAGTTTTTTCTTGTGATGTTTATTACTGATTTTAGTATCAGGTGAATACTAGCTAATAGAATGAATTATGAAATATTCCCTCCTCTTTTGCAGGACTGTTTATGAATAATTATTATTAATTCTTTAAATGTTTCAAAGAATTTATTGATGTCTTTTCGGCCCTCTCCTCTGACTTTCTGCCCCATCTTACTTATTCCTAAAATTTCTGCCAAATGTGAATACCTGGAATATCAATGGTTATTTGAACTAAGTTTTTAAAACATGGTAGCACTTTTCAGTGCTGTTATGGGATGAAGAATAGCACCCAAATGAGAATTTTTTTTGACTCATGTATTGAATCGTTTCATATTGAGAAGGGAGGAAAATCACCTGAATTGTTCATTTCACATCATGTCTAGTAGGTGCTTTTTAAGGTTATAGTTTTACCTTTCCAATCTTTTCCCTCAGTTTGTAGGCAGATTTTCTAATGGAAGTACATAAAATTAAGTTCTGAATCTTTCCATGGGTTGAAGCACTATAAGGCTCTTAAAAGGAAAGGACAGTTTCACATTTCATAGACATTTTAATGATTCTTTCCAAATAAACCACGTGGGAACATACCTGTTGCCTATGACCTTAAAGATACTGAAGTCATCTCTGTCCTGCCACTGCACACACCTGTTTCCCTTACTGTTCTCTTCTTACCCTATACCTTTTCCCAGAGCAAACTTGGCCTGGAACTTCTCTGACTTCTGCCTCACCAAGGTCTCTCCTTTCTGCTCGCCAGGTACTTTAGAAATTTTGCCATTTCTTGGAAAGATTTTCCAATTAACAATATCAAAAAAATTGACATGTGGGTGCAGTGGGAGTGCTCGGACTACAGGGGAGAAAGAAGAGGAGAGTCATTAAATAGGGCTGGTGGAGGAGGAGGGGGATTGGCCAATGTGAGGATTGGCCAATAGGTGGGGATGGGGAATTACAGAGGAGGACAACAGCTCAAGTGGCTCTGTGGGTATTTTTCTGGCTTATAAATTCCCACCAAACTAATCCCACTCTTGTTCATTAAAACCTGAATAATATTAATGTTGGTCTCAGGGTTTATAGATTCTATTCTCTGAAGCTGCTTTACTCCAGCTGGTGATAAATGCACTATATAGAGAAGACTATTCCTCTTGTGTGTTGATTTCTCCTGGAATATTTCCTCATAGCTTTTAATATAGGTGTCTTCCCCAGATAAAGAAAGCCTCTTTCTTGAAAAAGTTTTGGAGATTGGTTTGGATGCTATGAGACAGCCTTATTAATAAGGTGAGGAATAAACTAAATCACCTATAGGTCTTTGAACACTTAAGTGTTTTATTGTGCTTAATTTTTTAATGGTGCCTTTTGCCCTACTTTGCATTGCATCGTAACAGAGTGAATCCATCATAGACGTGTATAAATAAATTAGTAGCATTCATTTTTTTTCCTATTATAGATTGTTTATTCATTCATATTGATGCATATATCTGTGGTTTGTTTGTTTTCTTTACTGTATACTATTCCATTTTGTGACTACATCATGATGTCTAGTAGGGAAAGTTCTGTTTTGCTTTTGATCAGTAGCATTAATTTAAAAGTGCTATTTCAGACCTAAATTGTATGTGCCTTTGTCTCTTGTGAAATTGGAATGCATCGTAATGGGCATTTGCTCTTACAAAAGGGCCATATATGCATGAGAAGATAAGGAAGAGCGGAATGTAATGCCTCAGGCCTGATTCTGTCACAAGTTGGGAGTAAACTGTATTTATTTCAGTGCATTTAAGGGCTGCTCAATGATTATTCCCTCTTCTGTTTCTTTATATCTTTCATATTTATTCAATGAAAAGATGATAGCTCTTATCTATATTCATTCTCAATTTTACAAAGTAATTTTGTTAGACAGTGGTTTTTCATTTCAGTCTCATTTTTATGAGGATTTTCTCATTAGAATAATGAAAGAATGTTTTAATAACAAATATAAAAAGTAATAAATGCTTTAAAGGAACAAGCATTAAATGAATCCACTACACCCTTTAAAGGGAAATATTAGCTCTTTCAGATGTATTTGCAGTATGTTGTTATACTATGGAATAGTTGATATCTCCTGAAGCATAATTCTAATTCTGTTCCTTGAACCTATAAAAATATTAGTTTTGAACACTTTCGAAAAACATGTTTTCAAAATAACCTGCTTTTCTATCTATACAAGTATTTATTTTAAAAGTATTTTTAAAACACAGGTAAAATTTTTACAAGATCACCTAAAATAATTTCATCCAGATGTAGTCAGTGTTAATACTCTGTCTTTCCTAATTTTTTTTTTTTTAATTTCATTCTGTTTATTGGCTTTTCACTTCTCAAGACTCTGTAACCAGAATGTAATCCAAAGCCCCTGATAAAGTCTTGAGGACACACTAGCCTGGCCTGTGCTTCCCCCATAACTGCATCTTTAGCCACTCTGTCTTCCTCTGCCCTTCTCGTTGCTCCAAATACCACACAAGTCTTTTGTTTGGGCTCCTCAAAAAGCCAAGACTTTTCTTGTCTTGGTGTTTTGGAATGTGCTGTTTCCTCTACCAGCATATTCCCCTTCCAATGTCTTCATTTCTTGTTCTGTACTTCACTTGCAGAATTGAGTCTGTCATACTCCGCTATTCATTCCATCTATATTAGTCTTTATTAGTTTTATTTTATTATTATTTTTTGTCTTCAGATCCCATGCCTAGTCTCCCCTTTCCCTTTCCCACAAAAATAGCCATTCAGTTTTATTAAGTATGTGTTTAGAGATACGTCCATCTTTGAAAGATGCATTGTGTTTTCTGTGAGTGCATGTGCTTTTAAGTTTCATTAATGGTATTGTGTGATAAATCTCATTCAGTTTCTTTTTCCTTCCCAACACTGTTTTGGGATCCATCTATGTTGCTGTTTGCAAATCTAGCTTATTCATGCTAGCTCTGGGTAGCACTCCATTACATGTGTTTACCATACTTATCTTCCCCCAGTGACGGGCACCTATGCCATTCTGGGAGCAAACATCCTCATACTTGTTCTTTCATCCATCTCTTCACAAGGTTAATCCCTACTCCTCTTTTAGGTCCCAGTCTTAATGTCACTTCCTCAAAGTCACATTGCCTGGCATTTAGTACCATGCTACTCCCATTTCCTATCTAAATTAGGCCCATGGTGGGCTCCTGGGACATTTCTTGAAAATAGTTGTTATAGTTTGCAACCACATATTTATTTGCATGACCTTTTGTTTTGATGATTGTCTTTCTCACCAGACTGTGAGCTCTTTGGCTGTAGGGACTGTAATCTGTTCTCTTCATCACTTTTTCCTGGTGTTTAACATAATGCCTTTCACTCAATTGAGGTCATACTATATATAATATTGTACCTTTTTAACATTATACTATTACAGTTGTGATATAGAAGCATGTTTTAATATTTAATAGACTTCATTTTTTTGAGTAGTTTTAGATGCACAGCAAAATTGAGAAGAAAATAGAATTCCCACATACCCCCTCAACTCTCCACACATAGCCTTCCCCACCATCAACATCCAGCACCAAAGTGGTATCCTTTTTACAGGTGATGAAACTTCATTGACACATCACTATCAAGCAAAGTCCATAATTTACATAAGAGTTCACTCTTGGTGTTGTACATTCTCTGAGTTTGGAAAAATGTATAATGACATGTGTCTACCATTACAATAGCATACAGAGTAGTTTCACTACCCTAAAAATTCCCTGTGCTCTACCTATTCATTCCCACCTATCCATTCCTCCCTTCCTACCCCAAACCCATGACAACCATTGATCTTTCTTACTGTCTTCCCAGTTTTGCCTATTCTTTTCTTCAGTGTAATATAGTTGGAATCATACAATATGTAGCCTTTTAAGATTGGCTTCTTTCATTTAGCAATATGCATTAAGGCTCCTCCATGTCTTTTAATGACTTTATAGTTGTTTTTTTTTTTTAGCACTGAATAATATTCCATTGTCTGGATGTACCACAATTTGTTTATCTATTCACCTATTAAAGGAAATGTTGGTTGCTTCCAAGTTTTGGCAATTATAAATAAAGCTTTTATAGATATTTTGTATGCAAGTTTTGTGTGGACATAACTTTCAACTCATTTGAGTAAATACCTGGGAGTGCGATTGATGGATCCTATGATAAAGGTATGTTTAGAGTTGTAAGAAACTACCTTCCAAAGTGGCCATACCATTTTGCATTCCTCCCAGTAACTAATGAGAGCTCCTTTGCTCTACATCCTCCCCAGCATTTTAGTGTTGTCAGTGTTTTGAATTCTAGCCATTCTTATAGATGTACAGTAGTATCTTGTTTTAATTTACAGTTTCTAATGACATGATGTTGTGCATCTTTTCATATGCTTATTTTCCATCTGTATGTCTTTTCTGAAGGGGTGTCTGTTCAGATATTTTACCCATTTTTAATTTAATTTTCATATTGTTGAGTTTTAAGAGTTCTTTGTATATTTTATGTGCCAGACCTTTACCAAATGTGTGTTTTGCAAATATTTTCTCCCAGTCTGTGGCTTATATTGATATTTTCATTCTTTTAACAGTGTCTTTAGCAAAGCAGTGATTTTTAATTCTAACGAAGTCCAATTTATCAGTGTTTTCTTTAATGGATTGTGCCTTTAGAGTTGACTACCAAAGTTCATTGCCAAGCCCAAGATCACCTAGATTTTCTTCTGTGATATCTTCTAGAAGTATTAAAGTTTTGCATTTTACATGGAGGGCTACAATCCATTTTGAGTTATTTTTCATGAAAGGTGTAAGGTCAGGGTCTATATTCATCTTTTTTTTTTGCATGTGTATATTCAGTTGTGCCAGTACCATTTATTGAAAGACTATCTTTTCTCCACTGATTTGCCTTTGTTCCATTGTCAAAAGTCAGCTGACTATTTGTGTGGGTCTCTTTTATGGCCTCACTATGCTGTTCCCTTGATCTATTTATCTAATCTTTCACCAATACCACATGTCTTGATTACTGTAGCTTTATAGTAAGTCCCAAAATCAAGTAGTGTCATTCTTCCAAATTTTTTCTTCTCCTTCAATGTTATATTGGCTATTCTGGGTCTTTTGTCTTTTCATAGATATTCATGAAATAACTTGCTGTGATTTTGATTGAGAATGTATTAAATCTATAGATCACATTGGGAAGAACTGACATCTCAACAATATTCTGTTTTCCTATCCATGAAAATTGAATATCTCTCCACTTATTTAGCTTTTCTTTGGTTTCTTTCATCAGAGTTTTGTAATTTTCATCATACAGTTCCCATACATATTTTGTTAGATTTTTACCTAAGTATTTCATTTTGGGGAGTGCTTATGTAGATGGTTTGTGTTTTTAATTTCAAATCCAATTGTTTATTGCATGTATATAGGAAAGCAATTGACTTTTGTATGTTAACCTTGTATACTACAATCTTGCTATAATTGCTTATTAGTTTAGGAGTTTTCTTTGTTTTTGGAGGTTTACTACATATAAAATCATGTCATATATGAACAAAGACAGTTTTATTTCTTCCTTCCCAGTCTGCACACCATTTGTTTCTTTTTCTTATCTTATTACATTAACTAAAATTCCTAGTACAACGTTGAATAGGAATGGTAAGAAGGGACATACTTGCCATGTTCCTGATCTTAGCAGGAAAGTACCTAATTTCTCACCATTATGTGTGATTTCAGCCATAGGGCTTTAGTAGATTTTAGTTACTAAGTTGAGGAAGTTCCTCTCTATTCCTAGTTTGCTGAGAGTTTTTACCATGAATGGGTGGTGGATTTTGACAAGTGTTTTTTCTTCATCTTTTTATAATATCATTTAATTTTGCTTCTTTAGCCTGTTGATGTGGTTTCAAATGTTGAACCAGCCCTGTATACCTGAAATAAATATCATTTAGTCATGGTATGTAATTCTTTTTATACATTGTTGGATTTGATATGTTATCATTTTGTTGAGAATCTTTGCATCTACATTCTTGAGAGATATTGGTCTATAGTTTTACTTTCTTGAAATGTCTTTGGTTTTGTTATTAGGGTAATTTTGGCCTCATAGAATGAGTTAGGAAATATTTCCTCTGCTTCTGTCTCTAGACAAGATTGTAGAGTATTGGTATAATTTCTTCCTTATAATGTTTGGTAAAATTCATCTGCAAACCCATCTGGACCTGATGTTTTCTATTTTGAAAGTTATTAATTATTTATTCAATTTATTTAATCAATAATAGGCCTTTTCAGATTATCTTTTTTTTTTTCCTTCTGTGAGTTTTGGTAGATTATATCTTTTAAGAAATTGGTCCATTTCATCTAAGTTATCAAATTTGTGGGCATAGTGTTGTTTATTATTTCCTTTATAATCCTTTAAATACCCATGGGATCAGTATTGATGACTCCTTTTTCATTTCTGATATTAGTAACTTTTGTTTTCTCTCTCTTTTTCATTAGCCTAGCTTGAAATTTATCAATTTATTGATCTTTTCATAGAACAGGCTTTTGGTTTTGTTGATTTTTCTCTATTGATTTCTTATTTTCAATTTTATTAATTTCTTTGATTTTCATTATTACTATCCTTCTGCTTACTTTGGACTTAATTTGCCCTTCTTTCTCTAGTACCCTAGGGTCGGGGCTTAGATTATTTTTTTAGATCTTTATTCTTTTCTAATATAAGCATTCAGTGCTATAAATTTCCCTCTAAACACTGCTTTCACTTCACCCTACAAATTAAGATAAGTAGTGATTTCATTTGCATTTAGTTCAAAATACTTTTTTAGTTTCTCTTGAGACTTGTTCTAGGACCTTTGTGCTATTTTGAAGTATGTTGTTTAATCTACAAATATTTGGAATTTTCCAGCTATCTTTCTGTTATTGATTTCTGGTTTAATTTCACTGTGCTCTGAGAACGTCTATAGTATGATTTTTAAGGTGTGTTTAATGGTCTAGAATGTGGTCTGTCTTAGTGAATATTCTGTGATCTTGAGAAGAATGGGTATTCTGCTGTTATTGTGTAAAGTATTCTATAAATGCCAATTAGATCCAGCTGATTGATCACGCTGTTCAGTTCAACTACATCCTTACTAATTTCTGCCTGCTGCATCTTTCAGTGACTAATAACAAAGTGTTGAAGTCTCCACCTGTAATAGTGGATTTACCTATTTCTTCTGCATATTTACCAGATTTTGATTCACATATTTTTATGCTCCATGGTTAGGCCAATACACATTAAGGATTTTTATGTCTTCTTTGAAAATTGGCTCTTTTATCATTATATAATAACCCCCTTTTTATTCCTGATAATTTTCCTTGCTCTGAAGTCTGCTGTGTCTGAAATATAGATACTCTGGCTTTCTTTTGATTAGTGTTGCCATGATATATCTTTCTCTATCTTCTTACTTTTAATTCATATGTATCTTCATTTTTAAAGTGGGTTTCTTGTGGACAACATATAGTTTGCTCTTGGTTTTTCATCCATTCTGACAGTCTCTGTGTTTTAATTGGTGTATTTTGACCATTGACATTTAAAGTGATTATTAATATAGTTGGATTAATAGCTACCATATTTGTTGTTGTTTTCTATTCATTGCTCTTATTCCTTCTCTTTTTTTTGTCTTTCACTCTTTTTGCCTTCTTTGGTTTTAATTGAGCATTTTATATAATTCCACTTTCTTTCCTTTCTTAGCCTATCAATTATATATTTTCCCCCCCAGTGGTTGTCCTAGAGTTTGCAGTAGACATTTACAACGAATCCAAGTCCACTTGCAAATAACACTACATCATACCTTGTTTTATTGTGCTTTACTTTAGTGGACTTCACAGATACTGCATTTTTTACAAATTGAAGATTTGCAGTAACCCTGTGTCAAGCAAGTCTTTTGGCGCCATTTGTCCAACAGCATTTGCTCACTTCATGTCTATGTCTCACATTTTGATAATTATCACAATATTTCAAACTTTTTTACTGTTATTTGTTATGGTGATCTATGATCAGTGATCTTTGATGTTACTACTATCATACACTAAAATCTCAGATGACAGCATTTTTTAGAACAATGTATTTTTAAATTAAGGTATGTGCATTGTTTTATAAACATAATGCTATTGCACACTTCATAGACTACAGTATAGAGAAAACATAACTTTTACATGCCCTGGGAAACAAAAAAAATCGTGTGACTTGCTTTTTTGTAATATTCACTTTATTGCAATGGTCTGGAACTGAACCAGCAATATCTCTCCAGCATGCCTCTGTATCGCTTCACTGGGTGGTGCGAGTCTGTTATAACAAAGTATTCTTAATTCTTTCCTCCCATCTCTTATATCATTGCTGTCATTTATTTCATTTATCCATAATATATAATGACCATATACATTGTTGCTGTTATTATTTTAACAAAACTATTGTCTGTTAGATCAATAAAGAATAAGAAAAAAAAAATGTTTTTAATTTACCTTCACTTATTCCTTCTCTAATGCTTTTTTTCTTTAAATACATACAAGTTTCTAATCTGTATCATTTTCCTTCTCTCTGAAAAACTTCTAACATTTCTTGCAAGATCACTGACAACAAATTCCCTCAATTTTTGTTGGTCTGAGAAAGTCTTTATTTCTCCTTCACTTTTGAAGGATGGTTTCTCTGGATATAGAATTCTAGGCTGGTGGGTTTTTTTCCTCTCAAGACTTTAAATGTTTCAATCCTCTCTCTTCTTGCTTGTATGATTTCTGAGAAATCTGGTGTACCTCTTATTCTTTCCCCTCTATAGGTAACTTTTTTTATTTCTAAGCCTTTTTTTCAAGATTTTCCTTTATCATTGATTTTCTGTAGTTTGAATATGATATCCCTAGGTGTTGATTTTTTGGCACTTATCCTGCTGAATGTTCTCTGAGCTTTCTGGATCTGTTGATTAGTGTCTGACATTAATTTTCGGAAATTCTCAGTCATAATTGCTTCAGATGTTTCTCCTTTTCCTTTCCCTCTTCTCCTTCTGGTAGTCCCATTACATGTATGTTATTCCATTTATAGTTGTACCATAGTTCTTGAACATTCTGTTTTATTTTTTTCAGTGTTTATTCTTTTTGTTTTGTTTTCTTTTTCTTTTTCTTTTTCTTTTTTGAATTTTATTTTATTTTTTTATACAGCAGGTTCTTATTAGTTATCTATTTTATACATATTAGTGTATACATGTCAATCCCAGTCTCCCAATTCATCCCACCACCACCACCGCCCCCCCTTCCCCTCTTGGTGTCCATACGTTTGTTCTCTACATCTGTGTCTCTGTTTCTGCCTTGCAAACCAGTTCATCTGTACCATTTTTCTAGATTCCACATATATGCATTAATATACGATACTTGTTTTTCTCTTTCTGACTTACTTCACTCTGTATGACAGTCTTGAGGTCCATCCACGTCTCTACAAATGACCCAATTTCGTTCCTTTTTATGGCTGAGTAATATTCCATTGTATTTATGTACCACATTTTCTTTATCCATTTGTCTGTCAGTGGGCATTTACGTTGCTTCTGTGACCTGGCTATTGTAAATAGTGCTGCAATGCACACTGAGGTGCATGTGTCTTTTTGAATTATGGTTTTCTCTGGGTATATGCCCAGTAGTGGGATTGCTGGATCATATGGTAATTCTATTTTTAGTTTTTTAAGGAACCTCCATACTGTTCTCCATAGTGGCTGTATCAATTTACATTCCCACCAACAGTGCAAGAGGGTTCCCTTTTCTCTACACCCTCTCCAGCATTTGTTGTTGGTAGATTTTCTGATGATGGCCATTCTAACCAGTGTGAGGTGGTACCTCACAAATCAAAACCTCATTAGTAGTTTTGATTTGCATTTTTCTAATAATTAGTGATGTTGAGCAGCTTTTCATGTGCCTCTTGGCCATCTGTATGTCTTCTTTGGAGAAATGTCTATTTAGGTCTTCTGCCCATTTTTGGATTGGATTTGTTTTTTGAATATTGAGCTGCATGAGCTTCTTATATATTTTGGAGATTAATGCTTTGTCTGTTAATTCGTTTGCAAATATTCTCTCCCATTCTGAGGGTTGTCTTTTCGTCTTGTTTATGGTTTCCTTTGCTGTGCAAAAGCTTTTAAGTTTCATTAGGTCCCATTTGTTTATTTTTGGTTTTATTTCCATTACTCTAGGAGGTGGGTCAAAAAAGGTCTTGCTGTGATTTATGTCAAAGAGTGTTCTGCCTTTGTTTTCCTCTAAGAGTTTTATAGTGTCCGGTCTTACATTTAGGTCTTTAATCCATTTTGAGTTTATTTTTGTGTATGGTGTTAGGGAGGGTTCTAATTTCATTCTTTTACATGTAGCTGTCCAGTTTTCCCAGCACCACTTATTGAAGAGGCTGTCTTTTCTCCATTGTATATCCTTGCCTCCTTCGTCATAGATTAGTTGACCATAGGTACGTGGGTTTATCTCTGGGCTTTCTATCCTGTTCCATTGATCTATATTTCTCCTTTTGTGCCAGTACCATATTGTCTTGATTACTGTAGATTTGTAGTATAGTATGAAGTCAGGGAGTCTGATACCTCCAGCTCCATTTTTTCCCCTCAAGATTGCTTTGGCTACTCAGAGTCTTTTGTGTCTCCATACAAATTTTAAGATTTTTTGTTCTAGTTCTATAAAAAATGCCATTGGTAATTTGATAGGGATTGCATTGAATCTGTAGATTGCTTTGGGTACTGTAGTCATTTTCACAATATTGATTCTTCCAATCCAAGAACATGGTATATCTCTCCATCTGTTTGTGTCATCTTTGATTTCTTTCATCAGTGTCTTATAGTTTTCTGAGTACAGGTCTTTTATCTCCTTAGGTAGGTTTATTCCTAGGTATTTCATTCTTTTTGTTGCAGTGGTGAATGGGGGTATTTCCTTAATTTCTCTTTCTGATCTTTCGTTGTTAGTGTATAGGAATGCAAGAGATTTCTATGCATTAATTTTGTATCCTGCAACTTTACCAAATTCATTGATTAGCTCTAGTAGTTTTCTGGTGGCATCTTTAGGATTATCTATGTATAGTATCATGTCTCAGTGTTTATTCTTATCTGTCTTCTGTTTTGGAAGTTTCTGTTGACATATCTTCAAGCTTCAGCCTTATCCAGTCTTACAGTGTTTTGTTTTGTTTTGTTTTTAACCTCTGGAATTTCTGTTTGGTTCTTTCTTACAGCTTCCATCTCTCTCTCCTTGTACTGTTAATGTGTCTTGCATGTTGTCTATTTTTTCCATCATATTCCTTAGTATTTTAATTATATTATTTTAAATCCTCGTCTGAGAACTCCAACATCTCTGACATGTATAATATCTGAGTCTGGTTGATGCTTGCTGCTGCTTCTCCTCAATTTTTTTTTTTTTTTTTTTTTTACTTTTAGCATGTCTTCTTTTTTTTGTTTTTTGTTTTTGTGTTTTTTTGTTTTGGAAAGCCAGACATAAGATATTGGGTAAAAGGAACTGAGGTAAACTGGTCCATTGTAATCCCCTGTTATTATACAGAAGCCCTATTGATGTGGTAGTGAGATGTGGGGGAGGGAAGCATTCTATATGCTATGATTAAGTCTCAGTCTTTTAGTGAGCCCAGATCACTGGGCTATGATCTTCACAAATGCTTCTCAGGTGCTTTTTTCCCCCTTTAGGTGATATAAGAAAGCTAGAGGGGGCTGGAGTTAGGCAATTCCCTTCCTTCAAGTCAGACTTTGGGGACATTTGGGTATTGCCCTTTCCCCACTTGATTAGACTCTGGTAAAATAGTCATGAGTGCAGCCTTTTGTTCAGGGAAACAAATTGCTCTGGGCTTATTGTAAAATGGTTATTTTTCCCTTCTTTCTGGAAGCAGGATGGAATTTTTCTGTGATCTTTCCCCTAAGATCCTGGTGGGGCTCCTGGTGGTGAAACTCACCGTGTTTGGCCACGCCCGCCCCAGGCTCAGGCCTCCTGGAGTTGTGTTTATCTTTCAAGCTAGTTCATGCTCAGTCTCCAGCAATTAGTCAATTAGCCTTGAAGTGTTCCTATCAGACGCTGGCTTCAGAGTGAGTTTCTGAGCAGTTTCTGTGCCAGGTAAGCTTTGGTTTTCTGTGTCTGCTTGTGGCTCTAGTTTTCAGGGTGGTTATCTGTCCAATGACCTTCCCTGGATCTAAGAAGAGTTGTTGATTTTCAGTCTTTCACCTTTTTCGTGTGAGAATGGGAGTGACAACTTCCAAGCTCCTACGTGTCAGACTAGAACCCAAAGGTCTAGAAGCATTATTTTTAATTGCTGAATAGTATTTCATCATGTGGATGTATGTCTAACTCTTGACAAGATTTTCTTTTGAAAGAAGAAACGATCTTTTAGTTCAGTCAGAGACCCAAGTATAAATATCACAGAATTTTTTGCTTTTTTACCCTGGGAATTCATTTTATTTTACATGTTTGTAATTCTATTTATTAACTTAGGCTTTTTAGATTCTTCTTATTAAGTCTTCCCTTCCATACCTTCAGGAGTAAATATGAAGTATTTGATGGTAATCATTTTGGAGCCTTTCCACTTAAAATTTTTACATGAATCTAAAAGCAAAATTTAGTCATTTCTTCTACAGGGAAACTATCTTTATTTTGGGTTATCTTCAAGAAGGCACAGTTCATTAACTAAATAAATTAATGAGCATTTGAACTTTTATTTTACTTTTAGTTATTAAGCTTCTTAGTAAGGATTGCCTTAAATTCTGCTAATCCCCCAGGTGTGGGTCCTTATCACTGAAAACCTGGAACTGGGTAGCAGGGTAGGTTGCTTGCTTTAATCTGCTTGTGTGTTCTCAGGAAAGCAGCATTTCACTTTTCCCGCTCTAATGGAGTAGTCAAGGTCATTTCATCATAGGTGAAATCTGAAATGACACTCTGCAGCTCATCATACTCTGACTTAAAACTTTAAAAAAAACTGTATCTATTGGCTGTAGTTTATAAATATCAAAATGGTTAGGCCATTCATGATGGCTGTTATCTTGCTCTCTCTACATCCCCAGCTCGACCAGTCCCTGTTCATCCACATGAGTAGCCAATTCTTTTCATTATAGGGCTCAATTAGCCCCTGGTAACTGATGAGCCCACCTGACATCAATTCCTCCCAGAATGGTAGCCTCCTTCTCTCCCAAGGAGCAGAGCCTGCTGCCATGTCCTCTCCACCATCTGCTGCACCTGGTAGGATGTGGCTCCAGCACCCTTTTAAGCTCCCCCTGTCCAATAAGCCATTGATGTTTCTGTTGCTGTCTCTGGGCTCTTTCTTCAGTCTCAAGGCTGGCCCACTATAAGGCTTGTAGGCCTGCAAGGTGCAGCCCAACACTTTATATTGGTTTTTTGTAGTATTTTTGAGGTTTTCGATGTTTGGTCAATGTAATAGATTTAGGAATGGTTTTCTAACAACCTTGAGATAGTCAGTAACACACTGTGTTGGACCTGAGTGTATGAATATAGTAATAAACAGTTCAGATGGTTGTCTTCTTTCCCCTATGGCAGGGGTCCCCAGTATTGGTCCGAGGCCTGTTAGGAACGGGGTCGCACAGCAGGAGGTGAGCCGTGGGTGAGCAAGTGAAGTTTCCTCTGCCGCTCCCCATCTCTCCCCATCGCTCGCATTACCGCCTGAGCCATCCCCAACCCCATCCTTGGAAAACTTGTCTTCCACAAAACCTGTCCCTGGTGCCAAAAAGGTTGGGGACCACTGCCCTATGGAACCATTAAACTATTAGGAGGGCAGAGAATGCCTTAATATCAACAGTCTTGATTTTGCTTGTATAAATATGATTAGGTGGATAAGGCCTTAGAAAATCAGCCCCCCATGAAATCTGCATTCAGAGTCCTGACTTTTGACCTTGATGCTTATTCTGAAACTCACTTGGACTGGAGGTTGTTTATTTTTTATCCTCATAATATACTTTATTTTTCCATTTTTGGACTGTATCTAACATTGACATTTAATGAAAGACATCTGTGTAGATTTTTCATTTGGTTAAAGGAAGGAATGTAAAAACATGAAAGAAAAAAAATCAGTGAGTCATGTATTTCAGTTTTCCAGTGTTTTTGCAAATTCTGTAGACATTTTAAAACAATGCTGTCCAGTCGAACCTTCTGCAGTAATGGCACTGTTCTTTGTGCTATTCAGTATGATAGCCACTAGCCATATGTGGGTATTGAGCCTTTGAAATGTGGCTAACATATTTAAAGTACAGATTTTAAAATTTTATGTAATTTTAATTAAACTTAAGTAGGCACTTTTGGCTAGTGGCTACCATTTTGGGTAGCACAGACTTAGACTTTTGTTTATTGATTGGTTGGTTTTCTTAATGTCTATAAAATTGTGTGTGTGTGTGCCGTGTTGCAAGAAAAGTTTAAGGACAAGTCTTTCATCCAAAGAAAGCTATCCAAAAGAGAAATTGGCACAAAAACTATAGACTTGGTTATATATAGAACCTGAAAGAATTGTCCAAGAGATAGTTTAAAGCATAATAAATTTGGTACACAGATTAAATGGACTTCTTCCCAGAACAGTGGAACAGCAGTCTAGGAATTGAAAACAGTGTCTGCTAACAGGAGGGAGAAAGAGAGGAGGCCAGTGGGGAGCGAGAGAGAGGAAGGGAGGATATGGATGAATGTAGGAGTTATTTGTTGAAATTTTAGAAATTCTAAATGAGATATTATTACTGCACTGGCTTTCTAATACAGTAGGGGAAAAATCTAATCTGCTTTCTATAGTGAACACTCATGAGTTACAGTTAAATAAACAATGCTCTGCAAAATCTGCTTATTCCTCCATGACAATTAACTTTCAGATTAAAGATGGAAAGACCTAAAAGTAGAAAATAAAAAGAGTTCGATTTACAGATTTGGATACTACTGGAAGTGTTACATAATTCAGATCCTTTATGATAAACTCAAGGGTTTTTCCAATTATTGGTGGTCTTAAAATATAAATTGAAATTAAAGAATCTACCTTCCTGTAGTATAGTCCGGTGTAAGGGGATCTCCACTCTCGTGGAAAGGTGGCAAATTGTGATGCTGGGAGAGGAGGTCAAGCAGCAGTGCCTTGGTGATGTGTAAGGAGTAAGACCTCATCTAGGTGGACAGTAATATTTTTTTTCCTCTCCAAAGCTTTATTTCTCTCTTACTTTCTTTCCTTCAACATTTATTTTTCTCTGATTACATTTCTCTTGCTTTTTATCTATCCCAAAGGATTATCATCCAGTTCTATGGGCATAGTAACATATTTAAATGTTTTGACCAGTTAAACCCAAGCAAAACAAAACGCAAAGCCCCATCTTACCTCAGTCAATCTGTTAATATATTTCGTTTCACCTTTATCTACTTCTTAGCATTTCTAAAGCAACTGTGCAGCTGTTTACTTCCTTGGAGAGAAAAAACAGATTGCCCACAATCTGCCAGATTTCAGTGTTGTGGTCTGGGTGTGACATTTCTTTATATAATGATTCCAGGAGAACATACTTACTATATTTACAGTTTAAAATGTAGGAGCACCACAACAGTAACATAGAAGGAGGTTGAAAGTTTTAGATAATGAGATGCTTAGCCTGGTTTGGACAGACTGCACTGGAAACTAATTCCTAAAACCCATGTGGGTGGATGGAATTTTCGCCAGGTCAGTGGCATTTGGGAGGATTAAGATAAGAGGAAGTGTTGAATTCCAGAGGTGGGACATGGCAGTATTAGAAAAATATTTCTGTTGCATCTTTTGATGTGCTGGGGACAGAACAGTAAAAGGGTTTAACAGCAAGAATCCTTAATCTCACACCTCACATTATTTATTTATTTTTAACATCTTTATTGGAGTATAATTGCTTTACAATGGTGTCTTAGTTTCTGTTTTATAACAAAGTGAATCAGCTATACATATACATATATCCCCATATCTCCTCCCTCCTGTGTCTCCCTCCCACCCTCCCTATCCCACCCCTATAGGTGGTCACAAAGCACCCAGCTGATCTCCCTGTGCTATGCGGCTGCTTCCCACTAGCTATCTATTTTACATTTGGTAGTGTATGTATGTCCATGCCACTCTCTCACTTCGTCCCAACTTACCCTTCCCCCTCCCCGTGTCCTCAAGTCCATTCTCTACATCTGCGTCTTTATTCCTGTCCTGCCCCTAGGTTCTTCAGAACCTTTTTTTTTTTTTTTTTTTAGATTCCATATATATGTGTTAGCATACGGTATTTGTTTTTTTCTTTCTGACTTACTTCACTCTGTATGACAGACTCTAGGTCCATCCACCTCACTACAAATAACTCAACTTCGTTTCCTTTTATGGCTAAGTAATATTCCACTATATATATGTGCCACATCTTCTTTAACCATTCATCTGTCAATGGACACGTAGCTTGTTTCCATGTCCTGGCTATTGTAAATGGAGCTGCAATGAACAGTCTGGTACATGACTCTTTTTGAATTATGGTTTTCTCAGGGTATATGCCCAGGAGTGGGATTGCTGGCTCGTATGGTAGTTCTATTTTTAGTTTTTTAAGGAACCTCCATACTGTTCTCCATAGTGGCTGTATCAATTTACATTTCCACCAACAGTGAAAGAGGGTTCTCTTTTCTCCACACCCTCTCCAGAATTTACTGTTTGTAGATTTTTTGATGATGGCCATTCTGACCGGTGTGGGGTGATACCTCATTGTAGTTTCGATTTGCATTTCTCTAATGATTAGTGATGTTGAGCATCCTTTCATGTGTTTGTGGGCAATCTGTATATCTTCTTTGGAGAAATGTCTATTTAGGTCTTCTGCCCATTTTTGGATTGGGTTGTTTGTTTTTTGATATTGAGCTTCATGAGCTGCTTGTATATTTTGGACATTAATCCTTTGTCAGTTGCTTCACTTGCAAATATTTTCTCCCATTCTAAGGGTTGTCTTTTCATCTTGTTTATGTTTTCCTTTGCTGTGCAAAAGCTTTTAGGTTTCATTAGGTCCCATTTGTTTATTTTTGTTTTTATTTGCATTTCTCTAGGAGCTGGGTCAAAAAGGATCTTGCTGTGATTTATGTCATAGAGTGTTCTTCCTCTGTTTTCCTCTAAGAGTTTTATAGTGCCTGGTCTTACATTTAGGTTTTTAATCCATTTTGAGTTTATTTTTGTGTATGGTATTAGGGAGTGTTCTAATTTCATTCTTTTACATGTAGCTGTCCAGTTTTCCCAGCGCCAATTATTGAAGAGGCTGTCTTTTCTCCATTGTATATTCTTGCCTCCTTTATCAATGATAAGGTGGCCATATATGAGTGGGTTTATCTCTGGGCTTTCTATCCTGTTCCATTGATCTATATTTCTGTTTTTATTCCAGTACCATACTGTCTTCATTACTGTAGCTTTGTAGTATAGGCTGAAGTGCGGGAGGCTGATTCCTCCAGCTCCGTTTTTCTTTCTCAAGATTTCTTTGGCTATTTGGGGTCTTTTGTGTTTCCATACAAATTGTGAATTTTTTTGTTCTAGTTTTGTGAAAAATGCCACTGGTAGTTTGATAGGGATTGCATTGAAACTGTAGATTGCTTTGGGTAGTAGAGTCATTTTCACAATGTTGATTCTTCCAATCCAAAAGCATGGTATATCTCTCCATCTGTTTGTATCATCCTTAATTTCTTTCATCAGTGTCTTATTATTTTCTGCATACAGGTCTTCTGTCTCCTTAGGTAGGTTTATTCCTAGGTATTTGATTCTTTTTGTTGCAATGGTAAATGGGAGTGTTTCCTTAATTTCTCTTTCAGATTTTTCATCATTAGTGTATAAGAATACAAGAGATTTCTGTGCATTAATTTTGTATCCTGCAGCTTTACCAAATTCATTGATTAGCTCTAGTAGTTTTCTGCTAGCACCTTTAGGATTCTCTGTGTATAGTATCATGTCATCTGCAAACAGTGACAGCTTTACTTCTTCTTTTCCGATTTGGATTCTTAATTTCTTTTCCTCTCTGATTGCTGTGGCTAAAACTTCCAAAACTATGTTGAATAATATTGGTTAGGGTGGACTACCTTGTCTTGTTCCTGATCTTAGAGGAAATAATTTCAGTGTTTCACCATTGGGAATGATGTTGGCTGTGGGTTTGTCATATATGGCCTTTATTATATTGAGGTAATTTCCCTCTATGCCTACTTTCTGGAGGGTTTTTATCATAAATTGGTGTTGAATTTTGTTGTTAGCTTTTTCTGCATCTATGGAGATGATCATATGGATTTTCTCCTTCAGTTTGTTAGTATGGTTTATCACATTGATTGATTTGTGTATATTGAAGAATCCTTGCATTCCTGGGATAAACTCCGCTTGATCATGGTGTATGATCTTTTGAACGTGCTGTTGGATTTTGTTTGCTATTATTTTGTTGACGATTTTTTCATCTATGTTCATCAGTGATATTGGCCTGTAGTTTTCTTTCTTTGTGACATCTTTGTCTGGTTTTGGTATCACGGTGATGGTGGCCTCGTAGAACTAGTTTGGCAGTGTTCCTCCTTCTGCTATATTCTGGAAGAGTTTGAGAAGGATAGGTGTGAGCTCTTCTCTAAATGTTTGATAGAATTCGCCTGTGAAACCCTCTGGTCCTGGGCTTTTGTTTGTTGGAAGATTTTTTATCACTGTCTCAATTTCAGTGCTTGTGATTGGTCTGTTTATATTTTCTATTTCTTCCTGGTTCAGTTTTGGAAGGTTGTACTTTTGTAAGAATGTGTCCATCCATTTCTTCCAGGTTATCCATTTTATTGGCATAGCATTGCTTGTAGTAATCTCTCATGATCCTTTGTATTTCTGCAATGTCAGTTGTTACTTCTCCTTTTTCATTTCTAATTCTATTGATTTGAGTCTTCTCCCTTTTTTTCTTGATGAGTCTGGCTAATCGTTTATCGATTTTTTTAATCCTCTCAAAGAAGAAATTTTATTGATCTTTGCTATCGTTTCCTTCATTTCTTTTTCATTTTTTCCTGATCTGATCTTTATGATTCTTAACTTCTGCTAACTTTGGGGGTTTTTTGTTCTTCTTTCTCTAATTGCTTTAGGTGTAAGATTATGTTGTTTATTTGAGATGTTTCTTGTTTCCTGAGGTAGGATTGTATTGCTTTAAACTTCCCTCTTAGAACTGCTTTTGCTGCATCCCATAGGTTTTGGGTCATCATGTTTTCATTGTCATTTGTTGCTAGGTATTTTTTGATATCCTGTTAGATTTCTTCAGTGATCTCTTGGTTATTTAGTAGTGTGTTGTTTAGCCTCCATGTGTCTGTATTTTTCCCAGATTTTTTCCTGTAATTGATATCTAGTCTCATAACATTGTGGTCGGAAAAGACACTTGATATGATTTCAATTTTCTTAAATTTACCAAGGCTTGATTTGTGACCCAAGATATGATCTATCCTGGAGAATGTTCCATGAGCACTTGAGAAGAAAGTGTATTCTGGTTTTTTTTGGATGGAGTGTTCTGTAAATATCAATTAAGTCCATCTTGTTTAATATATCATTTAAAGCTTGTGTTTCCTTATTTCATTTTGGTTGATCTGTCCATTGGTGAAAGTGGGGTGTTAAAGTCCCCTACTATGATTGTGTTACTGTTGATTTCCCCTTTTATGGCTGTTAGCATTTGCCTTATGTATTGAGATGCTCCTATGTTGGGTGCATAAATATCCACAATTGTTATATCTTCTTCTTGGATTGATCCCTTGATCATTATGTAGTGTCCTTCTTTGTCTCTTGTAATAGTCTGTATTTTAAAGTCTATTTTGTGTGATATGAGAATTGCTACTCCAGCCTTTTTTTGATTTCCATTTGCCTGGAATATGTTTTTCCATCCCCTCACTTTCAGTTTGTATGTGTCCCTAGGTCTGAAGTGTGTCTCTTGTAGACAGCATATATATGGGTCTTGTTTTTGTATCCATTCAGCCAGTCTATGTCTTTTCATTGGAGCATTTAATCCATTTATATTTAAGGTTGTTATCAATATGTGTGTTCCTATTACCATTTTCTTCATTGTTTTGGGTTTGGTATTGTAAGTCTTTTCCTCCTCTTGTGTTTCCTGCTTAGAGAAGTTCCTTTAGCATATGTTGTAAAGCTGGTTTGGTGCTGCTGAATTCTCTTAGTTTTTGCTTGTCTGTAAAGGTTTCAATTTCTCCATTGAATCTGAATGAGATCCTTGCTGTGTAGAGTAATCTTGGTTGTAGGTTTTTCCCTTTCATCACTTTCAGTATGTCCTGCCACTCCCTTCTGGCTTGCAGAGTTTCTGCTGAATGATCAGCTGTTAACCTTATGGGGATTCCCTTGTATGTTATTTGTTGTTTTTCCCTTGCTGCTTTTAATATTTTTTCTTTGTATTTAATTTTTTTGTATTTTGATTAATATGTGTCTTAGCATGTTTCTCCTTGTATTTATCCTGTATGGGACTCTCTGTGCTTCCTGGACTTGATTGACTATTTCCTTTCCCATATTAGGGCTGTTTACAACTATAATCTCTTCAAATATTTTCTCAGTCCCTTTCTTTTTCTCTTCTTCTTCTTGTGCCCCATAATTCAAATATTGGTGCATTTGATATTGTCCCAGAGGTCTCTGAGACTGTCCTCAATTCTTTTCATTCTTTTTTCTTTATTCTGGTTTGTGGAAATAGTTATTTCCACTATTTTATCCTCCAGGTCACTTATCTCTTCTTCTGCCTCAGTTATTCTGCTATTGATTCCTTCTAGAGTATTTTTAATTTCATTTATTGTCACACCTCACTTTAAAAAAAGAAATTGTCCAAGAAAGCTTTGGGAAGGTGCTTGAATGTTCCCAGGGGCTAGTTTAGCCACGCCAACAGCAGCAACAACAAACACCATGTCTCTGATGCCTCCCCCGTCCCAGTTTATAGAGAAGTGTAACGTTTCTATGCTTCAGACGTGCCCTTCACATGTGGTCACTTTGCCCACTGGTCATCTTACTTTAGCACTTGGTCATAAGAAATTCTGCCCTGGTTCTTCCTTTTGAGTTCCGGCTGTTTTCTCTTATTTCCCCTTCTGAAAACTCCTGTTGCTCTCGTGAACTGGGCAACAAAAACTCCAAAGCCCTGATCTTAAAGAATCTTCCTGCAGATCTATCTGTGACAAGCTTGGTACTGCGGTGGGTGTGTTGGAAAGGCGCACTTCATCACTTTCTGTGATGTCTGTGTAGAATATATTAATATCCATAGGGTATAATAGAGCACATTTTAGGTGTAAAATTAGACATTATAGTGTGTGTTTTTGAATAAACTTCAAAGACACCAGAAGTATATAAAGAAATCTGAAATTCCATATTCAGCAATATGGTAGTTTTGATATCCTGATAACCTTTTACCAAACACCTGGAGGAGCTGGATGAAATGGAAATGTACAACTGGATGTCCAAGAAAGTTAGGGAAATATCCACATGCAAAAAAAAAAAAAATGCTGTAGGAATGCAGGTAAGAAACTGGCTCTCATGCTTCAGCTATTCTGAGGACAGCTTCTAATCTTGGTAACCAAGAGGCTTAATGTTTTTAGGTTCTTTTTTTTTTTAAGGGAAAACCACAGTAAAGAATAAAATATATATTAGAACACGATACATAGTCACACACACACCACTGAGCAGCAGCTCTTGTAGCAATGTGCAGAGTTCTTACTAAGGATCAATGCTAATGTACTCTTTGTTCTGTTGTATTCCATTCTTTTTTATTATAAAATGCTGGTCATCATGGTGGTTCTCAATCTTGGCTGTTCATTCAGGTCACCTGGGAGCTATAACAATATATGTTGCTGGCTCCCACCCTCTGTGATTCTGATTTAATTGGTCCTGGGTTGTGGCCTGGGAGTCAGGGTTTTAAAAGCTCCCTGGGTGATTCTAACACATAGTCAAGGTTGAGAACCACAGCACTAAACTGATTTCACTATCTACTTATAGGGCTTGACAGTGGTTTGAAACACACTGCTCTATGGGGATATACCTTTAATGAAATGGTAGACTAAATAGAAAATCTCCCACCACAGAAGGAAACCAAACAAACAGAAAACATACTATCTCCCAGCATGGGTGGTATGTTGGGGTCCAAAGTGGTCTCCCCTGAAGAATATATAACCACTGGCTAATCATACATGCTTTTAAATTTACACTACTGCATGTTGAGAGACCAACATTTTAAATCCCTGGTATGTGACACTCTGAGTCACCTGGCAGAGCAGATGCAAATCTCTCCAGAGGGGCACACCTCAACCCAGGTCCAGCAGGAGGTCTTTCCTAACCTAAGATGTACACCTTTCCCCACCCCATTCTCAATCATCCAAGGCTGCAAAATGCATAAAGATACAAACCACCAAGAGAGAAAGCAGAAATAACAAACAGAAAAATTGAACACCAGGCCCCTCAAAACTTCAAATATGCAGAATAAGAAATAAATATGTCTAAATTGATTAAAGAAAGATAAATGAAAAGCATAAAGCAGAAGTACACTATCATAAAGACTGGGGGAAACTTTAAAAGTACCAAACAGGAATCTCAGTGGTTAAGTAGCAGATTAGACACAGCTATCTCACAGAGAATTAGTAAACCAGAAGATAGAGCTAAAGAAATATTTCTTGAATGGTGTATATTCTTTATGTCTAGAATTAGATGGAAAATATGAAAGAAATGAAGAGACAGATGGGTACAATGAGAATGTACAAGTACCTCAGAGTAGACTTCCAGAAGAAGAAAATAATGAAAATGGTGGTGTGGCTTAGAATTTTTAAAAACTGATGAGACATGAATCCTCAGATTCAGGAAGCCAAATAAATAACAAGAGGGTAAAGAAAAACAAATATATATGTAGACATATTGCAGTAAATTGTAGAACATCAAGTAAAAGATCTTAAAAGGAATCAGAAAAAGAAAAGAAACTTGTCACAGTGATTGCTATCCCTATTTAGATAGACATCCCAACTTCAAAAAAACAGAAGCTGAAATACAGTGGCATGTCTGCGAAGTGTTGCAAGAAGGTAATCTTCTTGACAATCTAGAATTTTATAACTACCTAAATTCCATTTAAAAACAAGGTCAAAGTAAAGGCATTATTAGATAATCACAAAGTAAGGGTATTTACCACCGAAGGATCCTCCCTAAAGGGACTTCTAAAGGATGTCCTTCAGAAAGAAGGTTTAGATTTAAGTTCTACAGGCCATGTAGCACTTGGGCGAAGAAGGTTATTGAACTTAAAGTCTAAAGTTCTTGTTGAAAGTTGTAAGGATAACCAGTAAAAGAAAACTAGAATGCATATAACACCCAAGCAAATGGAGGATAGAAAAATGTGTGGTATGGAGGAAGCATATAACAAATAGGGCAACTAGAAATTCACAATAGTATGATAGAAACAAACCCACAGATACTAGTAATCGCAGTAAATGAGATTATTATTTTTCTTTTAAATTCTACCTATGTAAAGTTGACAAGAGATGTATCTAAAGTACATGAACAGGTTGAAAATAAAAGACTGGGAAAACATACATCAGGCAAATACTAATCAAAAGAAGGTTGGTATAGCTTTGTTAATACCAAATAAAAATAGTCTTTAAAGCAAATCTTTATTAGGAGTGAAAAAGATCATTACATAACATAAAGGTACAGTTCACCAGAAAGATTTAAGAGTTCTAAACTTTTCTGTGTATGTCTAATTATATAACTTCAAAAATACATAAAATAATAAACAAATTCTAAGCAGAAGTTTACACATGTACCATCACAGAGGGAGACTAATACACCTCAGCTTTTAATAGGTCATGCAGACCAAAACTTAGTAAGAATATAAATGACTTATACATGATTTGAATAACAATTAATAACCCCGATCTCATAAACATATATTCAGCCCTGTACCCAGCAATTAGTGAATATACATTGTTTCTAATTTTCATAAACTTTTTCAGTAATTGACCAGATGTGATCTGAGAAATATGTCTTAGTAGATTTCCTAGAATTAGCATCATTGTATAGTCTGTGTTTCTGGACAATAATGCATAGAAGTTAGAAATCAAAATTCTAAAGATATCTAAATTTAAACCAAAAGCATCCCATTTTAGCCTTCCTGCTCCCTAGCAATAACTGCTATTCCCATAGCAAAAACTCCATGATAATAATAGGTTTGTATTCTTCCAAACTGTATATCAATATAGACTTTTTAAATAGATTATTCTTATGATTACAACATCCTGTGTGTCTTTTAACTCAGTAGGCTATCACAGATAGGCTTCCATGGAAGTACCTACAGGTGTCCTTCTTTAATAGATTACTGATATAACTTTCTATCTAAAACAAGAGCTTCATAAAAGAGGCACATGACCTTGGGTGGACTCTCTTTGCTCCCAGTGAACTATTATCTAACAGCCTGTCCTTCCAAAATTCAACTGAGAAAAAATCAAAACTGTCAGCGAGTAGCCAAAAATATAGGTTTTAAAGCTGAAGTGAGCTTTATTCATAGAAAAAATAATTGGCAGTCTCAATGAGAGATTTTTGCCTTTCATTAGACACTATTTTAGTGCAGCTTGGAATCCCGTTTCTCCAGTAGCTGCAAATTAGAAAGGGAAGGACACTGCTGAAGTGGGATAGCAGCAGTTAGTGACAACCTGTCTGCATGGGAATCGGATAAACAAAGCAATGAGAAAACTACTACATTAGACACCACAGTCTAATGCTTTTTCATTTGGGGACAAACGTCGCTCCTCAGTGCCGTGTCACTATCACAGCAGAACAAATACCTAGAGTCAACTAGACAGAGAGACAAGTTTTTTTCATGAGTCAAAAAGGAACTCCTGTTCTGTGTAGTCAAGTCAGGAGGACTGGGACGTTTAAGTAGTGAATTTTAGAAAAAAAATATGTAAGCAGTCAAGATGATTTGATGCAGAAAGTTAGCTGGTTATTTGGGATTCAATGATCAGAAATTCCCCTATGTGGGCTAAACTTTGGCAAGACTGTGCATCAACCTGGACTTCTGCTTCCTGGGATTCAGTGGCTGCGTCTGTGCTTCTCAGCTGAGGCAGATTCTCCTCCTTCCTGCCGTCATTCAGCAACATCCTCCTTGAGTGCCTTCTGGAACAGGCCTTGCCAGATGCTGTCACGGCTGGTGGATGCAATTAAAGAAAACTTGGACCAAGGACCCAACTCGAGGGCTCACAGTCTAGGAGGAGAGCGGGAGGATGTGCAGCACCAACAACAATCTCAATTGGAAAGGGACACATGCCCAAGAAAGGGACAGAAAATGCTATGATGGTATGAAAGAGTCATTTGAACAGGACCTTATGAATACGTAACAGTCGTGAACCAAGGGATTGATGTGGGACAGATTGAAGAGAGAATACACAAGTTAGTTGTTCTGTTTGGGAACATAGTGTGTAAAGTCAGAAGGGCAGTCTGGAGACTCATTTAGTGGACCCCACATGCCAGCATAAGAGATTTTTAAAGTGTTTTCAAGAAAAGAACAACTGATTATTTAAATGCCCGAGCACATGGGGGTCTTTAATATATTACTAAGAGTTGATTTAAAATGTTTCTGCTTCAGTGGAAGTCTTGTAGGTTATTTTCAGCATTTGGTCACATAATGTTCATTGTTCTCATGGAGAAAGAACTTTAAAATCATTATGAGCTGCTTCATGGGGACTATGTAAGGAATGTCTTGCTTCCTGAGTCTACACTGGTTTGAAGAGTTAAAAAAGAACATGAACACGAGGATCTCAAATTATCCATTACATAAAATATTTAATTTCTTATGAATAAGTGGATTTTACTAAAATTATTTTTCTGCCCTCAAGGGCTCTCAGGAAAGCAGTTTAATGAAGGGTACTGATTTTAGAAGCTTTAAAAATTTTTGTAGTAGAAATAATCTGTGAAGACCTGTGAAATAAGTCCGTGGGTAGCAAGTCTTGAAACCTGGATCCCAGTTGGCAAAGCTCAGATTTACTTAAGAGGGGAAGCCTGAGTGTGTGGTTGGAAGTTAGAAGACCTGGGTTCTGACTCCTGTCTGTTGATCATTACTTTTCTCACCTTGGACAGTCAGTTCACATGTCTAGGCCTGTTTCTTTAGCTATTATTGAGACGGTTGAACTGGATGGCTTGTAAGGTCCATTTATCAGTTCATAAGTGTAGGAAAGTAAGACAATGAATAAGTAGAGAAAAAACTTCAGAGAGAAGAAATTTAAGTTTTAGTCATTAGTGTATTCCAATTTTCTCTAAACTGAAAGTAACAGAGAGGGGATTCGTTTCTTAATTTAATTATTAAAAAAATTTTATTGAAATATAGTTCGTTTACAACGTTGTGTTAGTTTCAGATGCACAGCAAAGTAATTCAGTTATACATATATAGATATACTTTTTTAAATATTTTCTTCCATTATAGTTATTACAAGATATTGAGTATAGTTCCCTGTGCTATACAGTAGGTCCTTGTTTATTTTATATATAGTAGTGTGTATATGTCAATCCCAGACTCCTAAGTCTAAGTTATTTCTCCATCTTTTTTTTTTTAAACTTCATTTTTTGGCTGCGCTCGTGGCTTGTGGGAGATCTTAGTTCCCTGACCAGGGATTGAACCCGCTCCCTCAGTAGTGAAAGCGCAGAGCCCTAACCGCTGGACCGCCAAGGGCACATCCTGTTTTATTTAATAAGTGTTTTGTTTGCCATTTAAAATCAGGTGACTGTGTTACTTCCCAGCCTTATCAACTAGTTCACTTTCTTCAGAGGCCTTTGTTACCTTTTGTCCTGTGGATTTTGTAATCATCAGACCCTTTGGAGCTAAGCCATTTTTCCATTTATCTGTGGCATACATACATGGTAATAACGGGGTATTTAATACAGCAATAACAGTTGTTTTGAAATTGTTTTCTGTTGCAGTGCATAATCTATAAGTTATTTCCAGCATTTTGTCACTTAATCTTCATTTTTCACAAACGGAAAGAATTTTAGAATCATTAGGTGCTGCTTCATTGGGATTATGTAAGAAATATCTTTCTTCTAGAGTCAAAATTGAACTGAAGAGTTAAAAAAAGAACAAAAACACAAGAATCACAAATTAATATATAATATCCTACACATTAAGGAATTTGTCATTTTATCTTGGGAAAAGGGGTTAATAACAATTTTAATTAATTTGAAAGGTTTAGAATTATTGAACCAAAACTAATAAGAATCAAATTTTCTTTGCATTCACTAAATTTCATTAATTTGTTAATGTTGAGACTCATAAGCAACCAGCAAATTGCCACACATTATAACACAAAACAATACAAACTAGAAGTGAGAACATGGGGATAAATATTCTCAGTAATGTATTTATCTTACTCTTTGGCTACATGACAAAATACACCTGTATTAAGTTTGATTTATCCTGCCTTTATGTTCCTATTTAAAGCAAATAACTCCCAAAATTGAAATCCCTTTAGTGATTAAGCATATAGGATTTAAACTTGTTGTAATTTAGTATTCAAACATTTATTGGGCTCCTACTGGAACCAAGTATTGAGCTAGTCAGTGGGATTTAAGAGACTTTCCCCTTTGGATTCTTTTTTTTTTTTTTTTAACATCTTTATTGGAGTATAATTGCTTTACAATGGTGTGTTAGTTTCTGCTTTATAACAAAGTGAATCAGTTATACATATACATATGTTCCCATATCTCTTCCCTCTTGCATCTCCCTCCCTCCCACCCTCCCTATCCCACCCCTCTAGGTGGTCACAAAGCACAGAGCTGATCTCCCTGTGCTATGTGGTTGCTTCCCACTGGCTATCTATTTTACGTTTGGTAGTGTATATATGTCCATGCCACTCTCTCACTTTGTCCCAGCTTACCCTTCCCCCTCCCCATATCCTCAAGTCCATTCTCTAGTAGGTCTGTGTCTTTATTCCCGTCTTGCCACTAGGTTCTTCATGACCTTTGGATTCTTAATGACCAGTGGAAGAGGCAAATAAATTACAAAATAAAATTACAGTTTAACACAAATGCTGTGACATCTGTAAGGACTTGTGCCTCAGAGAAGTAAGGGATACTTCTCAGATGGGATGGATGTTGAAGATGGAGAAGTGAGATAAGGACAATTAGAAGCCAAGGGACAAAAGCAGAAGAGTTTGGCATGTAGCTGGTGATGGGAAGAAATGGCAAGAATGGTGGGTTGGACCAAGTTGTATATGGCCTTGGATATTATGCTAAGGAGATGGGACTTTTCTTTTTAACAGGGAGCCATCCAAGGTTATGAGACAAAATAACATTGTTAGATTTATGTTTTAGAAACATAACTCAGGGGACAGAGAGAGGAGGAGGATGCAGAGAGAGAGGCTGGAGACAAGGAGGCTGGGAAAATGTCTATTGCAAATGACTAAGCCTCCATCATCCCAGACCTAGAATACAACAGTGGGAATGGGGACTCTTTCACTTGTTCATTCACTTAAAAAATCTGTTGTTTATCTACTATGCATCAGTTACAATACTAACCAGCACTGGGCATGTAGCTTTGAACCAGAAACAGTGTGCACCACTATGGACAAGTGGTGGGTGGTAAAGTGCATTACAGGAGCCATGAGCCCATCCAGAAGAGGCTGCCTGACCCACTCTTAGGAGGAAGAGGGGCATAAGTGTTGAGACATGACTTTGTAGACTGGATTCGAAGGACCAGAAACCAGGCTAAAAGGGGGATTAAGGTATAAGAAGAAAGGACAGCATGTGCAGAGACCTGGAGGGGTGAGAGCAACGTATACCCCATGAATTGTGAAAGTTCTTCAGCTGGAGTTTAGAATCCAAGTGTGAGACTAGCAGGAATTAAGACCGGAGAGGCTAGGTGGAGAAGAAATGGCTCAGTTTAGGAACGATTGCAGGTGGATGCCTCAGAACATCACGGTTCCTTGATTGTAGGGATGAGGCATAAAGGTCACCCCAACTTGTCTGATTCGGGGCAGCTTGGTGTCTGGAGATACCCTTGACAGAGGAGAGGGGTCTGGAGGGAGGGCAGCAGTGTGCTGCAGAAATGGCACAGATTGGAAGCTGTACTATTTATATGTCTCAGTGCTGACTGACCTGAGCCTCCCCAGAGGCTGGTGTGCACCCCAACTGTCGTGGTGGACACTGTACTTCTTGTCTCTCCATGGAGCCAGGGGGGTTAGGACACAGACCTGCAGGAAGCCCGCTGCTCCTCTTAGCCAACCCCAAAATAGTCCCTGAAATAGTTTTCTCCCTTGCACCCCACATTGCACTGAGCTCAGTGTGTGTCTTCATTACCTATACATCACGTTCTGTTCTTAAGCCACCGTATGTCTGTGCTGGTCATTCTCAGAAAACAAAGTTCAGTGGTTCCTGAGCTGAATATGATGGAGATTACGATTCTGAATACAGTAGTAACATATATATATATATATGTTTGTAGGTTTGAAAGATATGCCCTGGACAATATATGAAGTGACACCTGCCAAGTGATTGCAGGATAAGCATGCCTTATGTTAATAGTGTGTGTATATAAACTGAGAATCATATAATCCTTAGTACAGAAACGAAAATATCCCACAGTAAACCTTATCTCCATTGACTAACTCAGAAAAAAAAAAAAAAAGGTGTGGCAGTTATTCCTGAATTCCTCTGTAATTTTAGAAGTCAACACTTGTATAAAGTCTTCAGCTGACTTTACATCAGTGAGAGACTTTATGAAAATGTTATTTTTAAGTAAAATATACAAGTTCAGAAACAAACATTCATTAAATCAAATGAAGCAAAAGAAAACCGTTGTGGGTTGCATGATTCTTCACACTGCTTCAGAACTATTTCTGTGAAAGCTAAGTAGCTGCATAAGTAGAATATTCACATCATAGAAACATCTGTTTTGAAATAATGTCGATATATATCAAAAGATGCAGAGTAGTAAGAGATCATCTATGCACCCATTCCCATGACTTTTTTTTTTCTGTATTGGCTATCAGTATACATACCACTAAACAATATGCAGGATTATCTTGTAAATATATGTGGAGCCTGCTTCTGTCATTTTTTCAATAGGATGCCATGTGAGCAGAGTTTGAATACTGACAATGAAAGAAGAACTCTGGTGTTCAGGTTGTCTGATTTGGAAAGCAGTCAACCCAAAAGACACCTGCCCTGCTATAATCTTTTTGTGCATTCCTCCTGGGGTACCAGCTGTGTCCCACGGTATGAGCAGGATCATGCAAAGGGACTAAAGTAGGTCTGATAGAAAGAACAGGGGTGCTTTGCCTGCCAGTGGAGACTAGGGGTAATCCTTGACTCCCTGTGGATTTCAGAACTGTTGGGTAGGGTACTTTGCCTGCCCTGCTGGCCCCGGCACCTGGTGCAGTCTCTCTGAACTCGGGGAGCATTGCATGTCTGAATGAATTAATATACACAAGGCAATCCAAATTCAATTTATTTCTTTAAAATACTTTTTTTCTTTATCCAAGAAGCATAACAAGAAAATAAGTAACCAAATGATGATGGAACATGGAATATCATGTAAATATATATAGAGAGAGTTTAAGGTCTTAGAAGTCAGGGAATATATTGTACTTCTTTACCCAATTTCACTTTGGTGGAGAGAAAGTTCAGTGTGAATGTTACTGCTGAATTAAAACAACTGTGTTATTAAAGCATGATTATGTGTGTTCTGTGGCCCTCCTACCACTGTCCAATATGGCAGCCAGACACCCCACATGGATATTTAATTTTAATTTTAACTTGGTTAAAATGAAAATTTAAAACTCAGTTCTTCATTTTCATTAGCCACATTTCAGATCTTCAGTAGGCATCTGTGGCTAGTGGCCACTGAATTGGACAGCACAGATAGTGAACATTTTCACATTTTTTGCAGAAAGTTCTTTTAAACAGTGTTGTAATATAGTTCATGCTTCCTATTCTAATTTGTATGTTTTCGGGTTAGATATTTCCTATACACTGCCTCACAGCCAATGTAGAACCCATGCAAATACTTTATCCCCTGGGGCACTCTATGGTTACCAAACTATGCACATGGTAATTTTTAACCAGATTTGTTAGGATGGAGGAGAAAGCTAGTGATGAGCGATTGACTTTTACCTCCATAGCTACCCCTTCATCATCTAAGTTCATCACACACAGTACTCTGCTTTTAGATCCAGCTGTTGCACTTGGCTGCTATAAGCCCAGTTTTGTCATTTTAGCAGAGGGAAATGTTTCTGGTTTGGTAGGTTCACATTTGGCTAGTGCAGTTTAACAGGAATAGAGTTTAAGGAGGACACATCATTGCCATGTGATAGTACTATAGAGATGAAGAGATGACTGACAAGCATTACACTCCTAGGCTTAAGCTCATGGGTTTGTTTGATTGTTGTAATTCTCATCCTTGATGGCTTTTGGTTACATGCACACAGCCCAAGTGCAGAGGTCATTTTCCACCCAGGATTCCATTTGCAGTATTCCTTTTTATTGATTCCTGAATTCTCTGGTTAAAAAAGTGAATCTCACCCATTTGGCAAGCTAAAATTATGATTCTTTAGGGGAAAAATGTCTGCTGCTGTATCTGGCAGCAGCGATCATCTCCAGTGTATTTGGTGAGCTGAGTGTATAGCCCACTTTACTGAGTGTACGCATTCCCCGCCTTGCTTCTGCAGGTGGTACACATACAGCCAGGAGTGGTTTTGATTACTATTTTAAATTCTGAAAATACTAAAAATTGAAGGATAGTGAAAGACTTTTGAGTAGGTTTTTCTTGTTTTTGTTTTTCTGGAGTAGTTGGAAACTGTAGTAGGATCTAGTGAAGGCTATGGGATCTATTTTAAGTTAGTAAGGTTTTTGAGTTTTCCTGGCTTATGTAGTGATTTTTCTCCAATCATTTATTTACGTTTTTCCAGAGTTTTACATGTAATAATTTCCACTATTTTTTATTCACTTTCATCACTTTGGGCCTTTCTTCCGTGTTACCCCTCTCTCCTCTCTTCCCTTCATCTCTTTCCCCTTTTATACTCTGCTTGTAAAAAAGTATGTTTTCTAGGCTTTAACAAGACATATCATTTCTTTTTTTTTATTTAACATATGTTTGTTTTGGGGTATAGAATGGCTTTAACAATGTTGTGTTAGTTTCTGCTGTATAACAAAGTGAATCAGCTATATGTATACATATAACCCCATATTCCCTCCCTCTTGCATCTCCCTTCCACTCTCCCTATCCCACCCCTCTAGGTGGACACAATGCACTGAGCTGATCTCCCTGGGGTATGCAGCTGCTTCCCACTAGCTGTCTGTTTTACAGTTGGTAGTGCATATATGTCCACGCCACTCTCTCACTTCGTCCCAACTTACCCTTCGCCCTCCCTGTGACCTCAAGTCCATTCTCTACATCTGCATCTTTATTCCTGTCCTGCCCCTAGGTTCTTCAGAACCCTTTTTTTTTTTTTTTTAGATTCCATATATATGTGTTAGCATACGGTAATTGTTTTCCTCTTTCTGACTTACTTCACTCTGTATGACAGACTCTAGGTCCAACCACCTCACTACAAATAACTCAATTTCGTTTCTTTTTATGGCTCAGTAATATTCCATTATATATATGTGCCACGTCTTCTTTATTCATTCTTCTGTTGATGGACACTTAGGTTGCTTCCATGTCCTGGCTATTGTAAATAGAGCTGCAATGAACATTGTGGTACATGACTCTTTTTGAATTATGGTTTTCTCAGGGTATATGCCCAGTAGTGGGATGGCTGGGTCATATGATAGTTCTATTTTTAGTTTTTTAAGGAACATCCATACTGTTCTCCATAGTGGCTGTATCAATTTACATTCCCACCAACAGTGCAAGAGGGTTCCCTTTTCTCTACACCCTCTCCAGCATTTATTGTTTGTACATTTTTTGATGATGGCCATTCTGACCAGTGTGAGGTGATACCTCATTGTAGTTTTCATTTGCATTTCTCTAATGATTAGTGATGTTGAGCATCCTTTCATGTGTTTGTGGGCAATCTGTATATCTTCTTTGGAGAAATGTCTATTTAGGTCTTCTGCCCATTTTTGGATTGGGTTGTTTGTTTTTTTGATATTGAGCTGCATGAGCTGCTTGTAAATTTTGGAGATTAATCCTTTGTCAGTTGCTTCATTTGCAAATATTTTCTCCCATTCTGAGAGTTGTCTTTTCATCCTGTTTATGGTTTCCTTTGCTGTGCAAAATGTTTTAAGTTTCATTAGGTTCCATTTGTTTATTTTTGTTTTTATTTGCATTTCTCTAGGAGGTGGGTCAAAAAGGATCTTGCTGTGATTTATGTCATAGAGTGTTCTGCCTGTGTTTTCCTCTAAGAGTTTGATAGTGTCTGGCCTTACATTTAGGTCTTTAATCCATTTTGAGTTGATTTTTGTGTATGGTGTTAGGGAGTGTTCTAATTTCATTCTTTTACATGTAGCTGTCCAGTTTTCCCAGCACCAATTATTGAAGAGGCTGTCTTTTCTCCACTGTATATTCTTGCCTCCTTTATCAAAGATAAGGTGATATGTATCTGTGTGGGTTTATCTCTGGACTTTCTATCCTGTTCCATTGATCTATATTTCTGTTTTTGTGCCAGTACCATACTGTCTTGATTACTGTAGCTTTGTAGTATAGTCTGAAGTGCGAGCAGCTGATTCCTCCAGCTCCGTTTTTCTTTCTCAAGATTTCTTTGGCTATTTGGGGTCTTTTGTGTTTCCATACAACTTATAAAATTTTTTGTTCTAGTTCTATGAAAAATGCCATTGTTAGTTTGATAGGGATTGCATTGAATCTGTAGATTGCTTTGGGTAGTAGAGTCATTTTCACAATGTTGATTCTTCCAATCCAAGAACATGGTATATCTCTCCATCTGTTTGTATCATCTTTAATTTCTTTCATCAGTGTCTTATAGTTTTCTGCATACAGGTTTTTTGTCTCCTTAGGTAGGTTGATTCTTAGGTATTTTATACTTTTTGTTGCAATGGTAAATGGGAGTGTTTCCTTAATTTCTCTTTCAGATTTTTCATCATTAGTGTATAGGAATGCAAGAGATTTCTGCGCATCAATTTTGTATCCTGCTACTTTACCAAATTCATTGATTAGCTCTAGTAGTTTCCTGGTAGCATCTTTAGGATTCTCTATGTATAGTATCATGTCATCTGCAAACAGTGACAGCTTTACTTCTTCTTTTCCGATTTGGATTCCTTTTATTTCTTTTTCTTCTCTGATTGCTGTGGCTAAAACTTCCAAATGTATGTTGAATAGTAGTGGTGAGAGTGGGCAAACTTGTCTTGTTCCTGATCATAGTGGAAATGGTTTCAGTTTTTCACCACTGAGAATGATGTTGGCTGTGGGTTTGTCATATATGGCCTTTATCATGTTGAGGTAAGTTCCCTCTATGCCTACTTTCTGGAGAGTTTTTATCATAAATGGGTGTTGAATTTTGTCAAAAGCTTTTTCTGCATCTATTGAGATGATCATATGGTTTTTCTCCTTCAGTTTGTAAATATGGTTTATCACATTGATTTGCGTATATTGAAGAATCCTTGCATTCCTGGGATAAACCCCACTTGATCATGGCGTATGATCTTTTAATGTGCTGCTGGATTCTGTTTGCTAGTGTTTTGTTGAGGATTTTTGCATCTATGTTCATCAGTGATATTAGCCTGTAGTTTTCTTTCTTTGTGACATCTTTGTCTGGTTGTGGTATCACGGTGATGGTGGCCTCATCGAATGAGTTTGGCAGTGTTCCTCCCTCTGCTATAGTTTCAAGGAGTTTGAGAAGTATAGGTGTTAGCTCTTCTCTAAATGATAGAAATCACCTGTGAAGCCGTCTGGTCCTGGGCTTTTGTTTGTTGGAAGATTTTTTATCACAGTCTCAATTTCAGTGCTTGTGATTGGTCTGTTTATATTTTCCATTTCTTCCTGGTTCAGTTTCGGAAGGTTGTGCTTTTCTAAGAATTTGTCCATTTCTTCCAGGTTGTCCATTTTATTGGCATAGAGTTGCTGGTAGTAATCTCTCATGATCCTTTGTATTTCTGCAATGTCAGTTGTTACTTCTGATTTTTCATTTCTAATTCTATTGATTTGAGTCTTCTCCCTTTTTCTTGATGAGTCTGGCTAATGGTTTATCAATTTTGTTTATCTTCTCGAAGAACCATCTTGTAGTTTTATTGATCTTTGCTGTTTTTCTTTGAAGACTTTTTCTTTTGTCTTTTTTCTTTGTTTTCTTTGTTTCTATTTCATTTATTTCTGCTCTGATCTTTATTATTTCTTTCCTTCTGCTAACGTTGGGGGTTTTTTTTGGTTCTTCTTTCTCTAATTGCTTTAGGTGTGAGGTTAGGTTGTTTATTTGAGATTTTTCTTGTTTCCTGAGGTCGGATTGTATTGCTATAAACTTCCCTCTTAGAACTGCTTTTGCTGCATCCCATAGGTTTGGGGTCATCATGTTTTCATTGTCATTTGTCTCCAGGTTTTTTTTTAATTTCCTCTTTGATTTCTTCAGTGATCTCTTGGTTATTAAGTAGTGTATTGTTTAGCCTCCATGTGTTTGTATTTTTTACAGACTTTTTCCTCTAATTGATATCTACTCTCATAGCCTTGTGGTTGGAAAAGATACTTGATATGATTTCAATTTTATTAAATTTACCAAGGCTTGATTTATGACCCAAGATATGATCTATCCTGGAGAATGTTCCATGAGCACTTGAAAAGAAAGTGTATTCTGTTGTTTTTGGATGGAGTGTCCTATAAATATCAAGTAAGTCCATCTTGTTTAGTGTATCATATAATGCTTGTGTTTCCTTATTTTTTTCATTTTGGATGATCTGTCCATTGGTGAAAGTGGGGTGTTAAAGTCCCCTACTATGATGGTGTTACTGTTGATTTCTCCTTTTATGGCTGTTAGCATTTGCCTTATGTATTGAGGTCCTCCTATGTTGGATGCATAAATATTTACAATTGTTATATCTTCTTCTTGGATTGATCCCTTGATCATTATGTAGTGTCCTTCTTTGTCTCTTGTAATAGTCTGTATTTTAAAGTCTATGTTGTCTGACATGAAAATTGCTATTCCAGCTTTCTTTTGATTTCCACTTACATGGAATGTCTTTTTCCATCCCTTCAGTTTCAGTCTTTATGTGTCCCTAGGTCTGAAGTGTGTCTCTTGTAGACAGCATATATATGGGTCTTGTTTTTGTATCCATTCAGCCAGTCTATGTCTTTTCGTTGGAGCATTTAATCCATTTATATTTAAGGTAGTTATCAATATGTGTGTTCCTATTACCATTTTCTTCATTGTTTTGGGTTTGGTATTGTAGGTCTTTTCCTCCTCTTGTGTTTCCTGCTTAGAGAAGTTCCTTTAGCATTTGTTGTAAAGCTGGTTTGGTTTGGTGGTGCTGAATTCTCTTAGCTTTTGCTTGTCTGTATAGGTTTCAATTTCTCCTTCGAATCTGAATGAGACCCTTGCTGGGTAGAGTAATCTTGGTGTGGGTTTTTCCCTTTCATCACTTTCAGTATGTCCTGCCACTCCCTTCTGGCTTGCAGAGTTTCTGCTGAGTGATCAGCTGTTAACCTTATGGGGATTCCCTTGTATGTTATCTGTTGTTTTTCCCTTGCTGCTTTTAATATTTTTTCTTTGTATTTAATTTTTGATAGTTTGATTAATATGTGTCTTGGTGTGTTTCTCCTGGATTTATCCTGTATGGGACTCTCTGCGCTTCCTGGACTTGATTGTGATTGACTATTTCCTTTCCCATATTAGGGAAGTTTTCAACTATAATCTCTTCAAATATTTTCTCAGTCCCTTTCTTTTTCTCTTCTTCTTCTGGGACCCCTGTAATTCGAATTGTTTCATTTAACATTGTCCCAGAGGTCTCTAAGACTGTCCTCAATTCTTTTCATTCTTTTTTCTTTATTCTGGTCTTCATAGTTATTTCCACTATTTTCTCTTCCAGGTCACTTATCCGTTCTTCTGCCTCCGTTATTCTGCTATTGATTTCTTCTAGAGAATTTTAAATTTCATTTATTGGGTTGTTCATCATTGTTTGTTTGCTCTTTAGTTCTTCTAGGTCCTTGTTAAACGTTTCTTTTATTTTCTCCATTCTATTGCCAAGATTTTGGATCATCTTTACTATCATTACTCTGAATTCTTTTTCAGGTAGACTGCCTATTTCCTCTTCATTTGTTTGGTCTGGTAGGTTTTTTCCTTGCTCCTTCACGCTGTGTGTGTTTCTCTGTCTTCTCATTTTGCTTAACTTACTGTGTTTGGGGGTCTTCTTTTCGCAGGCTGCAGGTTCGTGGTTCCTGTTGTTTTTGGTGTCTGCCCCCAGAGGCCATGGTTGGTTCAGTGGGTTGTGTAGGCTTCCTGGTGGAGGGGACTAGTGCCTGTGTTCTGGTGCATGAGGCTGGATTTTGTCTTTCTGATGGGCAGAACCACATCTAGTGGTGTGTTTTGGGTTGTCTGTGACCGTATTATGATTTTAGGCAGCCTCTCTGCTAATGTGTGTGGTCGTGTCCTGTCTTGCTAGTTGTTTGGCATAGGTGTCCAGCACTGTAGCTTGCTGGTTTTGGAGTGGAGCTGGGTCTTAGCATTGAGATGGAAATCTCTGGGACAGCTTTCGTCTTTTTATATTACATGGAGCTGGGAGGTCTCTGGTGGACAAGTGTCCTGAACTCGGCTCTCCCACCTCAGGGGCACAGGCCTGACACCTGGCTGGAGCACCAAGACCCTGTCAGCCACACGGCTCAGTAGAAAAAGGAGAAAAGAAAGAAAGAAAGAAAGAAAGACAGGAAGGAAGGAAGGGAGGGAGGGAGGATAGAAGGAAGAAATAAAATAAAAAGAAATAAAATTATTAAAATAATTTTTTTAATTATTAAAAATAAAAACATTAAATGTAATTTAAAAAATAAAAAAAAGAAAGAAAGAAAGAAGAGAACAACCAAACCAAAAATCAAATCCACCAAGGATAACAAGTGCTAAAAACTATATTAAAAAAAAAAGAAACAGACAGACAGAACCTAGGACAGATGGTAAAGGCAAAGCTATACAGACAAAATCACACAAAGAAAAGCGAAATAAACATATATATATATATATATATATATATATATATATTTAAAAAAAGGAAGAGAGCAGCCAACTCGATAAACAAACCTGCCAATGATAATAAACTCTGAAAACTAAACTATGATAATACACCAGAAACCAGTCAGTCGCATACAGCCAGCCCCAAGTCTAAAGTTGCTCCCAAAGTCCACCACCTCAATTGTGGGATGATTCGTTGTCTATTCAGGTATTCCACAGATGCAGGTACATCAAGTTGTTTGTGGAGCTTTAATCTGCTGCTTCTGAGGCTACTGGGAGAGATTTCCCCTTCTCTTCTTTGTTCGCACAGCTCCCGGGGTTCAGCTTTGGATTTGGACCCGCCTCTGAGTGTAGGTCGCCTGAGGGCGTCTGTTCTTCGCTCAGACAGGACGGGGTTAAAGGAGCAGCTGCTTCGGGGGCTCTGGCTCACTCAGGCTGCGGGGAGGGAGGGGTACGGATGCGGGGCGAGCCTGCGGCGGCAGAGGCGTGCGTGACGTGCAGCAGCCTGAGGCGCGCCGTGTGTTCTCCCAGGAAGTTGTCCCCGGATCACGGGAGCCTGGCAGTGGCGAGCTGCACAGGCTCCCGGGAGGGCGGTGTGGAGAGTGACCTGTGCTCGCACACAGGCTTCTTGGTGGCGGCAGCAGCAGCCTTAGTGTTTCATGCCTGTCTCTGGGGTCCGTGCTGATAGCCGTAGCTCGTGCCCGTCTCTGGAGCTCGTTTAAGCGGTGCTCTGAATCCCCTCTCCTCGTGCACCCCAAAACAATGGTCTCTTGCCTCTTCGGCAGGTCCAGACTTTTTCCCGGACTCCCTCCCGGCTAGCTGTGGTGCACTAGCCCCCTTCAGGCTGTGTTAATGCCGCCAACCCCAGTACTCTCCCTGGGATCCGACCGAAGCCTGAGCCTCAGCTCCCAGCCCCCACCCGCCCCCCCGGCGGGTGAGCAGACAAGCCTCTTGGGCTGGTGAGTGCTGGTCAGCACCGATCCTCTGTGCAGGAATCTCTCCGCTTTGCCCTCCGCACCCCTGTTGCTGTGCTGTCCTCCGTGGCTCCGAAGCTTCCCCCCTCCGGCACCCGCAGTCTCCGCCCGCAAAGGGGCTTCCTAGTGTGTGGAAACCTTTCCTCCTTCACAGCTCCCTCCCAGAAGTGCAGGTCCCGTCCCTATTCTTTTGCCTCTGTTTTTTCTTTTTTCTTTTTTCTTTTGCCCCACCCAGGTACGTGGGGGGTTTCTTGCCTTTTGGGAAGCCTGAGGTCTGCCAGCGTTCAGTAGGTGTTCTGTAGGAGTTGTTCCACATGTAGATGTATTTCTGATGTACTTGTGGGGAGGAAGGTGATCTCCATGTGTTACTCCTCTGCCATCTTGAAGGTCCACCTCCCTAGAGAATTTGTCATTTTATTTACTGTGTTGTTCATCATTGTTTGCTCTTTAGTTCTTCTAGTCCTTGTTAAACATTTCTTGTATTTTCTCCGTTCTATTTACAAGATTTTGGATCATTTTTACTATCATTACTCTGAATTCTTTTTCAGGTAGACTGCCTACTTCCTCTTCATTTGTTTGGTCTGGTGGGTTTTTCCTTGCTCCTTCATCTGCTGCATATTTCTCTGTCTTTTCATTTTGCTTAACTTACCGGTTTTGGGGTCTCCTTTTCACAGGCTCCAGGTTCATAGTTCCCGTTGTTTTTGGTGTCTTCCCCAGTGGGTAAGGTTGGTTCAGTGGGTTGTGTAGGCTTCCTGGTGGAGGGGACTGGTGCCTGTGTTCTGGTGGGTGGGGCTGGATCTTGTCTTTCTCGTGGGCAGGGCTGCGTCTGGTGGTGTGTTTTGGGGTGTCTGTGAACTTATTATGATTTTAGGCAGCCTCTCTGCTAATGGGTGGGGTTGTGTTCCTGTCTTGCTAGTTGTTTGGCATGGGGCGTCCAGCACTGGAGCTTGCCGGCCATTGGGTGGAGCTGGGTCTTAGCATTGATTCGGAGATCTCTGGGAGAGCTCTTGCCGACTGATATTACGTGGGGCTGGGAGGTCTCTGGTGGTCCAATGTCCTGAACTCGGCTCTCCCACCTCAGAAGCTCAGGCCTAACACCAGGCCGGGGTACTAAGACCCTGTCAGACACATGGCCAGGTACATGGGGATTTTCTTGCCTTTTGGGAAGTCTGAGGTCTTCTGCCAGCGTTCAGTAGGTATTCTATAGGAGTTGTTCCACACATAGATGTATTTTTGATATATTTGTGGGGCGGAAGGTGATCTCCATGTCTTACTCCTCTGCCCTCTTGAAGGTCCCCCTCCTCCTCTTTCCCAGCCTCCCAGCCCCAAAGAGGGAGGAAGAAGACGTTTCCAGTCCTAGGGAAGGAATTCTGGCGCAGCCTTCTGGAACCAGAGTGGGCGAGTTGGGGCACCATGCAGCGGGGCCCTGGCCCTTTTCCAGACATATTGTTTCAACTGCAGACCTCTGAGGACTTTATACAGTGGAGGATTGACAGGTCCTTGGTGACAGTGGGTTGGGTTTGAGGAAGGTCTGTTCCCCACTTGTGTTCCTCCTTTCTGAACCTAGACCTGGGTTTTAATTCCGTTCACGATGTTTTGGTGTTGCAGTCTATAGTTAAGCTGCTCATGCTCAATCAAGCAAGATGCAATTAGCAGGCCCTCAAAGACGAATTTCTAGAATTGAAGTAGGAAAATTTAACTGGTGAACCCTGCAAATGACCTTCTCAGAAAGTGTGCGATCCATCACCTCAGCCTTGCTGACGTCACCTTCAGCTCAGTGTCCCCGAGAGCTCTCTCTGCTCTCTTCTTGGTTTGATGGCTCAGTTTTCTGACTCTCTGCTGCTTCTCGTCTCTCTCTAAGGAATAAAAGGACATTCAGGAATGTTTTGCTTCCCTAGAAACATAGCCTGGAACTGTGAAGTGCTGGAGGCTAAAACTTCTTGTCATCATAGGTTCTAAGTTGGAATTTTCATTTGTTGTATTTTGAAAACTCAAGCTTTAAAATCAGTTCATGATAAGTGCCTACTGTTGATGTGGCAACTTAGAGCTGGGCTGATTGGGGTCACTGGGGTATATTCTTTTCCAGTTGACTGAGAGCCCTAAACAGATGTTAAAAATTTCTCAGGAATGCATGATAGATGCTGGGACACAGAAATGTACCTTCCCCATCCCCTGCCCCCCTGAGGATTGAAGTCCTAGTGTCTGTGGGAAGGAGGGCAGCTGAGGAGTAGGGGAACAGTATGACATAGAAAGGTTGCGATATTTCTCTTTTTTCTTGTTTGGACTTCTTGTTGCTGAACAATCCGTCTTTCTTCTTACTCTCTTTATTTTGTTGACTGATGTACCCTCACCCCCTGCTACTTCTGCTGTGCCAGGGTAGCGCCTGACTTACTGCTTCCTCTCCCTCCTTCCTTTCCCCAGTCCTCTTTCCACTCTTTCACATCTCAGTGGTACCAATCACTGTGCTCATTGACACTGACAGCAGAAGGGAGCAAACCCAAAAGCTGCCTATGCTCGGAAAAGCCCCAATGTCTGCCACCTCACCTGCGTGCAAGAAGGCACACTTGCAAAAGCAGTGACTTTTCTTTGTGTCTGCTTTTACACAAATAGAGAGGGATTTGGTCAAGTAGAACACAAATACAGTCTTTATGTACTGATCAAGTAGCATTTGGCTAGTACTTCGTGATCGCAGTGCTGGCAGCCACCTGGGAGGTAGATGGGTGAGTCTCACAATAGAAGACAGGGAGACTCGGACATTAAGACTTGCTGTTTTGGGTAAAGAAGCTAAGGGGGGGCGGTGGGCGATCACTACCTCTGAATATAGAGCAGCCCTTCCTGGACTCGATCTCAGAGTGAGTAAACAAGACCCTGACACCTATATCCTCAAATGCTGTTTCATTTCCAACATGGCCTGGTTAGAAAAATCCACAGGGACTGTTTTGTTCTTACAGATTTACAAGGTATGGTCTGGTACTTGATCTAGAGAACCTCAGAGGGTTGAAATGTGAAGATATGCAGCTACCTTAGATCTACATTAATTGGATCTAGAATGGAATGCATGTCCAGACCCAAACATACACACACTCTCTCTCACCTCAGATGATACCCCTAAGATGCTTGGTAACACCTGAAGCTGCAGGTGTAGGAGTGGCCCTGGGCTTGTGTGTATCATTTGTAGGGGCTGTTTCTTCAGTGGAACAACCCGTTCTTCCAGGATGCCCAGGAGAGGGGCTTTTGCCGGAAGGTATTCCCAGGAAAGTCCCCTCACAAGCTGACTCTGGCACTGGTCGGCCCAAACTCAGCCAGGCAGCCGTGGGGATAAATTAGTGTGGCACTGCCACCTAGTGACTGTCTGCCCGCCTTTCTTCCCAGAAGGGAAGTAAATAGCTCTGCGGGCTGTCACGCTGATGGAAAATCATGGAGGGTTGGGGGTAGGGGGGTTTCTAAAACCACAGCCCACCAGGCCAGTGTAGACATGCTCTCTCTGCTATTAGTAGAGCCTGGCGTGTGTCAGACATGAATTGTACTAAGTGATTTTGGTAAGGGAATGCTTGAAAAATTGACTTTCTGGTAAGGAAATCTTGGGCCTGACCAAGTGTGGCTCCAGGTCTGTCTCCCGGCTTCAACCTTCCAGCTCCTTAGAGGAGCTCACAGTGTGTGGAGGGATGCTTGGCACATAGCAAGAGCGGAAGGAATGGACCTCGCTCCAGAAAAATTAAAATAGCTATTGGTTGGGAAGTTAGTAAAGAAACGAAGAAGGAAGAGAACCTTGGTGGAAATGCAAGCCGTGGTTATAACATTGCTCTGGAACTTGGTATTTTTTTGATAGCCTGGGCAGTAGCTGGGGCTTAAGAATATAATTTGTGCCAAATTCCATGGTTTTCTAGTTTCACTGCTCTCCAGATGTGTTGAAATGAAGCTAGCTCCAGATTTTCCGATGGCTGTTGCACAGTCCCAGCTGCTCTGAAACTCTGGACCACTGGTTCTCACTGGGGGTAGTTTTGTTCCCTGAAAGCATTCCAGAGAAGGGGTTTTTTGCTGTCATTCAGTGGGGCCAGGGATGCTCTGTATTCTGTTTCTATGGGACATTCCCACCCAACAAAGAACTGTTCTGTATCCCATTTGACCTTAGACTCACCTGGTGGACATTCTGTGTACTAAAAACCTATTTATAATCTTCTTAGTTTAGACTTAAATCCATTTAAAATATAAACATAAAATATTTTTGCTCAATTGTAACATATGCTTAATTTTTAAATAATGTTATTAGTGTGTAAATTGAGAGAAAATTGTCATTTGTTTTATTTGGAATTTGACCAAAAGTTTTTCACATTTTAGAAAATCACATTAGGTATGACCGTGCCCCTGTGGTATTTGAATTCAGAACCATACACTTTCATCAGACTGAACTGTATTCAAGTGCTTTTACATATAGATGCAAACAACTGACTGCTTCTTAAATCTTCTAGGTTAGCCTTGCCCGAGCATTTAGATATTGAAATACATGATTTATTATAAATTACTTCTCTCTTATTTTTCTATATTACAGTTAGGATATTATATTGATTTTTGTTTTATAAATCATGTGTATAGATATGTTGTATTATTTGAATTATATTTCAAGATCTTAAGCAAGAGCATCTTAAGGTGCACTAGGATTGAGAACTGCTGCTTACATAGAGTTCTGCATTCAGGGAATCTCTCATGATGGACACTTATGCCCTGGGCTCTTCCTCCATCTTCGTTTTTAGGAACCAGACTTAATCTCCATGGCTCTCTGACCTGAAAGTTCTTTCCTAGAGCTGGGCATATTTCACTAACCTCCTTTATCAGAGAGAGCCTGAATACTGATAAGTCTTTTCAGGTCTGTTTAGCTTATGTTGATGTGATACCATTGTGTTCCTATAGGTCTTTAACATAGATAATCGTCAAATAATTATATAGCTACGTGATCTAAGACTGTTAGTTTATTGACAGATGTCATTTCTGAACTCACTTATTCTAACAGAAATGAAAATGCATAAATGAATAATAGAGAGTCAGACAGTAAAACATTTTGTCATCTTTTCAGGGAAACATAAGGAATGTAATTCTTCAAATTTGAAAATCCATATATGTTCTGTTACATACTCTTTTCCTTTAGGGACTTTGAGCTGTATTTCATAGGAAGCTTATGCCCTTAGACAGACATACCCACTGATGGTCTCTACCCAAAGACCAATCTTCTGTATCTGTATTGTGAATGAAATACACACACACACACACACACACACACACACACACACACACACACACACACACACACGCACGCACGCACGCACGGAGGAAAGAGAAAGGGAGAGGAAGGAAGAGGGAAAGTGGAAGTGGGGGGAAAGGAGAGAGGAAGAGAGAGAAGTGTTTAGTTTTTTGACTTTTCTAGATTAACAGAAGAGAAGAAAAAATTCCAAACGTGCAAGGTTAAAGGAGCAAAATAAATTCAAAGTAGAAAACTCATTTTGGTGTTTTAGAGTTAAAGAATTAGGCAGTTAATAAAAATTGAATCTGACTTATGCCCAAATGAGTTAGGTTTTATAGGTAACATTACGCAGCCTGTCTCTGCTGCTTTTCTCTGGATACTTGTTGGTATTGAAGGAAGTCTATATGGGGATCCCCAAGGTCCTAAAGTCATGTCTGTGTTTTCATAACTCAGCGATAGGGAAAAAAGTAGGAGTATGAAGAAGGGATTAGGAGAAAGTCACACAGATTGGGGCAATTCAAATTGTCTGAGCTGAAGGGATTTCTGTAAATTATTTGAGTAGTTTTATACATATATAATTAAAGTGTTTTCACTTTAGAGCACCCTTACTCAGAGAGGTTTTGAGTAAAGGGTTTGGACCTACAAAATTTCACATTTTTTTTTAGTTTAAAACTATAATTTTAGGTGTCAGTGTTATATTGGACACCCATGTGATTACTTCTCATCTATTATATACATTTTTTCTTGACCTACCTTTGCCGCTCACATTCACATTTATTACAACTTGTATATTACCTTATTATTTCTTGCAATCACTTTTCCCCCTTTCTGCCTTTTAGGCTTCTCATGAATGCTTACTATTTTTTATCCATCTGCATGTTCCCAGTGCCTCCAAAAGTTCTGTTATACATGTAGAAGCTCAACATGTTACTGAATGAGAACTTCTGAAATAAAGCTAATAGTTAGTTCTCAGCTTTGACAACACATACAAATTACCAGAGGAGCTTTAAAAAAAAACATCTCTGTCATGGCCCCACCCCCAGAGTTCTTGGCTTCATTGATTGAGGATGGGGCTTTTGCATAGGTAATTGTCAGTGCTTCCCAGGTGATTCTAATATGCAGCTACAGGTGCGCCCCTTTGATATGGATCAGTGGCAAATAAGAGATACATGTCACCCCTCCTTTCTGAGCCATTTGACACTTAGCACTTTTCTCCTTTGAACCTAAATATGTCCCTTCATTGGACTTCTTTGTATATGTTTTAATTAATTGGATCACTTATTTTATTTGCTTTTGCTTTAGGTGAAAACTCCATGCACATATTTGGAGCTTGGAGAGAGATAATTTATCATACTTCTCTGGGTCTTCAATTGGCAGACAGAAAAATATCAGCTTCATTGCTGACGTGAAGCAGATCTGGATACCACCACTTGACCTATATCCCAGTGGGCTGCCTGGTGTTCTGATGATTCACCACTGAGTTAGATGGAGTCATAGGTGAACCTTTATACCCTGTATTGGATCACCCCTGGCCTGGGAAGCTTACAATATAGAGAACCAAATACACCTGCTCTGTGGGCAGGCAGAGCAGAGAGAGGGCTGGAATTACTCCTGTTCAGTTCCTTCTCCCGATTCTCCATCCTTCCCCTCTACAAATCTGGGAGAAATAGATTGCCTCTGCCTTCCTCTCCACCCCCATCCCCACCCCACACACACACGTTAATACAATTAAATAATGTTAGAGGCAACCATTTTTAGTATGTATTTTTTTAAATTTTATTGAAGTATAGTTGATTTATTTACAATGTGTTAATTTCTGCTGTACAGCAGAGTGACTCCGTTATACATATATATACTTTTTCATAGTCTTTTCTTTTATGGTTTACCACAGGATATTGAAATCATTCCCTGTGCTATACAATAGGACCTTGTTGTTTATCCATCCTATACATAATAGTGTGCATCTGCTAATTCCAAACTTGTGGTCCTTCCCTCTCCAACCCCCTCCCCCTTGGCAACCACAAGTCTGTTCTCTATATCTGTGAGTCTGTTTCTGTTTCGTAGATATGTTCATTTGGGTCGTGTTTTAGATTCCACATATAAGTGATATCAGATGGTATTTGTCTTTCTCTTTCTGACTTACCTCACTTAGTGTGATAATCTCTAAGTCCATCCATGATGCTGCAAATGGCATTATTTCATTCTTTTTTATGGCTGAGTGATAGTCCATTGTACCTGTGTGTATATGTATGTATATATATGCCACATCTTCTTTATCCATTCATCTGTCAAAGGACATTTAGGTTGTTTCCATGTCTTGCCTATTGTAAATAGAGCTGCTTTGACCATAGGGGTGCATGTATCTTTTCGAATTATAGCTTTCGAAAATTATAGCTTTTATATAGTCTGGGTATATGCTCAGGAGTGGGATTGCTGGATTATATGGCAACTCTATCTTTAGTTTTTTGAGGAACCTCCATAGTGTTTTCCATAATGGCTGCACCAGTTTACATTCCCACCAACAGTGCAGGAGGGCTCCCTTTTCTCCACACCCTCTCCAACATTTATTATTTGTAGATTTCTTTTTAATGATGGCCATTCTGACCGGTGTGGAGGTGGTTACCTCATTATAGTTTCGATTTGCATTTCTCTAATACTTAGTGATGTTGAGCATCTTTTCATGTGCCTCTCGACCATCTGTATGTCTTCTTTAGAGAAATGTCTGGTTAGGTCTTCTGCCCATTTTTGGATAGGGTTGTTTTTTTGTTATTGAGTTGTATGAGCTGTTTGTATAGTTTGGAAATTAAGCCCTTATCAGTTGCATCATTTGCAAATATTTTCTCCCAGTCTATAGGTTGTCTTTTCATTTTGTTTATGGTTTCCTTTGTGGTACAGAAGCTTGTAAGTTTGATTAGGTCCCATTTGTTTACTTTTGCTTTTATTTCTATTGCCTTGGGAGACTGACCTAAGAAAACATTGGTACGATTTATGTCAGAGAATGTTTTGCCTATGTTCTCTTCTAGGAGTTTAATCGTGTCATGTCCTATATTTAAGTCTTTAAGCCATTTTGAGTTTATTTTTGTGTATGGTGTGAGGGTGTGTTCTGACTTCATTGATATACATGTGCTGTCCACTTTTCCAACACCACTTGCTGAAGAGGCTGTCTTTTCTGCATGTATATTCTTGCCTCCTTTGTTGAAGATTAATTGTCCATAGGTGTGGAGTTTATTCTGAGCTCTCTGTTCTGTTCCATTGACCCATATGTCTGTTATTGCGAGGCAACCATTTTTAATGTTTATCTGTGATCTATTTTTCCCCTTTGAAACTTTCAAAGATCATCTCTCTATTCCTAGTATTTAAAAATTTACGATGATCCCCCTCGGCACAGGTCTTTCGTTATTCTCTGTGCAAATACTAAGTAGAACTTTCCTTTAGAGATGCCTGCCTTCCAGTTTTCCTGGAAAACCAAAGAAATTTTAAAAAATTATCATTTCTTTCCTTCCACTTCTGTGTTCTCCTTTTGAAGTTAGTTGTTAGACGCTCTGTGTTCTCTGAGAATATATCTTCTTTGTTCTCCCTTTTCCCTTCTCTTTTTGTCTTTTTTTTCTACTTTCTGGAAGATTTCTACCAATTTATACTCTAATTGTATTGTGATTACTTTTTTCATTATAATTTTAAGTTTTTTAAAAGTCCCTCTTCTTTATTCTTTAATTGCACTTCTTTGTAGCATCCTGTTCCTTTTTATGGATGTTATATTTTCCTTTAGTTCTTTCATGATATAGCTTAGAAAGTTCAGGAGTCCCACACCCCATCACTCTCCATTGTCTGGAGATTATTCTGTTTCCTCCCTTTTCCCTTCTTTCTTTCCTTTCTTTTCCCCTCCGATTTTTGTCAGTATCTTTTTTATAGAAAGTATACTTCCAATGTGTGCTGATCATTTGCTAGTCTTTCACATTCAAGAGTGGGAATTGGAAACTTTGTATGGGGAGAGGAGCTTAGTGTCTGGTGAAATTCACTATGGGTGGATAAGTGGAAAGCTGCATTTTTCATTAGAAAATCCTTGCTGTTAGTACATGAATGTCTTTCACTGAAACTATTCTGTTTCTCCAGAGAGAAATATATTCTTTCTCTGTATTAGTAAGTTCTAATATAGGGTCAAGAACAGGGAGTGAAGAAAGTAAACTGGGAATGTTGTTGTTCCACTTGGAAACTTGAATTTAATTACCACGTTTTCAGCCCCAAACATCTTTCCTGACCTTAGCTGGGGCCTGGATCAGAATCTCCAGTGTTTCCTCAGTGAACAAACCTCTATCTCCTGTTAGTTGTCTAGCAATACCAGGCAGGGGCAAGCACCTGGGCATCTATATTCCATATACTTAGACATCATAATTTTCTTCTGTTTTCAACTTTGGACTTTACCCACTCATTGCATGACATCTGGTTTCTCTAAGTTGTGAACCTTCCATGGGTTCTATAATAATCTATACCTTTAATTTTGGGTATTTAGGCCATTTATATTTAATGTGGTTACAGATATGCTTGGGTAAATCTGTCCTCTGGCTACTTGTTTTCTATTTGTCCCATCCAGTCTCTGTTCCTTTTTTCCATTTCTGCTCCTTTTGATTGCTTATCTTTTTTTATTCTATCTTATATCCTTTATTAGATTATCACTTATTACTCTTTGATGTATTATTTTAATGATTCTTTTAGGAGTTATAGATACCTATACACTAGGTATACTATAACTAAATTGTCACAGTTTTATCTTCCCCTGACATGTATCACTTACTACAGTCTACCTTCAAATGATAATGTACCACTTTACATATAGTATTTTCAACTTTTCCAACCTTGCAGTTTTACTTGTGCATTATCCATCAGTAAGACTTGACTGAATAATCAAGGAGACCTTTCTACAGATCTCTGGATCTCTCTCTGGCAGATTGTTTCCTCTCTGGTTTTTGGCCCTATAAACTCATGGCCTCCCTGTATTCCCAGCTCTGTCCTCAAACTTGGGGAGATCTCTGGGCTCTGCTGATTTCCATACTGAGCTACATTCTGGAATCTTTCTTGAGGCATTAAGCTGGGGCAATTTTATGACTCACTTGGCTGTTTACCATCTCTCAGGGATCACTGTTCTTGTTTCTAGATTATCTATGTCTTGTTCACTATTGTTTCAAATATTTGTCTGGATTTGTAGTGTTTCAAGAAGCAGCATGAATTCAGTCCTTTGTTGTTCCATCTTGGCTGGAAGCAGAATTCCCCATGCCCCTTTTGTTTGTATTAAAATGTGTTATTTTTCATTCTCTGATTTCTCTTTTCCTTTTTTGTTTTTATTATTGTTATTGTTATTGTGGGCTTATACCTTTTTTAAATTGCCTTACTATCATTTTAGCGATATTTCAGGAGAGAATGGTGGATTCAGGAGAGAGAATTGATGATAGATTGATCACATGCATTTGAATCTCCATAATACTTTTCACTGTATAACTGAGGCTGATATTTGAGATCAGAGCTGAAAATTAAGGTATTTTTGCTATTCATAGTATTAATAGTATGTTTAATGGAAAAGATTAATGAACACTAGTTTGTCAGCTGTAAGCTTCCATTGTTGAATATTTTTTACATGTGTAAAAATAACTTATAAGTTGCCTACAGATCTTGGACATAACATGACAAATCTGATTCATATTGATTGATGGGAAAGACTCATTCTGTCCCTTTTTGTACTTCTGTATTTGTGATCCTGAAGGCCTAACATGTGGCCAAGGGCAAGTCAGTTTGAGAAAAAATGTTTCATACTGTCATATTAATTAATTCACATAACACCAATTCCCTGCTCTATTCTCTAAGCGAAGATAAAACAATGAGTTAAGGCATATCCTTGTCCTCAAATTCTTTATAATTTAGATTCTCGGGCATGTTTGATAAGCAAAGTATACATTATATGTGTATGACCCATGTTGACATTGACTGATGGCATGAGACATATCTATAAGAGGCTCCCAGGATACAGAGAAAGGACCTATGGTCCAGCCTAGAGTACCATGCTAAAAATGCTATGTGGAGTCTGGAAAAGGGGAGTTATGAGCAGATTCTCAAAGTACAAATCAGGGCTAGGAAGGTGGGGGAGGGTGGTTTTAGGCAGAAGGAAATGTACCTGTAGAGAAAGAGCTGGGGAAGAGGATGCATAAACTGCCAGCCATTACTATGGCCAGAGCTCCTGTTACTTATGGAGTGGTGCTGTGATAGAGGCAGGAGTGATGGGCAGAGGCTGCTTCATTGAGCGGGAAGAATTCAGTAATGCTCTTGGAAAGATCACCCTTGTGAATTTAAACAAATATTGTGGAAAGCTGCCATATTTGTGATTTAAGAAACAGTGGTAGACCCACAGTCGAGAATGAATGAAGAAATGAATGGAAACTAAGAAAAGGAACGTTTTACTTCTTTTAAAACATTAAAGCTGATCTTACAATCTTTAAGTCTCTGAAACATGCAATGCTGTAAAACAGCGATAAGTCCTCTCCCTAAATGCTAAAGTCCTTTTTTAAAAAAGCTTGCGATCATTAGGCATTCCTTACACTAATTTTAATCTTCTTTAATATATTTTAATTAAAGAAGCATTCATATTCATTAGAATTTGAAATTTGCCATGTGAGTCATTTCTTCAAGTCTTTCCCAGAATAACTCCCCTTGTGGAGAAGGTCGGAATTGTCTGAGTAAGTTTGTGACGTGAACTTACTGTGAGAAACGTTTTGAAAATTTTTAACCGTTTAAATTGTATATATTAATCGTTCACAGTGGTGTGACTCTGGCATAAATTCAAAACCTGGAAGTGTTCTAAGTGAAAACGTCATCCTGTTGATAAGTCTAATTTTTGTTTCTGAGTTGCCAAGAAAGAAACCTTGATTGTTCTAATAGTAGCTAATGTGGTCCCTAATTACCTGCCTCTTCTTGACTAGTCATGACTAAGTATGCCTGAATGTAACAAAAACATTAGTATGAAATGTTATTTTTCCATTCTGAGCCATTTTTCAGGTAGGTTAATTATTTATTAAGCAAAAAAGATAATTTACCATTGAACCCCAAGCCCTTAAATACCAACTCCTAGAAAGATATTTGTTTCTAATTAGGCCCTTCAATACAGCTTTACAGTATCTGACCCAATATAACATGCATAGCATATAACAAATAATAACTGAATGATATAATGGCATAATACTTGAGAATGGTGAAGAGTTTAATGAGGATGGGAGCAATTTGTATTTAAATTGTATTTAAAACTTGTGTATTTATTAAATGTAGGTAACTAAAGAAGAGTCAGTGAATGCTTTTTATTGTAACTTTCAAAGTCATTTACTGCTCTAAACTTTGAAAACTGAATCAAAGTGCTTCAGGAAGAACAGATGAGAAAGACTTTCACACCCTTGCCAAAGTTGAGAAGATTGACCTGTGGGCACCAGCAGTGAAGGTGCCCCTTTAAAGACCTTTGTTTACAGTATGAAATCTCAAACTCCTCTTTGTAGTTGCTCTACCAAAGGAACACCATGTGCCTAGAGATGTGTTCTGGTCACTAGCGATGTAGCAATAACTGGAGGTTATCACTCAGACATGGTCACATTTTCTAAGTGGGTAGTGATTGAGGACACTTTGTTGATATAGAAAGGGTGAAGAGTATAGCTTTTTCAGCCAGAAAGGTTGTCCATGTCTTAAAACATCAATGTAAAATGAGAAAATGCAAGTCAAGTGTTGAACACATAGTGAGGGCTCAACAAATATTTCATATGCACCAGGGAATTAGGGCCATTGGCTCTTATACGCATCAAATTTTTCTGTAAATCATGATTTGTTAAGAAGAAACTTTGTCTCACAATTAAGAATTGAATAGGCCATGAAGCTTTTGCCTCCCCTCTCTCATGTAGCCCACACCCACACCAGGGTAATGTATTCCCCGTTTCAGGCGACTGCTTGATGAGGACTATTCATAGAAAGCCCCAATATCATGGGTAGGTTATTAATCCAAAGCTTACTTCTAAGGGTCTTGTTTGAAATAAAAACCACATGGCCCCATGGAAGCCTCATCACACAGGCATAGCAGGCTCCCCGAGCAGTCCACAGAGCCTGGTAGCCCATGTTGTAGCTGAACTACAGCACGGATCGCATCACCCTAATCCTATGTGCACGTTATTTAACAGAGTTTCTCAGAGGAATTGCACTCATCTGTCTTCCTTAAAAGCTAGGAATTGATCTTCTTTTTAAATTATAGTTGATTTACAATGTTGTGTTAGTTTCAGGTGTACAGCAAAGTGATTCAGATAGATGTATATTCTTTTCAGATATATATATACATATATAGATTCTTTTTCAAATTCTTTTCCATTATAGGTTATTACAAGATATTGAATATAGTTCCCTGTACTATACAATAGGTCCTTGTTGTTTATTTATTTTATGAATATTAGTGTATATCTGTTAATCCCAAACTCTTAATTTGCCCCTCCCCTTTGTTAACCATAAATTTGTTTTCTATGTCTGAGTCTGGTATTTTTGTAAATAAGTTCATTTGTATCTTTTTCTTAGATTCCACGTATAAGTGATATCATATGATATTTGTCTTCCTCTGTCTGACTTACTTCACTTAGTATGAGAATCTCTAGATCCATCCATGTTGCTGCAAATGGCATTATTTCATTCTTTTTTATGACTGAATAATATGAGTACATCTTGACCTTCCTTTTGGCAATGACAGCCTCTCCACCCAGCCATCCTGGGAAGAGGGGACTCTGCATCTAAGTCATGGTGGCAGTTCCCTGAGGTAGAATGGTGGAGGTTGCTGCCCTCCCACCACCAGAGAATCACAGGATGCCCCTCAACAGGTCTGGCTGCCTGTGTGCGTGCCCTTCCATTTTCTTTTTGAAGATACAGTGATGCCGTCACTCTTCCTTACTCTGGGGTTCCACTCACTCCAGGCAGAGGTTTCTCTTTCCCTAGACCAAAGTAGCAAAAAATACCATTTCTTAGTTCTCTCTTCTTTGTTAGAAAACAAAGGTACCAAAGTGTTAAGCATAGGCCTTTCTGTATCCAAAGACAGAGGCAAGATCCACGGTCTCCCCTTCAGAGGTATGATACTGCAGAGGAAAGCTTATACTCTATAAACTTCCTGCACTTTGGGCTATAGATGCAGAAGCCTTGGAATGATGTGAAGAACAGAAAAAAAAAAAAAAAAAAAGAGAATGCACTGGTCCAATGTAGGTTGTATATGGGATCAATCCTGGGGCTCGGGTCATGGGGCAGCCTCCTTGCCTCCACAGCTCTGGCTACACAGACATGTCGTGGAGCTGAAAGGCAGGACTGAGTGAGTGCAAGCTAGGGGATTATCAGCACGCTTTGGAGAGCAAGAAATAAGGAAGGGAAAGCCATCCCCAGTGGTATCTGAGAGCTGGGAAGAAAGGGTGGTCCTTACAGAAGTTGAATTGAAGAGCAAGGAATGTCTCTAGTGACCAGAGAGAGTCTGGGGTGTGACTACCATGGAGGAGGGCTACTCTGCCCCATGACTACACAGAGCATGCATCCAGGGCAAGTTTCTCTAAAGTAACAACTTGCATGGCCTCACAGTTGTATGCATGGTGGATAATAGTGCCCCACAATGGGCCAGGGTTACTGTTTAACACTGATAATTCAAGCAAAATTTTATATCTGTTTCTGATATAAAAATCCTTCTTCTCATTAGAAAAATTTGACACTTCATAGAATATTGTGGATAAACTGCATCCCTCTCCCTCTTTTTGACTATAAACTCTTTGTGTGTATCTGGTGAGGTAATAACTTATACTAAGCTCCAGTTCTGGGCATGGATTATGCAATCAAAGGTACATTTTCCATCTTCAAGGAGGATGGCTAGTACAGGACCTCCAGGTAGACAGCTACAATGTAGTCCTGTGATGGAGGAATATATGGGATACTGAGCCCCAGAAATGGGCTGGGAGGAGCGTAGACAGAAGAGGCTCCCACCTGAACTTATTTTGAAAGACGACTAGGAGTTGGCCCATTAAGAAATAAAGGTAGCAAAGGGAACACCGTGGCTCCTTTTGGTACAAAGGTGAGGAGGGAGATCGGGGCACTGCATATTGTTCCACAAGTTGGGCACATCAGTGAGCATCAAGGAAGGATGAGATGTGAGCAAGGCCAAAGCAGGATTCAAAGATAAATGTGCGTTAATCAACTTAAACCAGTGAGAAAAGCAATTTTCGTATTTTACAGTTTCTCTTTCAGATTATTTTTAAAGTTGAGAAATTCTGATGTCTTTCAGATTGCTTAGGTAGAACCCCAATTTTATTTATAATATTGAGCTTTGAAAACCTCTAAATAGAGCATGTTATAGACGCTACTTAGTAAATTCACTGTATTGAATCGAACTGCCCTTGGCAGCCCTACTCTAGATTAATTATGAAGGACTGGCTTTGTTTGCTATTTTTCAGGTACCATGATCAACAGGATGTTACTAGCAACTTCCTTGGAGCAATGTGGTTGATATCAATAACTTTTCTCTCCATTGGTTATGGTGACATGGTACCTAACACATACTGTGGGAAAGGAGTCTGTTTGCTCACTGGAATTATGGTAAGTGTCTTTTCACTTTCTGTCTCTTTGATGAACTCTCAAGAAAGTACTTTAGACCATTCCATCCATGTGCAATAAGTCATAGTACGCTACTTCAATTTCCAAACATCAGGAAGGCAGCATAAATAAATCAGTCCTCTGTTCGCAGAGAACATCAACAGTTCTCATCCTAATTTTCTTCATTGTGAAGCTCCATTGAGGACAGAGTGCTGTTAGAATGCTCTTTGTGGGCTATGTGCTAATTTGATGAGCAAATCTGATCTTAGAGCTTCAGCTTCAAGGTCAGAAGTTCTTTGTTTAAGTCCGAGTTCTGCCATTTCCTATTAGCCATGTGAACTTGAGTGAAATCCTCTTCTCTGCAATGTACTTCTCTCATCTGTAAAATGTGGACCATAATAACTATCTTGCAATGTGTTGAACGGTTGAAGAATTACATTTTTTTTTCCAATTATATAATTAGATAATATTTATCATTTTAACAAATACTTGTTGAATGCCGATTATGGTGCTGGCCTAGCAACTGAAAATATAGCAGAAAAGGGATGAACTGTCTCTGTCCTGCCTTCGTGGAGCTTACAGGGGAATGCCTACTTTTTAAAATAATTAACAAATGATTGTTATTTACATTTGTGACAAGTATGTGAGGAAGTAAGATTTCTGATCAGATTCGGGGGGACTGAGGGAGAAGAATGGGATCTACTAAGAGAAATAAATTCCTGGAAAGTTGACTTTTAAACTGACGTGGGAAGAGTAGGTAGCCAGGCAAAGTGGGGGGAAGGAAGGGCATTCCAGGAAGAGGAAATAGTTTATTTGAAGAGAGTGAGGCAAGGAGGAGCTTGGTACGTTGATGTAAGGCCACCAGGCCAGGAGTGTACAGAGTAAAGAGGAAAAGTGGCATGAGGCTGGGGGTGGGAGACCAGATCTTGGGGATCTCTTGAGTGAGGTTTGCTGCCTGTGGTGATGTGTCACTCTTCTGGGACACCTAGCAGGCTCAGACATGTTCCTTGCCCCTTACACACTACGATGTGGCCAGGGCTGGTGTGTACCATTTGTTTTAGATGTCTGAAAATGAAAGGCTAGCAAATTGTCTAAAATTTATTATAATGTGGTGTGAACTTTGAAATGTCTAAGCCAGATGCACCACTTTTAGTGACCTAGGTTCTCTCCATTCCTTATCTTCTTTTTATCATTGGATTACAGCAAAGAGCATTATCCAGTTGCTTGTTTGGTTCCTGCCTACAGAAAGATGTGAACTAGTACTGGAAGCTCCTTAGTCAGGAAATTCCCAGAATGTCTGAAGTTAGGCATCTCTGCCCAATGCCTTCATTGTGTCCACCCCCAAGTTGGCAGGAGAGGAACAGGCTCCCCATGCGAGGGCCTTTGAATGGTGGCCAGGGCAGCGTGTACCCTTGTAGCAGCTGCCTAGGAAGATTGTTCCAAGAGTCAGAACTAGCTGGAAGGACTGAGTGCCCATGACATACATAGAGTGGGAACATTCTTCTCCCACTTAGTAGCACTGAAGAGCTAGATGTGAAATAAAACCTGGGGACTAATTTAAGTTACAGTAGTACAAAGATGACCATTCATGGAAAATATAATTTGGGGTCATAATTTAACATTGTTTGCTTGTAAAAGAAAGTACAGTTTTGTGAATTTTAATGATTTTTTTTCATTATAATTGGTATGGTCCTTTATGTTTACCCTTGGATCACTTCCTTTTTCCTCAAAAGATAGCATTTTATTATATAGTATAATGCTTTGGGAAATAAAATTTGCATGGATGTATTTTTGGAGGGCCCATAACAAGCCCACAAGGGACATGAATGATGCTATTTATAAACACAGAACTGGTAATTGCAGAGTCTTTCCCCTTATGCTTCTTAGAAACAATTTCCTTAGTGTTGCTTTTTGGCAAGATACCCCCCTTTTATTCTTGAATCAGGTATGACTCAGGGTTTATGCAAACCTCTTCATTTGCCACGGATCAGAGCCAAGTTTGAGGTTAGCCTTGCCTGGATCTTGTAGTACTTTTATCTTTCCTTCATTTTTTTCTCTGTCCCTAATGTCTCAAGATCAGCTCCTGCAAAATCTCATCTGACGGCACAAATTTTATATTTAGTTCATTGAACTACTTCCTTGCTTAGGTGTCACTGGTGATCTTACTTTATTTTTAGAAAATATTTTATAAGCCACTTTTAACCTATATGGACACAAAAATGTTATATGCAGCGAAATTTACAGTGACTTCACTGTTGTCCTCTAAGCTCACGTGAAACAGTCCCTCTGTCCTTAGGCTGAGGAGCTCATTCCAACTCCCTCTTAAGAAACAGACATTTCTTAATTGACCCGATCAAAATTGTTTACTTGCATATAGAGAAATGAGTGCTCTTTGGACTAGCCTAATTGAAGTACTGTGTAGAGTTGCATTGTCTCTATCCTTCGGCCAAGTAAATTCCCACAGAGTCAGGCCACAGAGCAGTCTTCTGGGGGTGAGCTTCTGGGAATTGGTTATATCCCATGTAAATTTCCTGGGGATGAAGAACCTATGTATTGCAGTTACCTAGAAACTATTACAGAGAATGGCTGACAAATATAGTTTCCTAAAACATAAGTTTTTTTCAGAGTCTATATAAAAGCTTAGTTTCCTTTAGATGAACTGTGTTTCTCTTTTGTCAGACAATTTTTTTTCTTTTTTTTTTTTTTTTTTTTTTTTGCTTTTGATATCAGGAAGTTTAAATACCAGTTTGTCACTTTGGGATTGTCTAAGCTAGATATGACTTTTTTTTAAATTTCAGGCTTTTTTTTTGCTTTTTGCTTTTTTTTTTTTTCTTTTTTCTGCCTATTCTCCCCTGGACTTTTGCAATGCATGTTTAGGTAAAATACACATTGTCACATTTCTCATGAGTCATCTCTCTGTGTTTCTCTGGCCTTTAATAAATTGGGAAAAAGAAACGCAATTCACAATACTCCTGGGAGAGCACAGGGTCATCCCTAAATCATCTTGTGTATTGTCTCGGAAGTACTATGATTCTTTGTGTTCTTTTATATTTCAATTTTCTTGTTCTTGTGTTTAGGAAATTTTGATAGAGTTTATACCTTTATGTGTTTTTTTTCACTTTGAAGTAAAATACAGTTGATCTGAATGCTAATACCTACAAAGCTTTCCTATTTCAAAAATGTAGACGTAAAGAAATTAGCACTGCATTATTTCTTCATAAAGCTAATGAATTATTTCATAGGATCATCTTAGATGTTCACATTTCATTGGTAAAAACTCAAAATTAAAATGTAATTTAAAATTTTTAAATAGCTTAATTTATGTCATGAGTTATATTTCTGGGAGCCAAGGACATTAAGATTTAGGACATTTCTGCCATGGTCTTGGCAGAAATATATTGTTAAACCATGAGGAGAGAGAGTTTTCCAGAATATTTCTAAGAGAGAAACAAATGGTCTTATCAAAAAATAACTTCTCTTGCCTGAAATGTAAATTGTAAATCCAAGGCAATCATGCAAAGCTTTTTAAATGAGTTTTAGGTGTGTTTACAATGCTATACATAGATTATTATGAAAATACTAAAACAAGTGGACTTTATATACTGAAATGCCTGAACAAGAATTCCATTGTGATAGATCAAACAAGTCAAGTAGAAATTTTTCTTTTACCAAGACCTAACTAGTATTAGAGCTTAAGAGACAAAGATCTCTTCCTTTCCCCTGGGTATTATTTTAAAAACCTAAGATCATAGGATTGCCTAATAGACAAGGTCCCTCATTACCCTTCAAGAGAAAACTATTAAGGTTGTAATTACTTACTTTTTCCTTATTCTTCTATCCTTCCTCTTTTTTAAAAAATATTATTGAAATATAGTTGTTTTACAATGTTCTATTAATTTCTTCTGTACAGCACAGTGACTCAGTTATACATAGTATATATTCTTTTTCCTTTATGGTTTGTCACAGGATATTGAATATAGTATGTTCAATATGTATACTATACATACTATACTATACATACTATACTATATGTATAGTTCCCTATGTTATACAGTAGAATCTTGTTGTTTACCGATCCTATATATAATTGTTTGCCTCTACTAATCCCAAACTCCCAATTCTTCCCTCCCCTATCCCACCCCCCTTGGCAACCAAAAGTTTGTTCTCTATGTCTGTGAGTCGGTTTTTGTTTTGTAGGTATGTTGATTTGTGTGGTATCTTAGATTCCACATGTGATATCATATGGTACTTGTCTTTTTCTTTCTGACTCACTTTGCTTAGTATGATAATCTCTAGGTCCATCCATGTTGCTGCAAATGGCATTATTTCATTCTTCTTTATGGCTTAGTAGTATTCCATTGTGTGTGTGTGTGTGTATGTATGTATGTATATATATATATATATATACCACATCTTCTTTATCCATTCATCTGTCGATGGACATTTAGGTTTTTTCCATGTCTTGGCTATTGTAAATAGTGCTGCTATGAACATAGGGGTACTTGTATCTTTTTGAATTATAGTTTTGTCTGGATATATGCCCAGGAGTGGGATTGCTGGATCATATGGCAACTCTATTTTTAGTTTTCTGAGGAACTTCCATACTGTTTTCCATAGTGGCTGCACCAACTTACATTCCCACCAACAATGTAGGAGGGTTCCCTTTTCTCCACACCCTCTGCACCATTTGTTATTTGTAGATTTTTAATAATGGCCATTTGACCAGTGTGAGGTGGTACCTCATTGTAGCTTTGATTTGCATTTCTCTAATAATTAGTGATGTTGAGCATCTTTTTCATGTGCCTATTGGCCATCTGTATGTCTTCTTTGGAGAAATGTCTATTTAGGTCTTCTGCCAATTTTTTGATTGGGTTGTTTGGTTTTTTGTTGTTGAGTTATATGAGCTGTTTGTATATTTTGGAGATTAAGCCCTTGTTGGTCACATCATTTTCAAATATTTTTTCCCATTCCATAGGTTTTTTCATTTTGTTTATAGTTTCCTTTGCTGTGCAATGGCTTGTAAGTTTGATTAGGTCCATTTGTTTATTTTTGTTTTTCTTTCTTTCACCTTGGAAGGCTGACCCAAGAAAACATTGGTACAATTTATGTCAGAAAATGTTTTGCCTATGTTCTCGTCTAGGAGTTTTATGGTGTCTTGTCTTATATTTTAGGTCTTTGAGCCATTTTGAGTTTATTTTTGTGTATGGTGTGAGGGTGGGTCCTAACTTCATTGATTTACATGGGGCTGTCCAACTTTCGCAACACCTCTTGCTGAAGAGACTGTCTTTTCTCCATTGTATATTCTTGCCTCCTTTGTTGAAGATTAATCATTTATAGGTGTGCAGGTTTATTTCTGGGCTCTCTATTATGTTCCATTTATCTGTATGTCTGTTTTTTTGCCAATACCTTGCTGTTTTGATTACTATAGCCTTGTAGTATCATCTTAAGTCTGGGAGGTTTATGCCTCCAGCTTTGTTCTTTTTCCTCAGGATTGCTTTGGCAATTCTGGGTCTTTTATGGTTCCATATAAATTTTAGAATTATTTGTTCTATTTCTGTGAAAAATGTCATGGGTAATTTAATAGGGATCACATTGAATCTGTAGATTGCTTTGGGTAGTATGCTCATTTTAATAGTATTAATTCTTTCAATCCAAGAGCATGGGATAGCTTTCCATTTCTTTGAATCATCTTTAATTTCCTGTATTAATGCTGTGTAGTTCTCAGCATATAAGTCTTTCACGTCCTTGGTGGGATTTATTCCTAAGAATTTTTTTGGGTGCAGTTTTAAAAGGGATTGTTAGTTTGCATTCCCTTTCTTATATTTCATTATTAGTGTAAAGAAATGCAACCAATTTCTGTATGTTAATCTTGTATCCTGCTACCTTGCTGAATTAGTTTATCAGTTTTAGTAGTTTTTGTGTGGAGTCTTTAGGGTTTTCTATGTATATTATCATGTCATCTGCAAAATGACAATTTTACCTCTTCCCTACAAAACTGAATACATTTTATTTCTTTTTCTTGTCTGATTGCTGTGGCTAGGACTTCCACTACAGTATTGAAGAGAAGTGGTGAGAGTGGGCATCCTTGTCTTGTTCCAGATTTTAGCAGGAAGGCTTTCAGCTTTTCACCATTGTTTATTATACTGGCTGTGGGTTTGTCATAAATAGCTTTTATGTTGAGATATGTTCCCTCTATACCCACTTTCATAAGGGTTTTTATCATGAATAGATGTTAAATTTTATCAAATGTTTTTTCTGCATTTGTTGAGATGATCATGTGGTTTTTATCTTTTCTTTTGTTGATGTGGTGTATCACATTGATTGATTTGTGTGTGTTGAACCATCCTTGTGAACCTGGGATGAATCCCACTTGGTCTTGGTGTATGGCATTTCTTATGTGCTGTTGGATTCACTTTGCTAATATTTTGTTCAGAATTTTTGCATCTATATTCATCAAAGATACTGGCCTGTAATTTTCTTTGTTGTTAGTGTCTTTGTCTGGTTTTGGCGTCAGGGTGATCGTGGCTTCATAGAATGTCTTTGGGAGTATTCCTTCATCTTCAATCTTTTGGAAGAGTTTGAGAGGAATCAGTATAAGTTTTTCTTTGTATGTTTGGTAGAATTTCCCAGTGAAGCTATCTGGTCCTGGACTTCTGTTTGTAGGGAGTTTTTTTTTTTTTTTTTTTTTAATTTTTATTTATTTATTTATTTATGGCTGTGTTGGGTCTTCGTTTCTGTGCGAGGGCTTTCTCTAGTTGTGGCAAGCGGGGGCCACTCTTCATCGCGGTGCGTGGGCCTCTCACTGTCGCGGAATCTCTTGTTGCGGAGCACAGGCTCCAGACGCGCAGGCTCAGTGGTTATGGCTCACGGGCCCAGTTGCTCCGCGGCATGTGGGATCTTCCCAGACCAGGGCTCGAACCTGTGCCCCTTGCATTGGCAGGCGGACTCTCAACCACTGCGCCACCAGGGAAGCCCTGTAGGGAGTTTTTTTATTACTGATTCGATTTCATTTCTAGCAATTGGTCTGTTCAAGTTATCTATTTCTTCTTGATTCAGTTTTGGTGGGCTATATGTTTCTAGAAAGTTGTTCATTTTTTTGAGGTTGTCAAATTTGTTGGCATATAATTGTTCATAGTATTCTCTTATTTTTTTTGTATTTCTACTGTATCTGTTGTGATTTCTCCTCTTTGATTTCTTATTTTATTTATTTATTTGGGTCATCTGTCTTTCTTCACGGTGAGCCTAGCCAGAGGTTTGTAAATTTTGCTTACCCTTTCAAAGAACGAGCTCTTGGTTTTATTAATTTTTTCTATTGTTTTTTAATCTCTATTTTATTTACTTCCGCGCTGATCTTTATTATCTCCTTCCTTCTGCTGACTTTAGGTTTTGTTTATTATTCTTTTTATAATTCTTTTAGACGGGTTAGATTGTTTGAGATTTTTGTTTCTTAAGGAAGGCCTGTATTACTATGAACTTCCCTCTAAGAATGCCTTTGCTGCATGCCATTGATTTTGTATGGTTGCATTTTCATTGTCATTTGCCTCAATGTATTTTTTAATTTCTTCTTTGATTTCATCATTGACCCATTGGTTTTATAGTAGCATGATGTTTAGTCTCCATGTAATTGTTTTTTTTCTCATTTCTTTTCTGTGGTTGATTTCTAGTTTCATGCCATTGTGGTCAGAAAAGATGCTTGAAATCATTTCTATACTCTTCAATTTGTTGAGGCTTGTTTTGTGCCCAAGTATGTGGTCAATCCTAGAGAATGTTCCATGTGCACTTGTAAAGAATGTGTATTCTGCTTTTTTTGGATGTAATGTCCTAATTAAGTCTAACTGTTATGTTGTATCATTTAAGATCTCTGTTGCCTAATTGATTTTCTCTCTTGAAAATCTATCTTTTGATGTGAGTGGGTTGTTAAAGTCTCCTACTATTATTGTATTCCTGTCAATTTCTCCCTTTATGTCTGTTAGTATTTGTTTTATGTATTTGGGTGTACATATATTGGGTGCATATATATTGACAAGTTTAATATTCTCTCCTTGTATTTCCTTTTATCATTATATAATGTCCTTCTTTATCTTTCTTTATAGCCTTTGTTTTAAAGTCTATTTTGTCTGATATAAGCATTGTGACCCCCCACTTTCTTGTCCTTTCCATTTACATGAAATATCTTTTTCCATCCCCTCACTTTTAATTTATCTGCACTTTGCCCTAAAGTGTGTCTCTTGTAGGCAGCATATTGTAGGATCTTGTTTTTTTATCCAGCCTACCACTCTGTGTCTTTTGATTGGAGCATTTAGTCCATTGACATTTAAGGTAATTATTGATAGATATGTATTTATTACCATTTTAACCTTGTTTTTCCATTGATTTTATATTTCTTCTTTGTCCCTTTCTTTTTCTTTTTGTTTTTCCTTTTGTAGTTTGATGATTTTCTTTTGTAGTTTGATGATTTTCTTTTGTATTATGCTTATGTTCTCTTCTTTTTGGTTTTTGTGAACCTATTGTATGTTTTTGATTTGTGGTTGCTGTGTTTGTTAAGTATGATAACCCCTTCCTATATCTACTGGCTTTATACTGGTAGTCATAGGCTCAAACACATTCTAGAAAAAAAAATCTACATTTTCTTATTCTCTTCCCCCACATTTTATGATTTTGATGTCCTATTTTTCATCTTCATTTTCATCCTTTTTCTGTTCATTGTGGTTATTGCTTTCACAGAATTTTTTTGATTTTTTTAATCTGTGTACTGTCTTATTTAAGTGATTTACTTTCCAATTGTGATTTTCTCTTTTCTACAGATTCTTGCTACTTTTCTATTTAGAGAAAACCTTTCCATATTTTCTTTAGGGTAGGTTTAGTATTGCTGTATTCTTTGTTTCTACTTGTCTAAAAAATTCTTTATTTCTCCCTCTATTCTAAATGATAATCTTGCTGGGTAGAGTATCCTAGGTTGCAGATTTTTCCCTTTTAGGACTTTGAATATATCTTGTTACTCCCTTCTGGCCCACATCATTTCTGTAGAGAAATCCGCTAATAGCCTTATGAGGGTTCCCTTGCAATTAATTCTTTGTTTTTCTCTTGCTGCCTTTAGAATCCTCTTTAACTTTTGCCATTTTTATTATAATATGTCTTGGTGTAGGTCTATTTGGGTTTATCTTGTTCAGGACCCTCTGTGCTGTCTGTATCTGGATATCTGTTTCCTTCTTTAGTTTTGGGAAGTTTTCAGCCATAATTTCTTCAAATACATTTTCAATTCTCTATTCTCTTTCTGGGATCTCTATTATGTTTAGATTGGCATGCTTTATGTTATCCCATAGGTCTCCTATACTGCCTTCTTTCTGTTTTCATTTGGGTTTCTGTCTGCTCTCCTGATTGGGTGATTTCCATTATTCTATCTTCTAGATCACTAATTTGTTCTTCTGTATTATTCATTCTGCTATTCATAGCCTTTAGTTCAGCTTTTGTTTCTTCAAATGAATTCTCTAATTTTTCTTGGCTCCTCCTTATAGTTTCTAGTTCCTTTTTACAATAATCTGCATTTCTGTCAATAGCCTTTCTTAATTCCTTCAAATTTTTCATTATCTCCTTTTTGAACTCGATGACTATTAGACTGAAGAGATCTGTTTCATTGTTCGTTCTTTCAGGGGAATTATCTCGACCTTTTAATTGGGACTGGTTTCTCTGCTTTCATTTTACTTATATTTCTGTTGCTCTATGAGTTTAGGAAGAACAATTATCTACTGTGGTCTTGGAGGACTATTTTTATGTGGGAATGTCCCTGTGTAGCCTGCATGTAAACTCATTAATATTTTTTGGTGTGAAGGCTGTTTTTAGTATGGATGCCTGCCACGTCTTTCCTCAGTGTATTCTGGCCGTTATCCCCTTGATAGGAGGTGTGACTGATGTCGTGGTGACCAGAGCCTGCACTGGATATTGAGCAGGGCCTCCTCTTTGCTCTGTGGCTGTCACTGACCTGTCCAGGTCAGGGTCTGCTCCCTATTTGTTTCAGTAGAAGCCCCCAGCTCCATTTCTGAGCTGCATTTCTGATATGCAGTGTGAGGTAGGCGGGATTGGAGTGCTCCCACAGGGAGAGAAGCCACTGAGTATTCCTCTACTGGGCCTGTTCACCTGTGAGTGTACTCCGCTATGTCACCTTCATCCATTGTGCAGGCTCACAAAGCACACTGTTGTTAACACTGCCCTTGGCCCCTCTGTAACCATGGGTATGCTGACTATCAACCCTGGTGCTTCTCAGTCTTTGTTTTTCACAAAGCCACCAGCACAGGTCCGCTAAAGTCAGGTCCCAGGACTGCAGTCGTCACGCACCTGGACCCGCTGTGGGAGCTATGGAGGCATCTCAGACCCTGGCCCAGCCCAGCCCCCATGTGTATGTGCCCACAAAGCCCACAGCTGCTAAGGCCAGACCCATCCCAGCCGTGGGAGCACCAGTTGTCCGTTCAGATGTTCCACAGGCACTGCATTTACAAAGCCAGCTGCGGAGGTGTGAATCTGCAGTTTGCACAGCCGTGGGCAAAGATTTCAGCTCTGCTTCCTAAATTGCACAGCCCCTTTCATGCTACCCCATTACTTGGAGATCTTTCTTGTCCTTTCAGATGTTTGAGGTCTTCTGCTACTGTTCAGTAGGTGTTCTGTGAGAAATGTTCCATTTGTACATGTATTCTTGATGTATTTGTGGGAAGAGGTGAGTTCCATGCCCTACTACTCCACCATCTTGATTCCGATCCCCTATCCTTCTGCTTTATGAGGAGGTGCTAAGGACCTGAGGATTTATTGTTTTGGATGTCGCGATAAACTCTGGGATGAAGTTTAAATGGCTTTATCCTTTTGGTTGAAGGCAGGCAAATAACAGTGTTACATCATGGTGTCTTAGCTTTTTGTCAGTACCAGCTAGTTTCTCAGTATCTCCAACTTTATAATAAAGTAATTGATTTGCTTAGCATTTAAAAAGTTACCCTATCTACCATTTAATATCTGTACATAAAGATACAACACAAACTGAACGCTATCATTTTTCCTTACCTATGGGTAATATATGTTTGTTTCAAGAGTAGAATACAACCTCATTGGTAAGAGTATATCTTGTCTTATATTAAAATGAAAGTCATTCATTTTTAATTTTTGCTTCTCTACTTTTGTAAAATTATGGCATCTCCTGTTGGCCCTTTAACTATTTAGAGTATGGATGACTGCATTTTTTGGCATAAATTATTTTTAAATATGGAGCAATATCTGTACAGTCCTAGGGATACTTGTTATTATCTGATAAGTGGTCCTCTACTGATAGTGACCTGTAAACCCTAGATTTCAACAAGTCTACTATGTATTCCTCAACAAAAGTGAGGTGACTTCAGATCTGAGCAACTTAAGCTTCTTCCATCCCATCAGTAATTCTGTATAAACAAAAGCAATGCATAAAGGTTTTCCACTTTGTGACAATTTAAAAATCACACCAGTTAATTTTTAAAATTTTATTCAGGGAGCAAAAAAAAAAAAAGTAATCACTTTTTTACACCACATTAGGATAAGAATACTTCATAATTGTCATCATCAAATTTACCAGGTATCAAAGAGTCTTGATTTAAGGTCACATGGCATCTCAGTCAATTGTCAGAGTTCAGTAGTTTTTACCCTGAAGGGTAGTAACACTACCCTGTTAATTCAATCAGAAGATATTCCAAAAGAGTGCCATAAATTAGCCAGAGCTTATAGTAAGAGAATGACTGGTATTAAAGAAGGCTAAACCTAAAGTATGATTATATTCCTGCTACTTCCTGTCTTTGCATTTAAGGATTACTTTTACCCTGCCAGTAGAAGTAGGAGTCCTGAAAAACTAGACTAGAGCCATTCCTTGGTGTTGCATGTGTGAATAAGGAAAAAAAAAAATCCCAGGATCTTTTATATGTCTTGTACAATTTGATATGAGGTGTTTAATATCAAATAATAACTTTGAAGAGGTTTTTACCTTACTTTTTGTTTTTTGGTACTTTCTGGCATGTTCGTTGAATCTCATCAAATAAAGGCTCATTGAAGAGAGCGTATCTTTAAATTCTTACCATAGTTTCTGTTTTGTGCAGAGCAGCTGGAGGGGATGATGGGCCTTTTCAGTCCTAAAGCTAAATTCCCCACCATTGCCCTAAGCAGACCTTCACTTCTCCCCAAGAAAATTTCTTAAGAAATAAGACAGCTGCTTTTTCCCAGGTACAGGCAAGTATAGCTGAAAGTTGTTGTGACCTTCTAGTATTCGACTCATTGTCTCTACAATTCCACCTACATTTTCTAAACTATCAGCACTTTGAATTGGCAGAGCTGCCCTTCCTGTCCCTGAAATACGTGCGCTCACATTGACATCATTGCTAATAAGGAGATTTAAACCTGAGGATGACTCATTGTTGATGACCCGTTTTATGTACCACTTCCTTCTTTCCAGCCACCAAAGCACACAAGAAGGAGCTGAACAAGCAAATGACTCTAAAGGAGAGTTGGGGTTCCTAAGCCCAGGTTTTATCACTGAACTCAAAAACCCACACACACCTTCTCCCCTCTTCCTTAGGATGAGAACATTTTTTTTTTTTTTTAATTTATTTATGGCTGTGTTGGGTCTTCGTTTCTGTGCGAGGGCTTTTTCTAGTTGCGGCAAGTGGGGGCCACTCTTCATCACGGTGCGCGGGCCTCTTATTATCGCGGCCTCTCTTGTTGCGGAGCAGAGGCTCCAGACGCGCAGGCTCAGTAATCGTGGCTCCCGGGCCTAGTTGCTCCGCGGCATGTGGGATCTTCCCAGACCAGGGATCGAACCCACGTCCCCTGCATTGGCAGGCAGATTCTCAACCACTGCGCCACCAGGGAAGCCCAGGATGAGAACATTTTAACTGACCTCTGCCCTCCTATCAACAGTACAGCTGACCCTTGAACAACACTGGTTTGAACTGCCTGGATCCACTTATTGCAGATATTTTTCAGTAGTAAATACTGTAGTACTACAATCCATGGTTGATTGAATTCACAGCTATGGAGGGCCCACTATAAGTTATACTCGGATTTTCAACAACAAGGTGGGTGGGCATCCCTAATCCCCTCCTTGTTCAAGGGCCAACTGTATTTGAAGACACTCAGAGGGAATTTATCTTCAAAGTTATCTTGAATGTTGTTTATTTTCATAACCTAAAGAGATCTTGTAAAACTCCAGTGGGATATTATACTGAAGCTGAATGTTTTATAGAATCTTTCTTACTTGCCAGAAATGCTTGTTTTATGTGTCTTTATGAAAGAATAATTGTCAGGCAAGTGCACTAAAAAATGTATTCATTGTTCTAGGATATTGAATCAGTCAACCCCAGGGACAAAAACATGGGTAATGTTTTCAAGTACTCATTTTACCTTCCCTTTGAAGAAGAAGTTAATATTTTAAAATGCAAGTTGATCTTTCAGCTATTTTATTAACTTAGGTGCATTTTCAGTAGAAAGCATGATTTTTTCAAAATATGTTAAGAAATTTTCATTAGTGATAGGCAATCAATCAGCTATCAAACTAAAGTTTGACCTTTTAGGAGCTATTGTAAGACCCAGGAGGATAATTAATTTAACACTGGAATAATTTGAACTTTAGCAATTTTTGGCAGAGTCCTTCTCTGTGATGGTGAGTATTCTGGAATTTCCCCCAAAATTATAAATTTTATTATTATTATGTTGAATCTTTGGCAGATGCCTTTTTAAATAAGGAAAGAATCAAAACCTTAACCTGGTGTGCTATTAAAGGAATTTCCGTCTCCATAGGCTTGTGTATTAAGTTTTTAAAGCTTGATCCCAAAGTGCTGTTTCAAAATCATTCTTAGAAGTGTTTTTTAGTAGGATCAGCATCACCAGTGATCTAAAGTAAAAATATGTCACTTCTCTGAATTTTTCAAACACTGTGTGATAAATGATCTTGGGGAAAATGAGCTGCTGAACTTCTTTTACATTCTAGGGACCGACATGGCTTTCAATGTATGTGCTATATTAGACAAGAATACAACAGAGAAAGGCACTACATCTTATTTTTTTTATTGAAGTAGAGTTGATTTACAACGTTGTGCTAATTTCTGCTGTACAACAAAGTCACTCAGTTATATACATATATACATTCTTTTTCATATTCTTTTTCATTATGGTTTATCACAGGTTATCGAATATAGTTCCCTGTACTATACAGTAGGGACCTGGTTGTTTATCCATTCTAAATGTAATAGTTTATATCTACTAAACTCAAACTCCCAGTCTATCCCTCTCCCTTCCCACCTCCCCCTTGGCAACCACAAGTCTGATGTCTATGTCTGTGAGTCTGTTTCTGTTTTGTAGATAGGTTCATTTGTGCCATATTTTAGATTCCACATATAAGTGATATCATATGGTATTTCTCTTTCTCTGTCAGGCTTCACTTAGTATGATAATCTCTAGTTGCATCCATGTTGCTGCAAATGGCATTATTTCATTCTTTTTTATGGCTGAGTAATATTCCATTGTATATATGTACCACATCTTCTTTATCCATTCCTCTGTCGATGAACATTTAGGTTGTTTCCATGTCTTGGCTATTGCGAATAGTGCGTCTGTGAACATATGGGTGCAGGTATCTTTTTGAATGTAGTTCTGTCTGGATATATGCCCAGGAATGGGATTGCTGGATCATATGGCAACTCTAGTTTTTTTGCAGAACCTCCATACTCTTCTCTGCAGTGGTTGTACCAATTTACATTACCACCAACAGTGTAGGAGGGTTCCTTTTTGGCCATTCTGACTGGTGTGAGGTGATATCTCATTGTGGTTTTAATTTGCATTTCTCTAATAATTAGTGATGTTGACCATCTTTTCATGTGACTCTCGGTCATCTGTATGCTTTCTTTGGAGAAATGTCTATTTAGGTGTTCTGCCCATTTTTCAATTGAGTTGTTTGGTTGTTTGGTTTTTTTTTTTTTTTTTTTTTTTGGCTGCGTTGGGTCTTTGTTGCTGTGTGTGGGCTTTCTCTAGTTGCAGCGAGTGGGGGCTACTCTTCATTGCGGTGTGTGGGCTTCTCATTGTGGTGGCTTCTCTTGCTGCGGAGCATGGGCTCTAGGCACGTGGGCTCAGTAGTTGTGGCTTGTAGGCTCTAGAGCACAGGCTCAGTAGCTGTGGCGCACGGGCTTAGTTGCTCGCGGCAAGTGGGATCTTCCCGGACCAGGGCTTGAACCTGTGTCCCCTGCATTGACAGGTGGATTCTTAACCACTGTGCCACCAGGGAAGTCCCTGGTTTTTTGATATTGAGTTGTATGAGCTATTCATATATTTTGGAGATTAAGCCCTTGTCGGTCACATTGTTTACAAATATTTTTTCCCATTCTGTAGGTTGTCTTTTTTTTTTTTTACTGTTTCATTTGCTATGCAGGCACTGCATTTTAATTTGGCAGCATCTAAGACTCTCCAGGTGTTGGGATTCAACTATAGCTTATGAGTTCTGATTGTCATTTGTCTGTTCACTTTGATCTGGCACAATGAGCATTAATACTTACTTATCTTTTCTAAGGACAAGGCCTCTCTCCCCCACTCCTCCTCTCTCTCTTGCAACGTCTAATTTGTTAGAAGGAAAGATGATAAACTAGCCAAGGAAAACCTAAACCTTTGACTTTAATGTATTGGCGTCATAAACACCATGTTTTGTTTTGTTTTTTAATTAGTTTTTAGTTAGTTATCTGAGCATCTTGAAGTGGCAAGTTAGTTATTTGCTTAGCTTTTTCTTAATAACATAAATGAAATGAGAGAAAAGTAACCAGGATACATTTTCTGACTTTGGTGAAAGGACTATGACTCATCTTGTTAAAGGCGTGCAGGGATCTTAATTTCAGAGAATAACATATGTTAGTCCCAACTGTTTCTATATCCATTGTGATCATGACAAGATTTGGAGAAAATGTTGTAAAAGCATATTTACTTTCATTCTATTCACTTTATGAAACAGAATGGTCCAGGAAATAGACATTGAGTGGACAATAACATCATGCCATTACTTAAATGTGTTGGCAGGAACTTAACTTGCACCTTACAGGGGTAAGCCAGCTTCATTTTGCATAACTCTAAAAGTTTTTTAAAGTTACTTGTTTGAAACCCGATTCTATACATATCAAAACCTCTTATGATTTATTAAGAACCTGGGGAGGTATAAGACTTACATATAAGGAGTAACGGACTTTGAAGAAAAAAGAGGTTTCTAAGTGGCTCTTGGGGTACAATTTAAAGGGTACAGTTAGGATAACGGAGTGAGGGATATAGGCAATGGTTTCACTAATTACTTAATTGTCAGATTCACTTGCTTCTCTAGTTTACAACAGAGGTAATCATTTAATAAACAAGACTTTGGTGAGCTAGAGAAATGGAAAAAAATATCACTCAAGAATAAGCACAGATAAAAATCAATTTCCAAAGCCTCTTGATACCAGTGATTTTCCACTCCTGTTGGGATTTTGATTTCTTTCCAGAAGAATTGCAGCAGTGGCCTCCTGCCAGAGGAGAACAATATTCAGCTTACAGTGCCAACTGCCACTTATAGCTATCTCTCCAGTTGTAGAAGCCCCTCAGATTTTTATATTTGCTGCTTATTAAAAAGCTCTTGACTTTCCCTTGGCTCACTGATTGAGGAATGCCTGGGAGCCTACATGCAACAGGTGATCCCATTCCTGTCAAACAAATGCCATCACACTGTGGGTAGGTACAGAAGGCTAGCCTGAGTGGCCACTGATTCCTTCCACCAATTCAGGCTAGCCTCTCATCAGTATACTGTAACTTATTTAGATTTTGTGGCAGGCGTCTGAAAGTCAACATAATAGGTGTAGATGCTTCCAAAGGCCATTCTTTTCCTTCATTGGTTTCCAGCCATAAAATCACTTGCTTTCATTGTCTATACACAGCCCAAAATATCAAGATAGCTATCACACAGCCCATACATTTCTGACCTTGTCCTCTCTGTCCTCTTCCTTTATGCTCCTTGTTTATCATTTCCTGAATGTCTTCATAAGTGAAATGACTCTGGTAAGAACCTTTACCTAGTGTTTAAAATAGAACGTAAGTAATGGAGTTTGCCATTTTCTTTCCATATCGTCCTTCACTTAAAGCAGTGACTTTGTGTTGGAGTCACATGGAGAGCTTTAAAAGATTCTAGTCACATTTAAGTTTAAAAAACACTGATTTAAAAGTTGCAGCAGTTATAAAATAAGAATAATGTTTTGCCTTATTTTGGTAACCAACCGTATTCTTCAATTTTTAAACATTCATACTCTAAGAGTATTTGTTTTGCTTTGAAATACAGTGCTTCATATTGTGTCATGAATATGGAAGTGACCACAAATAAGAATATATGTGATCTTACATATACAGAAAAGTATTATGAGATGAGGTAAAGGGTGGGAAATATACCAATGCTACTCTGAGTTCATAATTGAATAATCACTTACTCTGCCTTAATTGCCTCATCTCCAAAATCTGAAGGTTAAACCAGGTAGGTCTAATACCTTCTGGCTTCTTTCTCTGATCCTGTCATCAGTACCACTTCATTTCTGAGGATACTGATTTCTCCATAGAGCTAGGTGGAAGGGGATATTTAAACCCTCTGGAAATATTATATTTAAACAGTATCAACTTACTAATAAGGCCATGTTTCTATGATTGTAATTATCCGGTTGTAGCAAGACAGGGCAAGTGTATTTATTTTCTCCTTTTCTCCTCAGTCTTGTCCCTCCCGCCAGATTTGTTGCAACAACTCATTGCAACTCATTGAGACCAAAAATTCCTTCTTTGGTTAGTAACTTAATGGCTAAATTACATTTATCAATTCAAATGGAGATGATTATAATTAATTATTTAATAAAACATAAGTAAGTATGAATCATGAAGAAAGATCATTTTCCTAGGTTGAATTTTTTTAAGGTTAATAAAGATATGTAAAGGTTAGGTTAGATGTTTTCTTAAACTACAAACTGTTTTCATTTTTGAAATGAGTAAGCATTTGTTTGTATAAGTAATATGTATTCATTGTAGAAAATGTGGACTCTTCAGGAAAGCACAAAGAACTAAATAACTTACTGGTATTCCAACCACTGAGAGAGATGCTCTTTTCACAGCTGGGCTTATTTCTTTGTTTCACAAATATGAATTCCTTTTAAAAAATAAAATTAGGAGCAAATTATGTATATAAGTTTCTCACTTGCTTGTTTAAATATATTGTCTTTAAATATTATAGATATAAAAATTTAATATATTCATAATATATTAGGGAAATGCTGTAAGTAATAACCATTCCCTCAAACTTAGATATTTAAGATGTAGACCACATTTTTAAGGGGCAGAGTTGCTATTATAACTCATGATTTTTAGACCTATTGGGAATGAGAAAAACCAGGTTACCTTGTGAGAATTTGAGACTCTCTTGGATGGCTATACAGTGAGCATCCTAACCCTCTTAGCTAACATTAAAGGGATGCTATTTAAAACTAGTTTAAAAGGCTTCCAGTCTGTTGAAAGATCCCCACATATTGTAAAGTCTCATTGTTTGCGGCCCTCTTCTGTGGGTCCTGCCTGTGCCCTGTGGCTCATTGTTGTCTGCCTACTGAGACGGCCAGGCAATCTTGATTCTCTGTGGTCCTCCCAAGGTTGAAATTCTGTCTGGAGATCTGGACTTCCTCGCCTGGGCCCTCCTGTAGGTGCCCCAGCCTTGCCTCCTGACCTTGCATGTAGTCACTGGTCTTTCAACCAAGAAGACCCCGTACCTCACAACTTGGAATGCATGCACCTTGATCATGGAGCAGGAGGGCTTTAATCTCTGGGGACCATACAGTGTCACACGACTCTTCCTAAGAGATCAGCACAATAGCCTATAATTCAAAAAAGGACCACTGTTGAGTTTTTCAAAATAAAGGTAGCCCATTCCTTTCTTCATGCTGGTAAACCTCTGGAATAGTAAGGCTGTTATCCCTGACCTTCAGCACTTCACGTATGTCTGTTGTCCAGGTTCAGGTCACTGTGATCCTTTCTGTTCTGCATGTGGACACGTTTGAAGTTGTGCATATAATGCATCAGTTTCCATTCCTGGCTTTTCACAGTTGATTGTCCTGAAGACCTGCTGGTCTTATCTTCACAGAAGATTGTAGAATATTATTTTTAGAGAATAATTATTTCCTCTCTGTGCATTTATGCTAATTCACTAATTTGTATATCCATGTATAACTGATTTGCTCTATTTTTAAGTTCCTGAAAATTCAGCAAGTTGCTGTTTTACCGTTTATTTCTTATGATTAAAATGTGTTTGATACAAACACATTTGTTCTTAGTTCACCTATTTTAAGTTTTTTACCATCAATCTAAAGGCTTGTTACTTGTTCTTATTGGCCATGCGGTTTCTGTCATATTGATGGAAGACACTAATCTGAAGATTAAAAACTGTAGTAATGTACTTAGTACAAAACATTGTTTAATGTGCTTGAGACCAAAAATAATAACTCTTCGGGGTTCTTTTCTCTCCTGGTTTTCAGGGTGCTGGTTGCACAGCCCTGGTGGTAGCTGTGGTCGCAAGGAAGCTGGAACTTACCAAAGCAGAAAAGCACGTGCACAACTTCATGATGGACACTCAACTGACAAAAAGAGTAAGTTACCACCCTTGTATCTCCAAAGGGAATATTAGTGTTTTTTCTTTCTTTGGTTTAAATTTTTATTTTATTTTATGTTGGAGTATATAGTTGATTTACAATGCTGTGTTAGTTTCAGGTGTTCACCAAAGTGATTTAGTTATACATACACATATATCTATTCTTTTTCAGATTCTTTTCCCACATAGGTTATTACAGAATAATGAATAGAGTTCCCTGTGCTATACAGTAGGTCCTTGTTGTTTATCTGTTTTATACATAGTAGTGTGTATATGTTAATCCCAAACCCTTAATTTATCCCCTCCCACACCTTTCCCCTTTGGTAACCATAAGTTTGTTTTCAAAGTCTGTGAGTCTGTTTCTGTTTTGTACATAAATTCATTTGTATCATTTTTTTAGATTCCACATATGTGATATCATGATATTTGTCTTTGACTTACTTCACTTAGTATGAGAATCTCTAGGTCCATCCATGTTGCTGCAAATGGCATTATTTCATTCTTTCTTATGGCTGAATAATATTTCATTGTATATATGTACCACATCTTCTTTATCCATTCGTCTGTAGGTGGACGTTTAGGTTGCTTCCATGTCTCGGCTATTGTAAACAGCGCTGAAATGAACATTGGTGTGCATGTATCCTTTCGAACCATGGTTTTCTCCAGATATATGCCTAGGAGTGGGATTGCTGGATCTTATGATAGCTCTATTTTTAGCTTTTTAAGGAACCTCCATACTGTTCTCCACAGGGCTGCACATTCTCACCAACAGTGTAGGAGGGTTCCCTTTCCTCCACACTGCCTCCAGCATTTGTTGTTTGTAGATTTTCTGATGATGCCCATTCTGACTGGTGTGATAACTCATTGTAGTTTTGATTTGCATTTTTCTAATACTTAGTGATGTTGAGCATCTTTTCACGTGCCTCCTGGCCATCTGTATGTCTTCTTTGGAGAAATGTCTATGTAGGTCTTCTGCCCATTTTTTGATTGGGTTGTTTGGTTTTTTGTTGTTGAGTTGTATGAGCTTTTTGTATATTTTGGAGATTAAGACCTTGTCAGTCGCATCATTTGCAAATATTTTCTCCCATTCTGTGTGTTGTCTTTTCGTTTTGTTTATGGTTTCCTTTGCTGTGAAAAAGCTTTTAAGTGTAATTAGGTCCCATTTGTTTATTTTGTTTTCATTTTCAGTACTCGAGGCAGTGGATCCTAAAAGATATTGCTGCAATTTATGTCAAGGAGTGTTCTACGTTTTCCTGTAAGAGTTTTATGGTATTTGGTCTTACATTTAGGTCTTTAATCCATTTTGAGTTTATTTTTGTGTACAGTGTTACAGAATGTTCTAATTTCAGTCTTTTACATGTAGCTGTCCAGTTTTCCCAGCACCACTTATTGAAGAGACCATCTTTTCTCTATTGTATATTCTTTTTTTTTTTTTTTTTTTTAAAGCCTTGAAACTGCAGTCTTTTTTTTTTTTTTTTTTTAAGAAATTCACGTTCTTTTATTTATTTATTTATTTATTTATTTATGACTGTGTTGAGTCTTCGTTTCTGTGCGAGGGCTTTCTCTAGTTGCGGCAAGTGGGGACCACTCTTCATCGCGGTGTGCGGGCCTCTCACCATCGCGGCCTCTCCTGTTGCGGAGCACAGGCTCCAGACGCGCAGGCTCAGTAATTGTGGCTCACGGGCCCAGTTGCCCCGTGGCATGTGGGATCTTCCCAGACCAGGGCTGGAACCCGTGTCCCCTGCATTGGCAGGCAGATTCTCAACCACTGCGCCACCAGGGAAGCCCTATTGTATATTCTTGCCTCCTTATTGTAGATTAATTGAACATAAGTGTGTGGGTTTATTTCTGGGCTTTCTATCCTGTTCTGTTGATCTATTATTTCTGTTTTTGTGCCAGTACCATACTGTCTTGATTACTGTAGTTTTGTAGTATAGTTTGACGTCAGGGAGCCTGATTCCACTAGCTCCATTTTTCTTTCTCAAGATTGCTGTGGCTATTCAGGTTCTTTTGTGTTTCCAAACAAATTTTAAGACTTTTTGTTCTAGAACTGCAGAAAATTGGGAATTTAAAAGGGATTGCATTGAGTCTGTAGATTACCTTGGGTAGTATAGTCATTTTGACAGTAATTGATTCTTCCAATCCAGGTACATGGTATATCTTTGCATCTGTTTGTGTCCTCTTCAATTTATTTCATCAGTGTCTTATAGTTTTCTGAGTACAGGTTTTTTACCTCCTTAGGTAGGTTTATCCTAGGTATTTTATTCTTTTTGATGCAATGATTAATGGGATAGTTTCCTTAATTTCTCTTTCTGACCTTCAGTTGTTTGTTAGTGTATAGGAATGCAAGAGATTTCTGTGTATTAATTTTGTATCCTGAAACTTTACCAAATTCATTGATGAACTCTAGTAGTTTTCTGGTATCATCCTTAGGATTTTCTGTGTTTAGTGTCATGTCATATCATGTCTACTTCTTTTCCAGTTTGGATTCCTTTTATTTCTTTTTCTTCTCTAATTGCTATGGCTAGGACTTGCAAAATTATGTTGAATAAAAGTGGTGAGAGTGGACACGCTTGTCTTGTTCCTGATCTTAGAGGAAATGCTTTCAGCTTTTCACCATTGGGTATGATATTAACTGTAGGTTTGTCGTATATGGCCCTTATGTTGAGGTATATTCCCTCTATACACACTTTCTGGTGAGTTTTTTATCATAAATGTGTGTTGAATTTTGTCGAAAACTTTTTCTGCATTTATTGAGATGATCATTTGGGTTTTATTCTTCAGTTTGTTAATGTGATGTATCACACTGATTGATTTGCAAATATTGAAAAATCCTTGCATCCCTGGGATAAATCCCTCTTGATCATGGTGTGTGATCCTTTTCATGTACTGTTGGATTCAGCTTGCTAGTATTTTGTTGAGGATTTTTGCATGTATGTTCATCAGTGATACTGGCCTGTAAGTTTCTTATTTTGTGGCATCTTTGTCTGGTATCATGGTGATTATGGCCTCATAGAATGAGTTTGGAAGTGTTCCTTCCTCTGCAATTTTTCAAAATAGTTTCAAAAGGATAGGTGTTAACTCTTCTGTAGATGTTTGATAGAATTCGCCTGTGAATCCATCTGGCCCTGGACTTTCATTTGTTGGGCGTTTTTTAATCACAGTTTCAATTTCAGTGCTTGTGACTGGTCTGTTCATATTTTCTATTGCTTCCTGGTTCGGTCTTGGGAGATTGTACCTTTCCAAGAATTTTTCCATTTCTTTGAGGTTGTCCACTTTATTGGCATATAGTTAGTTGCTTGTAGTAGTCTTATGATCCTTTGTATTTCTTTGGTGTCAGTTGTAACTTCTCCTTTTTCATTTCAATCGTTTCATTTATTGATTTGAGCCCTCTCTCTTTCTTGATGAGTCTGAATAAAGGTTTATCAACTTTATCTTTTCCAAGAACCAGCTTTGAGTTTTATTAATCTTTGCTATTGTTTTCTTTGTTTCTATTTCATTTATTTCTGCTCTGATCTTTATGATTTCTTTCCTTCTACTAACTTTGAGTTTTGTTTGTTCTTTCTCTAGTTGCTTTAGGTGTAAGGTTAGGTTGTTTGTTTGGGATTTTTCTCGCTTCCTGAGGTAAGATTGTATTGCTATAAACTTCCCTGTTAAAGGTGCTTCTGCTGTGTCCCATAGCTTTTGGATCATCATGTTTTAATTTGTCTCTAGGTATTTTTTTATTTCCTCTTTGATTTCTTCAGTGATCCATTGGTTGTTTAGTAACACATTGTTTAGCTTCCATGTGTTTGTGTTTTTTATAGTTTTTTTTTTACCCCCTTGTAGTTGATTTCTAATCTCATAGCATTGTGCTCAGAGAAGATGCTTGGTATGATTTCAGTTTTCTTGAATTTATCAGTGCTGGGTTTATGGCCCAGTATGTGATCTATCCTGGAGAGTGTTCCATGAGCACTTGAGAAGAAAGTGTATTCTTCTCTTTTTGGATGGAATGCTCTATAAATATCAATTAAGTCCATCTGATATATTGTGTCATTTAAGACCTGTGCTTCCTTAATGATTTTCTGTCTGGATGATCTGTCCATTGCTGAAAGTGGGGTGTTAAAGTCCCCCACTATTATTGTGTTACTGTCGATTTCTCCTTTTATGGCTGTTGGCATTTGCCTTGTGTATTGAGATGCTCCTATGTTGGGTGCATAAATATTTACAATTGTTATATCTTCTTCTTGGATTGACCCCTTGATCATTATGTAGTGTCCTTCCTTGTCTGTTGTGACAGTCTTTTATTTTAAAGTCTATTTTGTCTGATACGATAATTGCTACTCCAGCTTTCTTTTGATTTCCATTTACATGGAATATCTTTTTCCATCCCCTCACTTTCAGTCTGTATGTATGTGTCCCTAGATCTGAAGTGAGTCTCTTGTAGACAGCATATATATGGGTCTTGTTTTTATATCCATTCTGTGTCGTTTGGTTAGAGCATCTAATCCATTTACATTTAAGGTAATTACCAATATGTATGTTTCTGTTGCCATTTTCTTAATTGTTTTGGGATTATTTTCATGGGTCTTTTTTCTTCCTTTCCCCTTTTGTTCTCTTCTCTTCTGATTTGATGACTATCTTTAGTGTTGTGTTTGGATTCCTTTTTGTGTGTATATCTGTTGTAGATTTTTGGTTTGTGGGTACCATGAAGTCTTGATATAGCAGTCTACAAGATTGTTTTAAGTTGCTGGTCTCTTAGTTTCAAATGCATTTCCAGTATCCTGCATTTGAACTCTCCTCTTCTCACAATTGCTGGTTTTGATATCATATTTGTGTGTGGATTATTTCCTACCTTTACTGTACGTTTGCCTTTACTGATGAGCTTTCCCAGTTGTAATTTTCTTGTTTCTAGTTGTGTCCTTTTCTTTCCCACCTAGAGAAGTTCTTTTAGCATTTGTTGTAAAGCTGGTCTGGCGGTGCTGAATTCTCTTAGCTTTTGCTTGTTTGCAAAGCTTTTCATTTCTCCATTGAATCTGAACGAGAGCCTTGCTGGGTAGAATATTCTTGATTGTAGCTTTTCCCCTTTCATCACTTTGAATATATCATGACACTCCCTGCAGAGTTTCTGTGGAGAAATCAGCTGATAACCTTATGGGGATTCCCTTCTTGCTTTTAATATTTTCTCTTTGTCTTTAATTTTTGTCAATTCAATTAATATGTGTCTTGGCATGTTCCTCCTTGGGTTTATCCTGTATGGGACTCTCTGCACTTCCTGGACTTCAGTGAGTGTTTCCTTTCCTATGTTAAGGAGGTTTTCAGCTATTATCTCTTCAAATATTTTCTCAGGGTCTTTCTCTCTCTCTCTTCTCCTCCTGGGACCCCTATAAGGTGAATGTTGGTGCATTTACTGTTGTCCTGAGGTCTCTGAGACTGTCTTCATTTCTTTTCTTTTCATTACTTTTTCTTTATTCTGCTTTGAGGCAGTGATTTCCACCATCTGTCTTCCAGCTCACTTATCTGTTCTTCTGCCTGATTTATTCAGCTATTGATTCCTTCTAATGTATTTTTTCATGTTAGTAATTGTATTATTCATCTCTGGTTATTTGTTCTTTGTTTATCTAGATCTTTGTTAAACATTTCCTGTATGTATCTTTTAGGTTTGTGCCTCCATTCTTTTTCCATGATCTTGGATCATCTTTACTATCATTATTCTGAATTCTTTTTCAAGTAGCTTGCCTATCTCCACTTAACCTAGTTGTTCTTTTGGGGTTTTATCTTGTTCCTTTGTCTGGAACATATTCCTCTGCCATCTCATTTTGTCTAACTTTCTGTGTTTGCAGTCCCACACGCTGCAGGATTATGGTTCCTCTTGCTTCCGGTGTCTGCCCACTGGTGGGTGGTGCTGGGTCTTGTCCCTCTGGTGGGCAGGGCCATATCAAGGGGTGTGTTTTTAGGCAGCTGTGCACTCAGGAAGCTTTTAAGCAGCCTGTCTGCTCTTGGGTGTTGCTGTGTTCTTGCCCTGTTTGTTGTTTGCCCTAAGGTGTCCCAACACTGGAGCCTTCAGGCTGTTGGGTGGGGCAAGGTCTTGGCATCAAAATGGCAGCCTCCAAGACAGCTCACACCTATGAGTGCTCCCCAGTACCTCTGCCACCAGTGTCCTTTTCCCTGCAGTGAGCCACAGCTGCCCTTCCACCTCCCCAGGAGACCCTCCAAGAGCAGCAGGTAGGTAGGTCTGCTCTAGGCTCTAATGAAGTCACTGCTTTTTCCCCTGGGTTTCGGTGTGCACGAGACCTTGTATGCATCCTCCAAGAGTGTCAGTTCTGCTTCCCCCAGTCCTGTGGAGTTCCTGCGATCAAGTCCCACTGACCTTCAAAGCCAAACGCTCTGGGGGCTCCTCCTCCTGATGCCAGTCCTGCAGACTGGGGAGCCTGATGTGGGGCTCAGAACTCTCTCTGTGATATAATTATGTGGGAGAACCTCTGCAATATAATTATTTTCCACTTTGTGGGTCATCCACCCAGTGGCTATGGGATCTGATTGTATGGCAAATGCACCCCTCTTACCATCTTGTTGTGGCTTCTTCTTTGTCTTTGGAAGTAGAATATCTTTTTTGGTAGGTTCCAGTCCTTTTTTATTGATGGTTGTTCAGCAGTTAGTTGTGGTTTTGGTGTTTTCATGAGAGGAGGTGAGCTCAGGTCCTTCTTCTACTCTGCCATCTTGTCTGGGGCTCCTGTTTTCTTTCAATTTGGGGCAATAATAGTTTTTACTTTGACCTCTGAAGCTGAAATGATATGGTTTAAAGTTAAGGCATTCTTGGAGTCAGTTCCATTTTTTCACATTGAGAATAAACTCTTCCTAACTTTAGGTCAGTCAGGAAATAATTGGAAAACCTTGGTATTTACTCAAGTATAAAAATAAACCACATAAATCTAAAATAGGCATACTTAACATTTAAGTTTGCAGCATGCAAGAGGAGACCAATATTGGATTGAGTAGGAAAGAATATACCATCAGTGTATTATAAAAACTTTTATGGGAAGGTGGTTCAACTGATATTTTATTGAGCTTCTGTGAGATAGTCACTGTTCTAAAGACTGGGGTTGCAAAGACAAAGAAAAAAAACCCACTACCTTTAGGACCCCAAGGTAGGGGTAGAGAGATGTTGAAAATGGTATGGCATCCAGACAGGAGAAAACAGTCATCACAGTTTTTACAGAGCCCTTGCTCTGTGCCAGCCACTGCTCTAAGCTTGTCACATTAGAGCAGTGGCTGGCACACTTGTCTCATCCTTACAACTTTCTGAGTGAAGTGCTAGGATCATAGCCATTATACAAATGTGGAAGCCAAGACCCAGAGGCTAGGTATCGCATGTAAAAAGAAAAAGATTTGTAGCATGCTAAATTTTTAGCCTCTCTTCATACTCACTTGGGACACCAAAATAACAAGGTCAAAAATAACAAAATTATTTTACACCAGTCATCTTGCTATATAACCACTCCTCAACATGGAATCTAATTGGTCTGTCATTGAAATAACAAAATACGTTGTCATACTTTACTTTACCCATAAAAGAATCAAGAGAGGTCTCAAGCAGCATTCTAATTGTAGTGTTTTTACTCACTCTACATCTTATCTATCAGACACTATTTTGAGACTTCATTGCAGTTAGTAGGTCCACACAATTCTAGATGATCAAAGACACTCACTTGCCACCATGCTTTCAACCTGGATTTACCACTTTGGAATGTCTTCTACTTTACACAGTTTTCTCTCATTTTCTTCAGTTCCTGAATTCATTCTCTAAATTCGTGAACATTTCTAAATGTTACAGGGAAGCACACAGAGGGTGGAAAGAGAGAGGTAAAAGAGCTGAGTGGAAGGTTGGGGTTCTTGTAACCTTCAAGGATATCCTAGGAAATGAAAAAACATGCACATTACATTATTAGTCCACATCTAATCCAAAACTGTAGCACATGTTTCATGTATCTCATTGTGTGTTTAAGGATCAGAAGTTGTACAATATCAAAAAAATATTTCTTCCATAAAGTCCCTTGTATAATCCAAATAATTTTATCATGAAGATTATGTTTTCACAGGAATTAAGTTAATGCCACACTTAAGACACTATGTAGAAAAATACCTTAAAACACTGTATAATCCATATATATCCATGTACTGATAAATCTTTTCAATAGAAAAAAAAAACTTGTGACAGAATCCAAATAATGAAAATTTTTTAAAAAACAAATTAATTAGCATATTTAGACAGATTTCCCCTTGTTTTATTTTGAGAAGGAAAGAAAGTAATTTCTTTACATTTACCTTGGGATATTGATATTCCATATCTTTATTATTGAAACATTTTTGGAAAACACAAGGGCTTTGATTTAAAAGTCTACCGTTTAACATGGTTGTATACTGCTTTTGATGAGGATGTATGTGAGAATCACAGAAGTCTCCCAGTTTCTTTCAGGAGACACTCCAGGTTGATTTTACACTTTAGCTGAGGGTCCCTCAACCTCAGCACTATTGGCCTTTGGGGCTGGATGTTTGTTGTATGGGACTTTCTTGTATGTTGCAGCATGTATAGCAGCATCCTTGGCCTCCACTCACTAGAAGCTAGATGCCAGCAGCACTTCCCCTAACTTGTGACAACAAAATTGCCTCTAGACTTTGCCACATGTCTCCTAAAGGGACAAAGCCTCCACAGTGAGAACCACTGCTTTTGCTTGTTATTCCCCAAAGATTTGGAGGTGGGGACAAGTCCCCTTAACAGATACTCTTTGACCATGCTGAATTTATTGTCATCATTTTCCTGGGAATAATGTATTCATTTCACAAAAATATACTGTGGACCTAACGTAGTCAGGTTTCTGAGTTAACTACTATAGTCCAGGGATCAGATATTTTTACGCTTTTATAATGCCATTCCTTCAGTAAATCAGATGAAAGTTCTGTTTCTTCCTGCTTGGCAGAAAAATGCGCTTGTGCTCTTGCTAATGTTGCTCTTGGGTCCCCTTATGGATTCAGGGTGTAGATCATGCATCTAGATGACCTTCCTTTAGTTTTTATGGCTAGAACTCATTTCCCCAGTCAAGTTTTCTGATGTTACTGCTTTTCTGTCATAAGTAAGTTCTTGTATACATTTGATAAACTCCCTGTAGATAATGTTGAATTAGGAGTCATATTGTTGGTAGAAAGCTTTTTCAGTAAAAAGTACTGTTCTAGTTTCAAAATTCACATTCTCCATCATGCTTATGATGCTTTATTAATTCTATTATCTCACTACTATTGCTTAAAAGCGCAGCTACTTTGAAGTATTTCTTGCGAACAGAGTCTCTAATAAATAGGTCTGAGAAAGACACTCGAGCAGGCTTGCTGACAGGTCTATTTTTATAGGCAAAATGTCACTAAAATCAAACATAAATTTCTAGTTTATGATTCCCATTCCATTATTATATGCAATATAGCATATGAAAATAATAGCCCTTTTATGTTTCTCTCTGTATTATTTTATACAAAGTTATCAATTAATGAGTGTCATTGATTCCATTTGGTTATTTATGGAATTTTTAAGTGGACCCTTTTTATAATTTTTAAATAAAAAATCTAAAATACTGAATGATCAATTAAAAATTATTTCTGGATAATAACCAAGAATTAACAAGGACCTTAAAGCCATACATAGTTACTAAGATGAGAGATTAAAAATGAAAATATCCTCTGAAACACTACATCGAAGTTTTTTGATGGTCAACAGGGATAGTGGTCACAGACATTCTGAAATCTTAATATGACTTTTTTAACATTCATATTGCTTTTCTTTAAATGATAGATTGATTATTCTTCCAGGAAGAAATGGAACCTTCCAAGCCTTCCAGTGTGTATTTTAACTAAACTGAACAATTTCCATGAAAAATTATTCACCATGTACAAAGTTTGAGGAACAATTTTATACAGAAATCATTTCTCTGTGGGACTACGTTAACCACATGAAATACTATATTTGAAAGTAGAACACACAATTCACTGGGCACGAGCATTAATGGAGGATTGTCCTATATAATTCCAAAAGTTTACATAACACTCTGCAATTCAAAAATGGCCAATAGGTCCATGTAACCTGAATAATCTAAGGATTTCAAAATCAAAGCATAATAGCGATAACTTATAAGTAGGCTTAGTAAGACAGAAACGGCTATTTAATAGATTGGTAGCATATGACCTTACAGACGCAACGTGTTTACCATGCTAAAGCTTTAGGAAATATATTATTATTACTATTCATTCAGGTTTGAACCAAAAAGAAATCTTGGAGTTTGGCCCTCTGGCTACTTTCATTTTGGAAAGAAACTTGAAAACAAGCAATTCTGAGAACCCAGGCATAATTTTTAAAGTCGCTAGATGTACCATGAAGGATAATTATACATATTAACGTCCACTGTGGGTGTTTCCAATCCTGTTAAGAATTCTCAATAACATCCATAATAAGAACACTATTATGTAATTATATGTAATTATGTAATTTTGTTTCTTGCATATCTCTTAACAAACAAGTGAACAGAAATTCTAGAGGATTTACTGTGTGTAGCTTTTATATCATGCTTGGCTACATATCCCAGTGGGTTAAAATACAAGTGCATGGATCCCTTGACCTTGCCTTGTTCCATTCACCCCACCGCAGGTACCTGGTCTCACGGAGAACTGGGCTGGCAAGAAAGGTTGGTGCCCTGAGCACATCCATCCCCGCTGCTGCAGGGGCAGTGAGAGCACATGATGTCCTACTAAGCTGCACAGGCTTAGTGGCCTTGACTTTGTCCCCCAGGCATCCTGGAGGCATCACCCACAGCATATAGAGCAACATTTTACTGTAATTATCAGAATGAGAGGCAAGAAACTCTCCTGCCTCAAAAAAGCCTCTGAAGGGAGAGGCAAGAGGAAGAAAAAGAAAGTAGTAAAAAGCAAAGGAAATCTATAAACAAAGTAGCCTGTTAAATAACTCTCTAATTGTATGTATCATATAGGGTTGAACGAAGCAAACATTCAGTTAAAAGTCAATCAGCTTTAAGAGCTTTTGTGGTTTATAAAGTATTGTTTCACATAAAAAATATATTTTACCTTACTACCTATGGCTTTAATAATTTATAATTACCTAGGAGTCAGCAATATAACATGTCATGTCCTTTATACCTATGAAAGTGGGTTGAAGGCATCTAGTGACTATTACTACTTTTCATAGTATAAATAGCTTATAGGGCCTTTGTTTTCTCAAATTATTACTAAAATATCTGATTATTTTATGCCTTTCAAAATTTTTCTGATAAAAGACTTGCATTTGAATTGACCACTAATTTGTTTTTAATTTTTATTTTATATTGGAGTATAGTTGATTGCAATGTTGTGTTAGTTTCAGATGTACAGCAGAGTGAGTCAGTTATACATATACATGTATCTATTCTTTTACAAATTCTTTTCCCATTTAGGTCATCACAGAATATTGAGCAGAGTTCCCTGTGCTATAGTAGGTCCTTGTTGGTTATCTATCAATGTTTTAAATATAGCAGTGTGTACATGTCAATTAGTGAGGTCGAACAAATGTTCTTATTTTCCTTTTTCCCTGTGTGAGTGTGTCTTTGGGGGTAGAGAAAATGGAGAGAGGAAGAGAAGGTTCCTGTTAAGAAAGGGCCCACCTTTCACTTTCCTTGTTCTGTGAAGTAGAGGAAATAAGTTGTATTTCATAGTGGCGCTGGGCCATTAATTGGCAACATATAATACAGCTACTAATTATTGAGAGATATCTGTGAATCCCTCGTACCAACTCTCATGGTATCTAGCAAGTGATAGAGACTCAATAAATTTGTTGAATTAATAAATGGAAATGCTCTGACCCCTTTAGATCCTAGGTCTCTTCTTTAAACCTGTACACCCTTCTTATCAGGAGGGTCCTTTGGTTGATAAATATGCATCTATGGTTATGATTAGAAGTTTTTATGATACAAATTATGTATAATATGGTGCCAAATTTAACACCATAGACATTTATTTAATACCAGCTATGCCAAAAGCACTGAGCTAGGGAGAAACAATGACATGACCTCTAAAACTTTGTAAATGCCCTGGAAAGTGGAGCAGGGGCTCCAGAGTTACATTGTTACATGACTATAGAGCAGGGTTCTTAACTGCAAATAAACTTTCATCTCAATGATCACAAATGCACAGACCTACTTCTCCTCTCCCCCGTTTTTCCTGTAAATTTGGATTAGCATTTTCATGTAACAATTCCCATCCTTCGAACCTGTAAAACACTGAGGTGTTTCCTCCCTGTCTTCTGTTCCCTTTCAACCCTATGAGGAACCAAGGAAAAAAATCTACTATTATCAGTAGAGGATAAGTTTTTCTATGTTTGGATATATTGTTTTGTTTCTGCTGTATTGAAAAGTAGCAGTTAAATAAGATGCTTTAAGAGATTTATTCCTGTATTTGAAAGAGAGTTAGTTAGAAACGGGATGTTTCACCATAAATGGATATATTTCACAGTTCTTAAAAGCAGCTGTAGGGATTTCATTTTCAGATGAGGAGTCAGTTATTTTTCAGCCTGTCATCTACATTGCATGTTTAGTGAATACAAATCCTACAATATAAAGTCCAGGGGTTATCGCCCACTGCAGTACACTCTGAAATTGAGGTTCCCTACTCCCTTCCAGTCATTCCCCCACCATCCCAAAGAAAAAGAATCATTTAAAATACATTAAGGACAAGCATTGGATCACCTTTGAAAATTTTATAGACTTTAACAATTTGGCATTTGCTCTTTGTAGATGAGAATCCAAACCAAAATTAATTGCTGTGTTCTACTCCAAACACTGCTATGTTCAACTGCTGTGTTCTTGTCTCATCACTTCTTACCCAGTTTTCTAGCTGCCTCACTGGTCTGTGTTCTAGATTCTTACTCTGTGTCTTGAGCTGATAAAACCAGGGAGGGAGGATATACCAGGGCCCTTACCAGTCCTCCAGGCAGTACATCTGCTCAGAGAGCTGAGACCTCCAGTAGCCAGCCCTTCTCCTTGCTAGCAGGGAAGGGCCTGTCCCAACCCCAGGCAGTGCTGGCTAGTCACTTCCCACTCCTCTCTCTTTAAAAGCGAGGTCCTCCTACAAAGCTACAGTCATCAAAACAGTATGGTACTGGCCCAAAAACAGAAATATACATCAATGGAACAGCATAGAAAGCCCAGAAATAAACGCACACACCTGTGGTCAATTAAGCTATGACAGAGGAGACAAGAATATACAATGGAGAAAAGACAGTCTCTTCAATAAATGGTGCTGGGGTAACTAGACAGCTACATGTAAAAGAATGAAATTAGAACACTCACTAACACCAAAAATAAACTCAAAATGGATTAAAGACCTAAATGTAAGCGCAGACACTGTAAAACTCTTAGAGGAAAACATAGGAAGAACATTCTTTGACATAAATTGCAGCAAAATCTTTTTTGATCTGTCTCCTGGAGTTATGGAAATAAATAAACAAATGGGACCTAATCAAACTCAAAATCATTTTCACAGCAAAGGAAACCATAAACAAAACGAAAAGACAACCCATAAAAATAGGAGAAAATATTTGCAGACGATACAACTGACAAGGGATTAATCTCCAAAATTTACAAACAGCTCATGTGCCTCAGTATCCAAAAAAAAACCAAACAGCCCAATCCAAAAATGGGCAGAAGACCTAGATAGACATTTCTCCAAAGAAGACATACAGATGGCCAGGAGGCACATGAAAAGATGCTCAACATCACTAATTATTTACAGAAATGCAAATCAAAACTACAATGAGGTATCACCTCACACAGGTCAGAATGGCCATCATCAAAAAGTCTACAAACAATAAAAGCTGGAGAGGGTGTGGAGAAACGGGAACCCTCCTACACTGTTGGTGGGAATATAAATTGGTAAAACAGTGGAGAGTAGTATGGAGTTTCCTTAAAAAAACTAAGAATAGGGCTACCATATGACCCAGCAATCCCACTACTGGGCATATACCCAGAGAAAACCATAATTCAAAAGGATACATGCACCCCAGTGTTCATTGCAGCACTGTTTACAATAGCCAAGACAAGGAAGCAACCTAAATGTCCATCAACAGAGGAATGGATAAAGAAGATGTGGTACAGATAAACAATGGAATATTACTCAGCCATAAATAAAAAACGAAATAATGCCATTTGCAGCAACATGGATGGACCTGGAGATTATCATACTAAGTGAAGTAGTCAGACAGAGAAAAACAAATATCATCATACGATGTCGCTTATATGCAGAATCTAAAAGAAAAATGATACAAATGAACTTATTTACAAAACAGAAACACTCACAAAACAGAAACAGCAACTTAGAGAACGAATTTATGGTTACCAGGGGGAAAGGGTGAGGGATAGATTGCAAGTTTGGGACTGACATATACGCACTAACTGTCTATAAAATAGATAACCGCCAAGCACCTACTGCATAGCACAGGGAAGTCGGCTCAATATTCTGTAATAACCTAAAAGGGAAAAAAAATTGAAAAAGAATGGATACTTGAATGGTTATAACTGAATCACTTTGCTGTACACCCGTAACTAACACATCATTGTTAATCAACTATACTCTGATATAAAATAAAAATTTTTTAATTAAAAATAAAAGCAAGGTCCTCCAACCTCAGCAAATTACACTGCATCCAGTTCCTTACCTTTGCAAAGGAGACCAGTGTCAGATGGAAGAGCCTTCTGAACAGTGACTCTTACCTTGTGAGGAAGAGAAATGATTCCATAAGAACGAAGAACAGGAGTTCACTGGAACACCTTTTAACTTCACTGTGGACATGTCACTTACATGCACTGCTGGTGCTCAACACCCCGCGTTTCATTTTTCTGTTGGCTGGAGCATGTTCTCCATGCAGAATCTAATGAATATCCAGAGGAAGTCACAACTAAAAGCAGTCTCCAGAAACCAGCCATTTTCTTAAAGTGGGTTCTAGCCATACAATTTCACTCAAAAAGAAAACTCAGCGCCATGAAAAAGGGTTCACCATCAGCCACCCAACCTGATGTTTTCTCTGCTAAAGTGAAAAACTACACATACATACTTGGGCCATAGTTTTGGTAAATTATAATACTCTTCCTTATTGTAAATCTAAGTCCTGAAAAGGAGTTTAACAATAATTCTCTCTAACCTTCTCATGTTAGAGCAAACTAAAATCCTGCAAGGTTAGCTTGTCTCCTTGACCTGACTTGGTTGGTCCAAAGTCAAGAACTTAGAACCCATTTCTGAAGCCCAGTTCACTGTTCTGTCTTACCCCACCACACTGCCTGTCTTTAAAAAGTTGTCTTCCTCCACCCAGCCCCCCTCTAGCCTGCAGCTCTCCTTGTGAGACATCCTTTATCCATCACTCAAAAGAATTAAATGAATCAACTTCCCAGAATAAGTAGCTAACAACAAGCACAAGTGAAAGCTCTGGGTCATCAGTTCTTGTCTTGTGAGCAAGGAAGAGGACTTACCAACTTGCAGGAATCTTTGAAGACTTGAAAGTATCAAGAAAGCAAGTGAATGAAGTCTCACTAGGAAGTATTCACACCTTCCATCAGCTGCAGTAAGTCTTGGCAGTGTTACTATAATGCCTTTATCCTTTAGGTTTGTCCTGTCCATGTGAAACGCAGCGTATTTAAATTACCAACAAAATCATGACAACACAGACTCTCTGTCAGTTGATTAAAGTGTGCTAACAAGTATGCAATTTGCTAAGTCACCCTGGGAGGCTGGATGACTGGGTCTTCTTGTACATTCAGCAGTGGAAACATGCCCTTCCTGTAGTGCACAGCCAGAAATGCCGAGCAAGCTTGCAAAGGACAGGGTTAACCTTGGCCTTCTGGCATTTTGCCTTTCTCCAGGGAAACGAAGAACATGGAGAGAGCAACTGCGATACAAGGTGAAGAAGGCAGCACCTCCTGATTTAAAAAAAAAAGAAAAGGTAGTTGAAAAGTTCCTCATGGGGTAGAGTAGAAGTTAGCCCCGAAAGAGATCATTAGCCCCTCATATTTCAAGGTAAGCATTCCCAGACAGATACAGGTACTTTTAAAAAGGCACAGAGTCAAGAAAAAAACTTTTGAGATACAGTTACTAAACAGAGCTAGAGCTTACCATGATCATTGGGATGAAGAGTATGACACCCAGCCAAGTTGCAAAGGATTCTGCTCTGGAATTTATCAACTGCTGTGTTTGTTTGTTTTCCTAACAGGTGAAAAACGCAGCTGCCAATGTACTCAGGGAAACATGGCTAATTTACAAAAATACAAAGCTAGTAAAAAAGATAGATCATGCAAAAGTCAGAAAACATCAACGGAAATTCTTGCAAGCTATTCATCAGTAAGTACCATTCTCCACTTTCATTCTGCATTTGTATCTCTGGGTTTTAATTCTTGCACCTGCTTATTCTTCTTTCATGAGGGAGGGAAAAAGAGAACATTATCATGTTTGTTCCCAGAAGACGTTATTTGGCATTTTAATAATTCCATAATTTTTCTCAGGATTTCATTTGTCAGTTCATTTTATGATTAAAAATCATTTATTATTGGGAGAATAGCCACATAATATATCAATTAAAGTGTCTATTCAGTTTCTTTTTTTTAGATAGAAGCAATAATTTCAGTTAAAATTGTATTCCTTGATTTATTTATTCATATAGTTTGCTCTAAGATGTTTAGTTTGTATCTACTACAGAGTCTTTAAAGAAATTTAACATTTTATGACCCACCTGGACTTTTTAACATACTGTCAAGCATCTTTGTATGAAAGTAGTACATACAATTGACTTAATACTCGAATTTTTAACTTAGTTTTTAATCAGGACTTGGAGGATTTTCTATATGCTACGTGTTCATCATAGATTTTAGAGTTCCTATAGGCCTTGCAGTCATTATTCTGACTTTATCGAGGCCACGGTTATTCAATTTGTTTAAGTCCTTCGTGCCATTTTACTGTTATACCTACCATCATAGACTTGTAAAGTACAAATCTCTATCTAGTAAGTTTCAATGATAATTTGAAAGCACCAGGTCTTTCTCCCCCAGGCTGGCAGCATCCTTACCGTAAGTACATTATGCGGGTGTCAGTTATGATGCCATGCAGCCTTGCTCTTAATGCCATTTCTATATGGGGCAGGGCAGACGCATCACATTTTGTGGGTCAGAAAAGTAGCTTTTCTCATGCAACCTACCAGGGTAATCATGGAAAGGTAGCTAAATACTAGGTATCCTGATTATAAAGGGAGATGTGTTTTCTTAGAGCTAATTAGTACAGCAGACAGGAAGTTCTGAGGCTGAAGTGTTAATTTTACATATTTAGGGAATTCATATGTATATTACACTCACATTCCGTTGAAAACCACCAAGCATTCATCTTTTACCTTTTCACCTGCCATCCACTCTCCTTTTTAAATAGGTATCACTGAAAATGTGGAATATGTCTATAATTATAGACATACATGCACTTGTATAGAAGTTGCTACCTTTCTTAATGAAAATAAAATCCAAGTACCCTGAGCTCTAAAATAGGAGACTCTGCACGTATGGTAGAGTAGCTGGTCCTCATTGCTACTCTTAGCAATTCACACATGTTCTTTCCCTTGCTGCCACCAACACCAAAGTGACATTATTTCTCCTTTAGCTCTGTGACTTGACTGGACACACAACTATGCATTTTCCCCATATAAGGAAAAGAATTTTAAGATAGTACTCTTTCAAAGTCTCGGAGAGAGTAAAAGTGAAAAACACAGAGAGGAACATTGTACTCCATCTGGCTCACAAGCAGGAATTCTCTCCCTGGAGCTCACAGCTACCTTTAATAATCAGGTATCACCACCTAGGACCACTTGCCTCCACATCTTGACTCCTTGAAGCTTAGACCTAAGAGAGTGGGTCCCCTGAGAGATGCTGAGCCTTTACCTCTCCCTCAAGGGTCACCTGGTAAAATTTCCTGGTAGAGTGATCATTCCTACAGCCCCCAAACCGTACAACACAATAACCCCAACATTCATACAAGAGGTACACATGGTATACTGTAGAGAAATCATTCTCTGTACTTTGAATGTTTCGATACTAACCTATATTGTTCAGATCTATTAAAACGAAAACTTACCTTTGCGGGTGTGAGAAAATGTGGTGTCCCAGGATGGAAAGGATGTGAGATGACGTGGAAGTAGGCAAGTGGGTCAGTCTTCGGGCTGAGCATCCACACATCCCATTTCCTCCAGGATTGTATTTGTGTCCCTTCCTGTTAGTGTAACTTACCTGTTCAATATGTAATGAAATGTGACTTGCCTTTGATGCCATTGATAAATTTCCATATAACCAAAAAAAAGAAAACGCTTTGACAATTTTTGTCGTGTAATTCTGTAACCATGTGTAAATGGTGGGTATTTCTATATTTATATAAATTGTCATAGAACTCTTAAGTTTGGAATACATTCACACTCAAAACCCTGGGGGACAATTTACGGGTGTTCATTATAAAATTTTTTCAACTTTGCTTTAGGTTTGAACATTTTTATAATAAAATGTTAGGCAAAAAAATCTTCGGTGAAACTAAGTGTAAAAACTGTCCCTAGGCAATTGGCATATTGCTACAAGCTGTACTGACATGATCTGAAGGGTTTCGTGGTGTAGGTTACATGGGTTGTTCAGCATGCTGCTTTTTGGTAGAGTAACAGAGGAAACCACATGTGATTCTTCTGCTTCTTTCAGACATTTCTCATTGTTTCTTCTGTAGCCTTGTGTACTTCTAAAGTAGATGAGCTTTAAGCAATGCAAAAATGTTCTGAATTGTTTTATAAATTAGTCTTGGGGCTGTTGGGTTTCCTTTGAGGTGGGAGAGTACTTATACTTTGTGAAAAGTAGATGGGCTGGGTGTGGCTAGGTTATGCTAATTATGCATAATTATCTTTCACTGAACTTAGTGAGTGAAGCCATAAAGGAAAGCACACAGGGCTCGATTCCTAAGGGCAAGGCCTTTACTGCCCCAGCCTTGTCAGTCAGCACCGGGTGAAATCGGACCCTGCCACTTGAGGGAAAATGTACCAGTTGACTTGCTACAGCTCTCCTGGCCTCTGCTCTCTTCTGATTTGTCCAGAGAGCTTTTGCAGTTGCTCTCTCCCCTTCTACCAGCCTCCTCTATCTCAACTCTCCTTCTCTTTTCCCAGACTCTCTCCCGGACACATGACCTTCCTAGTCTCTGATGGATGCCTAACTCTGCAGGCCTGTGTCCTCTTTTCAGTAACGTAGCTGTCTTTGGGGATCGTCACTTAGTACCATGAAGCATTCTGTTTCTGTAAAACTTTTACCACTTTTTCTGGTATCAACTTTACCTTTACAGTTTCTCATTCTTCGGTCTCAGCTAGAGATCCATCAATTAACATGAACTTGTCTCACAGCCAAGAAATCCAAAAAACGTGACGTCTATAACAGAGAGTGTTAGGTTACCCCCCCCTTTCAGAAGACCAGGCTTCTCAATAGCCCCAACTTGGAAAAGACATACCCCCCTCAAAAAATTATAATCCTATTGTTTAGAATATCATCTTTGTAACCATATCCTATTCATACTAGGCAAAAAATGTCTCCTATTGTTTACTTGAACATCATGTTTCAAAGAGGCCAAGATGACTTTATACAACTTCTTCCTTCTGAACTCTAGTTCTGGAGGAAGCTATGTGCTTTCAGGTGGGGAAGTATAGTAGCGATGCAGAAGGATGATAATATAATGGAATAGCGTTTCTTTCTGATCAATGTGCCAAAATCCTGCAGAATCTTAACAGGACCTTCCAGCTAATGAATCGAGCCCCCTGTGCATGAATGAACACCACTCTGTGTTATTTTGTTCCAGAATATTTTACAGTTTCTTTTCTTTTGTTTTGTCTTTTTATTTCAACAAAATGAAAATAGAGCTCGGAAGTAAGTTGTGTGAGCCGCTCCTTTCAACATTTGCAGAATTTTCTACCGGCTGCATGCACCCAAGCGGATTCTTTATTTGTGAATTTTAGTAGTCTGATTGCTGCTATGGAAATGTGTTCCAAAATCATGATATTTTCCTGTGATAAGTGAAGTTCACAAGGAAGAAATCAACATATGTTTCTTATTCTTCTTTTTTTGGGGCGGTGGGGGCGGGGAAGAAGTGAAATACACAACTGCACGTTACCTTTTATTCTGGCAGCTGCAGCTTACGTAGGCTTTTTGTACCAGTTCTCCTACCTTTCAGGCAGTCTAAGCAGCAACAAGGCAAGATGATTTAAGTTCAGGGCTACTCTATGTCAGCTTTCCAGATTAGCAGAATATAAGATGGGCAAAATTCTACTGTCAGAAACATAAGTGAGTAATCCAAGAGCAGTAAAGTAGGCTCTGTTGTTTGGAAGAGGAAGGACCCACCTCAGCCAAGGGACCAGCATCGGCCCTTCAACCAGGCTAGTAGAGCTCAGGGCTGTGCTGCCCTCACAAGTTTCTGGAGGCTTCCGTTCTGGTGTCCCCGAACTTCATGTGCCAACTCTGCTATGACTTACCTAAATTTCAAAAGAAAGCTTGATATAAATCCCTATCATAAGTGGATTTAAAAATATATCACTCCCAGCAAGGAGAGTGAGGTAAAAGTAACATCAATCGACAATTGAAACACTGGTATTGAATTCTAGCCACAAGCTGTTGCCTGCAGAAAGCTCTGAGCTGAGATTCTGCTCCCTCTTTTTTTAAAAACAGGGGAAGAGCAGGTGTTTGTTAGGAGATTAAAAACAGGATAGGACTAGCCTGAGACATTTTTCTTATAATAATCAAGAATTGCAAGAGAATTAAAGGGAATAACTCTCTCTCCATCTGTTTTAGTATTGTTTAATGTCTTGTTTGAGTATCATTTAGTCATCTAGAATACCTCTGTTGGTATAAATCCAGCACTTAAAAAAAACAAAGTCCTAATCTAACCCTCTTCTTTTCATACATGAAGAAACTGAATGTCAGGTTAGGGCCAAGGAGGACAGAATACATGTCTGACACTTAGTCTTTCTAGTACATTTCTCTGTTATGACCCACACATGTTTAAAGTTGATTTGCTTGGTTTTTTTGTTGCATTTTTTTTTTGACTTGTTTTTAAAAGGCACACATCAAGAATTGTAACCCTTTTGTAAGTACTTAGAGAAACATTTCTCAACAACATATTAGATTTAAATATATGTTTGTAAATTTCTTTTAGACTAAAACATATTCCATCACTATAATAGCATAAAAAGGAGCCAGTTAAATTAGTTCCAAGTCTTCTAATAAAGAAACACATAGTCACAATCACAAGTTCTAACCTTAAACTGTTTTAGACTGTTAAAGATCATGTTGTAAGCAGGTGTCAGTTCAACTCTTACTGGCAGAAGGCACTGTCTCTTCACTGTGGAGCAGATTTGGTGACATATTGGATATCCACATTTCAGAACAAGATCACTGAGCATCGTGAACATGTGTTACAGAAATCTCCCTGGCAGTAAAATCTTGCCCTGTGAATTTTTTTTATCCCTTTAACCAATTACCTTTAATTTAAATTGGGAAATAATCAAGCATACTCTCTCCCGCATTAACACTATACTTTGTAAAGGACTCGTCATCAAAGTAGTAAGGTTAGCGTGGGTTTTTCACAAAGTAGCTCAGAGAGACCTGCTTCTCTTTTGGAGCATGGCTTTGAATTGTTGGCTTAAAGGACAATCAACTACTTTTCTCTGGTTGGAAAATCTTAATTTCTTGCTACATAACAAGCACTGAGTAAATGTTTGTTGAAATATTACTGTGAATAAGTTAAGAAATAGTAGTTACTCATTCAGGATTTGTCTTTAAGAAAACCAGCTTTTTGACTGTCAATCAGATATACACATTGATATTTAAAAGTTTCTAAAGGTAACTTTACCAGTAGAAGAGATCCCACCTGTCAGACACTTTAATTGTCCTGTGCCTTTATCTACAATAAAAATTAAAGGAAGTTCTCCCATGGAAATGGTCTGGCTTCCCTTCAAATTCAATGGCAGTTTAAGATAAAAGTCAAGTGAAATACAATGACGAATAAGAGAATTATGTGTTTTGAGTTATCTTGCTGCTGGTTGAATAAAAGTTTTATTTTTGCTAATGAGAATCTCACTTATCACTGTGTTTCATCAGGTTCAAATACCTAACCCAATCCATTTCAGACTAAACAGGGCTAACACCTGTATCTAGTCACATAGGCATAGGAAGGTGCTCACTGCTTCCAACATTGATAAAATTCCAGTTGCTTTGCATTTTTCTTCCTATGTCTATTTGTCACGATACTGGGTCTTTAAGGAATGTTTTGGTTTTTCTCATATGGTTAAATCCTTATGAGCCTTTCTCAGTTCAACTTTAACTACCTAGTAAATAGTTGTCCTAAGGACACCTCATCTCTTTCTCTCTCCCTTCCTTTTTGCGGTGTTGGGGAAGCATGCTTCTCATTGTACCAGATACGTAACCAGTTTGGACTTTACGCCAAATATTCAAGGCATTATCCATGCAGTTATTTGCTCTTGTCAATTTTGTGCATGCTCTTTGGAAGGCTTACGATAGTCGTAGAGAAGAAAAGGAACCTTTCTGACTTCAGATTCTGTCTTTTAGATTAAGAAGTGTAAAAATGGAGCAGAGGAAACTGAATGATCAAGCAAATACCTTGGTGGACCTGGCAAAGGTAAGCTGGGGTCTCAGCCCTCATGATTGCATCTATTGGAACTAACCACAGCACAGAAATCAATAATGCTTCAGGAGGAGGCCACCCCAAACTTATTTAACAAATCAAACCAACAAACCATGCTGACATGATGGCCCAACTTATAAGAATTCTTCTGAAACTCTTACTTAACATGCACTTTCCCTACATACATTGTTCAACCCCATTCTAAAAGTTTTCCTACTTGCAGTGATTTGGAAGTTCAGTAAGAAACATAAGTGGACTATGAGATAGTACTTTTGGGATGCTTATATGTAGTTTAGTCTCATCTCTATGAGAGCAGAACCACATCCTGGGTTTTACGATGAGGTTCAGGGCTAAATAGGACTCATCAATAAAATTATTTTCTATATGTTTTAAGCAACAGGCTTTCTATCCTGTTCCATTGATCTACATGTCTATTTTTGTGCCAGTACCATACTGTCTTGATGACTGTAGTTTTGTAGTATAGTCTGAAGTCAGGGAGCCTGATTCCTCCAGTGCCTTTCTTCTTTCTCAAGGTTGTTTTGACTATTCAAGGTCTTCATACCACTTTTTAAAAGGACATTAATAGTCCCCAATTCTTCTATCACATTTATATGCTTTATCTGGTTTATTTTTGGTTGTTCCTCTCAAGTGAACTCCACTTTCAAAATGTGAATATTTGTCAACAATGACAACATTACCTTTCAATGTTCTAAATTCTATAGGAGGCATTAGAATAGATGTATGTAAGTGTTGAGCCTGTTAACATGAATCCTTTGAAAGAGGCAACTCTCAGTTGGACCTGTGTTCTGCTGTTTGTTTGCTATAACTGCTATGTCCTTTATAAAGCCTCCAGTATATTCTCCAAAAATTACATCTATTTGTCCTAGTCCCATGAAATGACACACTTAATTATATTCATTTTTTAATGTATATCAATAATACATACTATATAAATATGTTGAAGATGAATATTTGATATCTTATAAATAGAAGATGATAAGTGAAGTATTTAATGACTTACCCCTGGGAAATCATATATCATTCAGTTAAGCTGGGCAGCACACACATATGAGGCCTGAAGATGTGCTCAATATTTACACACATTGTTCTCACTGGGACACATCGTGAACAAAGATGGGGCAGGTTCTTCCACCACTCCTAGATCAAATGATAAAAAATTGGGTATTTTTATGAAAAAATGAGACCCCTTGAAAATAACATATATGATATATCATTTCACTATATGTAATATAGCATATATACATATTATATATACTATTATATATAATAGATATACTCTTGAAGTAAATTATATATCTATGAGGCAAGATGCTGTGTCTTTCAATTATTTTTTTTTTTGGCAGTGTTGGGTCTTCGTTGCTGCGCGTGGGTTTTTTTCCTCTAGTTGCGGCTAGTGGGGGCTACTTTTCGTTGCAGTACATGGGCTTCTCATTGTGGTGGCTTCTCTTGTTGCAGAGCATGGGCTCTAGGCACGTGAGCTCAGTAGTTGTGGCTCACAGGCTCTAGAGTGCAGGCTTAGTAGTTGTGGTACATGGGCCTAGCTGTTCCGTGGCATGTGGGAACTTCCCAGACCAGGGCTAGAACCTGTGTCCCCTGCATTGGCAGGCAGATTCTTTAATCACTGCACCACCAGGGAAGCCCCTCAATTATTTCTTTAGTGCCATGCTTATGATTATGTTTGCAGGACTATCCATGCCATAAGGGTTCAGTATTTTCTGAACAAATGGATGTTGCTCATATAGTCTCAAGACTATGTATCAACAGTAAAAATAAAGTTAATGCACTCTGTCTTCCTGGCCAAACTCAAAGGAGGTGCCTGTGTTCTGAACAGTAACTCCCTTATTTAATCAGTTCATCATCATTTATCACCATTAAGAGGTTGTTAAGCGGGATAAGAGCACATATTATAGAGGGAAATAAGATAGGAGGGCAGGCTTAGCCAAAGGGGTCTAGGCTTGGGAAAGGCTGCACTGGGCTAAGGTTAATGTCTCCAGCCTTCCCTTCTTGACCACCCCCTTCCCTCTCTGGCTCTGAGCTGATCAGCACTGAGGTCTTCTTTCCCCGTCTCCTGACTATTTCTGGAACTATAACTGGGGGTCAGAGTTATGCATACCCTTTGATCAGGACAACCAGTTGCAAAATTCTCTAGGACACCAAAAGCATTTTCCTATTTCAAACCACTTAGTTCTGATTCAGCCATAGCCAACAAGGTGGATTGGTAACTTTAGTGTCTCCCCTAACTTTTATTCTCTCAGTAGTTATCTATAAAAACGCTATTTGACCCAATGGAGAGCCTGTAATTTGGAACATAGGAGAGCAAAAAGATATTTAGGAATTTTTAATTGCTTTAAGTTACTAAATTACTTGATCAAATCAGTTTGTCCTAAACTTCATTCATATTCCACGCTCAAAATTTCTGCTACATCCCAATACCATCTGTACTATTATGTATTGTTCTTTAAATTGGCTTGTTTTTAAAAATCAGCCTTGCCCTAATTAGTATTACATGTTGCAAAATGAATCTGACATGCTAACTTTTCTAACAACCATTAAAATATATACATAAATATGAAATCAAAACATGTTTGTCTACCTGCACACCACCTAAAATCCTTGGACATACCACCAGCAATACCTGCACACCATTTTCTGCAACTGGATCAAATTAAGGCCTAAGATCTTTCTTTCCTAAATCCTGGCATTGAACGGACCCACTGAATTTGCTTTGCCAGGTCAAGTGTTCAGTTAGCTGACCGCACTGTTACATTGCATGTCACCGAAAGGAGACCAGCCCTCAAGCTCTGAGAGTTGATAGTTTGCTTCCAGGGCAAGTGTAATTAGACCTTCGCTCTTCATCTCTCTATTCTCTCAATCCTGTTTTCTAGACCCAGAACATCATGTATGACATGATTTCCGACTTAAATGAAAGGAGTGAAGACTTTGAGAAGAGGATCGTTACCCTGGAAACCAAATTAGAGACTTTGATTGGTAGCATCCACGCCCTCCCTGGGCTCATAAGCCAGACCATGAGGCAGCAGCAGAGAGATTTCCTCGAGGCTCAGATGGAGAACTACGACAAGCATGTCCCCTATGATGCTGAGCGGTCCCGGTCCTCGTCCAGGAGGCGGCGGTCCTCCTCTACAGCACCACCAACTTCATCAGAGAGTAGCTAGAAGAGAATCAGTTAACCACAAAATAAGACTTTTTGCCATCATATGGTCAATATTTTAGCTTTTATTGTAAAGCCCCTATGGTTCTAATCAGCGTTATCCGGGTTCTGATGTCAGAATCCTGGGAACCTGAACACTAAGTTTTAGGCCAAAATGAGTGAAAACTCTGTTTTTTTTTTTCTTTCAGATGCACAGGGAATGCACCTATTATTGCTATATAGATTGTTCCTCCTGTAATTTCACTAACTTTTTATTCATGCACTTCAGACTTTACTACTACATTATATGATGATATATAATAAAAAAAAAAGTTAATTTCTGCACATACTTGTTTGGTCACTTGAGATTTCTAAAGGTTCACTTCTCACATTATTTTCAAGGTGAAATGACTGATTATCACCTGATGCATGTTGATCATTTTTATTTCCCAGTTTGCCAGTTGGAAGAAACTTTTCAATTACTCCATACCCTAGTCACTAAGACTTTTCTCTCATTATGAAATATTACAGTCAAAACCATTTGACCCAGCCGGCTTACTATTCTTTTTTTGAGTTCACCATGTCTCATTTCTAATTCAGTTTGTTTCCAAATTATGTGGAAAGTGATGCTGTTACATCAAAGCCTATATATAAACTAGGGGCACAGATGCTTTCAAGAATTATTTTATTCCCAGTTTACCAGCAAATTTACTTGAAGAAAGTATCAGGGTACACCACTGTCTATGAACTAATGTTGCAGAGTTTTAGATCTAAACTACTTATTTCATCTCTTCACATGTATTTATTTATCATGAGGGACCCGTGATGCACTCAGTGTTTGGATTACACACATGCCTATTCACATATACATGTGATTGCGTAGCTCCTAATAGCATAATCAACATAAATGAGTGTAACTCTTAACATGTCACATACCACCTGGCAAATGGTCTGTACTCTTGGTCTGTGCTTACATATTTGGTACAGGGAGGTGAAGGCAACTAGGAAATTTCACAAGTTTTATTACGCTTGTTTCATGGGCAGTTAAGATGGGTTTCTGTGAAAGGGAACTGGTTAGTTACTGCTGCAGACACATCTCTTCCCAAATTTACTCTAAGAATCCAGTGGATTTAGAAAAACCACCTTTGAGGTGACAGCAGCGTGGATTTCCCTCACATGGTGGTCTGGAGAGTCCACAGGAAGAGCTGGTCAGTGGTAAGGGTAACACATTGTAAAAAATAAGGCTTCATTTGGACAGCTTTTAAACCAACCCTCTTGGGTTGGCCTAAACTTAAAAATGACTCCTTCATTTTCAGAGAAATCTGCTTTTGCCCTCTTCTCCTGTATTCTACACCATACCCTTTGGTGTCTACCTTACGACATTGCAAGTTGCTAGTATACCAAGTATTTTTCTTCTTTAACACAAAACTAGAGCTATACATTCATCACCTTGCATAATTCAATGAACAAAATCACTTTCATAACTATTCTCTATAATTGAGGCAAAAATCAAACATGTCCATTCAACATCAAGGACATAAAAGTATGATTCCTGTAGATTGCTTGAGAATCACTTACCATTTATTACCCATCCAGAGTGGCTGAAAATGAAGCTCTTTCACACGTCTCATATACGTCAGTGTAGGACAAAGCCTGGAAATAAGTGAAAGAAAAACTATTAGAGCACTGCTTACCAGAACATACTGCTGAGTTAAATGAACTGCAAAATCCTACTCCATCAGGATTTCTACTTCATGGATGAAATAAAAATTTTTATTTATTCTGGGTAACATACAAGAATATATCAAGTATTTGGTGTGAACACTGGATTAAGGAAGAGATATTGTGAAAAGATGATTAATTTCTTGCAATTGTTGCAGTTGGTTCTTGTATATGCTATCTCCACTGTGACTAAAAGGCCGAATAGCAGATAATTCAGTTTCATTATCATCTTACTGATCAATCAGCCCCACCATCCCAGAATACTAGAAGATCAGGGCAAGAATAATGTATTGTCCCTCTGGTTGAAGAAGAGAGAAGAGAATGTGAGTTTTAATTTAGATTTCATTGTCTGCTGTTTATTCTCCTATTCCCAATTAACTGCAGCTCATGTAGGATGTAATTCTTTAGTCCAAAATTGATCTTACTTTTCCTGTTTCTTTATGCAAAGTATATGAAGACTGGTGATGATTCAACAAAAGTGTATGATCTCTTGTTTCTGTATTTTAAACAATACCAAATAACCACAATTTTGAAGAGGAGGTGAGGACTCATCTGTTGCATAGACCTTGTGGTCAGCGATTTGCTGAATGAACCCAACTCTACCTGATATTACCAAGCCTCTCCCCACATGGCTTTGAACATTAAGAAAGATCCTCTGAGGGATCCTTAGATAACCAGTCTTTAGTGAGATCTATGACTTTCTCTAATTTATACTTTGTTTTCCAAAATTTCTAATGTTAATTGAGTCTGTTACACTTCAACCTACCACATCCTAGCCTGTCTTTTCTCTACAGCCAGTACCAGAACATACGACCACCACAAATCATTGTGAATTACAATGGCACCACCTTCCTCAATAATTTTCTTCATTTCCCCTACTTATACACAGTGTCATGGGTTAGCCACTAGAAAGAAGACTCTATGCTCTCAGAAAAAATGATGAACCGAAGTCATAACAGGTAGTAGATCTAGGAAATTTCATATGCTTTCTCCCTAATTTCACCTCCATTGACAACAGTTTTCCAAGAGACTCTCCATAAAGGTATCTAATGATCAAATAATTATATTCCAAAACAATGTGGGAACTGGGAGAAAAATCTGTTGGTTAGGTTTCATTCAAATCTTGAGAGATGGATTAAAGTTTTACATCCCTACTGTCTTTCAACTTTGCCCAGTCTTGAGAAGTAGAATGACAAAATGGAAAGAATAGGGGGTTAAAACAAGTCAGAATTGGGTTTGGAACTGAGATCTGCTTCTTGCTATAGCTCTACATACTTGAACAGCCTTAATCCTTCTGAGCCTCCTTTTTCTCATCTACAAAAGGGATATAAAAAGACACAGATATCAGTGGAGCTCTGTAAAGCCTTGCATCTATTTTACCAAATGATGGTAGATATTCTTAATGCTATTTCCAATATAAGGCAATAAATATTAAACACCCCTAAAATATTACCTACCTTATTATAATTTTAACACCTCGCAGAAGAAGTTATAAATTCTCCCCCTCACCTAATTAATTCTTAGAACAAGTTACTGGACTCTGGATTCGTTTATTAATTTCCTGATGCTATCACTGTTTTTTGTTTAATGTGGTCCTAGAATATCAACAGGAATATATGCTGTTTGTGATTCTGTCACACTGTTACTTCTTCTTGCCATCCCAGAAAATCTCTTCACAAAAATGATCCAGAAATGCTGATGGTGATTGTGCCCTATGCTTAGGACTTGGAATACTTGATTACGGGTGTGCTGGTACCGTCAACCAAGACTTGGACCAAAGGGCTCACTTCCTTTTCCAAATCCATCCCTATAGGCTCAAGTCTATGAGCCTTCACATACTTCTCCCTGTCTGTGTAACCCTCCCTGACACAGCGTGTGTGTTCTCGCTGAATTGTCAAGGCAATCTATTCAGAAAAAATGATCAGACTGGTGGTTTGACAAATAAGAGTCCTGGAAGATGTGAGGCTTGGAGCCCCTGCATCAATGGGTATGACACGAGGAATTCTTTCCTCACTGTCACTGTTGCGAGAGGCCCTGCTGGGCATGCCCTATTTCAGTTCCTTAGGCCAGAAAACAACAACAACAAAAAAGCCCTGTCAATGATGCTTTCTAATACTTCTTCTATTAAATATGTCACAAGTCAGTGAACCCAGAAATGGAAAATATAATGTCACAGATATTTCTTATTTTGAACTGTTAGAAATACTTTGAATTTTTTTTCCCCCGACCTAGGCTTTTCTCCAGTTATGGGTTTTCCTCTCACCCAATGTTCTTGCTGTTCCTACATGGTAGTGGGGGAGGGGAAGCAGCTACAAAAGTAATTAGAAACTAGTGGGCCTGCTCATCCTGGCAGTGTTAGCACCACTGGATTGGAGCTCGCTCAACTTCAGATCCAGCTAAAAGTTGAGTGTGAGGAAGGTAGTGGTCCACAGACCCCAGCCAAGTAGGAAGCTGAACAGAGGGAGACTTCCACTCCAGGCCTCCCACTTTCTTAATAACTTGCCTCCTCTCTCCTTGTTGGGAAAGCAACTCTTGCCTCTCTCCATAGCCCAGCTATTTAGTTATCAATTTCCCTGCGGTTATCTACCATGGCCAAAAACAAAAACAAAAAAGAAAAATCTGGAAACAAGATTTTTCTTGTTAATCAATCCTAACACTTAAAAAAAATATTTGGGGGCAGGGAAACCTAGTGCCCTCAGCTAAGGTAAAAGAAGGAAAATACTTGAGGACTTTAACTCAAAGAGAAAATGAACATGCACTGTGGGATATTTTGCGGATATGAGGGACAAGGGACTCAGGTCACAGAACAAACTGTGTTCCCACCCATGCTCTGAGGCAAGGCCACCTATCACCTCTGCTAAAACTGGGCAGTTACTGAGCCCTCAGTCACGCAGGCCAACACCTCACGTGCTTATAGAGACTGTGGCCACCAGCCCTCCTCAGATGGAGGGTGAGGGATGGGATGTGACAGTAAAGTAAAGATATCGGCATCTTCACTGTAAAGAAAGAATCAAAACTGCTTTAGGAAGGAGACATTTGGTACAACATACAACAAAAATCTAACACCTTCTGGTCATAACATTCTAAATCTACATTATTCTGTCTAAAAGCCCAGAATATTCACCATGCCACCAACCATCCCTTTCAGGGGGCTAGAGTAGATGCAGCCTGTCTCTTCGGTTTTTACACATATAATGTGATGACGTGTCACTCTGAGTCTGACTACCTATCATCCCTCTAGCTCATTCATTCTCACTTTCATTTGTTATACTGCTTATAAATGGAATTGTTAGGTCAAACATTCATATTTGGGGAATATAAGTCCAAAATTAGCCTTTCTGTTGGATAAAATCACAGTGCTTCAGAGAGAAAACTGACAGTGACTAGATAAAAGGCTTTAAGTGAGCCAATATTTTTATTTTTGAATTTGGAGGGGGAAAAATATATACTATAAGGAAGTTTTGGCATCCCTTAAATATGACTGCAATAGGGCATTTTCACTTACTTTCTTTAAAACCTTAATTTTATATTACATGTATATGTTCTAAACCATGTTCAGGGAGTTTGAGGATTATAATTCACTTAACAGAGAGCACTGGCAACAAAGGTGTTATTGCTCTTAAATTAGGCTGCAGCGGAGAAAAAAAGGTAACAAAAATTTTCTAGTGATTGGGCAATATCCCCAGTGTGAAATCCTTTGTACCTTCATTAGATTCCTGTCCCCTCTCTTTCCTAGAAAGAATCACATTAAGAGGATATTTTTTCTGTATCAATAATAAAGAGAACCTGAAAGATTAGTAAAAAGCCAAATACTGCTTTTTAAGAAGCAGTGTTTGATTTTATTTGAAGATTAAATGTTTAGAGGAAAAACCCCTTGCAACAGTATTTAATGAAAACTTGTTTATAAAAAGGATGAAAATAAAGGTATAACGTGTTTTCATTTCTGGCTTTGATAATTAGAAAACTATAAATTAAAATGATTTGGGAAAAACAAAAAACACCAGCAAGAAAGCATAAAAATGAGAAAGTACAAAAATGAGAAAGCACAAAGCAAGCAGTCCAAAGTAAAATGTAACATGACAGCCTGACAATTGCACAAGATGGTTTAATTTATACTCTTCAAGAACAGAAACTATAAGATTGAGTTCAACACAAAATGCATCCATGTGCTTTTTACAAAAGACATAAAATTATAGAAAAAAGTCAAAACCCAAATTACAGCAGATAATTTAGGCTAGTGCAAACAAACAGAAACAGTGGTAGCAATATTCATTTCAGATTAATGGAATTTAAGAGAAACAATAAGAAGTTATAAAAGGAAGACTATGTTAGATTGATCACTGAAGAGAAAGCTGACATGAATTGTATACACTAAAGAGCAAAGCATGTAAAGCAAACCTATCAGAAATAAAAGAAAAAACAATTGTTGTGGTAGATTTTAAGATCCCTTTCAGCCTGGAGGGATCCAATGAGCCAAAAATTAAGTCATTGTATCAAGAAAAATAAATATTATCAGAATTGGCCTAAGAACTAACAGAAACATGAAAGATGTACTTTTTAATAAATGACCTGGAGGAACTAGGTAGGCATTTTTAAAAAGATAATACTAGTTCCATGCTTTACATCATACAAAAGATTAAACTCCAAATGAATCAGAGAGCTCAAAGTGAAAACTAAAACTACTCAAGTATTAGAACACAACATGGATGAATTTCTCTAAAACCTAGGTATAATGAAAGGTTTTCTAGACTCCAGAGGCAATAAAAGACTGATAAATTTGGCTACATAAAAATAAAAGAACTATTGCATAGCAATAGAAGAAAAGATGGTAGGCAAATTTAAAAGAAGGTGATTAAACTGGAAGAAATATTTGCAACATTTATCACAAAGGACCAAAATCTCTAATATAGAGAAAGAATTCCTAAAATTGAGAGAAAAAGTTCTAAAACCCTGATAGAAAATAGAAAAATGGGCAAAAAACAGATGACTTACCAAAAAGGGATATAAACTAATTCTTAAACAGATCACAAGATATGCATTTCATTCATAAGAGAAATGCAAATTAAAACTACACTGATATACCACTTCTCACCCATTAAACTGGCAAATATTAAAAGTTTGACATCCTAGTTTTCTGGGAAGTGGGTATATAAGCACTTCAATACTTTGCAGGTGGGAATGTCAAAGGGTCCAACCCTCTGGAAGGAAATTTGACAGTATTTAAGGAAACTACACTGGATTTCTTTTTGAACCAGAAATCCGTCGTTTAGGTTTTTTCTCTGAAGATTTAACTTCAACATTATGAAAGTATATACAAACAAGGTCATAAATTATAGCATTACTTGTAATTACAAAACATCAGATACAATGTAAATGCTGACATTTTAAAATGTTTGTTCAGAATGGAATACTATGCAGCTGCATAAAAGACCAACGAAGATCTCCCTGAACAAATAGGGAATGACTTCCAGGATTTACTGATAAATGTCAAGAAAGTGAAGTGTAACCGTATATATATGTAACAGTATATATATATATATATGTATAAAAAGAAAGAAAAATAAGAAAAATACACCTATTTTTGCAAAAAGAAATGCTGGAAGGATGAGCCAGAAAGTAATGAAACTACACCTACAGGGTACAGGTGGGAATAGGGTGGAAGGGATGGGGAGGAGTAGCTGACACTTATCCATGCATATTATTAACAATTTTTACTTTTTGAATCATGTTAATATTTTTGTGCTCAAAAAATTCTATCAACAAGAATATGGGGAAAAAAACCTAAAACAGAACACAAATAAAATAAACCTCATTGTATTTCAAAAGAAAAATAGAACCATATCAAAGTGCGTGTGTTGAGGGGGGAATAACCTTAGTAATATTTTACAATTTTTTATTTTGTACTAGTCATAAATTTACAGAAAAGCTGCAAAAAAAAGAGTTCCCTTATATCCCTTACTCTGCTTTCCCTAATGTTAACATCTTACGTAACCAGAGTATAATTATAAAAACAAATTGGGGCTTCCCTGGTGGCGCAGTGGTTGAGAATCTGCCTGCCAATGCAGGCGACACGGGTTCGAGCCCTGGTCTGGGAGGATCCCACATGCCGCGGAACGACTGGGCCCGTGAGCCACAACTACTGAGCCTGCGCGTCTGGAGCCTGTGCTCCTCAACAAGAGAGGCCGCGACAGTGAGAGGCCCGCGCACCGCGATGAGGAGTGGCCCCCGCTCGCCGCAACTGGAGAAAGCCCTCGTGCAGAAACGGAGACCCAACACAGCCAAATAAAGAAAGAAAGAAAGAAGCTTTCATTTAAAAAAAAAAATAATAATAACATCGGTACAGTATCAACTAATCAACAGACCTTTAATAACCTCAGTCTAAAGAAATTTATTAGGCTTGCTTTTCGCAGTAGAGTGGGTTAGCGTTTCTGAAACTATTTTCTGTATAGTGGAGGTTGAGAAAATGAGTACATCTATTGGGACCAGGTTTCTCACTGTTGAAGGGAGTTACCAGTGCAGAATGGCATTAGGCTGGGAATAACCTTGTGCCACGGCAACAGAATTGGAGGCGTCAGTATGGACTCATGGATACAGAAATAGATAGAGATATATTTTTAAATAAACATATGTTTGTGTGCTTGCTTCCTAATTCTGTTTACCGAAAACACCTAGAAGCAAAAAACAAAACAAAACAAAACAAAAAAATCCCAAACCTAGTGCTCCAATCTTGTACTCTTAAAATAAGTCTCTGCTAAACACTGAATACCATCCTCCTTGTAGAAATGCAGATTCCAGGAGTAGGGCAGGGAAGTTTCAGATGAGCCTGGACATCTTATGCCTGAGAGTAAGAAATATTCAAGTGAGAACATGAGGACATAAAAGGCACAAAGTCCAGCCTGAAGCTGCACACATCATAAAATCATAAATCTGGGATGACTGGAGCATCAAAAATACTGAATATTAATAGTTTATAACCCATTAAATTAAAAAAGAATGCATGAATCCATGCTTAATAAATAAAAAAGCAATACTCTTCCTTATAGTGGGTGAAAGTTTGTGGAGAACAGTGTGGATTTTTACAGAGTATCAAAATATCTCCCAATACATTATTCTACTAATTACAAAGGGTTAATTGTAAGTTTACTGTTGAAAGAAAAAAAGTAAAGAAAAACCTAATGACCACTTCCTTAACCAAGGAAACGAAGTAACATCACCAATAATGGTTCAGGTCAATGTCATATGCCTCCTGATATCATGCAATAAGGAGGATGCATCATGTGTATGATATTCCTGCCAAAAATTCACACCTGAATCTAGTAATGAGGAACTAGCAGACAGTCCAAAGACACAAACCCCCAAAAAATGCAAATTGATTTTTTTTAAAAACCAACCTATACTCTTCGAAACTGTCAATTTTAGAAAAGACAAAGAAAGCCTGAGGAAATATTCCAGGTTAAGAGAAACTGAATATATATAACAACTAAATGCTAGTCATGTTTCTGGATTAGATCCTGGACCAGGAGAAAAAACAAATTATGAAGGACATTTACAGGGAAAACTGGCAAAATCTGAATACAGACTATGGATTAGGTAATAGTTTTGTATCAATCATAAATTTTCTTATTTTGCTAAAGATATTGTGACTATAAATGACAAGGCTTTGTTCTTAAAAAATACACATTTAAGAATTTATCATAAAGGAGCTTAATGTCTTCAGCTTACTCCCAAATGATCCAGAAAAATATCACCTGTCGTGAGGCAGAAAACGGGGAGGGAGTGGGGGGGTTGAAGGGAGACTGATAAAGCACTATGGAAAAAAATGCTAACAGGGAATTTAGTTAAAAGCTATACCAAAGTTCTTTGTATTATTTCTACAACTTTTCTGTAAGTTTGAAATTATATCTCAATTCTATCAAAAGGACAGTATAGTCAATAGGGGGCAGATATAATAAGAAGAGTTCTTTACAGAAAATAAAAAGAATGGGATAGGTCTATATACAGTCATGGAAAGCTCTCCAAGGCATAGTATTATAGTTTTCTTTTTAAACTTGTAAAATAAATGAATTATTACCCCACTTACGTAACACACAAAACCATACATGTCTCTGCATTCATTTTCATATGTGCAAAGGCTATTAGAATGCTACCTCTCCTCTGGGGGCCTCAGTTCAAATACTCCTTCCTCTTGTAGCCTTCCCTGCTCATCCCGGTTGAAAATAAATGCTCCTTCCTCTGGGCAGACAGTTTCCACATTTTCCTCGTGTCCTTAACACACCCTGCCTCTTGCTGCAGCTGAGACATACAAGACCTCTCACCCATGAACAGAGAACAGACTCGTGTTTATCTGGGCACCCCTCAAAGAATCAAAGCCTGGTGAATTCTACATGCTACGTGCCCGTGAATGCTTGTTAATTGAACAGAAATATGTTGGCCTTGCAGCCAGTATCCTAGCAAGGATCCTCGATCCTGATTAGGAGAAAAATATTCCTTGTCTCCTATCAGTGCGTTTGGAGTTCTAAGTGTTCTCAAGACATTACCTTGAGCAGTCAGTTGCTCTTCATCTAGAACTTGATCTGGAGCCCCTTCTGCTTGGAGCCCTCCAGCAGGCTGAATGCGGCTGAACCACACCACGGCCAGGCTCCAGGGATATTTGCTTTCAAACACTTAACATTTGCTTTGTGTTACCCTTTTATTAGGAAGATTAAAATGGAAAGGGAAGCAAGTGAGGCAGGGCTTTCTTCTTTTCTCTCTGCAAGAACAGCTTGTTTCCATGACATTTATACAGGGAGCTTTTTCTAAATGACAAGCAGATTGTTAGAAGATGTTATTTTCTGTCTCTTTGCTTTGGATCTTCATGTAGTGGGTGTAATGTAAGAGAGACAGCCTCACTAGGAGGGTGACTGTCAGGTATATGGATTCGGCAGGGGATCGGGTAGGGGTTTGTTGAATCTATTCTGTTGGGGTTGCTATAGCAGCAGCCTAACAGATTCTGGCTAGAAGTTGTAAGATGTATTCGTGTTGTTATTTTTTACATGGAGTAACATTTCTGCAGATATAAGTGTCTGCTCTTTTTAGCCTTTTCTCTTAGTGAAGAAAATTGAAGGCTCAAAGAAGAAGCCATCCGGGGGGCAGCAAGAAGTCTGAGCACCGAGGCCCAGATGAAGTGGCCAGGTTTAGGCTGAGGTCCGGGCCTGTCTTCTGCACAAAAGAGGTCAGCCCGGAGGCCATGACAATGGACGAAGGGAACGCCAGTCCCTCCACCCCTGACCCCAGCCACACTCTGTGCATGTAAGGGGTTACCATCACCTCCCATGCGCATCACACTGTGCTGGTTACAAATTGCTTTCCCTCATGTGACCCTTTTGAGAGAACTCAGAAGACTGGCTTTATTTTACATCACACATCTCTCCTTTTACTAAGCCCCTCGCCATTCTCACTGTTACTGCCTTGGTTCAGGCCTCATCACCATTCCCATGGGTTTGACCACTGTGTCTCTGAGATCTTGGCATCCTCTGTGGGGGTGGGGGCTGGGATGGGGGAGGGGGGAGATAAACTACCCTACAAAACAAACCTTGTTATGTCATTCCTCCTCATGCAAGAACACAATTGGCTCCCTGCTGTCTACAAGACAAATCCTAAAGCTCTTAGGCTCTTCACACCTAGTTCCAAATGTCCTTTCCCCCTTGCACTTTCCCTGACTGTGCTAGCTGCCCCTACCCCCAAGCATCCTACAGTGTGCTCCTCACACACATTATGCATGGAATTACCACTATCTGCCCACAGATTTTTATTAGTTTGGCCAGTAGAGATTTTAGAAAATAATTTTGAGCTTGAATAACTCTAAACAGGCATACACTCTTCTGTTTACCACAGGCTCCTTTGGTATCTCTGCCTACCCCCGCTCCTCTTGGCTTATTTATATCACTTGCTTGGCCCCTGAAGGCATTGGAATTTATGCCTCTTGATCCGGAACTGCATTTCCTTCCTGGGAATTAAATCCCCACCATCATGATCTAGAACAAATATCACCTACCAATTTAAAACATGGCACGACTTGCCCAGGAAGGTGGGCGGCTGCATTTGCTGGGCTCCCTCCCACTCTCCTCATTCGTCTACAACAGCACTGATGTACTATTATAATTAACATATAATTATGTTTATGTCCTTCTACTCAAACCATATTGTCAGCTTCCTCAGAAGAAATCAATCTTAAAATATTCTATATACACACTGACAGGCAGAGTGCTGGACTGTGTGAAAATTTGTTAGATAAATGAACACCATTTTACAGGTGGCAAAACCAGGTCTCAAGCTGGTTAAGCATATTCAATGGCACAGACCCTGTAATGGGCAACGCCTGAAGTTGAGTCCTGGTCTTCTAACTCTAAGACCAGGTTTTTCACAGGTTCCCACACTCCCAGAGCCTCAGAAGCAAAAAGGTCACCATTCCTTTGTTGTAGTTAATTGTCTTCACTGTGTATAGCTGGGTCCTTACATCAGGGAGGTCTCAAAGCTAAAACTTTAAGTCCATCTGACATCTGTGGTAGAGACACTAGCAATAAAATATAAATATTCCCAAACATTCTCCTTCCCTCACCTTCTAAGGAGTAGTTTGGCTCTGGGTCTACTGTTGTATCTTCAAGGACAATGGAATGAGGCAGGAATGAAGGAACAAGCCCAAAGAAGGGGGTAGGTGGTTCTAAGAGAGTAACTTGAGGAATGTGGAGTAGAAAAGATTGAGGAGTGAAGAAATGAAAAGATGGGAGGGGAAATAAGAGAAGCTACTGAGTCATGTGAAACTTGGTAAACCATGGCTCAAGAAAAGTTTTAGGAAATTTTGCTGCACATGGAGTTGTTTAATTTTCTGCCTCACCTCTCCCATGAAGAATGTCTTCTTGTAGAGTTCTCTATGACCTCTCCTCCAAGCCCTTGGAGTCATATTTGTGTTTGTCTGGGATATGCCACAGTGCTGTGTTATGCAAAGCAATAGCATCAAATCTCAGAGCCATTTGCAACATATTTACTTATTGCCTCATGTCCAAACTTAAGAATGAAGTAGAGAGGAGGTGGCATGTGAGGCAGATACCATCAAGGACAGATTAATGTGGTCTTCTTGAGGAACTGACCTTTTATCATTCTGAAGTGACCCTAATCATCTCTAGTAATTCTCCTTGTCTTGAAGTCTTCTTTGTCTGAAATCATTCAAGCTAATCTATCTTTCTTATGATTAGTGTTTGCATGGATATCATTTTCCATATTTTTACATTCCATTTGTCTGTGTATTTGCTTTTAAAGTGAATCTTTTGCAAACAGCAAATAATTGGGTCTTGCTTTTCATTTTTAATCCAGTCTAATAATCTCTGCCTTTAACTGAAATGGTTGGTCCATTTACATTTAATGTAATCACCGATGTGGCTGAGTGTAAGTCTACACCTTGCTGGGGTTTTTTCTATGTGTTCTATCTGGTTTTTGTTCCTCCTTTCCTATCTCCTTTTCAGTTAATTGAATAAATTTTAGTATTCCATGTTAAAAAAAAAAACTTAAGAATCATCTTATTAGATATTAAAGCAGAGGTCCAGAGAAACCACGTGATTTGTTGAGTTTCTTCCAAAGTCAGGAGAGATAATAAAAAAAAAAATTTTTTTTTTCAGATGTTGAGAAAGGGCTGCCTGAAGATAAAATAGAAGAGCTAGGATCCTCCAGGATGCTAATAAATAAATTACAAGCAAGGTGAATTAAAGGAAAAACAATCTTTTGTGTGAAAAGCCAAAGTTTTCAACCATGAAACACATTGCTCTTCTGTTGGATGGGATTTGTAAACCACGTTTTATCAACCCCCTGCATCTCTGCTCCTCTATCTAAAGTAGGAACAAATGAAGCAATGCCTAAAATTCCTGTGTAGACAATAAAACTCGTCACTAATATGCACAGAACCATTACTATTTGTTTCACCAGCTTTCTCCAGTCTATCCATTTTTTAATCAACTTAAGATCATGGCAGAGACATCCTGATACCCATGTTTCTTGAAATCTTTCACTCAGTAACTACATTTTCCCTCCTTTACATATCATACAGCATAGTGCAGCTGCATAAAGAGAAAACACTTTTACGTTATAATTGAAATGATGTTTCAGACATGGCTCAAAGAGGTGAGGAGAAATACTCTGAAAGGCAGGAGGTGACAAAACATTCAAATCAGACATGAGCCAGCTGAAGGCATGTATGGTATACACACATTTAAGGATGTTGGGTTGAATAATTCAGCAATATACTTGTTGTCTAGTATGCTTGACTTCCTCCATTTCTGCCATCAACTGACTGTGTGACTGCCCAGAGTATTTACACTTTCTAGTTCTCTAATTTTTCAAGTATACTATGTTCATACATTAGAGTACTTAATATTGTGTTAAGGCATTAATTCTCCCTGAATTGATCTATAGACTCAGGCTATCTCATTAAAACCTCAGCAAGTATTTCTGTAAAAATTGACAGGCTGATTAAGAAATGGAAATGCAAATGAGCTAATATAGCCAAAACCACATTGAAAAAGAAGAAAAGATCTGGAGGAGTCAAAGTACCTGATTTCAAGATTTATTTGAAATCAGTGTGATATTGACATAATGCTATAATATATAAATCAAGGGAACAGAAGACAGTCCATAAAGTTACAAATAAATTTATAAATATTCAGAGAGAATATATGTAATGTATATGTGTGTGTGTGTGTGTCTACACATGCACCAAGATAATTAAACAAGGAAAGGGTAATTTTTCAACAAATGGGACTGAACAGTTAGATATCCATATTTTTAAAAAGTAAAACTGACCCTTATGTCATAACACACATAAAAATTGGGAACTAGAGCAATGGTTTTTAGTTTTCCAAAATGCCATGGGGTTTGGTAGTCCAAAGATGAATTATCTATCCATAAGTTTCTGTATGTTCTCTAATGGTTTTCCTGACAATTCTGTTCAAAGTAAATGAACACTACCATGAGTCCAATGCCCTTCTTAGAGAAACTAATTTCTATGAAAGCATCAGTGGAGATTCTATTTTTTATGCTACATACATTTTATAAAGAAAAATGCCACTGTTATCCAGAGAAAATGCTTTTCAATTTCACGGACTCATTATTAAACCCACATTTGCTATTTATTCCATCATCATAGTCTTTAGCAACAGTGAAAAGTTTTAGAAGTGTTTGGGTTTTATTGTTATTTTTGTTACCTTCATAAAACTAGCAATTTAGGACACTTTGGCACCCAAAGAAGCTGACAGCTACTGACATTGCAAATTTAAGAAATGCTGTACTTGGTATAGTTAAAAATCATCCAAGCATGTAAATTTTGCTGAATGACCATTCTGATGTGCTTAACTATGCAAGTGATTAGCTTCTTTATTGCCATAGTCCATCATTTTCAATTATCTCTAAGAAAAAATAGACTGATTTGCTAACTTCATGCAAGGCAATAAGAGATAGTCATGGATCAGTGATTTAAGAAAATATTGGCAAAAGTTAACAACCATTCATTAGGACATTCCTATGTGCTTGATACTGTATTGGATGTGAAATCCAAAAATGGGTAAGGCATATTCTCTTATGTAGGAATCCAGACATGTGTCTTTGCAGAGTTCAGGTAAAATGTACTTGGATTAGCTTAGATTAATTCTGTAATTGCTTCAGTTTTCTACTCAGGCTCTAACAATGTGATCTTGATCTGACAAATAAAGAAGTGAACTGGGAATCAGATCATCTAATCAGGAGTTTGTATGACTTTCTTGTCACATCACATCTTACCTATCTCCCTGACTAGAATGTGGGGCCATTCACTGAGGAAACAGCATCATTTATCTCTGTATTCCCAGGCTTTAACAAAGTACCTGTAGGCACTAAGGTGCTAAGGTACTAAGGTACTAAGTAGGCACGAAACTAACACTGTTGAATGAATGAATGCTATACTGTAACTCCAACCATCTAAGAAGTTATAGTTGTGGTTCTTAGTCTTTTCTGATTCATGGACTCCTTTGAGAACTGTGGGGAAAAAAACATTTTTACCAGAGACAAATGCATGGAATACAACATTATGTAGGTGATTTTAGGGGTACCCTGAAGCTCACTTCTGGTATACATATTAATAATTTTATACAGAATTTTAAAAACTACTAATGTCTTCCTGTCTATAAACTAATAATCTGCTATTTAATCTTCTGATTTATATATTCATAGTTGTATTTAACTTGTTAGATCTCTTAAAATCTTTTTTGGAATAAAAAATGCTCTAGAAGTCTACTATCCAAATTATACTGATTATACTCCCAGCTCTGTCATTAACTAGCTGTGTGGCTTTGGATAAATTCCATAAATAATCTGGGCTTCAGTTCCAGACCTGTAAATTAAGGAGGTTGAACTAAGATGATTTCTAAAGTTCCTTATGGCTCTGAAATTCTCAGTTCCAAAACATTGGAGTTTCCCTGATGAAGAAAAGGACATGTGCATTATAAATCCGCCTTGACGGGGAAGCACTGAATATCATAAATACTCAATGATTTTTAAAAGGTTTTTAAAGTAAACTCTTTGCAGGTATCTGCAGGAGTCCAAGAATCAGATCTATAGCTTAGACATGTATCAATTTGCAGGACTCTTGAGATTTCCATTGTGTAAGGGAGCAAATACCCTCTCTCCCCAGTGGCTATTTGACTTTTAACATAATCTATATACTGGGACTAGTTCATCAAAATTACTTCTGAATCCCAAGTCTAAAATAAGGGATGCCCTATAGAAAATAAGGTTTGAACAAGAACAGTCACAAGAACTGATGATGATATTCAAAATATAGTGTACTTCCTGTGAGACTAAAATCTTTTCTTGGCATCAGATACAATATTTTGTGACATCAGTGCATGCAGGACTGTATGCTGTTAAATTCATTTTTATAAAATACCACTTACATTACTTCTCTCCTTAACTCCAAAATCCTGAGTGTCTTACCACTCTCCCACAGGATAAAGTCCTAAGTGCTATCTGTGCACATGAAACCTACCCACCATCTGGCCCTAGTGGACACTGGCTCTCCCTGTTCTCCCTAAACAGCATTCTATTTTAGATAAGTTAATCAGCCAAATCCCGCCAGTATCTCCAATCTTGATTCCCTCCATGCCACACTCAGGCTATGATCCTTTCTTACAGTCAAAGTCCTATTAAACACAGAGTTCTGTTTTCACTAATGGTAGGCAAGGAAATTTGAGCAACCCTCTTACTGAAACTATAACTAGAAAAACATTATTTTAAAAATCCATTTGAAGTTCTCACAGAGTTAATCAATCAATCAATAAATTTTTTAAAAGTGAAGAATTACAAGTCAAAATCTGCAAGACAAAGGAAAGCTGGATAATTGAGTAGAACACTGGGAGCTACTTTTGCCCACATTATCTGCCAATTCTGTAATTCCACACTGAGAAGCTGAGCAAAGCTTTTGACAATCACAGTAAAAAAGTAACAGGGATTAGAGTTCAGGGCATACAAAGGAAGAGGGGGAGATTGACATCTCAGCAATAGGGGTGGGCTAGAAATTGACCCTGTTTCAGAGCCTAAACCTCAGATGGATATCATTTCTGATTCTAACAGAATTAAGGTTATTCAGATTGTTAGTACCCATCCTTTCTGTGAGAAAAAAAAAAAAGTAGCTCTTCTGCAAGGGATGATAAAACAGAAAGCACAACTTTAGGCTCCCCATTATCTCTAAATCATTTCACATACTATATCCTGAACCCAATTATAAAAATCACCAGCTATAAAAGACAGAGAAGAACATTTTACAAAGCCAAGAAAAACAATAAATTATAGAAATAAACCCATAGACCTTCAAAATGGAGTTATCAGACATAAATTTTAAATTAACTCCATACAGTTGACCCTTGAACAATGCAGGGGTTAGGGGTGCTGACCCCCAGTGCAGTTGAAAATCCACACATAACTTTTAATTACACAAAAACTTAACTACTACATGGGCTTCCCTGGTGGCGCAGTGGTTGAGAATTTGCCTGCCAATGCAGGGGACACGGGTTCGAGCCCTGGTCTGGGAAGATCCCACATGCTGCGAAGCAACTAGGCCCGTGAGCCACAATTACTGAGCCTGCATGTCTGGAGCCTGTGCTCCGCAACAAGAGAGACCGCGATAATGAGAGGCCCGCGCACCACGATGAAGAGTGGCCCCCACTTGCCGCAACTAGGGAAAGCCCTCGCACAGAAACGAAGACCCAACACAGCCATAAATAAATAAATAAATAAATAAATAAATAAATAAATAAACCCAAAGTTTAAAAAAAAAAGAATTACCTCTTTAAAAAAAAAAAAAACTTAACTACTACAAAAAAACAAAAACCTTAGCTACTAATAGCCTACTGTTGACCAGAAGCCTTAACAGTAATGTAAACAGTTGATTAGCACATATTTTGTATGTTATATGTACTACATACTGTACACTTACAATAGAGTAAGATAGAGAAAAGAAAAGTTTAAGAAAAACATAAGAGGAAATACATTTACAGTATATATATGTATTTATTTTAAAAATTCACCTGTAAGTGGACCCACACAGTTCAAACTTGTATTGTTCAAGGGTCAACTGTATGTTCAACAAAACAGAAGATAGAATTTTTTCATAGAAAAGAAAGAAAAAAAGAATCAACTGAAAATCCTAAAACGGGAAAATAAAATAACTGATATTAAGAATTAAACAGATTAAATTAAAATCAGATAAGACATCATGAAAGGGAGAATTAGTAAAGTGGAAGAAATGTCAGAGAAAATGTCCATGATGCAGGGTCAAAAAATTTTTTTAAGATAAAAACACAGAAAAGTGTATAAGACACAAAAATAGTATGAGAAAAAGAAATGTAATAAGAATGCAGGGAGAAAATCTCATACACACATAATTAGAACCCCAGATAAAGAGAGTTAATGGAAAATTGGAGACAGTATTTTAAAGTATAATGGATGAGAATTCTTCAAAACTGAGAAACACATCATCACAAATTGATGAATCCCAAGCATGATGTACACAATTTTTTTTTAAAAAAACCCTAAAATACATTACAGAAAACTGTAGAATTTTTTTAAAATGAAGAGTTTTTTTTAAACTAGAGGAATAAAAGATTTTACCTCCAAAGAAGCAAAAATGCAATTGACAGCTAACTTCGTCAGAAGCAAAGAAATGATAACTACCAGTCTAATATTCCATAACCAGCAAATATTTACCTTCAAAAAAATGTAAAAGAAAACATTTTTCTTGAAAAATTAAAAGAGAAATATTTTAATCAAAGGAGTACTATGGGGATTTCCTTAGGCAGAAAAAAAATTATGCTAGAGAGAAGCTCCGACATATAAGAAATGAAGAGTAGTAATCTAAAGGATTAATGAATGGGAAATTTAAATAAACACTGACAGTAGAAAACATTAACAATAATGAATTATGAGGTTTAAACATATGTATTTAATTAATATACACCCCAAAACAATAGTGTTTAAGTAAGAAGTGGGATAAAGAGAATTTAAGAATTTTAAGATCCTTACATTCTCAGGAAAGGAATAAAATACAAATTTATAATAAACATTTAGAAGTGAAGGACACATAATCACTAGGATAACTATTAAAAGTAAAATAAAAAATGGTGTACAAATGACAAGTTAATAGAAGATAAAAGGGTAGAATATAAAAATTAATCCAGAAGAAGGCAAGAAAAGAGAAAATGATAAACATCATTAAATATAAAGAATGTTAAAGTAGATTTATAACCATATATATCAGTATTATATTAAATTAAATGTACTAAATATCCAAATTTTTAAAAATCATCAAAATATTTAAAAATATTAAACCCAATAACATGCTACTTCTAGAGACAACTCAAAAATATAAGAATACAGAACATTTGAAATTAAAGGGATGGAAAAGGATACCATAAAGAATACTGAACCAAAAAAGCCTATGTAGCTGTATTAATCAAAGAAAGTAGAGATTTTTTTCACACTTCTCTCAGTTGTCACTGAGGTCAAGCAGACTAAAAAAGAAAAAAAAAATCAGTATGGCTATAAAAGATTTGACCAACATAGTAGCAAACCAGACACAAATGAATGTCTAGTAAGCTACTGATGAATACATATTATTGGCAAGGACACACAGAACACTTACAAAAATTGATCTTATACTGCCCACAAAGATAGTCTCCAAAACTGTCAAAGGATTGAAGTCATACAGAGTATGCACTCTGACCACAGTGGAATTAAGCTAGAAATTACTCTTTTAAAATGTAACTAAAAATCTCCATATCTTTGGAGGTTAATCAAAACACTGCTAAACAAACAATGAATCAAAGAAGAAATCACAATGGAAATAAAATATATGTGAAATGAATGATTTTTAAAAGGGGCAAAATTTTTAGGATGCAGGTGAAATTATCTAAGAGAGAGAACTGCACCTTATCATTTATGCCTTACATTGTTTTCATATATTAAAAGTTCTTACGAGAAAATTAAGATGCTGAAAAATCAACACTACAGTTATCTATCTTAAGAAATTAGAAAAAGAAATGCTAATCAAATTTAAAAATAATAGAAGGCAGAGCATAATAAAGAGCAGAAAGAAATAAAAAAGAATCAAAATTACAGTGAAGAGAATCATTTAAAAGATGATTTTTGAAAGGATTAATAAAATTGATAAAACCTTAGTGAAAGTAATTTAAGAACTATGAGATATAAAGGATAAAAAAGCAATACAGAGAATGAAAAAAAAGGTTACAGTTCATATACTATAAATATTTATGCCAATACACATCAAAATTCAGATGAAATAAAAATTCCTACAAAAAATAATCTACCAAAACTGACTTGAGGAGACACAGAAAAAAAAATGACTACCCTAATTATTAGGGAATTGAATCTATAATTAAAAACATATCCATGAAGAAAAACCCAAACCAAGATGGCTTTACCAATGAATTCACTGAGTACTTATGGAAAAATTACCGCCAATTGTCCTTAAACTTTTCCAGAGAATAGGAAAAGAGAAAAACTTTCCAGATCATTTTATGAAGTTAGCATAGTCTTGAGGTCAAAACCTGTCATGCATATTAAAAAGAAGAAAAAGTATAGGCTGATTTTAAAGCAATAGGTGAAAAATACTTTAAAAAATATCAAATTCAGCAACATATAACAAGGAAAAATCTATCATGAAGTGGTTGAGCTTATTATGGAAATGAAAAGATGGTTCTATATTTGAAAGCAATCAATGTAATTCACCTCATTAACAGAATAAAGGAGGAAAAATATACTATCATCTCAATTGATTCAGTAAAAGCATTTGATAAAATCCAACATCCATTCATATTAAATTAAAATATAACTACTAGCAAGCCGGGAACAAAATTTCTTGAGTTAAAATGTTAGAAAATTTTCTTTATAAGATCAGAAATTATACAGGAATGCAGACTAATACCATCATTGTATTAAACATTGAACTGGATGTCTGCTAAGTGTTATAAAGCAAGAAGAGAAGAAAAAAAGGTAAAAGAATCAGAATAGAGGAAATAATACTGTTATTTTTAAAAGGCATAATTGCATACATAAAAACTCAAAGGAAAATACAGACAAATCACTAAATTAATAAATGTACTCAGTAGAATTGCTGGTTACAAGGCCAATGTCTAAAAATTACATTTCTTGTACCAGCAACAAATAATTAGAAAATGAAATTTTAGAATAGATATAATTTACAATAGTACCAAAAATATGAAATACCTAAAATAAATCTATAAAAACATATGTAAGAACTCTAATAATAAAGTCAAAAAACATTATTGATAGTAATTAAAAAAAAAAAACATGGAACAGGAGAAATATTCTCTATTTTTAAACCAGTGTGACTCTCTTTTTTCAGTGTACAAAGAACTCTTTTTTTTTAAATTAATTTATTTATTTTTGGCTGCGTTGGGTCTCTGCTGCTGCGCGCAGGCTTTCTCTAGTTGCATCGAGCCGGAGCTACTCTTTGTTGCCTTGCCCAGGTTTCTCATTGCCGTGGCTTCTCTTGTTGTGGAGCACGGGCTCTAGGTGCACGGGCTTCAGTAGTTGTGGCACACAGGCTCGGTATTTCTGGCTCGCGGGATCTAGAGCGCAGGCTCAGTAGTTGTGGTGCACGGGCTTAGTTGCTCCACGGCATGTGGGGTCTTCCCGGACCAGGGATCGAACCCATGTCCCCTGCATTGGCAGGCGGATTCTTAACCACTGCACCACCAGGGAAGTCCCGATAGTAATTTTTAAAGGTCTTACGTAAGTGAAGAGATATTTTTGTTAATGAATTAGATAACTAATTACCATGAGGATCATTGTCAATCATTTCTCCTCAAAATGGTCTAAGTTTCAAAGCAATCTCAATAAAAATTCAAGCAGCCATTGTTTGGGGGAAGTGACAAGCTACAGTTTACATGAAAATTAAAATGGCCAGGAATATTCAAGACATTTCTGAAGAAGAAGAGATTATCCTATCAAGTTTTAATTTTTTAATGTAAGAAAACAATGGAGCATATAGAAGATTATAATGGAGTACAATCTCATAATTTGAATTACAAAAAAATCATAAGCAAAATAAAAATACTACCCATAAAAGAAAAGATTGCCAAACTGAGCTATATCAAAATTAACAAAATCTTTAAAAGATATCATTAAGATAATGAAAAGGCAAGACACAGAATAGGGAGATAACATTTGCTGTACTTATAACCAGCTAATGGTTCACTTTCTGAATTTATAAAGACTTCCTGCCAATAAAAAAGATGACTGACATTCCAATGGAAAAATAAAGAAGACATGAATAGGCACTTCAGAAAAGAGGATATTCAAATGGACAATACATATTTTAAAAGGTCCTAAACCTTAGATTTAACAGGGAACTGGAAATTTAAAATGCAATAATATTACAAGTATACACACACAAGATTGCCAATAAAAATTATTGATAATATCACAAATATCACATGCTATCACTTATATGTGGAATCTTAAGAAATGATACAAATGAACTTATTTAAAAACAGAAATAGACTCACAGACATAGAAAACAAACCTATAGTTACCAAAGGGGATGGCGGGGGTTGGGGGGAGATAAGTTAGGAGTTTGGGATGACTGTATACACACTACTATGTATAAAATAGATAAACAACAGGGACCTACTGTATAGCACAGGGAACTACATTTAATATCTTGTAATAACCTATTATGGAAAAGAATCTGAAAAAGAATATATATATATATTGGTACAGTCACTTTGGAAAACATTTTGTCAGTTTTTGCTTAGAAATAACGTTGCTCTAGGACTAAGCAATTCTGCGCTTTGGCATATATTCAACAGAAATGCATGCATACATGTAACAAAAGACTTTTGCAAGAATATGCATTGCAGCATTATTTATTCTAGTTATAAATTAAAAATAATCCAAATGTCAATCAACTGAAGAATAAATTGTGGTGTATCCATACAAGATACTATCAAAATGGAAAAATACAGCTACATCCAATAACATTGATGAATTTCAAAAACTTGATGTTGAGCAAAAGATGCCAGCCACAAAATAGTAAGCAGTGTATTATTCTTGCACATAAACTTCAAAAATAATCTGTGGGAGTAGAAGTCATGGTAGCAATTACTAAGAGGAGCTGTATATTAAGAAGAAGAAGCACGAGGAAGCCTTCTGTGGGCTAATAACATTCTATTCCTTATAATCAACCCTGAAGATGGAAGAGGCTCTCAGGGCCTGCCATATATTGAATACCGATACATGAATGTTCTTTACCCCTGCATGCCTGTCAGGACTGTTCATTGTATAACTTGTATAAGTTATAACGTAAGGACAAAAGAATGGTGCTGTATGGCTGGCAAGGTATTTAAGGTAAAGGTCCCAGGCTTGGTTGCCTCCTATGCTGATATGATCTAGTCAGTCAGTCTTTGTCAAACTTGTAATCAAAATGCAACTCTGTGTGGTGCTTTGCGGCCTCAGAACATGCATCTGAGTATCTGAGGTCTCTGTGATGAAGCTGCAGTTACTCACTGATCTGAATTCTTCTTTAAATCGGGGTAAATCATTCATTTGCATACTTTTCTCTATGTCTTTTTACTTTACTTTTACTATGGAAAAGTTTAAGAAAACTAACCCCCCTGTAGGTCCTAGCTTTAAATATGTCTGTAGTTTCTAGCTTTCTTCCCAATTCTATTTCTTTTGGGAGTTTTACATTTCCTGTGTCCATACCCACAGTACAAGTTAGCTATCTGTACAGCTCTTCATTACAGTTTTTGTCACTTGGTGATCACAGTTTTCCACAAAGAAGCATTTTTCTTAACTCACAAGAGTTACGAGAAATTCAAAAAGAAAAGGTCACGTAGGTTGAGTTGAGTAGGAGATGCAAGGCCGTTGGCTAGGCTCACTCACTAAGTATTAATTCCTTCTGCATACCAACCTAAAGATACAAGTGATTCTAAACCACGTCCCTGCAGAATTTCAAATTTCCACATGTCATGGACTTGGTTGCCTAAACAAGTCCTAACACTGACTGTAAAATCCCCAAATGCCAATTGTCTATATGATCATAATAATTTTTCTATTTCTTATCTTCCCTAATCAAAGGTAAGCTACTTGCCATCAGTTTGGTTCCTAGCAAGCACTGAATAAATTTTAACAAAATAAGTAAAATAGATACAAATGGAGTATATTTATTTATTTTTAACTTATTTAATTCTGACACATCAAGAATTCTTCTAGGGTTAATGAAAGCTTAGAGATCTTTACGTTTAGGTGGTCATACATCTTGGTTCACCTAGGACAAGTCCCAGTTTACATATGCTGGCTCATGTACTTATTATCTATTTCACTATTAAAAATCTCAGTTTGGACAGACGTTTAAGTGGTTACTCTGCTTAACCAAATGGTATGTATCAGTTAACTATAGCCACGATAATATTAGTTAACAACCACAAAATGTCAGTGCCATACAATAGTAATGTTCAGCTCTCTAGCATGTGCATGGGTTAGTAGTTTGCTAATTTTTGCTGGGATGACTCATCCTCCTTCTCAAACCCAGTGGCTAATATTGGCACCTTCTCATGGTGAAGGTAGAGAGCACAACCAAATGCATAATACTTCCCAAGATTTTCATCATGCTATACTCAATAACATTCTATTGACTAAAGCAACCACGTAAGAATTCTAAGTTAAAGGGCAAAAAAATATACCCCACCTCTTGTGGAAGGAGCTGCAAGGTCATATGGCAAAGAATCTGGACACAGAGAGAATGCAATCTACTCTAGCTCTCCATAATTGCAAATATTTACCACCATGCTTGAGAGATCCACGAATGAGACCTCCTACACTGCAAGCTTGTCACCTTGCATATTGCTGTATTTCACTCCAGTGCCTTTCATATAACTATGTGTGAGGAACTTTATCACAAGCTGAAGCTATCTGTTTTTTAGAAAGCCTTTAAGCTTTATAGATAACAGTGACAGTGGTAGATGTGTAATGTTTTCCTCTGAGAACCCTGTCCGTAATTGTACACCAATTGCACATGAATGGGGTTGACAAGTCCCCGAACTATGCGCAAGCCCGATTTTTCTTCTGATGTCTATTCCAGAACATTCACTTTCCCCTCGGCCCTTCTGACAAACAACAGAATCAGAGCCAGAAGTAACCGAGCACAGCCTGAAGTACAAAAAGTAACACTTTTCCTTAAAAGCAGACCAGAATTGGACAGTGTTGATGGATTTCTCCTAATCTGTATAAACCAGGTTCTACTGATAACTGAGGAAAATTTCATGTTCATTTCACTGAAATGTACCAGAGACCAGCAATATTCCATCAAGACCCTGTACTCTCCCTTCCAGTGTAAGGAGCTGGATTTACATAGTTTCCCTATGCCCACTTGCTGTATGATTCTTATTTGGTCCCTCAAGTGGGAGACCATCTAACAGGGAGGAACTTCTCTAGCAATAGCTATCATCTTTTGCTCCTCTTCCTATTTCCTATCCATGGGGAAGATAAAAGGATGTGTGTACATCCAAGATGTCAATTTTCAAGGCTCTGAAAAATTAGCTAAGTACATATTGGCCCTCATAGCTGATCATTCTAGTTCAACAGACAGAAGCAATTACCCAGAACCTATCAGATCAAATTAGATGGGATGGTTAGAGCACAGCACTGGAACTGGCAGATAAGTAATTAAGTTAGGTTCTACCATTAAGTTGATGTGAAAAGTGAGGTCACGAGGCCTCCATTTTCTCATCTGTATCAGTTTGTACTGAACAGTTTTCATGATTCCTTTGAATTGTCTCTGAATTTATGGAGTCAATGATATACTCATCACACAGTGCCAAATGTGGATGCCCTAATTTCACTGGGAAATAAATACCCGGTCATTATGATATCCTGGACAGGCAGAGAGATACTAATATTTCTTAGAAGGAAAATTTTCTTCCTTCTCACCCTGTTTCCATTAATTAATTTTCTAAACAAATCCCACAACTCTCCAATTAGAAGCATGTTGTTTCCTGTTATTAGTGTCAAAATACTAGCCCCTTCACTTACACAATTCCTTTGGGAGGTTGGAAAATGTAAAAGACTGAATGGATAAATGAACATTGACAGCACAAGAATGGTGTGCCAAAATCCTCTATCCCTTACCTCAACACTATTCATTCATCCATCCAAACATTTCTGGAACTAGGCAGCAAACGAAGATTGAGAATGCAAAGATGAATAAAGAAAAAGAGAAAAGCAATTCTTTCAAAGAGTACAGAATCCAATAGGCAGATAAATTCACAAATAATGATCAGTGAACTATAGCTGTCATACATATTGTTATAAAGATTCATAGAAACGTCATGGAGATCCAAGGAGTGGAAGACCTAACCACAAGTAATTTTTCAAGCAGTTATTAACACTCCTGTTTTGAGTTATGCTTCACAAAGTCTTTGACACCAATTATTTTATTCTCCAGCATCCTCTGGTGGAGATATGATGCTTTCATTACAAGCCTCCTACTTGTGCAGAAAAAGAAACCAAGGCCAAGAGAGATTTAATATCTTGCTTTTAGATATTACTGGAATTATACAGATACTACACTATAAAAAGGTTATAAAGATAGTCCTAACTTTAAACAAGTAATTGCACACCTAAGAATTTAGCTGCTTTGACTCTCCCTCAAGACCAAAAAATAGATTATAAACATTAAAAAGATTTTCCTATAAAGATAAACATAAAGGATTTCCTGTCATTAATGAAGATAAATTATTATTGTGCTAATAAAAATGCATTAATCAAAAATCTGGATTCCCAAAGCAGCCAGTTTAGTCATATATTGTATTCAATTTAGAACAAAAAATAAAGAATATTTTAGATAAAACTGTGTTCCAACTTGTGTATTTATTTTTCCAAACTTTTTATGTATTTTTTTCAGATCTCTAGCAACTTGCCTGCTTGATACTGTGCATGGGGAGCAATCAGATAGTTTGATTATTGACCTTTTCTCATAAAAATTATACTTAACTTCTTCCAGTGTATCCTCCCTACTCCAGATTTTAACAATAACTTGTAAAATCTTTGCAAGAAAAATCACAACATTTTAAGAGAAAAAGCAAAACTTTGTGTTGCTTCCATAAATGGTACAATCCTAAGAAAAAGTGTAAGAAATACATTAAATATATTCATGTTTGATGCCACAGTTTTAAGCATAAGCCAGAGTAAAGGAAACATTATTTGGGAAATGCATTGGTGGTTCCTGCTTTAAGTAAATCTGTGGATATAAGGTGATGATTTGCACTGTATTAATATTCTCCACTCTAAAAGAAAACATCCTAACTTCACTGGAATGATGCTGTACAGTAGATAATTAGCACCAGACAGAATAGGGGAGGGCAAAAATTAGGGTGAAGTAAGATAAAAGCCACACATTAATCAAAGAAGATAAATATTCTCTAAAATTACAGTATAAGCCAATAAGAAAATGATATCCAATTGACAAACATGTACCCATGTACAGAGAAAGAACCTGCTTTATTCCAAATTTTCAGGCCTTTGTCTGTTACAGGAAGTGAGTGACAACTTTGTAAATAGTTAATATTACTATTTTTCAGTAACTTCAAAGTATTATTATTAATTTCAATTTATTAAGTGCTTATTTATGCCATGCATAGTACCAGGCACTTTATATATCATTGGGTTTTAATTTGATTTTTCACAATTCTCACTGTAACAGAAGAGAAAATAATCACAGGTTAATTGATGTGTCCAAGATGACATAGCCAATAAGAGAGTTAGGATTTGAATTAACTAATTCTAAATAGTTTGTTAGTTCCACCACACTGTACAACTCTTTTGTTTGAATGTATGCATGTATATGTGTGTATTTGTATGTGCTTTTCCTTTAGTTCTCTCATCACAGACTATAACTTTAGATTTGCATGATTATTTCATTAATATCTGTTACCTTTCTAGTTTTGAAGATTGACAGGAGCAAGGATATTTCACTTACCATCAAGCCTCTACCATCTAGCATATTGCATGGCACATGATAACTATTCAGTAAGTATTCTTTCATGATTGGTCCTTAAGATTCAGGCCAGTATTCTATGAACTATGTCATGATCCTGCTGTTGAAACACTACAAAGCATTCAAGATCCTACAGGAATGCTACCCTTTACTCTCAAAAGAGCTCGGATGATGCAATGACAATGAAAATAAATCACCACCATCATGGATTAGCAAGAGAATTTTACCAGTATCAGGGGAACCACCCTGAGAAAACACAATTCCAATACTTTTTCAGTTTTAAGAAATAAAGTATTGACTTCTCAGTGAGCAGATTATTTCCAAATTTCCAAACTGGGTAATCACACTCACCAAATGGTATTAAAAGCTTGAAAGTCAGAGTTTAAAAGTTCAATGTATCAGTTTCCCTGATTCATGTCATAACATAGTATTGGCATAACATAGTATTACCTCCATGCTTTACTCTTTTCCAGTCAGATTGGAAGGAAAAATGATTTAGCCATTAAATATAATGCCCACTATCAGAGTGAGGTCAGTCACAAAAGGACACATGATTGAGTGCCAGTGGCCCACTTAACTCTGACAGCCTCTTTTTAGGTGCTTAATGTGGCCATGGCTCCTCCAGTCTGGCACCACTTTGACAGTGAAGGTTTTTAAACAAGACATTAATAACGTCCTCAACTTTTGACAGTTCACCTATTCGAAAAACCATACATTCACTTACTGGCCCAGACATAATGAATAGCACTTCGCAAACTTTCTGGTAATGAATTCTGGCCAAAAAAAGGAGAAATATGTCCAGGAAATTGATTTACGTTCCCCTTACAGAGATACTAGGTGCCTAGCTATAATTCTGCTCAAAACTTATTTTTGAGTTTACTAATATATGACCATACATATAGAGAACATTTCCACCATAATCTATGTTATTGTGATATAAATTACTTTTTTTTGGAAATAGACCGAAAGGTAAAGAAAATGGACTATTTTATTGAATATTCTTAGATATAGCAATATTATATTATTACTTTAATTCCTCCAATAATCCTGGTAGGCAATCACTATTATCCCATGTTACAGATGAGGAAACAGATTCAGAGAAATTAAGAAAATTTTCCAGTTCACTGATGTATTAAGCAGTGGAGTCCATACTCAGTCTAAAAAGCCTAGTTCTTTTCATGAACCAGGTTCTTTCTTCACCTACTCTTTTCTTCTGTACTAGATTTGCAAACCATACTATATTCCCATCTCACACTGCCCTTTACTGTGGTCACTTTTGTAAGAAGCCCTCTTTCCTCAGGCTCCACTCTGCCAGGAGAGAAGAAAGTAGACTTCTATGTAAGGGCATTTGGCAGGGCTTTTCCCCATAAAAAAAAATCTTTGTAGGAGAGCATGAAGCTCAGCAGCCATGATTATCATGTGCTATAGACATGACTATTCAAATTGTGGTGCTTTGGAAAACTCAAACAGGAAGAACTGAAGCATTAAATAGAGAATAGGATTAGGATTAATGAGGGTCATGGCAGCACTGTTCATCGTTCTAAAAAATAATGGAACTAACCAGATGTCTATTGATAGTAGACTGAAGAAATAAACTGAAGTACATTCATTTAATGGAATATAATACAGGAATGAATATGAACCAAATATAGCCCACCACATTAAAACAAACTGATGGCAGTTAGGATTATTTTCTAGCATGACCACACATTCATGGATTTACTCACAGTGATGGTTAATTTTATGTGTCAACTTGACTGAGCCATGGGGTGCCCAGACATTGGATTCAACGTTATTCTGGGTAAGTCTGTGAGGGTGTTTCTGGATGAGACTAACATATGAATTGGTCGACTGGATAAAGCAGATTGCCCTCCCCAAAATGGACGGGCTTTATCCAATTTGCCGAAGGCCTGAATCGAACACAAAGTTGAATAAGGGAGAATTTGTTTTCTACTTTTGCCTGTCTTCTAGCTGGTACATAGGTCTTCTCCTGCCTTCAAATTTTAACTCAGATTAGAACTTACACCATTGGCTCTCTTGATTCTCAGGCCTTTGGACTTGGACTGGAACTATACCATTGGCTTTCCTAGGTCTCCAGCTTGCCAAACGCAGGTCTTGGGACTTTTTAGCCTCCGTAATCAACTGAGAGAATTCCTTACAATAAATCTCTTCACACACACACACACACACACACACATACACTATTGGTTCCGTTTCTCTGGTGAACATTAACTAATACACTCAAATAGAAATTTTCTGGACATCTGTCAGAATCACCATCTAGAGGAGGATTTGGTCCAGAGCGCTGGGTCAGGGGGAAACCACAGAACTCTGAAGCACCTGGATCTCTAATCCCACAGAAAAAGAAACCAGAGGGAAAGCTTTTGAAAACAAGGGAAACAGTCTCCAACAAATAAACTAAAACAAAATCAGCAAACAAATTAAACAAGCAAGGAAAAATTGCTAAGAGAGAAACAGTCCCAGCAAATCAGTCAAACAAAAGGAGAATAACTGCAAAATCTTACAACAATCAACTTCAATGGTGAGAGAGAAGCAGACGATAACAGTATAACCATGAGGAAGTTGTGAATGTAACAGAAAGACAGAAGGCATGAGACCTTCAAAAAGCATTCATTCATTCAACAGATATTGAGTGCGTGTTAACTAGAAGTCTCTACTAATCCTGGAAGGGCACTAGTGAATAAGAACACACTAGAACTTGCTTCCCAAGTTTTGAAACAAGATGGTCAGTTTGGTTTGAGACAGGTCTAGTTTAATTGAAGGTGAATCATAGTATCCAGGCCAAGGTGTCTATATACACTAGGGACTGAAGTCTGGGAGAAAGATAAAGAATAGAAATTCAGATTTTGGAGTCCCTAAGAAATGAAAGTTGAAATCATAAGAGAAAAGATAAAGGATTCTCTGACAGGAAAATAAATTAGAACTGAGAACTAAACATTAGAGAAGGTCTGCAAATTAGAGACAGGAAGAATAAAAGGAGTCAAGGAGAAAGGAAAAAAAATCTACCAGAGACACAGAAAACCAGGGTGAACAAGCTGGCAAAGAAGGCAAAAGAGGAAAAACTTTCAAAGGTCAGAGGATGAGGAGGAGACTTTTCCAAAAGGCAGAGAAGGAGAAGAGCGGGAACAACAAAGACTTAGATGCCAGGGGATCTCTAAGAGGCAGTGCTACCCTCTGCCATGTGACTCATGGGAAAGCCAATATGCCACCAGTTATGCCCAGAAATTCCAGAGTGGAGGGAAGTTGTGTGGCAGTTCCTTTGAGGGGTCTGGAAGGTAGATGGCCTTGCAGAGTTTCAAGGTCTGCATGCTGCCCTGAAATAGAGGTGGATCAAGAGAGATGGGTCTGAGAGGAAAGCACAGAGATCTCTGAGCCTCAGCAGAATGTATTCCTTTGACAAGATACTGAGGGGTGACAAGTCCAAGGTGACAGGATGCAGTATAGAGAGCAGGGCGAAGGGGTAACAGTGACCACAAACACTGAGGTTAATATCCAATGCCAGCATGAACTGGTGGAGAATGAGAACGAGTTGCTCACCACTCCCTCATGCCCTGACTTTATGTAGGACTCCATGAAACCTGAAATCTAGAAGAGAAGGAGAAGATGGGGAAGAGCTCTGATTTGATTGAGAAAATATGAATTTACCACAAATTAGGTTGAGTTAAGTTTCCATGATTTGGCAGAATTTGGCTCACAATAGAAATGAAGGGAAAAAATCAGCGTAACACAGAGGATAACACAGAATCTAAAGACGGGCTGCTTGAGTTCAAATCTCAGTCCCATCGCTTACTAGCTGTGTGACCTTGAACAAGTCACTTAACTTCTCTATGCCTCAGCATCTTCATTTATAAAAAGGATTAAGAACAGATGTATCCCATAAAGCTTTTTATGAAGATTAAGTTAATAATTGTATACTCATAGACTCGTTCTTGGCAAGTAATGTGCTTTTTATTGTGTTTGATACTATTGCTATTACAGAAGCACTGGCATTTTGTTTATTTCTTACATAACTAATTTGAAGAAGAGTAGTCAATAATATAAAAAGAAAAGAGAATGAGTGATGAGAGGAATCCACTAGATTTAATGGTGAGAAAAATCCACGTGGACTTTGAGAGTCAAGCTACAGCCAAGTGGTAGAGATAGAAAACAGTTTGTACAGGTTAAATGGGGAGTATAGAAGATGAGCAGGTAGAGGCACAATAGAGCTTAGTCGTTGGACATGTCTGTCTGTGGAAAGAAGAGAGAATGGTTCTAAGCCATCTTGGTATTAGATTTTGTGTTTATCATAAACATTTCCCGGCATCCTGGTCCACAGGATAATAATGTATGTGTATTACATTATTTCTTACATGCATAACCCAAAGGGTGCCTTTATAATTATTCTAGGATTGGGGAATTAGAGACAGACTATGATTACTGCCTTAATATTTAGGTACCCACAGTGGCAGAGTTTGCTGGCTGCTCCCTTTTTTTCTCTCATGGTCATAGCTAGCCTACCCATTGCAGTCTTTCTTGCAGTCAGCTGGGTCTCCTGAGTGAGTTCTTGCCAAAAGCGTATGAGGGGAAGAGTTCTGTGTTGGATTCAGGCCTGGATGACCAAACCTCCCATGGTCTTTTCCTCTGGCAGCTGCCAGGAGTGAAGACAACTCCCAGGGCTGGCTTGAAGCTCTGTGTGGAAAATGGCAGAGCCCCTACCCGCTACCACCCTGAAAGATGGCATGGAGGAGGGTGGCCTGCCAACCTCTTCCCCTGCTCGTTCCTGTTACAACAGTGAGAAATAAACTTCTATTGTGTTCGGACAATGTACAATTTGTCGACTATCATCAGTTATTACACTCTAACTAGTTAGTGAAAGTTAAATAGAGAGATTTCTACCCATGTAGTGCTGATACTAAAAAACATGTATACAAAAAAAAAAACATGTATACAAGTTAGATTTAGTCATTCTGGTTGAAAATGAAATTATGGCTATGTGTATTTTCAAAAGTTTTCCCAAACTTCAGTAATTTTTACAGCAGCTTCACCATTTCTGCTGGATTGAAGTTACCATTTTTATCCCCAGCCCTTGGAACATCTGGTTCCTGGTAAGTACTCAATAGTTATTTGTTAAATGAAAAAAAAAAAAAAAAAAAATATATATATATATATATATATATCACCTGTACTTAATATTTTTCTTTCAATAGGTTTACATTTTGAATTTAAATACCCACTTTAATATTATATAAGCAAAATATGTATGTGTTTACAAATACATATATGCGAGAATAAGTGTATACACGGATGTATATATATATAAACATAAATATATATGAAATCATGGGTTTACTATTCTAGTTGTTCCTGCCAGTTCATATTTAAAAAACTAAAATTCTAGTACAATTAAAATTAAAAATCTGTTCTTACAGCCAAATTGATTTTGTGCACTACCAGAGGTGGATATACCACACTTTCAGAAACACCAGTTTAATGTAATTAACTTACTTACTATGCAGTCTACAAATGCATTCTCCTCCTCCATGTCATGGAGTAGACCCAGCCCTATGAGGTAATAAAGTTCACTTCCAGAGAGAATGTAACCATCAGAGGGAGGTCCAGTGAATTCCTTAGTATGATACCACCTACTCGCTAATAATAAATATGGATGTGATATATACTAATGTCTTGGAATCAAGTACAACATTTACTAATTTGTGTTTAGTTTGATGAATTTTATGAATCCTGAACCTTATTTTTGGCATGTTTCCAGGTAAAATGAAATATCCTAAATCATGATTATAGAACTTAATTTTCTACATTTCTAGATAGGTCAGTTGCTTATTTTAAAAAAAAACACTAAATATAGATTTAAGAGAACAGTATCATGGAAGTTAGGTTTATATTTCGTGTTGCTTTGTAAAACAACTTTTTAAATGGTGATCTCTTCAAGTAACCTAGACTTATCTGAAGAATTTAAGAAAGGAGAATGCAGCTCTGCCGATACCTTGATTTTAAGCCGATGGCAATGACCTTCTGAACTACAGAACTGTAAAATAATAAATTTGTGTTAAGTCAAAAAAAAAAAAAGGTATTAGTCTGAAAACTGCCTACTATTATAACCTTTCAGCAGAATATTTAAACTTTTATAATTATTTCAGAAGAATATTTTTAAATGTTTAAATATTGTTAAAATGTAACATTTTTAAATATACATTTTTTGACCCAGACATTCCACTTTAGAAATTCTTAGAGGGGGAAAAAAAGTGGCAATATATAAAGACAAAGGATATTTATTGAATCACTGCTCATAGTGGGAAAAAATCTGAATATCCAATACTAAGAAAACAGTTGCATAAATTATGTTATATCCATCCTAGAACATATAATGCAGGCATGGAAAAAAAACAAGTTAGATCTCTATCCACTCTCCTGAGGGCTCTCTATTATACATGGATAAATGAAAAATGCAAACAGTAGAAAAACATGTACAGTAGGCTCTCATTTTTATAAACAACCTTGTACCTGGATTTATTTTCAATGAGTAAGAATAAGGTACATAGTAGGTTATCATAGGGAAGACAAAGGAGAGAAAAGGATGAAAAGGATGCTTCCTTCCCAGTCTGTGTATAATCTGTAAAGCCCTAGTGGCCAGAACTTTCCCAAGCTTGTTGTAAATATCTCCTTTATGCTGGAGGGAAAAATACTTCAAGGACTCTAAATCCTTTCCTGGGTATCTCAATGCTGGAGTGGATCCAGTGTTTTGTGAAAGTCTGGCTAACTCTGAATGTACCAGGAACATACCTCAGGATAACTAGAGTGGCAGGTAGAACAAGTCCAAGAGGAGCAGCAAGTGCATTTCATCTGGGGGACAAAAGAGACCACACTGGGAGAATTCTAACTTCAGTAATAAATTATATATTAAAAAGTTATATATAGAGACTTCCCTGGTGGTCCAATGGTTAAGACTCCCCACTTCCACTGCAGGGGGCACAGCTTCAATCCCTGGTCAGGGAACTAAGATCCCACAAGCTGCGCAGCACGGCCAACGTAAATAAATAAATAAATAAATAAATAAATAAATAAATAAATAAATAAATAAATAAATAAAAATTTTTAGAAAGACACCTACATTTACTGAGGGCTCAATTATTTTTAAAAAGTTATATATAAAAAAATTTACTAGCAGGCTTGTGTTCAACCAAAAGAGCAAAATGAGGCATTCATAGAGTGGGTTTCCATAATCTCATCTAGAATTGTTACTCCTCCATGCCACACCACCAAATTATAGCCAGAAGAGGGACATGGGTTTTTTTCCTTTCCTTTCCTTTTAAATGGGCAGATTCCAGTCTTGGAAACACCAGGGAAATAAAGAGCCCATCTCTGAGTGTGGAGTTTTGAGAAACTGATTCTAACTTAAAAGCTTTAATTAATTGTCCCACATCAGGCTACCAATAGATCAATGCTTTTGTTTTTGGCAATACCACCTTTATAAAAAATACATGGTGGAAAATGTGAATAAATAAACCAGAATGATGAATGTACTCACATTTAAAGGTGGAAAGAAGAGAAGAGAAACATTTTCAAATACCACATGGGAGAACTTAGTATTTCCCACTCAGAAGGTTCTCATCATATATCTTGCCCATCTGATCAACTATGTTTACTATTTTAGTTTTCATTAAGTCTTAACACAAAGCTACTTGGGCTAAATATGCAAACAAACTTTAGGATGATTTGCTGCAACCCCAGTAATTGCTTTTCCCATTTTTTGAACCAAACATAACAATATAACCCCATGGTACATATTGAGGGTTTTTTAAAACAGACTTTATTTTTTACATCACTTTTAGGTTCACAGAAAAATTCAGTGGGAAGTACAGAAAGCTCCCATATACCCCTGCCTTCACATATGCATAGCCTCCCCCATTATCAACACACCACATCAGAGTGGCACTTTTGTTATAATTGATTAATCTACATTGACACATCATTATCACCCACAGCCCATGGTTTACATTAGGTTCACTCTTCGTACTGTATATTCTTCGGGCTTGGACAAATGTATAATGACATGTATCCACAATAATGTCATACAGAACAGTTTCACTGCCTTAAAAATCCTGTGTTCCACTATTCATCACTCCCCTCCCCCATTCTCGGTAAACATTGATCTTTTTACAGTCTCCATAATTTTGCCTTTTTTACAACGTCATATAGTTGGACTCATATGGTATGTAGCCTTTTCAGATTGGCTTCTTTGTCTTACTAAGATGCATTTAATGTTTCTCCATGTCTTTTCATATCTTGACAGCTCATTTCCTTTTAGCACTGAATAATATCCCATTGTCTACATGTATCACAGTTTATTTAACCATTCACTAACTGAAGGATATCTAGGTTGCTTCCAACTTTTGGCAATTATGAATAAAGCGGTTACAAACATTGGTTTGCAAGTTTTTGTGTAGACATAAGTTTTCAACTTCATTGGGTAAATATCAAGGAGTGTGACTGCTAGATCCCATAGAAAGAGTATGTTTAATTTTTTTAAGAAACAGACAAACTGTCTTCTAAAGGGGCTGTACCATTTTGCATTCCAACCAGCAATCTATGAGAGTTCCTGTTGCTCCACATCTATACCAGCATTTGGTGTTGTCAGTGTTTTTGAATTTTGGCCATTCTAAATAGATATGTACGGGTATCTCATTGTTAATTTGCAATTCCCTAAATACATAGGATGTTGAACATATTTTCTCATGCTTATTTGTCCATTATATACCTTCTTTGTGAGGTGTCTGTTCAGGACTTCTGCCCATTTTTTAATTGGGTTCATCTTCTTAGTGTTGAATTTTAAGAATTCTTTGTATATTTTGGATAACAGTCTTATCAGATATGTCTTTTGCAAATATTTTCTCCCAGTCTGTGGTGTGTCTTCTTAACCTCTTGACACATTGAGTTTCATTTCTCATAGAAAAAGGTGCTTATTTGGGAGAATAGGATATTTCTTTGGCAGTCTGTCTCTTCGAGTTATACTTCAGATATCCAACTGGTAATTCTAGAAGTCGTATTTTCTGACTCCTCCCACATCCAGAAAAGCAGATATTTTATCCAACCTCTAGTTATCCTGTTCGCAAATTAATTTTATTAGACTTTTCCTTCTCAAACTCTTTTGTTCCTCAACCATTTCATTTTCTCTTTTTCTACCCATTTCAAAATTGACAGGTTTTAACATCCAGCCTACATTTGCCAAAGATCAGCAGTAATTTGATCTTTGCCAGTGAGGAGTAGGAGAAGACAACTAAGTTGGAAAGAGAATTTCTGTCTACTCTTTCAGATGGGGTATACATCACCTCAAGCTGCCCAGCTATATTTGACCCTCATAGCAAGATAAGTTCTTATGGTTTATTACTGGGACAGCCACAACGAAGTATCACATTAGCTTTAAAGCTATGGATTCTAGAGAAAAAAATAAAAGCATACATCTCTGATGGGGAAGAGAACTGAGAGTAATTCTTCTTTTACAATGTCTCATTAGAGCATGAGAGAAGGCTTGACAGAGAGCAATGGCAATGACCACAGGAAGGAACAACACAATTAATTTAGAAAAAACAAGATTAATTCACAGGGAGATTTCATAGCCTGGGCGAGGTAGGGTAGAAGATAACCTTATATTAGTTTGCCTAGAATGAAAATCAACTGTTTGTCTTTACTGAATATTCACAAGGTTTCAGGGCAAGCTGCTACAGTTTAGAGTTAGGTAAGCAAAGCACAATGCTTATCATTTCCTAGAATAAGTGGGTGAAGTCCAAAAAACATCTCTGTCAGGTCTGAGATAGTTTAAATGAGTTCCTGCTTGAAACAAAGAAAGCTGATCTTCCCTGCCAACTCTACTTTTCTTTGTAAGAGTGTGGTCCTTAGTTATGCTTGTAGTTGAACACTGAATATTTCAAGAGAGAGCACTTTGGCTGCTAATGGCAAAGAATTACCAAAAAACTCACATGCAAGATCCCATAAGAATCAAATCATCATCTTTCAATTGCTGACCCTTTCCAGAATTGTATTATGCAAATACTAAGTTGATGAAGACACACAAAATCTTGCCCAGGTCTACACAATCAGACCATATTGAGAGACCTATAGGTAGGGGTAGAAAGAGGAAGTTATCTAGAAGCAACCCGTGCCTCCTGTCAAAAAACTCCAGAAGGATAGACCTCCCCTTCTGCAAAATGAATTAAAAACAAAACTCTTAATATGGGGCTCATAAAAAGTTCCCCCCACATAACAAATAGAGGACAATTACCATGAAGAAAAGCATTTGGCTTAATATTACTTTCTCTAAGAAAAAAAAAAATATGAAGACAATGCCTAGCTCATACCATCATTAATCATTAATAAGGGACACAAGTCTGTGACCTGATAGTAGAATCTGATCCACAGAAGTGTGCCATTAGGCTTCATGAAATAATGTATGTAATATATGTAAAGACATTTCCTTTTTAAATCTGAATTTCTTGCTTATTTCAGTAAACTGGAAAATCTGGCAATATTTGGTCCCTATTTCCAAGTGCAGACCAATGGGCTGGACCTGAGAAGGAGTCACTCCCTAAGGTGGGCTTATGGTACCCACCATCACTCCCTATATTCTTATCACAAGCTCATTCTCTCATCTGTGGCACCCACCTGATCCCTGTAGAAATTTGGATCTGTAATTCCTAATATATAAGAAACATGGACTTGATGAAGCCACAGAAGTCTTAAAAAGTGATTTTATACTTAAGACTTTTTTAAAAATGCAAGTGCTGGGACTTCTGGAATGGTAGAATGAGGTCCTCCATAAGTCTGCTCTTCCATAAAAATCAATAAAAACACATGCAAATTTTTCAAAATCAACTTTTTAGGAACTCTGCAAATTAACCAAAGGCTCGCAATAATGTGAGGAGCAATTTATTCAAGAAAAACTGCAAAACTTCGCTAAGAATGGCAGTGTTTAGGGCATATTAACTTGGCCTACTCCCATCCCTCTCTTGTAAGTTCCATGTAACCTTGAAAACCAGTAGTCTTGCATCTGCAGTAGCTGCAAAACCTGCAGTCGGGCTGCCATCACAGGGGGATTAAGGGAGCTTGACACTCCTCAAGTCCCATCACCAGGGAATTGTTGCTATTTGGTTTATCTCATGGCTTCCCAGAAAAAAATTTTTTAAATAACTTTTCAGAACGTTGTCATTATTTGACGTGACTTGAAGTTTACTCTGCAGAAAAAGCCTCATCCCTAGGGTGTTTGTCAAAAACAATATATGGCAATTGTTTAAAAACGCAGCTGCCTAAAGCCATGATACTAGTTGAACAAACAAGAACCTGACCCCAAAACATTTGAAAGGAAGATCTGAGTAATGAGATATCCACAGTTGACTTTGAGAAGCTCTGACATATTTCTGGAGATCTAGAAGGCCACACAAATGTTCAGGGCTATGCATATGACCAGGAAAGACCTGATAGGGTGCTAAGCTCTTTTTTCTGGTGGACCTTGAGACCCTGCACGAGCAAAAAGTAAAGGTTAAGGTAGACTTGCAAGCTGCCTTAGTGTTAAATGCATGGTCCAACACACACACGCAAAACCTTCAACAAAGACTAAAAGACTTATTGATTCAAGGCATTTAAGAAATCTCTATTCAATCATTAACTGACTGAGTAGAGACTTCAATGGCCACAATCTACAGGGAATATAGACTTACAGAATAAATTTTGACCTTAGAATCCTTGTTTTTTTCTGAGAACAGGGTTTAACCCAGGACTTGTTACTTAAGACACTTGGTGTTAAGACAGAGGTCCTTCTACACGTATTGTGACTCCTAGTAAACATTTGCTCTGATTTGTGACAATTGCATAAAAAGGTTTATTTAGCATTATTTGTGGAATTGGGGACTTGGAGGAAATTTAGATATTTGTCTGAGGGAAATGGATAGATAAACTATGTGAAGACATTCTACAGAAGTACTGTGCAGCAATTAGAAGCAGCAAGCTAGATGGACATAGATAGTAAAATGGATGTGTCATAAATGGCCAAAAGGGCATGAAAAAAATAAAACAGATTGAGGATTGAGGGCTATAAGCCCTCACACATGCACAAAAATAACAGCATTTATTTTGCAATAATTTACACAAATAAAGGATATACATAAAACACTGAAAGATGATGCCTATAGAGTAGAAGTGGCAAATGAGAATGGAAAATAAATACAGGAGGATTTTCAGGGACCAATCAAGGTCATGAGTAATGACCTGAAATATCTGATTGACTCAACCTCTGTAATCAAGGAAGGAAAAAAGAAAGAAGGAAGGAAAGGGGAGGGAAGGAAGGAAAGAAGAAAAGAAGGATAGGAGGAAAGATAAATATTGAGAAAAGAATAAAAAATAGAAAATACTGAAGGAAACCAAAAAGCCATGATGGGAAAAAAAAAATCTACATTTGAGGTAATAAATCTTATACAATTTTATAGAAAATCAAATCAGAGTTAGAATACCCTGGGGATATGGGGTTTCTGGACATCTGGAAAGCTAGAGACAAAGATATGATCCATTGACACCTGGATGGTGGGGTTACCCTTTATCCTTGTCTGTTTCCCACCTCCAGTGGTAAGCATATGGCCTTCCCAGTGCTCAGTATGGTTCAAGAACAAGGAAAATCCCATGTGTTAAACTTTCCCTTGAATAGGAGTGTATAATTTTTACTGTAAACACTTTTGATAATGGTGATATAATCCTGAATATAAAAGGGAATGGCCTAATGAGAATTCTAATTTTTGTTAACTCTGGCAAGATTTTGCCTTCATGGAATACCTCATTGGGAAAGTTCGTACCAAGTTAAACTTCATGTTAGTAAAATTTATCAATATTTTAAATGATAGGTTCTGCCTTCTAAAATTTTTTCTTATCTCAAGATTGTTAAAAACAGTTACAACATGGAAAAAATTTTAACACCTTATAGGTATTGCTGCACTGGTCAAGTTATTTACAAATTGTAGGGAGAAAATGTTATAATCCAGTATACACTAAAATATGGATTATATTTGCTCATTTGGTTGAGAGTTTGGCTACAAACGGGGTCACTAATTATTATGAGAGTGAGTTTTGGCCTTAGAATCACATGTACCCTTCTGAGAATGGGGTTTGACCCAGGCCTTATTCTTTAAGGTATTTTGTACTAGACAGAGGTCTTTCCTGTGTATACTATGTATCATGATTCAGGCCTACTGCTTTTCAAATAATGCACTCTCCTCTACCTCGCCACGTAAATGAAAACTTTGAAATATTAAATCTTGTACCTACCTATTTTACCATAAGCAAAAACATAAAAATATAGAGAAAGAGCTATAGTGACAATCAGCTAGGAAGATAAAAAGCTAAATGGAGTTTTCAGTCTATTTTATGGGCAGGTATCATGTGCTCAGGAGCAAATAGAGGAAGACACAAATGAAAAAAGAAAAAATAAACTTTGTGGAGGAAGTAGGCTCTCAAGAAACTCACAAATGAAGGAAGAGATAGGGCTTGGTCAGAGAGATGTAACAGTGTTCTAAGTCAGGGGCATAGCAGAGATGTTTCTGGAAGAGTAATATGTTGAGTAAATCAAGATGGGGGCTAATACGTGAGGCTAGAAATAGCGTACAGGCTAAGCTGGTGACTAGGAGGGGTAAAAAAAATTCAATAAATGGAACAAGTTAACTCTAGGCAGTCACCACAGACCACAGACAAAAGAAAAGGGTCAGGATCTTGAGAGGCTTTAGAAATGACTGATTGGAGTGGACAATTTGGGCTGAAGCCCAGGTTGCTGGCTGTAAGCAATAAAAGGCCAAACAGTCCAGTAAAGAGTGGATTTAGTCAATAAATAGTAAGAAAAGAACTTTCTAAGTGCCGAGAACCATTGCAGCTTACTTATATTTTCCAAAAGTCAGAGCTTAGTTCGATATTTTCTCACCAATACACGTAGACATCTGTATCCTTGAGGGAGACTTTATTTCTTTGTAGTTAGCAAAATTACCATGGTGCCTACTAACAGTGCCATGCATTCATTATACTCAGTTGGTGCAGTTTGAGTTCCAGAATAAATTTACCACATTTTACTAAATTTCCTGAGCTAAATGCTGAATACTTTCCTCAGGCCAAGCCTTCTTTAAGTATCATGAGACTGGACAAAAGTACTGTAAGCATTCTCAAAGCCGCAGTACCAGAGACTTCTCAGACCAAAAGAAACAAAAATTATTTTTTACACAAAAATATATATTCCAAGCTTCATCCCCATTCTTTCTTCTCCCTAGGTTTTTTACAGCTGCATCACCAAGCTATAGCATAATCGTTAATTCAATGTGTGTTGGTAAATGCAAATACATTTCTGAATAATGCTATTATTTTTGAAGCATAGCTGCTCTGTAAATTTGGTGTGGAATGAAACAAGTATGTCCTCTGAACTTCTAATTAAAAACACATACACAAAAAAAAAACAAACAAAAAACACATACACATTATACACATACACACACACATTTATTTATATATGGGTAGGGAGGATTGACTGTGCTTCTTTTGGGTCTAACTACTATGAGCTTAGTGAAATAAACCATAAAGAAGAAACTTTCAAAACCCGTACTTAAGACCTTTTAGGTTTCTGCTACTGGATCTCAGGAGCTTGGAAGTCACCGCTCCGTCCTAACAACAAATAGAAGGCTAAACAAACCGAAAAATCAACAGCTCTTCTTAAATACCTACGAGTGGAGAGGACACCAGGCAAACCATTGCCCCCAAGACTGGAGAGAGAGACAGGCAAATAGAGTCATGGCTTATCAGAGCAGAGGCTCATGAGCAGAAACTCCCATGGGAACAGGTGCCAGGGTAGGAAAACCTGAACTGTAATTGATGAACTATTGGAGGCTCAGTGAGGACAACTCTGAGAATTAAAAACTTCAGGGGAATCTGGTCATGGGGGTGGGAGGCACACAATATTGTATGATTTACCTGCAGGAGCTTGACCAGGTTCTCATGTAAATACCAAAGAAAAAGATCTCCTCAGCCTTCAGGCAGGGGTAGGAGAAAAGGGACCATTTTGAAATACGCCAGAGCACTCTGTTCTTAACAAGGCCTGACCTCAGGGGAAACTAGTTAACCAGAGCCTAACCTGCTGGGGTATTATCAGAGCCTAATGACCTGGGGAGAGGAAATACACAACTTCAACCCCCTCTAGCCATCCTGTCCCCCTTAAAGGAGGAGGGAAAAAGTGAGAAATATTTTTGAAGTTCACTGAAAGACTGAGACAATTATAGGACTTTAGAACATTTCCCCATCTCCCACACCATACCACCACATTACTAAAAGCCTATTACAGCATTTCTTTTACCTGCTACATCATGTCTGGCTATCAAAAAAAAAAAAAAAAATTACAAGGCATACCAAAAGGCAAAAAACACCATTTGAAGAGACAAAGCAAGCATCAGAACCAGACACAACAGTGATGTTGGAATTACCAGACCAGGGATTCAAAACAACAGTGTAAGGGATCTAATGGATAAAGGAGACAGCATGTAAGAAGAGATGGGTAATGTGAGCAGAGAGATGGAAATCCTAAGAACGAACCAAAAAGAAATGCTAGAGATCAAATACACTGTAACAGAAATGAAGACTACCTTTAGGCTTATTAGTAGACTAGACATAATTGAGGAAAGAATCTCTGAGCTAGAGAATATAGCAATAGGATCCTCAAAGACTAAAAAACGAAAAACAAAAAAACTCACAGAATATTATATCCAAGGATCGTGGAACAACTGTAAAAGGCATAACATACACATAATGGGAATACCAGAAGGAGAAGAAAGAAAGGAACAGAGAAATATTTTAAACACTAATGCCTGAGAATTTTCCAAAATTAATGTGAAACACCAAATCCAAGATCCAGGAAGCTCAGAGAACATCAAGCAGGATAAATGCCTCCCAAAAAATGAAACCAAGGTATATCATTTTCAAATTACAGAAAATCAAAGCTAAAGAAAAATTCCTGAAAGAAACAAGAGGAGAAAAATACCTTACTTACTCATAGAGGAACAAAGGTAAGAATTACATTTGGCTTCTCAGAAATCATGCATACGAGAAGAGAGTGGAGTGAAATAATTAAATTTTTCAAAGAACAAACCAACCTAGAATTGTGTACCCTGTGAAATTATCCTTCAAAAGTGAAGGAGAAATAAAGACTTGCTCAAACAAATAAAAATTGAATTTGTTGCCAATAAACCTGCCTTGCAATAAATGTTGAAAGAAGTTCTTTAGAGAGAAGGAAAAAATATAGATTAGAAACACTGACCTACATAAAAAAGGAAGAGCATTGAAGATGGAATAAGTAGAGGTAAAACAAATCCACACTTAGACCTTGAGTAAAATGAGAAGTATGAGTGTGGGAATCACCCAAGGATACTGAGAAGCAAGTTTGTCTACTTGGGTATCATTTAGATGTTAGGAGTAACCGTCATTTCCCAAGTTGTGGCAACAATGTGGAAGGATGAGCATAAGCAAAGGAAGAGAGATGAGAAAGAAGCTATTTCTACAAAAACTGCTTACCCTTTCTGTAGTAATAGAAATTCTACTTGATCTTCCTGCTGATACCTTTCTCCCAGTTCTACTTCATATACATTACCCATGCTGACTTGATCCACATTCCATATGCTTATAAAAAAGAGAGGAAATGTGGTAACATGAGAAGGCAAACAAGGAACCTTGGTTCTAATCCATGCTCCATTTCTAACTTGGTCATTTACAAGAGACACAGGTTTACTTTGCTTCTCTGGGCCCAAGTTTCTTCACCTATGAAGTGGGGGCAGTAAGTTAACCTAGATAATAGTCTCTGAAGACCCCTGTACCTCGAAGATTCTTTGTTCTGTTCTAATTAGGAGAAAGTCCAATGCTTATTAAAAAAAAATTCTTAAAAAGTGTTTCTCTACTAGAATTCTAGAATTGATTTCACAGATATCATGAAAATATTTATGGGAGAGAAGAGAGTAGTAAAACAGATCTTTGTTCATATACATTAATTGCAATTAAGATGCTTTGGTCTGATTAAGAGAATAAAACATCAAAAATCCCCTTATGAATTCAAATAGGAAGAGGAGAACAAATTATCTCAGGCTATCAGCATACTAAATTCCAGCCCCTGATATATTTCTTATTTAAATCAATTTTTTTTCTTCACCATAAAACATATAGACTTCTAAATAAAGATATGAAGAGTTTCCTGATGTTTTTCACTAGAAGAGACTTCTCCATCTTCTCAGTTCCTGCTGGCCCTCACATCACTCTCATGGCCTGTATCACTTTCTACATTGCATTATAATTATATGCATACAAATGTGATCTTTCTTGGTAGACTATGGGCATCTTTTGTTTCTTATTTATCCCTGGTGGCACATTACCCAATGTCTTGCAAAAAGAAAAGAGTCATTATGAATGAATGAATGAATAAATGAGGAGAGGGAAGGAAGGAGGGAAGGAGGGAAGGAAGGAAGGGAGGGAGGGAGGGAGAGAAGGAGGGAGGAAGGGAGGGAGGGAAGGAGGGAGGGGAAGGAAAGGGAAGGGAAGGAGGAAGGAAGGGAGGAAACAATAAACACATATGTAGTAACGAATCAGACGGCATCTAGTTCCCTAAAAGAACTAATGACTTGTAACCATAGGAACAGTGCGAATAGTGAGGAGAACTGCACCCAGTAGGATGCTCAGCTGATTAAAAAGATAGGACTTGAATTTTCTCCTTGGAGAAGAAATGATCAGGCAAATGTTGAGCCTGGCCTGGCTTATTTAAGATGTTAGAATGCCTTGACAGGCCTGGTAACATCCCAGGGATAAGGGTTCTTATATTTAACAGTATTCAGTAGGCATCTCAACCCACCCTCTCCCCTTAGACTCCAGTCATGAATATCGCACCTCAATAGTTCTTATTCTTTCCTCTCAACTCACCATCATTTCCCATCATTCTTCCTTAAAGACAGTGTTTAACCAGAGCTGGACAAGATTTAGACTTGATAAAAGCTGAACCTCCCCACCACTATATCCCTTGGTATCAGAATCTGCAAAAGTAAAACCTATTTAAACTAAAAACAAAGCAAAAACACCTTAAAGTTGTAGTTTCTATTTCTCCAAACAAGTATTAGTGTGACTGTAAAGATCAGCAATGTGTTGTGCACAGGAAAGGAAGAAAATAATCTTAAGATTTAATTCTTAAAGACAAACCAATCTGTCATTTATGGATACAAACTAAATAATAGCAACTTTCATTGTAGAGAATAGGAAAGAAATACTAAAATGCAACACCTTCTTGCCCACCTCGGTCCTTGCCATGTGACTCGGAAAGAAAGAGAAACACTATTAACAATAAAATTCAAAGTTTACCTCGCACCAAAATCAACTCAAATTACTAAGTTCTGCTTTGACCCAAGAACGTATGGTATTATGTTCAATTACAAACTATTAAATGATTCTCTTGTGGAAGAAAATTGCTATTCTAGGCTACAAACACTCTAAAGTTGGCAACATCTCAGAGGACAGAGCCACTATTTTGTACCCCAACTCCCCCTTGGGTCCTCCACACATTAGTTTTGGTCATCAAGCTGTCACAACAATGGGCAAGCTGGTATTCAATATGGACATCTCTAGACAAGGAAATTGAACCTCCAGCGAAATTCAAAGTACCTCTTGAAACTTAATGAACATCTTACCCATTCGAACAAATGAAAGCTTAAATTAGGTTGCTCCAGGATCTCAATGTTAAGTATGTGTACAATTCAATTACTCACCCCAACATTGTTCCCATAACATTTTTCATTCCACTCCCTTCTCAAAAAACCAAGCCCTAGGCAAATGAGGTAATGATGGAATGTTATGTGGGTTTTTAGTTGGAGCATTTAGTCAGCACATCAGAGGGAAAGACCAGAGGAGGTCAGAAGCAAGACTTCTTTGCTTTTTGAATGCAGCAGCTGCTTACAAGGGCTGGCTGGGACCTCAATGAAACTTGACCCAGTGGACAATAGGACTGAAGCTGAAAAGCCCAACCCCAAGAGTTATGTCTAGAGCTCAGAGAATCACACTGTTGGACCCTGCTTCCTTTGCCATATATCAGCTCAACCTTGGTTCATGTCATCGGACAACTTTTGTTCTATTCATTTTTGAAAGACCTCAGCAAGGGATCTTCCTGGCAGATTCCAGCAGACTGCTGGATTCAGGACGACACTAACACATGATACTAGAGACAAAAACAAATCCTCAGACCTCCAAAATCAAAAACATGAAAGCCAAGCACATTTCTTTGGCTTAAATTATTTGGATAACGTCCTGGATTGGCTAGTCACTTACGGGTAGACACTAACCAAAAGTAAATCCAACAATCTTCTTGAACTCTGAGGTGTCAATACTCGACCTTCACTCAGAGTGACTCAGCTGTTACTTTTCAAAAATCCAAAGGGCTTTGTGTGGGGTCAAATACATTTATACATAAGTATTTGAGTAGACATAGAGATTGACAGTGGCCATCTGTAGGCATATAAGAAAGCACAGAACCTGGGTGACTGAACAAGTGAAACTTCCTTATTGAAAGCAGGATTAATCACAGGATGACTCAATATATAAAAGTATGGATGAAACCAAGCGGACACAACGTAGAGAATGAAGAAGAAACCTGGGTTCTGATCCCAGGTTTGTTACTGTGGTGAGATCATTAGAAGTCATTAATCTCTTTGGGCTCTAGTTTTTTATGTGTAAGAACAAAGAAGTTGAGCTATTAGTATTGATGTAGTTATGTTTTATGCCTCACCAGCTCCAGAAATGGAATTGAGGTTGACAGAAGTTGGACTGGAAGATGGCTAAATTTACTTTTAGCCCTTATATGATTTTAATTTAAAAAAAAAAATTGAGAAAAAATAGTTCTGGAGACAAGACTTCTATAACGAGAAGTGAGATCTTCAGTCACTGAGCACATACCACCATAGCAAAGTGTCCTGGGATATCAGTTAGGATGAGTTTGACCTCAAGAAATAGAAATCCTCAATGCAATTTATTAAATAGGAAGGAAATGGTTTCTCTCACAATGGAATGGTTTCTCTCTCTCTCAGATTTTCAGAAGTCGTGCCACTAAAAAATGTTCTCCAAGACCCAAGTTCTTGACATTCTGCCACACTGTCACCTTCAGCAAATGGGCCTTTTTTCCCACTAGCTCTTCTTATGATTACCAGGTGGCTGCAGCAGCTCTAGGAACTGTGTCCTCACGATCATGTGCAGCAGGAAAAGAGGAGCCATGTTTTCCCTATTTTGTGTGTCTCATACCAGCTAGGAAAACAATTCCCAGTAATTCCCAGCAGATTTCCGCCAAAGTCCCAGAATTTTTACGTATGCCTTTGCCCACACCAACCATTTGAAAGTAGAAAAAAGGATCACCAAGTTTGACCTAGTATCAGTACAATCATAGCTTCATGCCTTGGCCTTGGAAACGTGGCTGGATGCCCCTGAAGGACACGGCTGTGGGAAAATGGGGGCTATTAGCAAAGAATTGGGGGAATGGCTTTTGAGAGGGAACCAAAACTGCTACAGGGAAGGTCTCCAAACCATCATAATAATGCCTTATTTTAAAGGAATTAGCGAGATCAATGATCCATTATTATAAAATTGGATACTGCTCAAATTCACCACTTATCTAAGAAGGATGTGCTTCACAAATTAAGTATAATCAGAAGGAGGACTGCTGCCTCTTAACAGTCTCTGATGGATCAGTAGGAAAAAAATTTAAAATAACATAATAGATGCCAACTTGATCTTTCCTACATAACCCTCTTGCATCTTATTGGAACAGAGGCATGAAGAGAATGGAAGAGGGGAGATTAAGTAACACAGACTAGAGCTAAAGGAGTCCTGAATCAAGGTAGATACAGAGAGAATAATAAAGAGGAGGAGGATTCAAAACATGGGCAGCAGGCAGAACTGACAGCTGCTAGGGAGAGACTGGATGTGGTGGTAAAAGTGGAAGGGGTCTTTAAGGCAATGGAGAAGGAGAGAGAAAAGGGAAAAAAGAGAAGAAAAGGAAAACAACAACATTTCCAGGGGAGGAATGAGAGACGATAATAAATCCAAGTTTGTGGACTGTTAAATTTGAGGCTGTTTGAGTCTGTGTTTGGAGTTCAGGTCAGATGTATCTTTAGACCAAGCATCTTTCTATAGGAACAGAGTAAGAGAAGAGAAGAATGGGTAAGGACAAAACTCTGAGGAAGACCTACACTGAAGCAATGGACTGAGGAAGAGAAGTGTTCCGAGAGAGATACAGGAACTAGAAGAGAAATATGTCATGAAAGTTAAGGAGATAAATCTTTAAAGAAAAAGAGTAGTATATACGAATTAAAACATGGCTCCAAAGTCATCAACTGATTTTAGCCATAAAAAAATAAGTTTAATGGGATCTGGTATTATAGATGTGGAAGTAAGACCTCAGTGGCTTCAGGAGTGAATAATATAAGGGAATGAGGACTAGACATGCAGTGGGCAGAGGGAGTCAGAATTAAAGGAGGACATTTTGAGGATGGACAGACCCAAGCATACATATAGGCTGAACCCAAGGAGCCTTAGAGAGAAAGAGGTCTAAAGACCCCAGGAGAGGAGGTGATAATCACATTTCATAATATAGGAAACATTTTTAAAAGTCACTTCTAACAGACATTAATTCGTTCAACAAATTCTGTTTGAGTCCCTATTATCTCAACACTGGGATACAGCAGGGAATAAGCAATAAACAGTAATTTCCTAGTAAAAGATCATAGTGACTCAAATTCATTCAAATAAGAAGCCGACAATACAAATCTTTTATTTACAGTTCTAAAACTTGTGGATCTTGCTAGGAAAATGTGGTAAAGCATAAGCATTGTCTCACTGGAGAAGCCCACAGAATGAAAATATATTCATGTAGCTGTTTTGAATACCTGTTCACAGTACAGTTCTTTGAGGCACAAGCATCTCTAGTGGCCTGTCTCCTGAGGGCAGTGGAACACTGGGTCCACTTAGACCAAGCAGAGGGGCTTCTTTAAGACTAGGAAATCTGAATTGGACTAGACAGTCTGATCCTGTGACGGTTATTCTTGTTCAGAGAGACAGAGCAGGGTCTTCATGGCAGCAGTTACAAAGCCAACGGCAAAAACTAAACACAGTGGTCAGGCCTCCAATTCTTCCTGGGGGTGTCACCCACCTGACTAACAACCTCAGACCAAGAAACCTTAGGAGACCTTGTAACAATTGATGCCACCAGCTCTCACTCTTGTCTTCCTCAGGTCCATCCTAAACGCAGCAACACGAGCCCCTCTAAGGAACTACACTCCTTATTCTAAGCCCCTGCTATTCTGACCATTCTCCCCTCCTCCCTCCTCCGTGACCTGACAGCCTCAGCGTCTTTTCTCAAGGACTTCTCCTCTCCCCCGAATCCTCACATACCAGTGTGTCACTTCTCTAAACCCAGGGTTATTCACTGCCCTGTTCCCACCCCAGGCATTTGCCCTCACCATTGCTTATGCTCAGAACACTCTGCCCTGAGAAAGCCTCAGGGCTCACTCCTCACTTCATTCAGGTCTGTTCTAACATCTTCTTATCAGAAAGGAATTTCCTGATCTTTCTGTGAAAAATAGCAACCCAGCTGGTCTCCATCACCTGCCAGATTATTTTCTTCATAGCACTTTTCACTACTTATCACATCTATTTGTTTTCTATCCCTCTCCTGCATCCCAGCATCAGAATATAAATTCTATAAAGGCAGGGATTTTTTTTTGTTCACTGCTGTATCTTTAGGGCCTGTACTGGAGCCTGACACATTAGCAGCTGCTCAAGAATTATGTATCAGATGATGCTGCCACACCCCAGGACATCACTAACACTTCCACGGGGCTCATTCTTCCTCCTCTTCAACATCATTTCCTCCAGGATGATTTGCCTGCCCTTTTCACTTTTACCTGCCTCCAAATCCAGGCTCAGTCCACGACCTCTTCATCCAAATCACCTGGTCACTGAGTAAAGAAACAGATCACAACTTTCAAAATGTACTGTGACTCACAAAACAGGTGATCTGTACCAAAACAAAATTTCAAGACAAACTAAGCTGAAAACGTTTTAACATCAGCCCATTCAGATTCATATTTTATAAGACTCCAGACCAACTGATTTAAAAGTAAGTCCAAAACACGGGCTTCCCTGGTGGCACAGTGGTTGAGAATCTGCCTGCTAGTGCAGGGGACATGGGTTCGAGCCCTGGGTCGGGAAGATCCCACATGCCGTGGAGCAACTAAGCCTGTGCGCCACAACTACTGAGCCTGCACGCCTAGAGCCCTTGCTCTGCAGCAAGAGAGGCCACCACAATGAAGCCCACACACCGCAGCGAGGAATAGCCCCTGCTCGCTGCAACTGGAGAAAGCCTGTGCACAGCAACGAAGGCCCAACGCAGCCAAAAATAAATTAATTAATTAAAAAAAAAAAAAAAGTAAGTCCAAAATAAACACTACCAAAATGGAAATCCACTCTAAAACTTTGTTCCTCCAAAAAACAATGGGAATACTGGCAAAAATGATCAGAGTCAACTTCTTTAGAGCCCTGGAAATTAACCGAAGCCCTGCAAAAACTCCAAGGAGCATTTGTTCAAGAAAAACGTTCAAATCTCAGTAAGAACAAGCTTTGTGACTCCCTACCCCTGTCCTCAGCTCTGTGTTAGTTTGAAAATCAACAGCTAGGAAAATCACAACCACACAAGCTAGGAAAGCCATCAGCCTAGCAGATGCTGGCCCATCACCTGCACCAGGTGAATTATAGAAGGTAAGACCACTCAGTGGTCCAGCAACTCACCTAGTTTGCAAATTTCAAAGAATCTCTGCCAGATCTCACTTTCTAATTTCTGCCTTAAAACCACCTTATGACAAATCCAAGTGCTCATACCCATCTCCCACCACCACCAGTTCAGTAAGAATATTATTCCAAATTCCCCTTTTGTAGACATCACTGGGACTCAGTCAACGTAGTGCTCTCCTAGTTCATCAAGTCCAATAAACCAAGCTTTGCATGACCAATGGGCTTCTCTGCTGGTCTTTGGCAGAACCTTGGACTTCACCCTACCGGATATTATTTTCTTGTCTCTCATTCTCATCAGCCTGTCAGTCAGGGGGTACTTTTCTATCTCTACATCACCACGTGGAGCACAAATCCTGGAATATAGTAGACACTAAGGAAATGCTTACTAAATGACTGAGTTTATTCAAGACTGAAAGTTGAGAGATTTAAAATGTAGCATCTGGAGTTTAGTTTGCATTTTGTTTCAACAAGAAATTAAATACCTTAGCCCACATGTCTTTGCCTACTCAGTGAAAGAATAGAAGCAAAGGCAAAGAACACAGAAACAGAACAAAATGCCAAGAATGTTCGCTTGAAAGAATACAGAGCAGCATGCCAACAGGACAGACCTGAGCCCTGCTGCATGGTGTTGGGCAGAGATCACATCAAATCCTCTTGCAGACATTGGGTCACAGGATTCACCTCATTCACCCCAATGACACTGCACACATTGAACATGTGCTAAATTTGACACACTTATGATGTCTGTTTCTTGGGAGGCAAACATTATAGATGTGACCAAGTTAACAGAGAAGAGAGCAACTGGAATGCCCTCTCTCACCACTCCTTTTTTTTTTAATGCAGACGTTATGGTCTACCTTTCATTTTCACCCTTTTTATAGAGACATGGGTAAGAAATGCATTTCTCCATCCAAGACAAACAACAGTGTAGTGATGAACAGAGCTGACATTAACTGTTAGGGTTGGGAGTCAGTAGGCAATGACAGAGATATCACAGACACCGACATGCCACTTCTAATGGGACGCAGGTGCCATCCAGATCTGGTGCCACCATCCCTCCACGGTTCCTAAGAGAATCCAAACAACATGCAAAACAGAAATAGACCCACAGACATGGAAAACAAACTTACGGTTACCAAAGAGGAAAGGAAGGAGGGATAAATTAGGAGTTTGGGATTAACATATACACACTACTATATATAAAATAGATAATCAGCAAGGACCTACTGTATAGCACACGGAACTATACTCAGTATTTTGTAATAACCTATAATGGAAAAGAATCTGAAAAAGAATAGATACATAGATACATATATACATAGATAAATAACTGAATCACTTTGCGGTACACCTGAAACTAACATGATTGTAAATCAACTACACTTCAATTAAAGATTTAAAAACAAATAAGCAACAAGGATAATTGAACAGCACAGAGAAATATAGTTATTATTTTGTAATAACTTTAAGTGGAGTATAATCTATTACTGAATCACTATCTCATACATCTGAAACTAATATTGTAAATCAACTAGACTTCAATAAAATAATAAAATAAACAACATATATTGTTATATGGGCTTTCCTAATATTCAGATTTTATCTTAAATTTGATGGAGGAAGGGGAAAAAGAAATTAAGAAAGAGGTGGAGAAAGCAAAGGGAAGAAAGAAGCATCATGAAAGCCAAATAAAATGAATAAAATGTGTCTGTGGACCACCAGTTCCCACCCTTGCTCTAGTCTACCTACCGCTCTCACAGACATGGAAATTCACACTAAGAGAAGTAACATGACTGGTCAGTATCAGGAACGAGAACCCAGGTTGCTTTCCTCCTAGGCATCTCCTTTTAATACATCTTCCTAGTCTTGTTTTCACATAACCATAATCTCAGTCACACAAACATTTTCTTTTGGCTCTTTGTAACCCATCTCCAGAAAGGCAGCATGCTCACAGAGTAATGCCACTCTCTGATATTTAAGGAAAGAAGAGCAAAAGTGGGGGATATATTTCTCTCCATGTGAAAGTACTCAATGAATGTTCAGCTCCTAACAGGTCTACTTCCTGAATCTTTTACAATATGACCCAAGGGGCTAGAGAGTGCTCCAAGTAAACAGTTATTATTACCCTATCTTACCATCAGGCTCAGCCTGGCACAGTAATTTTCTTCTGAGCCTCTCACAGCATTTTTGAAATTTCCATCTCATGTGCTCACTAAGCAAGCTTGCACAGGAAAATATTAGTCATGCTGAGGAAAGTGAGGAGCGGATACTAGAAAACTTTAGACCAGGTAGAGAGGAATGAGAGCACAGAGGGGGAAAAAAAAAAAAAAAAAAACAGAAACAAACTCAGGCCTCCTTTCCTTTTTTTGTTTTCCTACAAAAGCTTATTCATAAAGCTGCTTCTGAATACCTGTCTCCCAAGCTGTCTCTAAATAAGGGTTATTTCAGCAGGGAGTTTAATTTCACAAACTCTTTCTGAAATTGCATAATCTCTTAATTTCATAGCTCTTTCTGACACTATCTAATAACTGCTTATCCTTTTCAGTAGCTGGGCCCTTTTTGATCCTAAATTAAGTTAAAAGAATTTAGGAGAGGTTGTAATTTTATGTCTGACAGGAAAACAGGCTAATTAGTACATGGAAGGTACCAAGCTAGAGCCAAAATGTTCTGACCAGGGCTTGTATAAATAGAGAGATGAACCCCTCTTCCCAATACATTTTTTTATTTCTCTCTTAGTGGATCAGACAACCATCACTGGATCATGACTAACTACTAAATATTTCTCAATATTAGTTAGAGTCATCTGGGGGAGTGTTAAGAATATAATTTCCTAGGTGCTACCCTAGACCCCGTGGATTAGCATTCTCCAAGAGTAGATCTTGAAATACTCCATCAATTTTGAATGAGGTCATAGTTAAGGAAGTGGCTGCCCCCATAGGCCTGTCTTCCATTTTTTCTATAGAACGCTGAGCAAGTCATTTAACCCCTTTGCACATTTATAGACTGGTTATAAAGTAGGTATCACCGACCTCTACTCACCAGCATGGTATAAGGTTAAATGAATAGCTATCAAGTGTTACATACTTATCAACATGCACAACTATAATTTCACATGACACTGAAAGTATCTTTCCATGATTGCTATTTGAGCAATAAGCTTTGATAATTAACCATAAGATTATCAAAAGAGGTAGAATTTAATATTCTGGAACATTTGACTAAACATACAGGGTTCAAAACGAGAAATGAAAGACGGTTGACTGAGGACAAGTAAATTAAAGCTGAAAACAAAAAATGCTGCTGCTTTTGATTTGAAAAATCGAATTAATTTGTAAATTAAATTTAATTGTATTTTTTAAATTTAATTTTAAAAGTAGACTTATTCTGAAAGAAGTATGAGCAGAGAACAAATTGTCCTTACCCTATCTTCAAGTTTCTATTTTTCTAACCTTATCTAGGCTCTCCCTAGTGTAGCAGTTTCACATCATTTGCATAAATTAGTCATCTGAACCAGTTCCCATTTTCCAGTCTTCATATATTTTACCTTCATGGATTTCCTAGTAGAGCATTCCTCTGTATTACAAAGTTACTTGTCCTGGGAGATTATCTTAATTACTATTTTTTAAATTGAAATATAGTTGATTTACAAGGTTGTGTTAGTTTATGGTGTACAGCAAAGTGATTCAGATATATAGAGAGATATATAGAGAGATATATATCTATATCTATATCCATATGTCGGATCCTTTCCATTGTAAGTTATTGTAAGTTACAAGGTATTGAATATAGTTCCCTGTGCTATACAGTAGGTCCTTGTTGTTTACTGGTTCTTGATAGTATTACATCTGGTAAATCTATTTCAAGCATTTCAGATAGACTGTCATGAAAAGACAGAGTGATACCTTTCAAGAGTTTTTTTTTTTTTTTTTTTTTTTTTTATTTATGGCTGTGTTGGGTCTTCGTTTCTGTGAGGGCTTTCTCTAGTTGCGGCAAGCGGGGGTCACTCTTCATCGCGGTGCGCGGGCCTCTCACTATCGCGGCCTCTCATGTTGCGGAGCACAGGCTTCAGACGCGCAGGCTCAGTAATTGTGGCTCACAGGCCCAGTTGCTCCGCGGCATGTGGGATCCTCCCGGACCAGGGCTCGAACCCGTGTCCCCTGCATTGGCAGGCTGACTCTCAACCACTGCGCCACCAGGGAAGCCCCAAGAGTTTTAATGTGACATCCATGGATAAAATCTATCAGTTCAATCAGTTGGTAATACATCTGTATTGATTACATACTAAATGTCAGTCATTACCTTGGCAATGGAAATAGTCAAGAACAAGGACACCAAGTTCCCTACTCTCATAGACCTCTCATATTAGTGGAGGTAGATGATACACTAACAAAATGAATAGTTAAAGAGCCCTATGCAGATAATTAAAATAGGATAATTTAAGAGAGAGAGAGTGGGTGCTACTACTGTTCAGGTGAGTAGAGAAGATCTCTCTGAGGAGGTAATATTTAAGCCAAAACTTAAGTGAAAGGAGGAAAATCTAGGATATTGGAGAAAAAAAAACTGCAGGGTAGAAGGACCGGCCAGTGTAAAACTTTGACGACTGAAATGAGCTTTGCACAGTTCAGGAAGAGAAAGAAGGTTGGTATGTCCAGAGCAAGATGGGGCCAGAGAAGTGGGCAGCTTCTCAAACCAGAATAAATATATATTTTGGATATGAAGAATAACTGTATGACAATTCATGAAATCTGAATAAGATTTGTTGATAAGATAACAGTACTGCATTAATGGTAATGTTTTCAGTTATGATCACTGGACTATGTTTATGTAAGAGACAGTCCTTATGTTTAGAAAATACACACTGATGTGTTTAGAAGTACAGGCACATTGACTACAATTTACTCTCAAAAGCTCAAATTATGTATACACACACACACACACACACACACACACACACACTTAACATTTAAGGAATCTGGGTGAAGGATATACTGGAATTCTTTTCATTCATTTGAGAACTTTTTGAGTAGTCCAAAATTGTCCCCAAATTAAAAGTTTAAAAATACTTAGAGAAAAAAGTGGTAACGTAACACATATCTATTAGATTGGTTAAAATCAAAAAGACTGAAAGTAGCAAGTGTGGTCAAGGAAGTGAGATAATTGGAACTCCTTTTTAAAAGCTCTTTGGTAATATATATGAAACCTCAGTATATATGCCTATCCTATGATCTAACAATTCTACTTCTAGTTATATACACAACAGAAAAGGTCATATCTATTCACTAAAATACTTGGATAAGAATAATCAAAGCAGCACTATTACTATTCATAATAATCCCCAAATGGAAACAACCCAAACATCTCTCAACGTGGAAATGGAGAAATTAATCAAAATATATTCACATAATAGTCATACAATGAGTGACTTAGAACTACACACAACGATATAGGTGGATCTCATAAACATAATGTTGAATGGAAGATATTAGAAACAAAATAACACATACAACATGATTCTGTTAATATAAAGTTCAAAAACAAGAAAAGTACCCCATCAGTAGAGTAGGAAGGGACACAAAGGATCTTGGAATTGTGCACTTCTTGGTGCACTTCTGGATGCTGGTTACCTGCATGTGCTCAGTTTGTGAAAATTCATCAAGCTGCACACTTATGCAAACTTATAATACTGAAGTGTAAGAAGTTAATGAGAGGACATCCATAAGCAAAATTAAAATAAATTTAAAACCAAACTTCACTTTATACAAAAATTAACTGAAAATGAATAACAGACCTAAATGTAAAGCTATAAACTTTTACAGAGCAACAGGAGATAGTCTTCGGGACATGGGGATTAGGAAAATATTATTAGACTTGACACTTAAAGCATGATCCATAAAAGGAAAAATTGCTAAGTTGGATCTCATCAAAATTTAAAAGTTGCTCTGCAAAGATATTGGAAGGAGTGTGAGAAAATATTTGCAAACCACATATCCAAAAAAGGACTTGTATGTAGAATATATAAAGGACTCTCAGAACTCAATGCCAAAGACCAATTAATCCAATTAGAAAAAGGTTAAATATATGAATAGACATTGCATTGAAGGAGTATAAATGACAAACAAGCACATGAAGAGATGTACAAAATCATTAGCCGTTAGAGAAATGCAAATTAAAACCCAAATGAGATATCACTATACATCTAATAAAATGGCTGAAATAAAATATAGTAGTAACACCAAATGCTAGCAAGGATGTGAAGAAACTGAATTATTCATACATCACTGGTGGGAATGTAAAATGTCATAACCACTGTAGAAAAGAACATAGCAGTTTCTTTACAAAAGTAAAATATGCCTTAGCCATAGATCCAGTAACTGCACTTCTGGGAATTTATACCAGAGAAACAATTACATATGATCACAAAATATCCTGTACACAAATGCTACTAAAAGCTTTCTTCATAATAGCCCCAAACTGGAAACCACTCAGATGTCCTTCAATGGGTTAAACAAACAGTGGTATGTACATACCATGGAATACTAATCAAAAAAAAAAAAAAAAAATATATATATATATATATATATATATATATGAAAATACTGATAAACACAACTAGTATGAATTGCTAGGGAGTAATGTTGAGTGAGTGAAAAAAGCCAATTTCAAAATGTTATATACTGTATGATTCCATTTAAGTAACACTCTTAAAATAACAAAGTAACAGAAATGGAGGGCAGATTAGTGGTTACAAGCAGTTAAAAAAACAAACAAACCCAAAAGCATGTAGTGTAGGGGGAAATTCTCTTTTAAAAAAGAATTTTGAAGTAGATTAATAAAATTTCTATCAGTTAAACCAGAAGAATTTGTCTAGTTTTGAAGGAAAATGGGTTTAATCCTAGAATTTCATGCCAAGTAAAAAATTATTCAGTTTTGAGAACAAAATAAAGACTTTCACATATACAAAGAAGAAAAGAAAAAAACTTACTATCAGAGACTCTCTCAAAGTTCTTACAATGTAAAGTTTTTGCTTCGTATATGTGAGCAAGATTTTACCTGCACGATTGGTTGATACTGTAGTAATTGTCTAGTCCCTAGTACAATTAATAGAAGGGAAACAAATAATGAATTTAAAAGGATGAACTTAGTTGAAAAAAGCTATAGTCATTATTGTTTAGTCTACAGGGTTTATTTGTAAACAAGAACAACCATACTCTGAAGCAAAAATTCCAAAGATTATTAAGATGGTAGATTAACTGGAGGTGAGAGAAGGGGATGAAGAGGGAGTTGGGAGACATACAAGAATGCTGAAATCTTGACTTAATTGGAGGAAAAAAATATTCTAGATGTTGATAGAAAATATAAATTTATAAGTTTATTTATGTGTGCTTTTATAACACTCAAATGTATATTTCATCAGAGTACAATCCTTATACAATTGCTATAGAATATCATGACCCAGAATTGTATCTGACACTTAAGGTTTGTTGAATACATGATGAATGAATATGTAAGTAAACATATAAATGAATAAATTTATTTGGGGGTTACACTAAATAGGTTGAAATTATTTCAAACATCAGTAATCAAAATAAATGCCAGTGTGTTTAAATATTCACTATATACCTTATATTTAACAGTCAAGTGACTTCCATGTATCAGTCATTTTGTTAGCACTTTATAAGTACATTATTTAATTTAATCCTCACAACTTATGGAGTACTCTATAAAGTATATTATATTACTCTATAAGTATATTAGATAGGAGTGCTCTATATTAGTACTTTACACATGAAGAAACTGAGGCTCAAAATATTTAAGTAATTTGCACAAGATCTCATAGCTATCAAGGAAAAAGAGTGAAAATGCAAATCTGGGAAATCTAACTTCAGAGCACGTGTTCTAGACAAAGAGATATTCTAATCACTAAGATTGAGTTAACATATTAAAAGATTTAACAATCATGAATTTTTCTATGCTTAACAACAGATCTGAAATAGAGAGAGGAAAACAAGACTTAAAAAATTCCAGAGAATGCGACGAATCTAAAGATCTTGTTTAGAAATCCCTATCAAGAAAAAAATCAAGACAATAGACTTCAGTAAGAAAATTTACAAGCCTGGTATTTTAAAGATTTGGTAGAGTGTTCTTGAAACTCTCTGAAGCTGGTACATTTTTAGGTGGGGAGAAATTTGACTATCTTTCCCATATATTTTAGGGTTGTCAGCGTGTGATTCACTAGAAGGGCAACGTTCAACGGTTCACTAGTATTAACCAAAGGACACAGCATATAGTTGTTCTCATAGCTGAGACTTATTACAGTAAAAGGATATCACCAAGGAAAAGAGGCATGGGTGAAGTCTAGAAAAATCCATACGCAAGCTTCCTTATGTTCTCTCATTCCTGGGAGGGGACACTCAGAAGAACTGAACGTGCTCCTTCCTCCAGCAATGAAAAATGCAGTCACATGTGCAATGTTTCTGCCTAGTGAAGCCCATTAGAGACTCAGGGCCAAGGTTTTCATGGGGGGGCTAGTCACATATCTTCTTTCTAGCACATTCCAAAATTTCAAATTCCCAGATGGAAAGCAGGTATTCAGCATAAATCAGAGTGATTTCATAGTCTAAAGCACAGTGAACCACCTTTAATAGTGTGGAGGATGGGTCAAGTGCCAAGATCTCAGATGCCAGCCAAGAGTCAGCCTGTAAGTAGGTCCTTCTGAAGAGAGCAGCTTCAGGCCTGCTATGTTAACTCTTTTCTGTTCATTGGTCTGTTTAGTTTCTATTTTATTTTTTAACATCTTTACTGGAGTATAATTGCTTTACAGTGTTGTGTTAGTTTCTGCTGTATAACAAAATGAATCAGCTATATGCATACGTATATCTCCATATCCCCTCCCTCTTGCATCTCCCTCCCACCCTCCCTATCCCACCCCTCTAGATGGTCGCAAAACACTGAGCTGATCTCCCTGTGCTATGCAGCTGCTTCCAACTAGCTATCTATTTTCTATATGGTAGTGTATATATATCAATGCTACTCTCTCACTTTGTCCCAGCTTACCCTTCCCCCTCCCCATGTCCTCAAGTCCATTCTCTACATCTGTGTCTTTATTCCTGTCCTGTCCCTAGGTCCTTCAGAACCTTTTTATTTCTTTAGACTCCATATACATGTGTTAGCATATGGTATTTGTTTTTCTCTTTCTGACTTACTTCACTCTGTATGACAGACTCTAGGTCCATCCACCTCACAACAAATACACAATTTCATTTCTTTTTATGGCTGAGTAATATTCCATTGTATGTATGTGCCACATCTTCTTTATCCATTCATCTGTTGATGGACATTTAGGTTGCTTCCATGTCCTGGCTACTGTAAATAGTGCTGCAAAGAACATTATGGTACATGACTCTTTTTGAATTATGGTTTTCTCAGGGTATATGCCCAGTAGTAGGATTGCTGGGTCATATGGTAGTTCTATTTTTAGTTTTTTAAGGAACCTCCATACTGTTTTCCATAGTGGCTGTACCAATTTACATTCCCACCAACAGTGCAGGAGGGTTCCCTTTTCTCCACACCCTCTCCAGCATTTATTGTTTGTAGATTTTTTTGATGAAGGCCATTCTGACCAGTGTGAGGTGATACTTCATTGTAGTTTTGATTTGCATTTCTCTAATGATTAGTGATGTTGAGCATCTTTTCATATGTTTGTTGGCAATCTGTATATCTTCTTTGGAGAAATGTCTATTTAGGTCTTCTGCCCATTTTTGGATTGGGTTGTTTGTTTTTTTGATATTGAGCTGCATGAGCTGCTTGTATATTTTGGACATTAATCCTTTGTCAGTTGCTTCATTTGCAAATATTTTCTCCCATTCTGAGGGTTGTCTTTTCGTCTTGTTTATGGTTTCCTCTGCTGTGCAAAGCTTTTAAGTTTCACTAGGTCCCATTTGTTAATTTTTGTTTTTATTTCCATTTCTCCAGGAGGTAGGTCACAAAAGGATCTTGCTGTGATTTACGTTATAGTGTTCTGCCTATGTTTTCCTCTAAGGGTTTTATACTGTCTGGCCTTACATTTAGGTCTTTAATCCATTTTGAGTTGATTTTTGTGTATGGTGTCAGGGAATGTTCTAATTTCATTCTTTTACATGTAGCTGTCTAGTTTTCCCAGCACCACTTATTGAAGACGTTGTCTTTTCTCCATTGTATACTCTTGCCTCCTTTATCAAAGATAAGGTGACCATATGTGAGTGGGTTTATCTCTGGGCTTTCTATCCTGATCTATATTTCCACTGATCTATATTTCTGTTTTTATTCCAGTACCATACTGTTTTGATTACTGTAGCTTTGTAGTATAGGCTGAAGTGTGGGAGGCTGATTCCTCCAGCTCCGTTTTTCTTTCTCAAGATTGGTTTGGCTATTCAGGGTCTTTTGTGTTTCCATACAAATGGTAAAATTTTTTGTTCTAGTTCTGTGAAAAATGCCATTGGTAGTTTCATAGAGATTGCATTGAATCTGTAGATTGCTTTCGGTAGTATAGTCATTTTCACAATGTTGATTCTTCCTATCCAAGAATATAGTGTATCTCTCCATCTGTTTGTATCATCTTTAATTTCCTTCATTAGTGCCTTATAGTTTTCTGCATACAGGTCTTTTGTCTCCTTAGGTAGGTTTATTCCTAGATATTTTATTCTTTTTGTTGCAATGGTAAATGGGAGTGTTTCCTTAATTTCTCTTTCAGATTTTTTATCATTAGTGTATAGGAATGCAAGAGATTTCTGTGCATTAATTTTGTATCCTGCTACTCTACCAAATTCGTTGATTAGCTCTAGTAATTTTCTGGTAGCATCTTTAGGATTCTCTATGTATAGTATCATGTCATCTGCAAACAGTGACAGCTTTAGTTCTTCTTTTCCGATTTGGATTCCTTTTATTTCTTTTTCTTCTCTGATTGCTGTGGTTAACACTTCCAAAACTATGTTGAATAATAGTGGTGAGAGTGGGCAACCTTGTCTTGTTCCTGATCTTAGTGGAAATGGTTTCAGTTTTTCACCATTGAGGACGATGTTGGCTGTGGGTTTGTCATATATGGCCTTTATTATGTTGAGGAAAGTTCCCTCTATGCCTACTTTCTGCAGGGCTTTTATCATAAATGGGTGTTGAATTTTGTCGAAAGTTTTCTCTACATCTATTGAGATGATCATATGGTTTTTATCCTTCAATTTGTTAATATGGTGTATCACATTAATTGATTTGCATATACTGAAGAATCCTTGCATTCCTGGGATAAACCCCACTTGATCATGGTGTATGATCCTTTTAATGTGCTGTTGGATTCTGTTTGCAAGTATTTTCTTGAGGATTTTTGCATCTATGTTCATCAGAGATATTGGCCTGTAGTTTTCTTTTTTTGTGACATGTTTCTCTGGTTTTGGTATCAGGGTGATGGTGGCCTTGTAGAATGAGTTTGGGAGTATTCCTCCCTCTGCTATATTTTGGAAGAGTTTGAGAAGGATAGGTGTTAGCTCTTCTCTAAATGTTTGATAGAATTCGCCTGTAAAGCCTGGGCTTTTGTTTGGAAGATTTTTAATCAGTATCAATTTCAGTGCTTGTGATTGTTCTGTTTATATTTTCTATTTCTTCCTGGTTCAGTCTCAGAAGGTTGTTCTTTTCTAAGAATTTGTCCATTTCTTCCAGGTTGTCCATTTTATTGGCATATAGTTGCTTGTAGCAATCTCTCATGATCCTTTGTATTTCTGCAGTGTCAGTTACTTCTCTTTTTTCATTTCTAATTCTGTTGATTTGAGTCTTCTCCCTTTTTTTCTTGATGAGTCTGGCTAATCGTTTATCAATTTTGTTTATCTTTTCAAAGAATCAGCTTTTAACTTTATTGATCTTTGCTACTGTTTCCTTCATTTCTTTTTCATTTATTTCTGACCTGGTCTTTATGATTTCTTTCCTTCTGCTAACTTTGGGGGTATTTTGTTCTTCTTTCTCTAATTGCTTTAGGTGTAAGGTTAGGTGGTTTATTTGAGATTTTTCTCCCAACAGGTTTCCTGGTGCTTAAGTGGACAGGGAAAGCACTGGTCCCATTCCCTTCTGTTCCTTCATGCCCCTCCCCCACTGTCCCCCCCAGGGTCTCCCCCATTGCCGCTGGACCCCTGTGTGTGGGTCCTGCTGGGTGTAGGAACTCCTTCCCTCCCCCAGCTTCCCTTCAGGGGTGCTGGTCCTGGACATCTGGCCTTTACTTGCTCCCCCTTCCCTCCCTCCCACTCCCTCAGGACCTGTGCAGCTGGAGGGGGCCTCAGTGGGCAGAGGATCAGGCCCAGGATCTCAGCAGGTTCCTGGGGGTCCAAATGGGCAGGGGAAACCTGGCCACGCTTCCTTTTGATCCTTTGCCATCCCAATGGTTCCCCAATTTCCCTCTTCGGGCATGGGATCCCTTCCCCTCCCCCAGCCGCCCCTCAGGGACGCCAGTCCTGTCCCACCTCCACTTCTCCTCCCCCTTCATTCCCCCCATTCCCAACATCCTACCCAGTCACTGGGGGTTCCTCCAATCCCCTTAGGTGTCCGTGGTTCCCCCACCAGTGCCTGGTAGGTGCCCTAGTTGTGCAGAGACACGAATTCCGTGTCCTACTAGTCCACCGTCTTGACTCCACCCCTCTAGTTTTCTATTTTTGAGCTTGTTTTTATAGTTTATATTTACCTGGAAAATAATCTTTTGCTTGGGTTTTCACATTAAATGTTATATTTTTGTCCATCAAATCAAATTTTTGTTCCTCATGTTGTATTTGTCTCATTCCTAAAAATCACTCCTGTATAGAGTTTACTTATTAGTCTTTCCAAAGAACAGATCTTAGTTTTATTTATTTCCTTAGTTTTTTTGTTTTGCTTTAATCTCTGCTTTGTCTTTACCGGTTCCTTTGTGTTTTACTTGGCTAGTTTTCTCTGTTCTACAGTTGAAAACTAAATTGAAATAAATACAAAACTGTAAAACACATGAACAACTTTTACAGCAAAACTAAGTAACAATGTATCCCCAGGAATCTCAAAAGACATGTGGGGATGGACCAACTACCAGAAGCCATAAAAATCAGCATGAGACCAGCAACTGTGTGGGAGGAAATAAAGGGAAAAACAGAGACAAAGGGAAAGAAGCTTCAGATAAATGTCAGAGGAGGGAACAGAGCCAGGGATTCTCAGGGAAAAAAAAAAGAAAGAAGCAGAATAACATGCCTGGGATGAAAGCACACCTGAAAGACATGCTCGCAAAACTAAAACCAAGTATTCTATTTTAAAATAAGATAAAATTAATTTAGAAAATGATATAAATGGTGAAACAGAGAATAAAGCTGAAATAGTAAAACCTAGAAAAGAGGTGACAGAACACAGGAAAAAATGTTAAATATATTTTAACAATGTCAAAAATATTTTAGAAATGAAGAGTAAACTAGACAGAAGAGCAAATAAAATTAATAGCTTAAGATAGAAGGAGGAAAAAGGAAGAACATTTTAAAAATAGAAAATAAAGAGATGCTTAAAATTTGTGAATAAGTGAAAATATGGAAGATAAGTAAAGCACATTAAACATCCAAATAACATGAATCTCTAAACAAGTAGAAAACCAAAACAAGAAAACAGCAAAAAAGCATAATTTAAGAAAAACTTCTTTAAAAAAATAATATATATATATGCACATGTGTGTAAACACACATACATATGTATACACACATATACATATATATCTACATACATTCTGAAACTATGCATTGAAAGAGTATAGTATATAGTGGAGAATATAGACACAAAATGACAAACAGAATTTCACTCTAGTAAAATTACTAGAACTTACTTTTTTAAAAAATTTTAATCCTTTTGTTAACTGGACCCAAGAGCAGGTGACTTATAAGTAAAATGAAAATGAAATTGGATTATCAGCGGACATTGATAAAAATCCTTCACGTCAGAAGATAATGAAATAACATATTTAAGACACTCAAAAAACAAAAAAGAAAATGTAAGCAAAGAATTGTATTTTCATCAAAATTACTTTCAAGTACAAAGGGCACAAATAAAGTTATCGACGTCATGAACTCATGGAATATTATTTCCATCCAAACGACAAAAATATCTAGAGAAACATTAACACAAAAGCTGGTGTTGAGCATTAAATATATTACTAATTCTAAATGAGGGTTAAAAATGAAGGTATAAAAACTAATGGCTATACGTTCTGACAGTACAGATAGAGTACAACTATATCAAACAGAGGGAGACTAGGAAAAGCTTATGTATATAGTTATATTAATCATATTGATGGTGGTAGTATTTGTACTGTTATTCTGAAAGTATTGTGTACATAATGTGGGGTAAAATAATTGAGCAGAATATTCTTAGAGTGAAACAAAGAGATACATAAGTAATATAGAAGATAAGTAAAATTCCCATAGTCCTGAACTTGAATTGGGAGAATCAGCATTATTTCATGATCTATTTTACACATGCACACAGGTACACACACATAGATTGTAGTTCTGACCACTGGAAAAGCCTAGAAACACTGACAAACACAGTCATATTAAACATCCCTAGTACAGAGATGGTAGTCTTGAAATTCTAGTTCCAATCACAAGAACCCAGGGCTTCTTAGAGAATGGCTGATTCCAGGTGTAGAGCAGGAAATGGACAAGAGAATCCTGGTAAGTGTTGTCATAGCACATAGGAAAGAAGCTCTCAAGACAGTTCTGGTCACATCAAGAAACTCAGGAGCCAACCTGAAGAAGCTTCTACTGGCCAAATATGGGAAAATTGGAGCTTCAATGAGGATAATAATTGTGTAACCAAGCAGGACACTATGGGGCCTTCCAGAGACAGATCTTCCCCCATATCCTCTGCCTTGGCTCCTCTCTGAAGTACCTAGATAATAATATCTAATGCACATATCCTGAGTTGTTTTACAGATGTGAAACATCCCGCCCCCCACCATGGAAGATGTTAATTACTTGATGACCATGAGCACAGAGCCCTGGGCCTCCTGGAGCCTAAAGGACTGATAATGTTAACTCCTGTGACGCTGCCCTGTTACCTCACCATCAGCCAATCAGAGAACTGTACAGGAGCTGATCACATACCCTGTGACACCCCTCTCTCACCTGGCTTTTAAAAATGCTTTGCTGAAATCCTTTGGGAAGTTAGAGGTTTTTGGGGGCATGAGCCACCCATCTCCTTGCATGGCCCTGCAATAAACCTTTCTCTACTCCAAACTCCGACATTTTGGTTTGTTTGGCCTCACTGTGCGTCAGGCACACGAACTTGCGCTAACAATTGTGACAGATTAAAACCCATCAAATATGTTTATATTCATGAGTCCTAATGATAATAAAATGAATTGGTTAACTTCAATGATAGGGAACCAATTCATTATCTAGAAAATTGGTAAATAAAGGGAAAGAATCAAGCATCCTCTTGGTTAACTAAATAGCAGTAAGCATTAGCTAGATTCATTCTTCAGCACTGTCTACCCTAGTAATTATCTCATCTATTGTGTTCTTCATTTCCATTATTATGTTTTCCACACCTAATGTTTCCAATTGTTCTTTAAATATAACTCACTGTTGTTTCATATTGTTTATACCTTATTTTCTCTTAAATATATTTATTATATTTATTTTTAAGCTTTCCCAATAATTCTGCTTCAGGTTGGATATGCTTTTCAGCTTATTTTCTTTCTCTTAGAGCTGAGGTCAGCACACTAATTTTCAGTAAAGGGCTAGATAGTAAGAATTTTTGGTTTTGTGGGCCAGATGGTCTCTGTCACAACTAAGCTCTGCCATTGCAGTGTGAAGCAGCACCAGACAACACGTAAATGAGAGTGTGGCTGTATTCCAATAAAACTTTATTTATGGGCACTGAAATTTGAATTTTATATAATTTTAATGTGTCACAAAATAGTCTCCTTCTTTCTATCTTTTTTTCAACCATTTAAAATGTACAAATCATTCTTAGCTCAGGGACCATATGTAAACAATAGAGAGTGGATTTGGTCCATGGGCTGCAGTTGGCTGACCATGGCACTGAGGGGTTGCACTCTTCAGGCACCTGGTTATTTTGACCTGTGAGCTTATGTTTCCCTCAGTATTTGAGCTACTCTAAATCGTTATACTTCCTGTTTAATGATGATACATATTTAAGTAAATACTTACTTGGTTAGGAATTAATAATGGGTTTACATGTTACCTCTATTTGTAAATCTTAAAGTCTGACTTTCTTTTAATCTCACTGAAGATCCTAAAGGGACCAGAAGCCCTGAGATGGTGATGATTTTCCCATTGTCCCTCAGACTATTAGAGCAGATCCCAAGGACCTAGTTTTCAGTTGAATCTAAGATAGCCTGGGACCCGGGACCCTTTGCTGCAGTGCTTGCTCCTGGACAAATGTCTCCTCAAGCAACAGAATACAAAGACACTATAAGGGACCAAAAATAACTGCACGCTGGTGCACTTGGGGCAAATTATGAACAGCAAGATGCAAAAAGGCCAAAACCCAACTGCCGCTTCTGAGGTGCTGGGAGCAAAAGCAGGGTACTGGGCATGATCCTTACACACAGAACCACCAACGGGGTGGGCAGACCACCTAAGCCACCCCTCTGGCCCAACCTGTGGATCTGCCCCAACGTCACCCCATTTAAGGGATCAGTTCCCCACCCCTCTCGGGGAGTGAGCAAGGGAACCTCTTCCTTGTTCTCACTCCCTCCCTCATGCTACAGCGTGAGCCCTAATAAAGCCTTGCCTGAATTTCTTGTCCAGCCTCTTATCAATTTCTACTGATTAAAGAGTCCAAGGACCTGGGTTGATAACAAACCCATATCTCTAATAATTTTACTCACAATGAGTATTGAGAAGATTCCATTTCTCTGCTTTTTATTTTTAAACTGGAGAAATTTTAAATGTGGGTCAAGATTAATCGAGCATCTCATATCTTTCCTTTTGGGGAAAAAAACCAGGAAGAGATTCAGTTACCAGTTTAACACCCTGTTGACCTACAGGATACCTGGAGCAACTGGACAATTTCCAAGTTCTGAGCTACATGACTGTGTTGTCCTCAGCTGAAGCTGTCTTTCCCTGAGTCTCCTGAAAGCAGAGAATCACCAATGACAGTTGAAACACCAATTTTCGGAAAGACAGACCTGTAAAATCACAGCCCTTTGAACCTCAGCATTTAAGAGGCTAACATTCTTTGGATAAAATTTTAATAATCATTGCTTTGACTCCCTGTCTTGTGCCTGCATCAACCACCCACTCTGGTCTGCCATGATCCCCCCAGGTTGTAACAGGTAAGAACAGCCATCTAAGAAGCAGGCTGCAGTCACCTCCAGGCCAAGTCGAGACAGTGAGCTCCCAACATTTCCTAGTCCCAAGTTCCTCCTGGGCAGTGGGGATGACAAGTAGAAAAGGTGAGACTGTGTGGCTATGCACCTAAATGATGTCTCATCTGTGGTGGAAATAAAAGGCATACGTCCCACACAGAAAGTTTTCACCCAAATGATTACATCATAGAATGTCTTCCCAGAATCCAGCCTAGAACGTCCACCAAGGTGGAAGCTCTGGTTCTAATTATAATACACTTCACTGACATGGGACTTTTCTCATTATGTCATTGTCATGAGAAGAGAGCCCTATTTCATGGGCCATTAAGCATGGTTCAGCTTTAGTTGGTCCAGCTTCAACTGTATTCTTGGCTCACCTTGTTTTGGTCTTTGTGAGGATATACAACTCTCCTCCTTACTTTTTTCTGTTTCCCCATTCGACTTTGGTGGCCTATGCTGGTTTCTTCAAAATCTCCGATTTCATACATTTTACTTTAGCTTTTTCTTCTTATCTATAATGTTCATTACAGTGAAAACTTGCTTCTGTGCTCTGTATTAAATATTCACATTAAATATTAAAAATATTATTTTCTAGACAGTCCTGAGAGCCTCTTCTCATATGCTCCTCAAGTGCATACACACAATCACTCATGAATGAATAGTTTCTCTCACTTATTACATCACCTGCTACAAGTTTAAAATTCCTGTCATACACCATGGTTTCATGACATATCAGGTCATCTCAATTTAAATTAGGGGAATAATACTAATCTAAATCTTAAGATACCCTTGGAAAAAGTAGGTTATTTCTCTCTCTACACATTTGATACTCTAAAGAAGTTTATAATTGTATTTGAAAGCATTTAGGGCAAAATTAATTTTCTAAAATGGAATTTGAAGGGTTAGTTTCTACCTTCAAATACCATCAAAATCCTAGTTTAAGACATGTCAATAACCATACTAATCTGGTTCTGAGGGACTGGATACATTCTAAATCTCCTTTTCCAAAATCAAGTTCCAATTTTCCCAGGAATTTTTCTTAGCACTTCAGCCTACAGTCACTGTGTCTTCTCTAAACTCTTGAGGCCTTAATGTCTGTGGCATTTGTTTGGCTGCTGAACATAAGGACTTAACTTTCTCTCCCTATTAGTAAGTTATCTTTTCCAGTATGGCCCCAGCCATACACATTAGCTGATAAGCTCTTTAAGAGAAGTGCCCTTGCTTGTAAGAAATAGAGATCTGACATATTTGAGTTCCTAAAAGTAATGGGTATATATGGAAATAGGCAGGAAAAAGAATCAGAGCTCCGTAAAAAGACCTTATGGGAATTTAGAACAAGCCACTCAAACGTGTCTCGAAAGTAAAGGAACAACAGCTTCTCTCACAGGCACCTCAGAATTACTATGTCAAACAGAACTCTTGATTTCCTCCCCAAACATACTCCTCTCCAATTCTTCCCTACCCTGGCCAACGGGAATACTAAAAAACTAAGAGTCAAGTTTAATTCTCTTCTCTTTCTCCCCACATTGAATATTCAGCAAGTTCTGTTGACTCAGTCTGTGAAACACACCATAAATCCATCTATTCCTCTTTTCCTTCAATGCAACCTTCTTAGTCCAAACCATCATCATTTCTCACTCTAAATCCTAATGTACACTTTTAAGTATTTCCATTATTGTTCTCTTATAACCCACTCTACACAGCAGTCAGAGTGATCTTTTTTAAATTAGGTCACACTTACAAATTTGGGGGATTAGGACTTGATATCTTTGGGGTGCCAATTTTCAGCCAATGACATGGACCATCTGCAGCTTCCCATTTAAGGTAATATAGACAGACAACAAGCTTGTCTAGTTCTTGAACCAAACTTTGCATCAGCAAGGCAAAACTCACACATGAGGTGAAAAAGCAAAACACCCAGGTGCCCCAGAGGAATGTGTGCCTTTACCTTCTAACATGCCGAAATGTCCATTTTCCTGAGCCCTTCTGACAGATTCTCACTGCCCTGAGAGTAAGTTTCAAAATCCTTTCCATGACCTACAAACCCAACATGATCTGGCTGCTCCTCGCCTCTCTGACATCTTGTCATACTACACTCCCCGTGTTCAGCGGCTCTTTCAATAATGAGAACTTAGGAAGAACTTCTGACCGAGAGATCTCTGTATGTGCTGTCTCCTTTGCCCAGAATCCTCTGCATCCCACATTTGTTCCAGCAAGCTCCTTCTTTCTTTTATATCTCAGTGTCAATATCATCTCCTCACAGAGGACCCTGTTTTTTTTCCTTTTCTCTTAAAGTTATCTAAAATTATCTTGTTTATTGATTTGGCTGCTATGTATCCTGTGTCAGATCTCATTAGAATATAAGCTCCCTGGCAGTAGGAATCTGACTTGTCTTTCTTCCTTCCTATATTCCCAATGCCTGGCACAGAATCCATTCTCTCAAGAAGTTATACGAGCGAGACACATAAGATTGAGAAGCAATATAAACATCCTAGGCCTTCCATAAATGTTTGATTAATAAATCAACAAAGGCAGACAAGGGGAGGAGTCAGATGTTAGCACTGTGAAAACCTCACAAAAACATCTCTAGGCAAAACCCTAAGAAAGGGAATATCTTTCATGGAAGAGCATACACGTGCCTTAGGCTGTGTCAAGATTAGGTGGGATTGCATCACAGAGAAAAAGAAAGCTAAGAATGAAAAGATATTCCTATTTTGTAGCTAGGATCTCAACACTATAGCTACATTTCAATACAAATTTCACAAGGAACAAATATCTTCAATGTAGATAAGAGCTTATGTTCTTAAGAGAGAAATATTAATTCTGAAGTTTAATGTAATTCCCTTCTCCAAGACTGTATTTGATTTAGGATAGAAGGATAATAGTATTGTTCTTGTTTTATTGTTTTAAATGTTATCTATAAAAAGGAAACTCCTTCAAAATTACTTTCTAGAAAGGCCCTTTAAGAGGCACATTGCATAAAAACAGGGGTAGGTGCTACTTTTGGACATATAATCACAAAATCATGATGCTGCTAGTAATAGTCCACTGGATAAAACTCTTCTAAGACAAAATCATTAGCTATTAAATAGCTCTTGTTGTTTGGTAGATGATGATGTAATCAATCGGCAAAATACCATTTCAGAGCAGCCTTGCCTCACTCCAGTCCTGTATCATTATTTAAATTAACAGCAAAGGGCTTTCTTGTTATAAATCAATTTCAGATCCCAGGTAAAAAGTGGTATCAAATAGTTTAAGATTTAACACATAGGACAAAATGAAAAAAAAAAATTTATAAAGATATTATCCAAGTCACCAATTCTACCACTAACTATTGCATGACCTAGGTAAGTCATTTTCCCTCCCTGAGTATCAAATTTCTCATCTTCACAAAGAGGGAAGTGTCACATATTATCTCCAGGATATGTCCAGCTCTTAGATTTGGTGGAGATTTACTTACATCCAAGACAAAGCTGTGATAAATAATGAAGCACTCAAGCAGAATCTGTGAGACAGGATCTCAGGCTAAGTCATGATCTAAGAAAAGCTCATCTACTGACACAGGAATAGATTTGGGTGAGAGAGGATTGCCAGGAAGCATTTGGGTTTTTTCCCATTGAAGACTTGGAATCAAAAAAGAGTTGATTACTCGGTTCTACCTGCCTTGTTTTTACTTGTTTATCCTGGGCATTGGCACCCCAATGTCAACATGGACCAATGACACACAAGACACAGTGGCCATACATGTAGTTATTTGTTCATATGGTACTATGTACAGCCAAAGTGCATTCGAATGCCCTACCATGTTTTTGTACAACTCTCTACAAGCAAGGGCCAGGAAACTGATTTGACTGTTCATGGGACCACCTGAATGGACCACAGCCCATATAGACTGAATTATTCATCGTGTCTCCAGAGAGCCCTCAAATAACCATTGATAGGAGTAAATGGTAACACACAATCCTTTTATCTGGAACATCCGTGCTTGTGATTACAGAAGTCCTCATGAACCCACTATTCTCATATATACATCATGAAACCAATCATTTCCTGTTTCTTTAAAACTCTTTCCATTTTGGGAGAGGCTTGGCCTTATTTCTTAGAAGGGCTTTATAAAATGTCTGTGACTGTATCTTTAAGTACCAACCACTTTTCTTTTTTCAAAGAAATGCTTCCACTGAGCCTAATGCGGTCTTTATGAATTTTTTTAACTGGCATTCTTTGTACATTTTTCCCCTACTAAGATGGAAAATGGGCTTCTCAGGAAGCTTTTCTGAGCCTTAAACATTTTTAAAGAGTATGTTTCCTTTTACCATGTCTAAGTTTAGCACCACAAAAATGAATCTAATCATTTCATGCCCTAATCAGTACAAGATGGCGCATTTCTGAAAACCACCAGGAAAACACTGGCTGTCCTTTGCAGACTTCCTAAAAGAAATGTAACCCTTTAGTGGACCATAACTATTCAGGGATAATGATATAAAAGAATCTTGCACAGGACTCATTCTCTCAGGAGAGATTCTGGGCCTTCCTAACACCACATTTTTTCCATATCTCCAGACACTCGGACTTTGTGCTGCCACCTTATACTCCAAATTCCAAAAAAACTCTCCTCTCTTTGAGCCCTAATCCATGATGCTCAGTTCTCAGAGAGCTGTGAAGAAGAGCAGCAACCAAGTAAACAAATTCATAGTGAAATGCAGTGTTGATGATGGCGCCCATACCTTCTTCCTGTGCAGGGCAGGGGAGGAGGAGTGTTGATGTCCTTAGAGTTCTCCAGGTGGCCTGAGAACAGAGAGGCTGGAGCCCAGGTGGGTTTCCTTCCTAGAGCACTACAGGCACCATGGCTAGATAGACCTATGTTCACCACTGGTCCTGAGTATATGCAAATAAATAAAAATAAAATACTGATTGAATAAAAGTCTGAATATAATTTGGGATAAGGTGGGAGTTTGTTTATAACTTTCAATACTTGCAACAACTTGGGCAAAAATAACAGCATATAATAGAATTCTCTCCATCCCAACTTCTCCTAGGTACTCTTCCGCCTCACCACCTTTATGTCATTGGAGTGAAGAATGCACAGTAAGGAATGCATCTCGAATTAAACTAGACCTACTTGCTCCCTCCTGAAGGCTCATCCTAGTATGAAAACACTCTCAAAAGAAAAATGAATCTCACTTGCTTAACCCTAAGAAGCAAAGGACTTCTTTACTGAAGGTTTCTTGAGAAGGCAGCATTCAGGGAATTCATGAAAGAAGTCTTTTTAAAACTTTAATTTACACCCCTTATTTTCTCCACAGTGTCCACTTCTTACATCTTCTTTCTTCCTTTCTGTCCTACTACTCCCAGTTTTCCTTTTTTCTCTCCTCTTATATGAAATAATTTGCCCTACTCTATATTTCTATTATCCTCTTCATTTTATCCTCCTATCAGCATGTGAAAGACCCCACTTTTTCTTTTATTTCTCTCTCACATGAGAGAGGGGAGACCTGGGGCTAAAGAGAAGCTGAGACTGGAAGACAGAAAGGCCAGTGGACAAGAGGCAGAGTGAAAGCTTCAATTACCACCAAAGAGGTAGAGTCCATGTACAATGGAACACCTGTGTTCCCGGGTGTAGGGCCCAACAGATGTGTTCATCTCTGATTCAGGTAGGAAGCAGTAATGTGGGGTGGGTGAAGGAGGAACACTTTTAACTCGGCAATAGAGAACAGATGTGGAGCTCATATGCAAAGCATAACATCAGATGAGCAGATCCATGGTTGGGGAGAGCAGGTGATGGAAAGATGCTGAATCCAGCCTCTGGGGAAAAGAGCTGACACAAACCAGAGAACTTGATCAAAATAGGGAGTTAACTGAAGGGCTATACAGAAATGAAGAAAAGGCCTCATGAAGGACAGGAATAAGACCAGCTCCTTAGAACCATAACACAGCAACAAATGGATCAACTCTATGGAACCATTAGACAGGAACTAATGGGCAGTGCCCTGAGGGTGCCACCATCAGGATGAATTAATCCTAATAATTTTTCTGCCTTTATTTCATTTCATTCGTATGAGGAAAAGGGTTGGTGTGCTAGAGAAGACAGTCCTGAGGAGAAGAGGGAGGTCTAGAGAATGCTGTGACCTGTGGGCTTCAGTGCCACCAGGACTCAGACCCAGGACATAGCCTAGAACTCCTGGCAGGAAGCTTCACTACCAGCCCCTGTAATGAGTGGCTGAGGAACAGAATCAAGCCTGAGTTCACAGAAGGGGCCCAGCAGGCATTTTACAGACTTTAACTTCCCTTCTCCGATACCCAGGGGACCTGATGCTGCTACTTCCAGAGCTGCCTGCAGTGTTCTGAGTGCTGGGTGAGAACAGAGAGTGGAGAGCAGCCCTGCCTCCCTTCTTTTCAATAAACAGGATTGTAATGTAAGAGCCTAAAGATTAATGTGCGGTCAGGATTCCCCGTAGGCCTGTGAAAATCTTAACTAGTCACATAATTTGATTCAAATCGGAGTTTGTCTTTCCTTCCCATTTCACAGTGCTACTGGGATTAAGGTACTGGAACTGTAATACCACAAACACTGTCAGACACACAAAGATCACATCTGACCAGTCCACAGCATGGACTGGTCCCAGGCAGAAGTTTAAAAATTTGCCCTCACCGTTTCCTCTTTTTCGGTTCACATTTTCACCCAGAAAAGTAATGGTTTCTAGTTTCCTCTGATTCTACCACTAACAGTAAATGGTAACACAAAATTCTTTTACTATGGTACTATGGTTAAATAATTTGCCTCTTCCCAGGGGCATTTGCATTTAACATAAAATATGTGAGGCTTAAGAAGGTGGACACAACAGAAACAAAAAATGAGCTATTTGGGGAGGAGAGCTATTCTGGTATAGAAGCGCCTCTAATATCCATCAAAATAGACAAAGGAGCCCTCTTACTCCTCTGGGTAAGCTGATCTTAATTTGTGTGTGTGTTTTATTTCCAATGTACCTGGAGGTATGGTAAGCTCCTATAACCAATTTCTGACCATTCAGTATTACTGCCAGAGGGACCTCAAAGCCTTTGCCAACGATTTACCAAAATAAATCAAACCAAAAGTTTTTTCTCATGTGGGAACTGAGACTGTGTAGCAGCACTGAATCATAAGGTGATCCATAATATGTCACTTGGAAGTTATTATCAAGAAGAAATATATATAATTCCAATAATAGCACTGACGTCAAATGTTCAGTTTCACTTCTCAGATTTGCATTTGTGTTCACTTTCTGGGCTGCACTACTGAAGGACAAATGACCTCAGAGCAAGCAATACCTAAGACAGGTTGTGTCCCTTCTCAAAGAGAAAAAAGTGGCCAAGAAATTGAGCCCTCATCAGACAAACAAGGGCATGCACAACTCGAAAGAAACTCACTTCTGACAGCCGATATAACAGGCTGCTACAGGGGCATATCACATGGGTCTCATTTTTGCTCCAACTTGCCACAGTTCATTACCAGAAAATAGAGTGGTACAAATATAATGGAAAATATTCAGCAAATGGTACTTTGGGGAATGCATTCTGCAACTGGCTACCATTTCAAAATAATATATCAGTAGCTAAACATACTCATGTTCAGAAGAAAAACAGGCAACAATGATACATTGTACTCAAAATAATGAAAGGTCCACTTGACCACAAATAAAGCATCAGATCGGAAAATATATTCTTCTACTGTTATTTCCAGCACTGACAACTTTGCCTCAACCAATATTAGCTATAGCATTGTTAATATTGTTCATTTGAATTTTATAGGTTTTGGAGTTGTTTTTAAATTTTATTTTTTAATCAGTTTTATAATTGTAAAATGCTATAAAGCTAGAGTTCATATCTAGTTTTATGTATGTATATGCTTAAATAATAGTATTCTAAAAATAATTTGTCTACCTTGAGAGTTTAGAAGAATTTATTTTCTTTAAAAGGGGTCCCTGGGCTTCCCTGGTGGCGCAGTGGTTGAGAATCTGCCTGCCAATGCAAGGGACACAGGTTCGAGCCCTGCTCTGGGAAGATCCCACATGCCACGGAGCAGCTGGGCCCGTGAGCCACAATTACTGAGCCTGCGCGTCTGGAGCCTGTGCTCCACAACAAGAGAGGCCGCGATAGTGAGAGGCCCGCGCACCGCGATGAAGAGTGGCCCCCGCTTGCCTCAACTAGAGAAAGCCCTCACACAGAAACGAAGACCCAACACAGCCATAAATAAATAAATAAACAAATACTTTAAAAGGGGTCCCTGAATAACTTAAGGTGGAGAAACACCACATTTTGCCAGAATGAGAAGCAATAAAGTACACTTGGTAAGGTCTAGGTCTAGGTCAAGTTTAAAATCCTGGCCCTATTTCTTTCTAGCTGTGTAATCTTCAAGCAAACGTCCTGATTTTCTTTAGCTTCAAGAGAGTGTAATTATAGTATCTTTCTCATAGATTGTGTAAAATGAGATAAAATGTAAAAAGTACTTACCAAAAAGTGCCTGGTTCATGGTAAATAACCAAAAAATATTAGCAATTAAAATAACAATTTCCTGTCTTACATTTCAAAACTAACAGATATCAAGAAAGAGCAGACATGCCCAAGGGTTCCTCAAAATGGCTCTTCCCCATGAACCCTGGATAGGCTGGGTTTTCTAGGTGGCCTTTGACAAATGGCAAAACACAGGGAAGTGGCATTTGGTCAATGAGCCACTGGATTATAAGCCCTCGATGGATCTCATTGCCTCTAAATGATATAGGAGATTACTGAAGGGCAAGATCATAATAGAACCGTGTTTACCAACATTCAAGTCCCATCACCTCTCCAGTGTAATTCAAGACTTTTTAGATAAATGCCAACTTGCCAAAATGAGATGAGAAAGTTGGGTGACTTGGTCAATTTCAAGAGTGCAACAACACACCTGCAGGACAACACTAGATCCAGAAAACCTAGCCCCACAATCACCCACCCCAGAACCCAACTCTGTCAAGCATGATTTGGCACTGCTCTTGGGACACCCCTGGGGTCCAAGCCAGCTGCCTTGTGAGCCCACCTACTAACAAGTGACTGGCAGCCTCCACACAAGGCAGGGCCTGGCAACCAACCAGACTGCCCATGGTAGTCAGCCTGCCACAACAGAAGAAAACACACAGTTCACAGAAGGGGCAACCCTAGAGAATATAACTTTGGTGACCGGAGGGGAGTGTACTTCTGAGGCTCATAGGACATTGTTTACAAGAGGCCATTGCTCCAAGTATGGGAAATTTAACCAACATACCAGATACACAGAAATAAAAACAGCAAATCAGACAAAACAAGGCAACAGGGGAACACGTTCCAAAAGAAGGAACAAGATAAAATCTTAGAAGAAGAACTAAGTGAAGTAGCAATAGGCAATCTTCCCAAGAAAGTGTCCAAAGTAATTATCATAGAGATAATCAGAGAACTTGAGAGAAGAATGGATGAACAGAGTGAGAAGTAAGAAGTTTTTAACAAAGAGTTAGAAAATATAAAGAAGAACCAAACAGAGATGAAGAATACAATAACTGAAATAAAAAATAAGCCAGAAGAAATCAACAGTAGACTAAATGTTACAAAGGAACAGATCAGCTAGCTGGAAGACAGTGTAGTAGGAATCACCCAAGCTGAACAGAAAAAAGAAAAATAAAAAGAACTGAGGACAGTGTAAGAGACCTCTGTAACAACATCAAGCATACATAGAGTGGCTGAATAGATACAAAGTCAGGGGATGGAAAAAGTGAGGAGGTTAAAAAAGATATTCCATGCAAATGGAAATCAAAAGAAAGCAAGATAGGAATACTTATATCAGACAAAATACTCTTAAAACAAAGATTGTAAAAAGAGACAAAGAATGAGATTACACAATGATAAAGGAATCAATAAAACAAGAAGATGTAACAATTCTAAATATATATGCACCCGACATAGGAGCACCTAAATACATAAGACAAATATTAACAGACATAAAGAGAGAAATTGACAGTAACACAATAATACTAGGGGCTTAACACCCCACTTACATCAATGGACAGAACCTCCAAAAAGAAAATCTATAAGAAAACACTGGCTTCAAATGTCACATTAGATCAAAAGGACTTAATAAGACATATAGAACATTCCATCCAAAAGCAGCAGAATACAAATTCCTTTTTACTGCACATGGAACATTATCCAAGATAGATTATATGGTAGGCCACAAAACAAGTCTCAGTTAATTTAAGAAATTATGTCAAGCATTTTTTCCAACCACAGCTCTATGAGACTAGAAATCAACTACAATAAAATAAACTGCCAAAAACACAAACACATGGAGGCTAAACAATATGCTACTAAACAATGGATCACTGAAGAAATCAAAGAGGAAATCAAAAATTACCTGGAGACAAATGAAAACAAAACACAATGATCCAAAATCTATGGGATGCAACAAAAGTAGTTCCAAGAGGGAAGTTTACAGTTATAAATCCTACCTCATGAAACAAGAAAAATCTTAAATAAACAACCTAACCTTACACCTAAGGGAACTAGAAAAAGAAGAACAAACAAGACCCAAAGTTATTAGAAGGAAAGAAATCATAAAACTCAGAGTGCAAGTAAATGAAATAGAGACTAAAATAAATAGAAAAGATTAATGAAACGAAGAGCAGGTTCTCTGAAAATTTAAACAAAATTTATAAACCTTTAGCTAGAATCAACAAGAAAAACAGAGAGAGCTGAAACCAATAAAATCAGAAATGAAAAAGGAGAGAAGTTACAACTGACACCACACAAATCCAATGGATTGTATGAGATTACTACAATAAACAACTATACCCCAATAACATGGACAACCTAGAAGAAATGGAAAAATTCCTAAAATGTATAATCTCCCAAGACTCAATCAGAAAGAAATAGAGAATATGAACACACTAATTACGAGTAATGAAATTGAATCAATAATAAAAATACTCCCAACACACAAAAGTCCAGAATCAGTGGCTTCACAGTTGAATTCTACCAAACATTTACAGAAGAGTTAACACCTGTCCTTCTCAAAATAGTCCAAAAATTGCAGAAGAATGAATGCTTCAGAATTCATTCTAAAAGGCCAGCACCACCCTGATACCAAAACCAGACAAAGATATCACACAAAAAAGAAAATTATGGGCCAATGTCACTGATGAACATAGATGGAAAAATCATCAACAAAATACTAGCAAACCAAATGCAACAACACATTAAAAGGATCATAACACCATGATCAAGTGGGATTTATCCCAGGGATGCAAGGATGGTTCAATATCTGAAATCAATGTGATACACCATATTAATAAACATTGAGGAATGAAAATCATATGATCATCTCAGTAGATGCAGAAAAGGCTTTTGACAAAATTCAACATCCATTTATAATAAAAACGTTCAACAAAGTGGGTATAGTGGGAACATACCTCAACATAATAAAGGCCATATATGATAAGGCCACAGTTAACATCATTCTCAATGGGGAAAAACTGAAAGTATTTTCTGTAAGATCAAAAACAAGAAAAGGATACCCACTCTTGCTATTTTTATTCAACATAGTACTGGAAGTCCAAGACACAGCAATCAGACAAGAAAAAGAAATAAAAGAAATCCAAGTTGGAAAGGAAGAAGTAAAACTGTCATTGCTTGCAGATGACATGATACTATACATAGAAAATCCAAAAATATCACCAAAAAATATGCTAAGCTCATCAATGAATTTGGTACAGTTGGAGGATATAAAATTAATATACAGAAATGTGTTACATTTCTATATACTAAAAATGAAATATCAGAAACAGAAATTAAGGAAACCATCCCATTTACTATCACATCAAAAAGAATAAAATACCTAGGAATAAGCCTACCTAAGGAGTTAAAAGACTTATACTCTGAAAACTATAAGACACTGATGAAATTGAAAATCACACAAACAGATGGAAAGGTATATAGTGTTCATAGATTAGAAGAATTAATATTAAAATGACCATACTCCCAAGGCAATCTACAGATTCAATTCAATCCCTATCAAAATACCAATGGCAGGGCTTTTCTGGTGGCACAGTGGTTGAGAATCTGCCTGCCGATGCAGGGGACACGGGTTCGAGCTCTGGTCTGGGAAGATCCCACATGCCGCAGAGCGGCTAGGCCCATGAGCCACAACTACTGAGCCTGCGCGTCTGGAGCCTGTGCCCCGCAACAAGAGAGACCACGACGGTGAGAGGCCCGTGCACCATGATGAAGAGTGGCCCCCGCTTGCCGCAACTAGAGAAAGCCCTCGCACAGAAGCGAGGACCCAACACAGCCATAAATAAATAAATTAATTAATAAATTAAATTAAAAAAAAAAACACCAATGGCACTTTTCACAGAACTAGAACAAATAATTTAAAAATTTGTATGGAAACACACAGATGCCAAAACACTCTTGAGAAAGAACAGAGCTGTAGGTATCACACTCCCTGACTTCAGACTATACTATGAAACTTCAGTAAAAAAAGGAGTGGGGTACTGGTACAAAAAAAAAAAAGACACATAAATAGATGGAACAGAATAGAGACCCCAGAAATAAACCCATGCACATAGGGTCAATTAATCTAAAACGAAGGAGGCAAAAATATCTGATGAGGAAAAGAGAGTCTCTTCAGTAAGTGGTGTTAGGAAAACTGGATAGCTATGTGTAAAAGAATGAAATTAAAACACTCTCTAACATCATATAAAGAAATAAACTCAAAATGGATTAAGGACCTAAATTAAGACCAGAAACCATAAAACTCCTAGAAGAAAACATAAGTAGAACACTCTTTGACATAAAGAGTTGCAATATTTTTTTTGGCTCTGTTTCCTAAGGCAAAGGGAACAAAAGCAAAAATAAGCAAATGGGACCTAATTAAACTTAAAAGATTTTGTCAGCAAAAGAAACCATTGACAAAATGAAAAGGCAACTGACTGAATGAGAGAAAATATTTTAAAATGATATGACTGATAATAGGTTAATATCCAAAATATATAAAGAGCTCATACAACTCAATATCAAAAAAACAAACAACTTGATTAAAAACAGATAGAAACCTGAATAGACATTTTTCAAAGAAGACATACAGATGGCTAACAGCACATGAAAAGATGCTCAACATCACTGATCATTAGAGAATTGCAAATCCAAATCACAATGAGCTGTCACCTCACAACTGTCAGAATGGCTATCATGTAAAAGACCACAAATAATAAATTTTGGTGAGTATGTAGAGAAAAGGGCAATGTAAATTGGTGCAGCCATTGTGGGACACAATATAGAGGTTCCTCAAAAAACGAAAAATAAAACTACTATATTGTCCAGCAATGCCACTCCTGGGTATATATTCAAAGAACACAAAAACACTAATTCAAAAAGATATATGCATCCCAATGTTCATAGAGGCATTATTTACAACAGCAAGATATGTAATCATCAATTCCATGATTATTATGGTCTTGTTTACCACTCTATTCCCATATGGCTGGATTGACTACTGCCAAGAATTTCTCGATCAGGCAGTCTAAGCAAATCTCTTATTGAGGAACTTATTAATTCTCTGATTCCTTTGGCCATAGTAGACACAGCCTTCACCATTGTAGCTAATTCATTTCTCATTTTAAGCTGTCATTGCTCAGTGACTCATCCTTCTCAAAATCAATTACATCTATGGACTTGGAAAGAATATTTACTAGCTAGCAATTTTGTGTGGGTAATTCTCAGAACTGTACAGCTCCTTGTCAAAGCTGTGGCATTCTTTTCTGCTGGAAAATTAATCGATGTAATTAGCAACAACTCTTGGGTTACTCAAGGGGCTTTTACACTGGTAGCTTTGTCATGGATTTTACTGACCAGTGTCTGAAAAGTACCGTGAAAAGAAAAGCTGGTAAAACATTGGTAGTAGAAATAAACCTGGGATTTGTATTACATCTAAACCATAAAAGCAGAAACTCAAGGATCCTTGAGCTAACCAAAAAGTTGATGTATTTAGAAGAACAAAAGGGAAATGCCTCATTTTTAGCAATGCAAAGGAACTTTTGGCAGAACTTACTGCCACAAAAAATCACCCCTGAAAGGACTATGGCTTCACTGCCACTTGGTCCACAAGCCAGGGCAGGCTGTATACCTATTACCTGCCAAGGAGAAAGTTTCTAAGGATGGATATTCTGAAGTCTAGAAGAATCTGTTGAAAAAGTATACTTATGATCTCTATGTACTCTAAAATCCTTTATTTCATATACATGCGCATACAAACACACAACCACAAGAGGATATTAAAATGTGTTAGTGGGCTTCCCTGGTGGTGCAGTGGTTGAGAATCTGCCTGCTAATGCAGGGGACACGGGTTCAAGCCCTGGTCTGGGAAGATCCCACATGCCGCGGAGCAACTGGGCCCGTGAGCCACAACTACTGAGCCTGCGCGTCTGGAGCCTGTGCTCCACAACGAGAGAGGCCGCGATAGTGAGAGGCCCACGCACCGCGATGAAGAGTGGCCCCCGCTTGCCGCAACTGGAGAAAGCCCTCGCACAGAAACAAAGACACAACACAGCCATAAATAAATAAATAAATAAATAAATTTATTTTAAAAAAAATGTGTTAGTAAAGGAAGGGCTAAAAGTATAGAAGAATACATGTCAAACCTCTATATGAGTGTTAATGGGCCAAGGAGAGTCTGCTGAGCCAGGACTGGCACTCAGGAATAACCAGAAGGGTCAAATACAATCAGCTAAGGCAAAGAGAAGCAGGTAGTCATCATAAGCCATATGGAAAGGATGTCCCAAGTCCAGAAGGCCACACAGCAAACAAAAACACCTAAACTGAGCAGGGGTAAAAAACCTCTACCCAGGAGTTTTCTGCTCTCTGTGCTTTATCCTTTGTTATGGGTACTCACAGACCTGGGCCCTTGTCACCTATCAATCATAGCCAGAAAAGACACACAAGTCTACCCTCCTGAAAACATCTAACTTAAAAAAATGTTTTATGGGATAATATTGATTTCTTTTTTTTTTTTTTTGGTCGATTGCTTGGTTGACTAACTCATTGATGATGGGGTCAAAAATTTCCTATGTCTAGTTGACTCATGATGAACCAACAGTGGTTCTAAACAAAGCCTTCCATGACTACTTCTCACTCACATCAAGCTAATTTAGTGAGCCTCCTCTGTGATTTCATAAAACATCACACATCCCTCTGTCACAGCATTTACTTCACTGGATTGAAATTATCTGTTTACAGGTCAGTCTCTCTCATAAAACAGGAGCTATTCCAATATGGGGACCTTGTTTTCTTCTTGGTATCACCAGTGTCATTACTCATAAACCACTCAATTTTTTTGTTGTTTTTATTGGGTATGACTTTCCAAAAGTGCATGCCTTTTAAAAATTGATATTAATTTCTTACTATCTATACATTCTGAGAAACCTGCCAAAATCAGTAGATTTATGAGGTTGGTTTCAGATGGCACAAAACACTTTATCTACTTTGTCATTTACACTGAGTCCTTGTAAGAGTGGAATTTCACATTTAGGAGTAGGAAGCTATGTGTGATTTATGTCCAGGGTGACAGATTTGACTCTAGTGGGGAAGAAGAAAGAGGATGACATCTTTCAAGTTAAATTCTATGTAAACTTTTTTTTTATGGATAAGGACACAGAAGCCTGAGTGGAAGCCACATCTGAGCAAAGGACTTTAATAAGAACAGCAACTACTTTGTGTTACTTAGACCTACTATTAGCACTAAAGGGATGCTAGGCCAATAACTATGGGAAAATAAGTGATTAGAGTTTTTATCCCAAGATTAATATGCATTTTATATTTAGTTCTAAGATCCTTTTTGAGTTAATTTTTGTGAAAGGTATAAGGCCTGTGTCTAAATTTTTTTTTTGGGTGGGGGGGCATGTGGATGTCTAGTTGTTCCAGGACCATTTGTTGAAAAGACTGTCTTTGCTCCATTGTATTGACCTTGCTCTTTTGTCAAAGATCAGTTGACTATATTTATGTAGATCTTTTTATGGGCTCTCTAAAACCTAGATGACCTAGGATATGGTGATGACTTTTCAAATACAATACCAAAGGCATAATCCATAAAAGAATCGAGAAGCTGGACTTCATTTAAATTAAAAATTTCTGCTGTGTGAAAGACAATGTCAAGAAAATGAGAAGACAAGTCACAGACTGGGAGAAAATATTTACAAAAGACACATCTGATAAAGGACTGTTGTCCAAAATCTATAAAGAACTATTAAGACTCAAAAATAAGATGATGAACAATTTGATCTAAAAAATCGGCCAACAGATGCTTTAACAAAGAAATTAATTATACAGATGGCAAATAAGTATATAGAAAGATATACCACATCAAATGTCATCAGGAAAATGCAACTTAAAACAACAATAAGATGTCACTGCACACCTATTAGAATGGTCAAAATTCAGAACACTGAAAATACAAAATGCTGGCAAGGAACTCATTCATTGCTGGTGGGAATGAAAATAGTACAGCTACTTTAGAAGACAGTTGAGTGATTTCCTATAAAACTAAACACACTCTTACCATATGAACTGGTAATCATGCTTCTTGGTATTTACTAAGACTTGAAAGCAACCAAGATGTCCTTCAGTAGGTGAATAGATAAACTGGTACATCCGGAAAAAGGAATATTATCAATTATATGGCATTGTATAATAGGGAAAACTATGGAGACAGTAAAAAGATCAGTGATTATCAGGGGTTGGGGCAGGTGGTGCCAGTGGACAGGGATGACTAGGCAGAGCACAAAGGATTTTTAAGGCAGGAAATACTCTGTATAACATGAAAATGATACATACATATTAGTATACTTTGTCCAAACCCATAAAATGTACAACACCAAGAGTGAACCCTAAGGTACACCATAGACTTTGGGTGATTATGATGTGTCAGTGTAGGCTTATCAATTGTAACAAATGAACCACTCTGGTGGGGGAAATCTCAATAACAGAGGAGGCTATGCATGTCAGGGGCAACAGGTATGTGGGCCGTCTCTGTACTTCCTGTTCCATTTTTGCTGTGAACCTAAAACTGCTCTAAAAATATAAAGTTTTTTTAAAAAACTAAAAGCTCAATAATAAAAGAAAAATAAGTCAATTTAAAAAAGAGAAACATGCATTTGCTAATTTGGTTCAGTTGATGGCAAGATCCGTCAATAATGTCAATCCAGCAAAATCTTCTGCTAAGATCCCACAAAAAAGGGCCAGGCCTCTACCATAGTGCTTCTTCAATAATGGACACAGTTATGTATATTTTATCTAAAATGTGCATAGTTCACTAAGCCAATAACAAAAATAACTGACAAAATAAAGAAAACAGAACATCTCCTTTAAGCTTTAAACTTCCACTAGCATTAGAAAAACCTGATAGACGTTCAGGCCCTAGGGAGGCACTTGCATATATTGACTCAAATAATCTACAGCAATATTGTGAGATAGTCAGTAGTACCCCTTTTTACAGATAAGAAAACCGAGGATCAGAGAAGTTAAATAACTTGCTCAAGATAACAGAGCCAAGAAATGATGGAGTTGAGATTTGAACCCAGATCTGTACAATTCCAAATTCTACACATTTCCTGTGTCGTCAGGCTGGTCACCATTCAGAGTCTCATATTTGGTCTGGAGAACAATAAAGTTCAATGAGAAGAGACTGGGTAGCTGTAACAGTGGTCAAAGAAAAACTCAGAGTCTACACAGACTAAAGACTGAGTGTCAGGAAAAGAAGGATGCACTGGTGGTGAATACACCAGTTGGAGTAATAGCAATCTCAAGATTTAAGGATTTTGCCCTTGGGAAGACAATTTGGCAATATATTTCAAAAGCCATAAAAAGTTGATTTCCTTTAACTCAGCTATGACACTTCTGGAAATCTATCCTAAGGATGTAATCCAAGATATGGAAAAGCTATATGCATAAATATGTTCATCCTACCGATCTTTATAAGAGAGAGAAGTGGGCAGGGGGAGAGAAGAAAAGGAGAAAAGAAAGAAGCAGAGAACAAAATGTATTTATACTGTGTTTATCTTATTTCATCAGGGAAGTGAAATGGCAAATGCATTTATGAGAGTGTATCAAGGTAATTGGATCCAAAAGCAAACAAGACTACGAAAATAATTAATATACATAATATATAAAAAAATTAGTCTTATTGAATAATTGGAATTTTTAAAGTTATGGATAATAAAATATCCTATTACAACTCTACCAAAAGATATAAAATATCTAAGAATTAGAGGAACAAATGATATGCAAGACTGTTACAGAGAAAACTGAAAAATATTAGAAAGCACATAAAACAAAATCCCATAAATGATAAGATTCAGTATCTTTGAAATGCCACTGCTTCCCAAATTATTCATAAATTCAATGCAAGTTCAATCTAAATCCCAGTGATAATTTTTCAAGATTATTCTCCAGAAAAATTTATTTCAAGTTTTTATATAACATTCATAACAATCACGTTTATAACAGTAAAACTTGATAAATTATAAGAAGTAAAAAAAAGATATCCTGATCACTAGGGTTATAGCTTATAAGCTAACTGGCAGTATGGAAAAATAAAAGCAATGAAATTTTTGGGCTTCTCTGGTGGTGCAGTGGTTGAGAATCTGCCTGCCAATGCAGGGGACACGGGTTCAAGCCCTGGTCTGGGAAGATCCCACATGCCGTGGAGCAACTGGGCTCGTGAGCCACACTACTGAGCCTGCGCATCTGGAGCTTGTGCTCTGCAACAAGAGAGGCCACGACAGTGAGAGGCCTGCGCACCGCGATGAAGAGTGGCCCCCGCTCGCCTCAACTAGAGAAAGCCCTCGCACAGAAACAAAGACCCAAACACAACCATAAATAAATTAATTAATTAAATTTAAAAAAAAAAGCTTAAAAAAAATTTTTTAAAAAGCAATGAAATTTTTAAATTGAATAAAAAAGAAATACTCAATTACAACTGATACTGAAAATATTTAATAGTGTACAAAAAGATTCTAAGTATTTACATTAATAGTAAACAAACCAAATACTTGAATTACAAGATAAAGATTGTTAAATTGAAGAAAAAGCCAAGAACCACTACCTGTTGTTTCCAAGAGACACATGTTAAAGGTAAGAACAACAAAAAGAAAAAAAGAAAAAAATGGAAAAGAATGGAAAACTATTTAATGAAAACACTAACAGAAAGAAGGCCAATGGAGTGATATAAATACCAGACAAAGTAGACTTAAAAGTTTTACTTGAGGTTGAGAGGGATATTTTATAATTATAAAATTGCTCAATCCAGGGACTTCCCTGGTGGTCCAGTGGGTAAGACACCATGCTCCAAATGCAGGGGCCCTGGGTTCAATCCCTGGTTGGGGAACTAGATCCCACATGCATGCCACAACTAAGAGTTCACATGCCACAACTAAGAATTCACATGCCACAACTAAAAGAGCCCACATGCCACAACGAAGATCCCATGTGCTGTAACTAAGACCTGGCACAACCTAAATAAATAAATTTTTTTTTAAACCTCTGTAAAAAAATAAATAAAAAATAAAATTGATCAATCCTAAAGGAAAAGGTAACAATTCCAATTATAGTTAGAGATTTTAATAATCTCTCTGATAATATTTTTAAAATAGACAAAATATCAGTACATATGTAGAAAACTTTTTTCTAATATGTCCTCAAACTAGTTTTTATTTTACTGTATTTATTTCTATTTTTTACTGAGGTGTAGTTGATATAGAAGGCTTTTTAAACATTATTAACAAATTTAACATAATTGAAATAGATAAAATTCTTTGTTTAACTGCTGTAGCATATCTGTTTAAAGCACAACTATAATATTTAATAAGATAGACAATTTGCTGGTCCATAAAGCAAGTTTCAGCAAATTTCAAAACACTGAAATTATTTTGAACTTGTTCTCTGACAATTAAGCTAGAAATCAGTAACAGGAAGATAACTAGAAAATTCCAAAATATTTACAATTATCCTTTACACTCCTAAATAACCAATGAATCAAAAAAAAAGACAATAAAAGTTATGAAATATTTTGAACTGAACAATCATGAAAATTTGTGGGATTCAACTAAAGATCTGCTTAGAGGAAAAGACACAGTCTTAAATGCATATATCCAAAAAGAAGGATTGAAAACCAATTATCTCAAGAAACTAGAAAAGGAATGGCAAATTGCACAGAAACAAAATAAAAGGGATGAAATAATAAAGAACAGAAATTAATTAAACTGAAAACTTACAGTAGAAAAATTTGACACTGTTAAAAGTTGGTTCTTTGCAAAGGTTAAGAAAATTGATAAACCCCTAGCAAGACTAGTCAAGAAAAAAGAGAGAAAAAAAAAATCACTACAGATCCTACATAGATATTAAGATCACAGAAGAATATATTGATCTTTATACCAAAAATGGAAAATTTAAAAAAAATAAATGGAAAATTTAAATAAAATAGACAAACCCTATTAAAATACTACTTACCAATCTCTAGCATTCCTATACACTAATGATGAAAAGTCTGAAAGTGAAATTAAGAAAACACTCCCATTTACCATTGCAACAAAAAGAATAAAATATCTAGGAATAAACCTACCTAAGGAGACAAAAGAACTGTACGCAGAAAATCATAAGACACTGATGAAAGAAATTAAAGATGATACAAATACATGGAGAGATATACCATGTTCCTGGATTGGAAGAATCAACATTCTGAAAATGACTCTACTACCCAAAGCAATCTACAGATTCAATGCAATCCCTATCAAACTACCACTAGCATTTTTCACAGAACTAGAACAAAAAATTTCACAATTTATATGGAAACGGAAAAGACCCCAAACAGTCAAAGCAATCTTGAGAAAGAAAAACGGAGCTGGAGGAATCAGGCTCCCTGACTTCAGACTATACTACAAAGCTACAGTAATCAAGACAGTATGGTACTGGCACAAAAACAGAAATATAGATCAATGGAACAGGATAGAAAGCCCAGAGATAAACCCACACACATATGGTCACCTTACCTTTGATAAAGGAGGCAAGAATATACAATGGAGAGAAGACAGCCTCTTCAATAAGTGATGCTGGGAAAACTGGACAGCTACATGTAACACTCCCTAACACCATACACAAAAATAAACTCAAAATGGATTAAAGACCTAAATGTAAGGCCAGACACTATCAAACTCTCAGAGGAAAACATAGGCAGAACACTCTATGACATAAATCACAGCAAGATCCTTTTTGACCCACCTCCTAGAGAAATGGAAATGAAAACAAAAATAAACAAATGGGACCTAATGAAACTTAAAAGCTTTTGCACAGCAAAGGAAACCATAAACAAGACCAAAAGACAACCGTCAGAATGGGAGAAAATATTTTCAAATGAAGCAACTGACAAAGGATTAATCTCCAAAATTTACAACAGCTCATGCAGCTCAATATCAAAAAAACAAACAACCCAATCCAAAAATGGGCAGAAGACCTAAAGAGACATTTTTCCAAAGAAGATATACAGATTGCCAACAAACATATGAAAGAATGCTCAACATCATTAATCATTAGAGAAATGCAAATCAAAACTACAATGAGATATCATCTCACACCAGTCAGAATGGTCATCATCAAAAAATCTAGAAACAATAAATGCTGGAGAGTGTGTGGAGAAAAGGGAACCCTCTTGCACTGTTGGTGGGAATGTAAATTGATACAGCCACTATGGAGAACAGTATGGAGGTTCCTTAAAAAACTACAAATAGAACTACCATACAACCCAGCAATCCCACTACTGGGCATATACCCTGAGAAAACCATAATTCAAAAAGAGTCATGTACCATAATGTTCATTGTAGCTCTATTTACAATAGCCAGGACATGGAAGCAACCTAAGTGTCCATCAACAGATGAATGGATAAAGAAGATGTGGCACATATATACAATGGAATATTACTCAGCCATAAAAAGAAACGAAATTGAGTTATTTGTAGTGAGGTGGATGGAACTAGAGACTGTCATACAGAGCAAAGTAAGTCAGAAAGAGAAAAACAAATACCGTATGCTAACACATATATATGGAATCGAAGAAAAAAAAAAAAAAACTCGTGAAGAACCTAGGGGCAAGACGGGAATAAAGACACAGACCTACTAGAGAATGGACTTGAGGATATGGCGAGGGGGAAGGGTAAGATGTGACAAAGTGAGAGAGTGGCATGGACATATATACACTACCAAACGTAAAATAGATAGCTAGTGCGAAGCAACCGCATAGCACAGGGAGATCAGCTCTGTGCTTTGTGACCACCTAGAGGGGTGGGATAGGGAGGGTGGGAGGGAGGGAGACCCAAGAGGGAAGAGATATGGGAACATATGTATATGTATAACTGATTCACTTTGTTATAAAGCAGAAACTAACACACCACTGTAAAGCAATTATACTCCAATAAAGATGTTAAAAAAAAAATACTACTTACGAAAACTGAAACAAAAAAAAAATCTGAAAATTTTAATTAAATAATTTGAACTCATAATAAAGACTTTCCCATAAAGAAACTCTTGGCCCAGATGGTTTCAAGTGTGAATTCCTCACAATATTTATTGTACTAGGTTGAAAAGTATCCCTCCAAAATTTGTGTTCACCCAGAGCCTTAGAATGTGACCTTATTTGGAAACAGGGTCATTGTATATGTAATTAGTTAAGATAAGATTATACTGGATTAGGGTGGGCCCTAAAGTACATATGACTGGTATCTTTATAAGAAGAAGAGAAGAGACCCAGACACACAGAGATTGCCATGTGACAATGCAGGCAGAGATTGGAGTAATGTTTCTCTAAGGCAAGGAATGCCAAAGATTACTAGCAACCCCAGGAGGTAGGAAGAGGCAAGGAAGGATCCTCTCCTATGGCCTTCAGAGAAAGCATGGTCTTGCCAACCTTAATTTGTTTCTGGCCTCCAAACTGTGAGAGAATAATTTCTGTTGTTTTAAGCCTCCCATTTTGTGGTCTTTTGTTATGGCAGCTCTAGGAAATTAATATTTTTATAAAATAAATAGTTAGGGTCTAATTCAAACTCTCTCAGAGTAAAAAGAAAGAGAACCATTTCCAATTTGTTCTACTGGGATATGATAAATGTGATATCAAAACTAACACAGATACTACAAGAAAGTAAAGTTAAAAAACAGTATCACTTATAAATACAGACACAAAAATCCTCAACAATGTATTATGAAATGAAAATCAGGAGCAACAATCGATATCAATGTATGTAACCACATTAACAGAAGAAAAAAATATGATCTTTTGAAGCAATGCATAAAAGACATTTGATAAAATTCTACAAACATTCATGGAAAAAGCTTTAACAAGCTAAAAATAAAAAATAATTTTCTTAGTTTGATAGAAGGAGTTGGAAAGAAAGGAAGGAGGAAGTCTTTTAGCAAGCATTATACTTCGTACTGAAATACTGAAAGCTTTTTCTGTAAAATTATAAATGAGGCAATGACAAGCGTTTTGACAACTGCTAATGAACACTATATTGAAGTGTTCTGACCAGTGCAACAAAGCAAAAAAAAAAAAAAAAAAAAAAAATTCAAAGGATTTAAATGGAAGAAAAAAGTCCTTATTTGCAGATAATATGATTGTATTCATAGAAAATAGAAAATAGAAAATTTTCATAGAAAATCCCAAAGAACCTATAGATGAGTTATTGGAATTTAAAATTAATAACTAAATTTAGAAAACATCGCTAAATTCAAGGTTAAAATTTTTTAATTATTATATTTCTGTGAACTAGCAACAATTAGAAAATAAAATTTATAAAATAATATTATTTACATAACAGGGGAAAATTATAAAATATTGTGATGGTTAATTTTACATATCAACTTGACTGGCCATGGGATGCCCAGATTTCTGGATGTGTCTGTGAGGGTGTTTCTGGATGAGATTATTATTTGAACTGGTGGACTCAGTGAAGAAGACTGCCCTCCACAATGTGCGTGAGCATCATCCAATTCATTTTGGGCCTGAATATAACAAAAGGCAGGGGATGGAGGAATTTGCCCTCACTTTTTTTTTTCTGACTCATTGCTTGAGCTGGAACTCATCTTCTCCTGCCCTCAGACTGGGATTTACACCATTAACTTCACTGGTTCTCAGACCTTTGGCTTGAACTTCTTTACTTTGGATTTAAATTACATCACTGACTTCCTTGCATCTCCAGCTTGCAGATGGCAGAGCATAGAACTTGCCAGCCTCCATAACTGTGGTAGCCAATTCCTCGTAATATCCTAACATTACTATTCTAGGAATAAATCTAATGAAACTGAACTTTTATCTTATCTTATTTATTATTATTTTATTTTATTACTGAGGCTTTCATTCTGCTTAGAATATAGAAAATAACTAGAGAAATTCACTTGCATCGTGGAATTTCCTGTGGGGTTTCTCTCACTTCAGGAGTTAATACAATAGTTCTGAGTTGCTCAAACTTGCATACTCCCAAGCAGTGCCTGTTTCATGACTGACTCTTAGGTGGTTTCTGAGAATTGACATCTTGAAATGTTCTGATAAAAATACTTTGCTCACTCAGGACTTTGAGACAATTTGTCTAGATAGTTTGTGCAAACACTCTGATTTGTGATAAACACCTGCGTTCCTTCTGGGGGCCTGGAGTACACCAGTTCAGTAACTGCAATTAGTCATAAAGACACTGTATGTCTATGTTAGTGACCTCTGATAAAAAACCCTGGGCACATAGGCTCAGGCCAGCTTCCATTTTGCATGTGTTACTCTCAGTTGCTGGAGAAACTAAGCACATCCTGTGCAACTCCCCTTCAGAGAACTTGTGCTTTTTCCTTTCGGTGATTTTGCTTTGTATTCTTTTGCTGCAAAAAACTGTAACCAGAAATTATATAACAACTTCTGAATCTTATGAGACTTTCCAGTGAATCACCAAACTTGTGTTGATCTTTGGGACCTCTGATGCAGTCCCAAACAGTGAGAATAAGCTATATAACTTATAAAAATCATTATTTTAAAAACTCTTAAGAAAGTAAAGGTCACAAGGAAATCTATTGGCTTAAAATCCAAGAAACATCAAGTCCTTTTTAGGAAGAAATAGATCAACAGCTGCTTTTATCTTTGGCAGAACACCAGAAAGCAGAGAAATCTACCATAGGCATGGTAAAAGAAAACAGCCAAAGTTTTAACATGTTTTTACAAGACAAGTTTGGATTGGTATGCTGGTTTAGTATGCACTTACCTGCCAACTCTTACCCAAGTTCTTCATCAACTGTTCACAAGAATGATTGTGGACAGAGCATGAGCACTGAGATAAACTCTCCCTGAGTCACAGGCTATAAAGGGCTTACTGATATATGAGGGCAAGGAAGGAGAAACAAAGTACACCCCACAGGTACTCCATGCCTTGTAATGAGTACCAAACAACAACAGTCAATGACTGGAGGAGAGGAGGAGAGATAAGATATTCTTTCAGGCAATCAGATTCCAAGTCCTGATGAAAGAAAGGTTCTGATAACATACTCAATTACAGGTGGCCCTCAAACAGCACAGGGGTTAGGGGTGCCAACCCTCTGCACAGTCAAAAATCTGTGTATAACTTTACAGTCAGCCCTCCATATACACAGTCCTGCATCCATGGGGTCAACCAACTCTGGATTGTGTAGTACAGTAGTATGTATTTATTTTTAAAACTTGACGTATAAGTGGACCTGCACAGTTCAAACTCATGTTGTTCAAGGGTCAACTGTAATTTTAAACCTGTGATAAATTCAATCTAACTAAAAAGAAAAGCCCAGCATACACTAGACCCAGTTTAACTATAGATTAAATTGGCTTAACACAATATAACAGACTCACAGCAGCAGCAGCATGCTCTTTGCTAGGCCTGTATTAGTTTCCTAGGGCTACTGTACTAATTACAACAAACTAGGTGACTTAAACAACAGAAATTTATTCTCTCACAGTTCTAGTGGCTAGAGGTCTGAAATCAGAATATTGGCAGGGCCAGGCTCTTTCTGAAGGCTCTAGGGAAGAACATTTTCTCATCTCTTTTAGCGTCTGGTGGTTGCTGGCAATCCTCAGCATTTCTTATTTTGTAGCAGGATAACTCCAGTCTCTGCCTCTGTCTTCATATGGCCTTCTTCACTATGTCTCTCTGTTTATGAATCTCCCTCTTCTTATAGGAACATTAATAACTGGAATTAAATCCCACCCTATTCCAGTAAGACTTCATCTTAATTTGATTACATCTGCAAAGACCCTATTTCCAAATAAGGTCACATTCTCAGAGACCAGAAATTAGGACTTCACCATATTTTTGGGGGGCACACAATCTAAACAACAACAGGGTGTAGATACAAATCTCTAACCACTTAAATCTCTGCTATTCTTTTATTCACAATGTTTTGCATTTACTCAAAAATTATGAGACATGTGAAGAACAAGACAATGTAGCCAATCATCAAGAGAGAAAAGAGTCAAGAGAACCAGATCTAGAATAATCTGGTGTATGAAACCAGGCACTTTAAAATAAATATGAATATGTTATAGAATCTAGTTCAAAGTGTAGATGACATGCATGAGCAGATAGGTAACTTCAACAGAAAATGAAAACTATACAAAAGGGCCAAATGGGAATTCTGAGATGAATTATTTTTATGGGCTTACATGCATAGTGGATATAGCACAAGGAGAAGTCATTGAATTTGAAGACAGTTCAGTAGAAATTATTCAATCTAAAACACAAATGGGAAAAGAGTTTTAAAAATAAACATCAGAGATATACAGAACAATAAATTTGTGTTAATGAAGCACTGAAGGAGAAGAAAATAGATCAGAAGACTTTTTGAAGAGATAGTGTTTAACAATTTTCCAAAACTGATGAAAGAAAGCAAACACACAGGTCCTAGAAGTTCAGAAAATTCAAAGGATAAATATTAAGAAAACCACAATTAGGTACATCATATTCAATCTGAAAATCAAAGATAAAAAGAAAATCTTAAAGGCATTCAGAAAAAAAAGACACATTACCCAAAAAGCAATGATAAGAATGAAGACTGACTTCTCATCAAAAACAATGGAATACAGAAGGCAATACTACATTTTAAATTATTGAAATAAAACACCCAGTAAATTTAATATTCTACACGCAGCAAAAATGTCTGCTAAAAATGGAATAAAGATTTTCTCAGAAAAAATAGTTGAAAGAATTACTCTCCAGCAGATCTGTACTACAAGAAATACTGAACATTCCTTAGGCTGAAGTTATAAAACAATGAATAAAGAACACAAAAAAACCACACTAAAATGTTCATAAATATATACTGTATGATTTTACATCTAAAAATTATTATTTCTATATACACATTAACACACAATATGTGTTATAGATACACATATCAAGTTGACCCTTGAACAACATGAGTTTGAAATGCACAGGAGCACTTGTCCACAAATTTTTTACAATAATAAATGCTATATTACTATACAATCCACAGTTGGTTGAATCCATGAATGTGGAATTACAGATATGGAGGAACCACAGATATGGATGGCCAACTATGAATTATACAGATTTCGACTTCATGGAGGGTTGGCACCCTTAACCCTTGCATTGTTCAAGGGTCAACTATATATTTAAAATTCTTTAAAAGATTGTTTGTTTTAAAAATGTGAGAAATGTGAAGTACAGCATATATGTGTGTATATGTGTGTGTGTGTGTGTGTGTGTGTGTATATATATATATGTATATATATATATGTAAAGTATATGGCAATAAGATTACAAAGATCAGGAAAGTGTTCATTGGAGTATACTTTGTAAGGTCTCTGACAGTGTTCATGAAGCAGGAAAATATTTGCTGAAGACTGTTTGTACTGCACCATTCAATGTGGTAGTTGGTGCGGGTCTCTAGCTATTCTGCACTTAAAGTGTTCCTAGTCAGAATTGAGATGTGCTATAGTGTAAAATACAACCAAATTTCAAAGATTTGGAAGGAACAAAGAATGTAAAGTATCTCATTAAAAATTTTATATTGATTACATTTGAAATGATAATAGTTTGAATATATTGATTTTAATAAAATATATTAGCAAGATTAATTCTACCTGTTTATTTTTACTATTTTATTTTTTATTTTTTGGCAATGCCATGTGGCTTGAGGGATCTTAGTTCCCTGACCAGATTGAACCTGCACCCTTGGCAGTGAAATCATGAAGTCCTAACCACTCCTAACCACCAGGGAATTCCCTATTTTTCCTATTTTAATATGCCTACTAGAATATTTGAAATTATACTTGGCCCACATTTATGATTCATATTATATTTCCATTAGATAGTACAGCTCTGGAACAACCACTAGAGATAACATAGAAAAGATAAAATTAAAAGTCAATAGATGGATGGAAAGAAATACTAAAATTATTAAATTTAATGATAAAAGGCAAGAAAGAAGGAGGGAAAAAGAGCCAATGGAACAAATAAAATTTAACACCAAGAGAATAGACTTATCTACAAGTGTGTCAATAATTACATTAAATATAAATGCAATAAAACTTATTTAAAAGCTTAGATTGCTATATTGGACAAAAAAGCAAGACCTAGTCCAACTATATGTTGATTATAAGAAACATACTGAAGGACATATACCAATTACTAAACAATGGATTTAAAGATTTACCATTTAAACACGAAGCATAATAAAGCTAGTGTGGCTGTATAAATATGTCACAGTAACAAAAGTCAGAGTTCATAAAGAAGAAATGTATACGTACCTAACAAAAAAGTACTCAAATACACGAATAAAAAATTAATAAAAGCAATGCAACAACTCCCCACTGAAAGCTGCTGACCTTAAAGCATTTCTGTATTACTTTTAAAAAATTAGAAATATTTTAAAGATTTGAACACTATCCACCAAATTGACCTAGTTAACATTTATAGATTCTAATATCTAATAACTACAGGAGACATTATTTTCAAGTGTACATGGAATATTCACCAAGAAAGACCATATACTGACCCATAAATCAAGTCTCAATTAATTTTAAAGAATCAAAATCATAGACACAAAAAAAATCATAGAGAGGATGTTATCTGATCATGCCAGTATTAAATTAGAAACCACTAACCTTAAGATGGCTAAAAAATCCCTCAAATATTTATAAATTAAACAAAACACTCATAAATAACTCAGACACCATAATGAAAAGAGTTTAGTTCAAAATATATTTTGAACTAAATGAAAATGAAAAAACATTATGTCACAATGTGCAGGATGCAACTAAAGCAGTACTTATAAGGAAATTTTAACTTAAAGGCCCAACTTAAAAGCCACAATCAATGATCTATGCTTATCTTTAAGGATCTATAAAAGAAGAGTAAATTGAACCACAAGTAGAAGAGAGAAAATAACAAAATGACAGCAGAGATCAGTAAAATGTAAAACAATAAATAGAGAAAATGACTAATGTCAGAAGTGTTTCTATATTGAAAAGAATAATAAAACTGAAAAATCTCTAGCAAGATTGAATGAAATAAAGAGAAACTACAAATTCTAAATATCAGGAATTAAAGAGGGAATGTCACCACATATACTAGGGCCATTAAAAAGAAAAATATTATGAACAATTTTATGCCAATAAATTTGTCAACATACATTAAATGCATAAATTCCTTGGGAAAAAAACTTATAAAAATTGGAACAAGAACAATGTAAGTATCCCTATATCCATTAAAGAAATTAAATTGTAATTAAAAATTCCCCCACAAAGAAAATGTCACTCCAAGATGGTTTCACTGGTGAATACTATCAAATAGTTTAGAAAGAAATATCAGTTTTAGATCCACTCTTTTCAAAAATGGAGGAGGATACAATACTTGCCAACTCACTCTATGACGCCTACATAATGCTGACATCAAGACCACAAAATCATATTAGAGAGTGTGTTCCTCATGAGCATAGACTTAATAATAATGATATTAGCGAATAGGATTCATTTCAGTAATACAAGATTGACAATTTATGAGATTCAAACAATGCAATTCATCAGAGTAACATATTAAAGGAGAAAAATTATATAATCACATAATAGATATAGAAAAAATTTTGACACAATTTTACTTACTCATTCATGATAAAAGTACTTACAAACTTAGAAGAAAATTTCTCAAATTGATAAAGAGCATCTAAGGAAGACCTACAACTAATAAGATACCTAACTTTGAAATATTGAACACTTTCTCCCTAAGATCAGGGTAATGCAAGGATGCCCATTCTTACCACTTTTATTCAACATTGTACTGCAGGGCCTAACAATTGCAATTATGTAAGAGAAAGAAATTAAAAATCATAAAAATTAGACATAAATATTTAAACTTCCTTTGTTGGTGCAAATATAGACAAATAGATAATTGGGCTGAATATAATAGCTAGAAACAGATCCTAATTTATGACAAAGTTGTCACTGGAATACAGTGGAAAACGGTTTATCTCTTCAATAAATTATGCTAAAGTAATTGGCTTACATATGAAAAAAAAAAAAAGCTTTTACTCCTTCCCTACATCATACATAAAATTTAACTTCACATGGATTCTAGATATAAATATTAAAAGAATAAAATTTTACAATAAATGCTGGAGAGGATGTGGAGAAAAGGGATTGGAATGGTTGGAAAGTAAATTGGTGCAGCCACTACAGAAAACAGTATGGAGGTTCCTTAAAAAACTAAAAATAGAGTTACCATATGATCCTATAATTCCACTCCTGGGCATATATCCGAAGAAAACGATACTTCAAAAAGATACATGAGGACTTCCCTGGTGGCGGGGAAGCTTTTCAGTTTTGATGTGTCTAAATTCTATCTTTTGGTTGAAATGAATATGCGCCATTCACAAGCAGACCACCAGATGACAGACACCTCTCAAAAGACAAGTTAACCAGACATTACTGAGTCATGTAGTCATGCCGTTCATCCAGATGGTGCCAGGAAGTGTCAAGTTTTTGAACGGAAGTACTTATGAATTACAGGTAAGGAAATATTTCCTAACCCTAAGGCTATGCCACAGCCTATGCCAGATTGCATGCTTTGGAACATCATTGCAATAAAATTGACAAATTTTATTAGTTTCTCTTTACAGAGTAACATAGCATTTGCAATTGGCAGATTGGTGTTTCCAGTTTCATCTAATTTGGAGGGGTTTGTTTTTTTTTTTAAGATGTATTTGTGTTGAAAAAGAGATGTTTTCTCCCATCTCATAATTCTACTGACTTTCAGCTCAAACTCCCTCTCCCCACAAGGTAAGAATGTTGGAGTATCCATTCCTTTCTTCTCTTTCCACTCTTTTACTCAATCCGTACCAAGGGAAGAAAAGTCACTGATCTGATTTTTCAGAGCATCCCACTTGACTCTTTGGCATGATTGCACTTTGGCCATTTTATCCCCTTCTGTCTTCCTTTACGAAGTAGGGGCATAGTCCTTAATCAATGAAGCTGGATGAATAACTCATTTCAGGCCAACACTGCAGGCTGTATTGTTTTCAACTCAGCAGAAGAGAAAAATAGGTATTTGAATTCAGTCTCAGTCCTCTGCCTTGCCTTCAGTCCAGTTTTACCAGACATCCTTGCATGCGGAGTTACAGGGTACTTATTTTCCATCAGTCTAGAGACACTGTATATGCTCTCATCAGAAAGAAATCTAAAAGGGCATCTGTATCACCTCAATTTGGGGTCATGAGTTTGAGTATGTGCCCTGTAATTGTGAGGAACAAAGGCAGGCTCATGCAGCCCACACTGCTAGGTCAATCCCACCTTGCATTGGGCAATGTTCTTGGATAATGCAACAATAGGATTTCATCAAATTTAATTGTCATCCAGAAGCATCTCTTGAAGAAAATGTTAATGCCACCTTTTGGTTAGCATGAGTAGACTTTCCTTCCAGTTGCTACAGCCTGTAGCTGGGAATGATCAGGTCTCCCTAGCAGTCTACAAAACCCCGTTCTGAGGAAATCTGAGAATAGAATGAAACTGTTACCATTTAGGTCAGAACCCAGAATCACAAGACAGAATTTAACATCAGGTTACAGTTGAGGGTCAGAAATTAGTCAACATCTGTGATCAGTCAGCTAGGGGATAACCTCTGACCCACTACCATGGGTCATAAGGGTTTGTCAATGTCAAACATTCAGGATGATAGTAGCAAGCACTCAATGAGCATGGAGATAGGGAATGGAGACCATGGTCAGAAGTTTCTCTGCTTCTCACCATGGAAAGAAGTCTGAAAGGAGAATTCCAGACCTAGTATCACAATGACTATCACTGTCAAGTGACACCCAAACATTCTAGGTGGCAAGACAGACCGTGAAAACATTTTCTTGACATTTTGCTATAGAGCAGGATATTCAAAAAAGAGAATGAGGAATAAGCATGTGTTTAAGGATCCTTTACTCTCCCCCTCTCCATATGGAAAAAGTACTGATTTCCATAAAAGGTATTCATCTGATATCCTGGCAGGATATCAATCCTACTGTTCTCTTTGTTCAAGAAATAGTTGATCATAACTTCTGCACTTCCTTCACGCAAATTTGTGACCGAGTTTCCAACAGTACGTTTCCACACTTCAACAATCTCCTGTTAAAAATGGGCAGTGCCCAAAGAATCTCCTATGAAACACGTGTCCCTAGAGATGCTCTTTTCTTTGAGATGAAGGGAGAACTTGCAGTGGTCATATATAATTAAAGAAAGCAAAATAACAAACTCTCCTGGAGATTCACAAGGCATGTTAGTATACCAAAGGCTCTGAAAAACCAGGCAAAAAAACCCCAAAAAACCTCTGATTAGCCTTTCCCCCCTAAACCTGAGTGCCCAGAATCTTTCTTTGCCATATAATAGCTATTAGCATCTCATATCACAGAACTGATATTCAGAAGGGCATACATTGGAAAACTCTGTCCTGTCTGGAAGTATGTTTGGGGGTCTTGACTCTCATTTCCTATCCCCAAGGCAGCTGAGAGAAAAAAAAAAAAAAAAAGAAGAGAAACGAAGGAGCTCTCCTACAAGCACATCTGAGTGGTCCAATGTATTGCTAACATGTAGGAAGAACTGTATTTATGGTTGAGTAGCCAAATATATCGGAAATTAGGAGGCTGCAGCACCATGATACCTAGATGAAGCGTGCTGCACTGATTTATAATGGAACAGTTTGTAATCTGAACTCCACACATGCAAGAGAATGAATCCTGTTTCACTTCCCTCAGGCCCATTGGAAAGACTCGGCCGTGAATTGCTTGAAGGTGACCTCGGCAGCAGCCAGCCCTTTTCTGGAGGATCACTGGCCCATTGTCACCTTCTCAGCTAGGTACTTCCAGCCCCTGGGTCTGAAGGACCTGTGATTCAGTCCAGGCAAGTCGCTGAGGTGACATGCAAGAGAAGAAGTGAAAACTGCAGGGAATTAGGAAGATCAACCCCTGTCTTAGTTAGCTACTACCGTGTTAAAAGCCACCCCAGCACTTAGAGGTGCAAAGCAATGATTTACTATTGCTCCAAATTTTGAGAGTCGGCTGGTCCCTGCTTACAAGTTTTGTGTTCCTTGTGGTGTAGCTGAGGCCATTCATGTGGCTGCATTTGACTGAGGACTCACCTGGGGCTGGGATATGTAAGGTACCCCTGATCCTCCAGGGTCTCTCACATTATTCCGTTGTCTAGTCTGAACTTTCTCACAGCAGAGAAACTGGGCTCCAAGAGAAGGGGACTGGGAACTCCCGGTTCTCTTGGGGCCTCAGCACCGAAGTCCCAGAACATCATTTGTGATGCATTCTATTGGTCAAGGCAAGTTCCAAGGTCAGTCCAGATTCAGTGGTCCAGACTTCACCTCTTGATATGAGAAAAGCATTTCACATAGGGAGACAAGAGGGCTGTGGATGGTTATTTATGGAGACCATCTAAAACAACATCCAACATTTCACATTCCACGGCTTCAGTGGGTGGTAAACAGGAAAAAGCCACCACCATCATTCTTGACAAAGCAGCAAATTCAAAATGCAGTCTTTTTTATCTAGACCTATATGATCCTTCAGAAAGATAAAGGAAAAACATTACAGACCCCTACTTGGCTCCAATTAGAACAAACTAAATGAGCATCTAACTCCTTCTACCCTATTATTTTCTAACGGTAATTCTTTTTAGGAGGTGACTGGAATCCTGGATTAACATTAAGTTCCTTTATGGACATATTATATTCCCTGGCTACTCAGTAAATTATAAATGAAACTTCTATTTTGATTCATGTTTTCATTCCTCACTCACAATCCTTCCTGAGAAGCAAGCAAGTATCCTTCTTATCAACATTCCAACTGACCTCTGAGCCTGGAATTTGCCATATCCAGGAAAGAAAAGCTAACTATTTATTTAACAGTATTATCACCCTCCCTTAAAGGAGCCAGCTCTTCTTTTGCCTCATTCACCACTTGAAGCACAAGGGAAAGCTGAGTGGGCTGAGCAGCTGCCTATGTACTACATTCTGAGGGATACTAAGAAGGGTCCCTGTCCAAAAATAATCCTTACAGCTGCCATGACGTGATGCCTGAAATTCCACCACAGAGATTCATTTCATTCACTTATGGTGTTGGTTCTCCCGGGCTTCAAGGACAGAATGCAAAGACCCTCGGATATGGGAACATATGGGGTCATCATCATCCATTAACTTCCCAACCTGCAGTGAATGACTAAGCCAGGGCTTTTGAACAGTGAGGGAAAACGAGGCAGGAGTGGGGGTCTGTGAGGGCCAGAAAGGTGTGGGTGTCTCCTGTGGACAGGCTGTATGTTCCTGGAGGTCTGAGCACCCCAAGGGTGGAGAAAGATGAAGAAATAGGGCACACCTCTCGAATTTCATAATGTTCTGAAGATTGTTTTTTGGAGGGAAAGAAAAGGCACAGTAGAGAAGAGAAGGAGTGGGAGAGGGGAAAAAGGACATATTCCAAAGTTTTCATTTCAAGAATTCTTAAACTACATTTTCCATCATGATTTTTAATACCAGGACGAAAAGATATTAAGGAATCAGTGTGCATAGCGAAGAGAGTTAAAAGGAAAACTTCTGAATTAAGCTTTACCCAAGACTGTAAACCAAAAATAGCTAATACTTATACTGTGCTGCCCATGAGTCAGGTTATGTTCTGAGAACCTGACATATTTTAGTTCACTTGGTCATCACAAAATCTTGTGATGTAGGTGTTTTTATTATCCCCATTTTAGAGATGGGGAAACTGAGGCCAGAAAGTTAGATTAGCTAGTAAATGGTGAAGCCAGAATTTGAACCCAGGCAGTCTGATGGCTAGAACTCAAGGCCTCCACCATTTATCACTGCACTGTGTTGCTCACCAAGGACCATTATATACCCGGGTGCTTACATATTCAGAGAACATGCTATAAGGTTAAGATTCTATTTTCAGTACTGGCAAAGAAAATTTTGAATCTGGAGTTAGTTATTTCTTATTGAATTTACTATTGGTGTTAGAATTTTTATAGTGTGTGCTTCACATTTATAAAATTAAAAGTAATATTAAAATATGTTTCCTTCAAAAATAATACATAGAAACTATTTTTCTAATGTTTATTCAAAGTGACCCAAAATTTACGGTCAGGAAGGCAATACTAAAGAAAATACTAGAAAAACAAATCTCCATCTCTGAGAAGCACTGTTTCTTCCTTTATTTTCTTAAACCAAAGGATGTGTCATAAAGTTGGACTGCATGATGCCCAGGCATACTTAAGACACCCCCATGCACCACAGGAGGTGGGATTCTGTGCAGTCTCACCCTGCCCCATGGGTCAGGTGGCCTCTCTGCCAGGGCCAGAGCAACTCACCACTGTAGAAACTGAGGACCAGCTCTAAAAACATACCTTTCTCTATTTCTTCTTGGTTAGATATTTGGTCAACTATAAATCCCAGAGATGATGTTTAATTTTCACCTACCCATGTTCTCTACTACTCCTCTTACTTTCTTCCCCTAATCTTATAAACACACACAAGTTCTCCTTCTCAAGTGGTTGAAGGGATTGAAGGAGTCATTATGCTGGTGTGAGAGAAGAGCTCAAAGCTGCAAGTGAAATCACTATCATAGACTACCATTAAGTGATCTAGCCACTTAGACTAATTTAATAGAAATTGAAGTTAGGTTACAGCCAGAAAAGACAAGAGTATGGCAAATGTACCACCATAAATTTCTATCAGTAAATTTTTTTTTTTTTATCAGTAAATTCTTAATGCTTGAAAGCACTAAGTCAGTTTAGGAGGCCTGCTTACTGAGAAGGAACTGTCGTATTTAGTATTTAAGAATCCAGGGAGATAACTTCCTGCCCTACTCTCTGGCTTTGAGATAACTGAAGTGAATCATACATTAGGAATGAGAAATGTAGTTTCCAAAAGGATACACTAAAGATGCAATTCAACCAGAGGAAGCAAAATCATCGCCATCTCCTGTATCGTCTCCCCCTAGTGGTGCTCAACCCAGCTCAGTACCATTCTCCTCCCACTAGCAGGCAATTGGAAATACTTGAACTTTTGTGAGTGGTCACAATGATTGAGAGGCACTGCTGGCATTTAATGAATGGCAGCCAGTGACGCTAAATGTCCTGCAACGTGCCATAGAAGGGTGCTGCACAGTGGAGAATATCCTAACTGAAATAGCACAACAGCATCCTTATTGAATACTGCTACTGTTAGACAGCTGCCACACCATCTCTCAGAGCATCCAGTTTCTAACCTACTGTCTACTTGTCTGGAATTAACAAATTAGCTCTCCGTGTTAGAAAGCCATAGTCTCCTCCTCATTTTTTAATTAAGAGGAAAGACTATAATTCACCTCAGCTCTGTGCTGTTGAAAGAGATCAAAGAAATTACTTAAGTGATATGTACATCTGGTGGATAGAGAATAACAGGAGAAAATCCCTCTTTAAGTACAAGTAAGATCCATGGAATTCTGTGACACAGGAGGACATCAAGTGGTTGGATTTGGAAAAGAGGCAGTAGATGAAGAGAAACAAAGATGTGAGCCAAAGTAGGCTATCACATGTCCTTCCTTCCCAACTTCCCTTTCTCCCCAAATAGTTATTGTGACCACTATCTATAGACATTGTGTGATGCAGTGGTGAGCAGGAAGTGACATAGTCTTTGGGGGAGACTAACATTAATAAAATAGACAATCCTGAAGCCTGTGGACCAAAAACCACAGTTACAGAAAGATAGACAAGATGAAAAGGCAGAGGGCTATATACCAGACGAAGGAACAAGAAAAAACCTCAGAAAAACAACTCAATGAAGTGGAGATAGGCAACCTTCCAGAAAAAGAATTCAGAATAATGATAGTGAAGATGATCCAGGACCTCAGAATAAGAATGGAGGCAAAGATTGAGAAGATGCAAGAAATGTTTAACAAAGACCTAGAAGAGTTAAAGAACAAACAAACAGAGATGACCAATACAATAACTGAAATGAAAACTACACTAGAAGGAATCAATAGTAGAATAACTGAGGCAGAAGAACGGATAAGTGACCTGGAAGACAGAATGGTGGAATTCACTGCTGCGGAACAGAATAAAGAAAAAAGAATGAAAAGAAATGAAGACAGCCTAAGAGACCTCTGGGACAACATTAAACGCATCTTAGAGGAAATGCTTTCAGTTTTTCACCATTGAGAACAAAGAAAAGTTATTGAAAGCAACAACGGAAAAATGACAAATAACATAGAAGGGAAATCCCATAAGGTAGCAGCTGATTTCTCAGCAGAAACTCTACAAGCCAGAAGGGAGTGGCATGATATACTTAAAGTGATGAAAGGGAAGAAGCTACAACAAAGATTACTCTACCCAGCAAGTATCTCATTCAGATTAGATGGAGAAATCAAAAGCTTTACAGAGAAGCAAAAGCTGAGAATTCAGCACCACCAAACAAATACTAAAGGAACTTCTCTAAGTGGGAAACACAAGAGAAGAAAAGGACCTACAAAAACAAACCCAAAACAATTAAGAAAATGGTAATAGGAACATACGTATCAATAATTACCTTAAATGTGAATGGATTAAATGCTCCAACCAAAAGACACAGGCTTGCTGAATGGATACAAAATCAAGACCCATATATATGCTGTCTACAAGAGACCCACTTTAGACCTAGGGACACATACAGACTGAAAGTGAGGGGATGGAAAAACATATTCCATGCAAATGGAAATCAAAAGAAAGCTGGAGTAGCTATACTCATATCAGATAAAATAGACTTTAAAATAAAGAATGTTACAAGAGACAAGGAAGGACACCTCATAATGATCAAGGGATCAATCCAAGAAGAAGATATAACAATTATAAATACATATGCACCCAACATAGGAGCACCTCAATACATAAGGCAACTGCTAACAGCTATAAAAGAGGAAATTGACAGTAACACAATCATAGTGGGGGACTTTAACACATCACTTACACCAATGGACAGATCATCCAAAATGAAAATAAATAAGGAAACAGAAGCTTTAAATGACACAATAGACCAGATAGATTTAATTGATATTTATAGGACATTCCATCCAAAAACAGCAGATTACACTTTCTTCTCAAGTGCGCACGGAACATTCTCCAGGATAGATCACATCTTGGGTCACAAATCAAGCCTCAGTAAATTTAAGAAAATTGAAATCATATCAAGCATCTTTGCTGACCACAACGCTATGAGATTAGAAATGAATTGCAGGGAAAAAAACGTAAAAAAGACAAACACATGGAGGCTAAACAATACGTTACTAAATAACCAAGAGATCACTGAAGAAATCAAAGAGGAAATCAAAAAATACCTAGAGACAAATGACAATGAAAACGTGACGACCCAAAACCTATGGGATGCAGCAAAAGCAGTTCTAAGAGGGAAGTTTATAGCTATACAAGCCTACCTAAAGAAACAAGAAAAATCTCAAGTAAACAATCTAACCTTACACCTAAAGAAACTAGAGAAGGAAGAACAAACAAAACCCAGGTTAGCAGAAGGAAAGAAATCATAAAGATCAGAGCGGAAATAAATGAAATAGAAACGAAGAAAACAATAGCAAAGATCAACAAAACTAAAAGCTGGTTCTTTGAGAAGATAAACAAAATGGATAAGCCATTAGCCAGACTCATCAAGAAAAAGAGGGACAGGACTCACATCAATAAAATCAGAAATGAAAAAGGAGAAGTTACAACAGACACCGCAGAAATACAAAGCATCCTAAGAGACTACTACAAGCAACTTTATGCCAATAAAATGGACAACCTGGAAGAAATGGACAAATTCTTAGAAAGGTATAACCTTCCAAGACTGAACCAGGAAGAAACAGAAAATATGAACAGACCAATCACAAGTAATGAAATTGAAACTGTGATTAAAAATCTTCCAACAAACAAAAGTCCAGGACCAGATGGCTTCACAGGTGAATTCTATCAGACATTTACAGAAGAGCTAACACCTATCCTTCTCAAACTCTTCCAAAAAATTGCAGAGGAAGGAACACTCCCAAACTCATTCTATGAGGCCATCATCACCCTGATACCAAAACCAGACAAAGACACTACAAAAAAAGAAAATTACAGACCAATATCACTGATGAATATAGATGCAAAAACCCTCAACAAAATACTAGCAAATAGAATCCAACAACACATTAAAAGGATCATACACCACGATCAAGTGGGATTTATCCCAGGGATGCAAGGATTCTTCAATATATGCAAATCAATCAATGTGATACACCATATTAACAAATTGAAGAATAAAAACCATATGATCATCTCAATAGATGCAGAAAAAGCTTCTGACAAAATTCAACACCCATTTCTGATAAAAACTCTCCAGAAAGTGGGCATAGAGGGAACCTACCTCAACATAATAAAGGCCATATATGACAAACCCACAGCAAACATCATTCTCAATACTGAAAAACTGAAAGCATTTCCTCTAAGATCAGGAACGAGACAAGGATGTCCACTCTCACCACTATTATTCAACATAGTTCTGGAAGTCCTAGCCACGGCAATCAGAGAAGAAAAAGAAATAAAAGGAATACAAATTGGAAAAGAAGAAGTAAAACTGTCACTGTTTGCAGATGACATGATACTATACATAGAGAATCCTAAAACTGCCACCAGAAAACTGCTAGAGCTAATTAATGAATATGGTAAAGTTGCAGGATACAAAATTAATGCACAGAAATCTCTTGCATTCCTATACACTAATGATGAAAAATCTGAAAGAGAAATTATGGAAACACTCCCATTTACCATTGCAACAAAAAGAATAAAATACCTAGGAATAAACCTACCTAGGGAGACAAAAGACCTGTATGCAGAAAACTATAAGACACTGATGAAAGAAATTAAAGATGATACCAACAGATGGAGAGATATATCATGTTCTTGGATTGGAAGAATCAATATTGTGAAAATGACTATACTACCCAAAGCAATCTACAGATTCAATGAAATCCCTATCAAATTACCAATGGCATTTTTTATGGAGCTAGAACAAATCATCTTAAAATTTGTATGGAGACACAAAAGACCCCGAATAGCCAAAGCAGTCTTGAGGGAAAAAAACGCAGCTGGAGGAATCAGACTTCCTGACTTCAGACTATACTACAAAGCTACAGTAATCAAGACAATATGGTACTGGCACAAAAACAGAAACATAGATCAATGGAACAAGATAGAAAGCCCAGAGATAAACCCACGCATATATGGTCAACTAATCTATGACAAAGGAGGCAAAGATATACAATGGAGAAAAGACAGTCTCTTCAATAAGTGGTGCTGGGAAAACTGGACAGCTACATGTAAAAGAATGTAATTAGAATACTCCCTAACACCGTACACAAAAATAAACTCAAAATTGATTCAAGACCTAAATGTAAGACCGGACACAATAAAACTCTTAGAGGAAAACATAGGAAGAATACTCTTTGACATAAATCACAGCAAGATCTTTTTTGATCCACCTCCTAGAGTAATGGAAATAAAAACAAAAATAAACAAATGGGACCTAATGAAACTTCAAAGCTTTTGTACAGTAAAGGAAACCATAAACAAGACGAAAAGACAACCCTCAGAATGGGAGAAAATATTTGCAAACGAATCAACGGACAAAGGATTAATCTCCAAAATATATAAACAGCTCATGCAGCTCAATATTAAAGAAACAAACACCCCAATCCAAAAATGGGCAGAAGACCTAAATAGACATTTCTCCAAAGAAGACATACAGACGGCCACGAAGCACATGAAAAGATGCTCAACATCACTAATTATTAGAGAAATGCAAATCAAAACTACAATGAGGTATCACCTCACACCAGTTAGAATGGGCATCATCAGAAAATCTACAAACAACAAATGCTGGAGAGGGTGTGGAGAAAAGGGAACCCTCTTGCACTGTTGGTGGGAATGTAAATTGATACAGCCACTATGGAGAACAATATGGAGGTTCCTTAAAAAACTAAAAATAGAATTACCATATGACCCAGCAATCCCACTACTGGGCATTTACCCAGAGAAAACCATAATTCAAAAACACACATGAACCCAAATGTTCATTGCAGCACTATTTACAATAGCCAGGTCATGGAAGCAACCTAAGTGCCCATCAACAGACGAATGGATAAAGAAGTTGTGGTACATATATACAATGGAATATTACTCAGCCATAAGAAGGAATGAAATTGAGTCATTTGTTGAGACGTGGATGGATCTAGAGACTGTCATACAGAGTGAAGTAAGTCAGAAAGAGAAAAACAAATATCGTATATTAACGCATGTATATGGAACCTAGAAAAATGGTACAGATGAGCCGGTTTGCAGGGCAGAAGTTGAGACACAGATGTAGAGAATGGACATATGGACACCAAGGGGGGAAAACTGCGGTGAGCTGGGGATGGTGGTGTGCTGAATTGGGCGATTGGGATTGACATGTATACACTGATGTGTATAAAATTGATGTCTAATAAGAACATGCAGTATAAAACAAACAAAAAAAAATTAATAAAGTAACCACACAAATAAGCTAGTAAATGAGGACTAATGTGATCATCTATGATTGCCAGTTGCACTGCCTCTAGATGCAAAGAGCACCAGATGAGTATTACCTGTGTCACATAGTTCCTGGGTTCTGTTATCAGCAAGTTAGTTGGACCAGCCACTAAACTTTGATAGACTCATTTTTCCCTAGGTATGCAAATGCACATTGCTTTGGACAGCAATGTGAGCTCTACGTGGCTAAGAGAGAACCTTGTAGATTTTTCAGATTTTAAGCATTACTCATTTCAGCTCAGGAAGAGTCATCAGGGATGAGTGACCCTACTTCCTGATAAAGTCTTAATGACCTCCTCCCACAGAGAGGCCATAGCACTACCAGCAACACAGGTGGTATTGAGATTCCCCGTGGGGTTTTCAAGAACAGTCAGTATCATTAAACTAATTCCACAAATGCTTATAGAATGCACCTCTGGGCCTTGATCTGCATAAAGGCCCAAGTACGTAAAGATGAATAAGCAGCAGCTCTTGCCCTTAATGCACTCCAGCTGGAGAAGAAGATATAATCATACACAGTGATGTGTCTAATGAACACTATGGCCAAGTGTCATGGGACCACAGAGGAAGAGGCTGTTTACTCCTGCACTGTGTTCTGAGATAAATCTGTCTGATTCTGAGACAGGCTGGGACCTGGGACCTTTTGCTGCAGTGCTTGCACCTGGACAAATGTCTCCTTGAGCAACAAAATACAAAGAAATTATAAGGGACTAAAAATAACTGCGTGCACGCACAGTTGGAGCAAATTATGGACAACAAGATACAAAGAGACACAAAGCCCAGCTGCTGTATCTGAAGAGCTGGGAGCAAAAGCAGGGTACTGTGCATGCCCCTGCACTCAACACCACCAAAGGAGTGGGAAAAACACCTAAGCCACCCCTCCAGCCTGACCCCTGGACGCACCCCTACCCTCACCCCATATAGGGAACCAGTTTGCCCCTCCTTGGAGAGTGAGCAAGGGAACCTGTTGCTTGTTCTGGCTCCCCACTGATGCAGTAGGGGCCCCAATAAAGCCTTGCCAGAATTTCTTGTCTGGCTTCTGATCAATTTCTATTGACTGGGGAAGGCCAAGAACACTGGTCGGTATCATTTCCAAAGGAGAATGACTGGAGATGGAGAACCTGACTTTCAGCCTTTCCTGATAGAGATACTTAATGTTGTTTGCTTTGGATAGACGATCCCATGACCAAAAGGTCCCACATTTTTATGGAGTCTGGTTTCTCCACGATGTTTCTTCTCCAAACCTGAGTAGGTAGTGCTACTTTTTAGGACAATTTAACTCAAATTAGCTGAATAAGGAATTGGGAGACTTCCCTGCATGTATCGGTACATGGGGGCAGCTGTTGACTTTCTCTTTACAAACATTATGAATAGTGCCTGCCTCCCCTCACAGAAACTTCTACTCCAGCTGACACAAACTCAGCAGTGCAGCTGCTGCTACAGAGAATAAGGAGTTCGGGGATGGCAGAGAACACAAGGCTGCCTTCCCAGGGAGTATGAATTAACGGTGGCCCCTCCTCATCCTCAGATCTCCAAGACACTGGGAGCCTCATCCTAGAATTGCTACCTTCTAAATACCTCTCCAGTCCTCCTCCTCCTTTTCATCCCCATTACGCACCCCCCAAATGCCTTCTGCCCCTCCACCCCTGACTTTTCCAGGACAGGAATGAAGGTCCACCACCACTTCACCAGTACTCAATCTGCCAGCTCTCTTTTTTGAGGCCAAATCAAGGAGAGCTCTGCTGTCTCCCAAATCTGGAGAAGCTGCGTGGTTGACTTTTCAGAATTGGTCTCTATCTGGAAGCAGTAGGAAATCAAAGCAAAGGCCTCATTTAGATCCTGGGGAAATCTGAAAAACAACTAAAATGTCCATAAGGGCCAGAGCAGAAAGAATCCCAGAATGTAAGCTCCTCCCAGGAAATAGAAATCCAGGTAATGAAAATAAGAAAGAGTAAGAGACCCTACTTTTCCTTAGGGTTTCCTGGGACTTTTTCCCTCACTTCCCCTATCTTCAGCTCATTGGCTTAGTATCTGGCAGTTCCTGTTTAGGTAGGCAAACTCAGGTCTGGTTCCATCAGGATAGAGTGAGTGGTCCATAAAGAAGCAGTGAACATCATTTAGGCAAGGCAGAGTGCATTTCTCCCTGCCCCACCAAACTGAATCAGCTCATACACTTCTGTAAAAATTTTCCACAATTTCCTTTGAGGTTGAAAATGCCTCTGTCTTAGTTTCAGCCCATTTCTTCCAGCTCTCATGCAAGGTGTCAAAATTGGAAGCTAGAAAAATACAAGTTCTTTCTTTAAAAAAAAAAACAAAAATAACAGTACAGCAGATTATGTCAAAGGATGTAGTGCTATTTACACACAATATGATGGTTAAGATATTTATGTGTAAAGTATACCCCAAAAACTTCTGAAGAGAACATGGGGCAACTTTTAAGAAAAGGCACATACCAAATAAGGCAGCTGAAATGGGAAATCAAAAAGCGGTGGTGACATCTTGAAAGTTGGGCTGGGGGGTGGGCATTATTAACCACATGTTAGAGATCAAGAATGCAGCACTCAAGAGGTGGGGTGATTCCCACTCCACCATGGCAGCCTCCCAGTCTGCCTTTTGAGGTGATTCCTGTCTCTCATCTGGGGACCCATGGCTGGTCAAAGTCACCAGCAGCTCTCCTGGAGCAGCTCAGAATGACTGGTCAAGCTGAAATGAGACAATGGGACAACTTCTCCAAAATCTGGGACGTACAATATTACAATTCTGATGCTGATATTTTAGAGGTCATGGAACCATAAATCAACGTAAAACCATCTGATTATCGTCCAGGCATAAGAGACTAGTTTTATCAATGCCTATTGTTATTTAGAGGAAATAATATTTGATAAAGATGTGTGTCACATTCAGAGGATGAAGCATAACTTTTTTTTTAATCAACACTTCCAATCAGATATTGTAAGGTTAATTGTGCTAATATTATGACTTAGGGTCTTAAGAAAGATATACTCCGAGAACTCACTTCGAACACTCTGGTGAAGCAAAGAGTTCCGTGGTCAGAGAACTGAAGCAATACAACAGAAACTCACAATGCTGCCATCTCTGGGAATATAATTTTAGAGTGGCCCCTCCTCATCCTCAGATCCCCAATAGGAGCCTCATCCTAGAGTTTCACGTTCTAAATACTTCCCCAGTTCACCTGCTCCTTTCCATCCCAATGGCCACACAGGTACCCATGAGGCAGGCTATTCCAAGAATCTCCCACCTTGACCCATCCAATCTTAGTCCCACAAAACCACTAATCATCTTTGACAAAATCAAATCTAATCATGTATTCTACTGCTATAAATTATTTAATGACTTTCTATCATTAGATAAAAAGAATGACTTTCTGGCTAGAGGTAATAAAATCTGAACTTCTTAGTTTGACAGCAAGGACTTTAACCACCCACAGTCTATCTTCTCCTCTTTATCCCCATCTGACAGAATCACAGCCCTTTTCCCCAGCTCAGCTCACTTCATGCTTTAAGCACCCCCCAACAAACTCACCCTTCCTCCGACAAGCTCTGTGCTTTTGTGCATCTGTGCTTTTCTATATGCTACTTCCTTGACCAAAAATGCTCTTTTCCACCATCTGTACCTGGAACTCTCATTCAAAACTCAATTTGCCTGAAATCTTTGGGCAGAATTATCTACTGCCTCTGTAGTCACCTCTTTCTGCACGCCTGTCCTCTTTACACAGCGAGTAAGTAATTGTGAGTGCGCACTATGTGCCAAGAATATGGTAGTGAACAGAAAAAGAAGAAACCCAGTTCCTGCCATTATGGTGCTTACCTGGAGGATACAAAGGTTATGAATGTCAGAACTGCTCCAAGTAGTACAGGGGAGGGGCATGTGAGCTTTCAGAATAAATCATAGGTGTAAGTGACTTAGGGAGATCAGGGAAGGCTTTCTTAAATTAGAGATTTTTTAGTTGAAATCTGATGAGTACACCAAGCAAAGGCAGGCAGAGTTCCACTCACAGGAGAGAATTTTAACCCATTCCAGTCCTTGGACTACTTGTTACCATGCTGCAGCAACACCTGTACAATAATTGAGGGTAAGCATTTAGAAGTTTGGAGCAATATGACAGAGTCATTTTATATCCCTTGAATATAATAAAAAGTGAGGCTTTTTTGTGTGTCTTTTTTATTCGTTTTAGTTTTCTAGTGTTTCATTTTTACTGTCCTTATAAAAATATCAGTCTGTGATGGATAAAGAAAATTTAAAAAAAACAAATCTTTCATCCCAGAGATTTTGAGGAGCACTGCCCCAGTCAGAAGGAAAGTGTGAGAAAAGGGCCCGCACTGGGACAAACCATGGCTCTGGAGGAAGGCCGTGTAAAGCCCCCAGAGCGGGGTGCACAGTGGAAAAGGAAGCGAGGCTGAGGATGTGGATTCTGAGAGTATCAAGCTCACACATGATGACTTCAGTGGTGATTATTGTTGCAACCAACTAGGGAGAGAGGATGGAATCTGAACAGAAGGGAGGAAGGCCTAGGACTAAGCCCTGAAGAGCTTCAGTCTACAAAGACCATCAGAGGAGGACGAGCCTATGAAGGAGACGAAGGGGGAGAAGCCAGAGAGGCTGAGAGACAAGATGTGTGGAGCCTGAAAAGCCAGGAGGAGAGAGGGTTTCAGGTGGGTGGAGTAGTCAGCAGGGTTGAATGCAACCGAGAGGACAAGTTGACTGAACAATGTCCCCTGGATAGAGTGCCATAGGAGTCATTGCTGTGCAGAGGCAATCTGGTGGAGAGATGGGGCAATCCCAAAAGAGTTAAGCAGCAAGGCAGTTGAGGAAAAAGACAGCAAATTGTAGAGCAGTAAAAAATGAAGAGATCTGGTAGCTAGAGGTAGATGTAGGCACAAACTTTTTTTTTTTTTTTTTTGGCTTGGGATCATTATTTTTTGTTTTAATAAGGGAAACATGAGCATTTTTTTAAATGATAGGCTCCTGCTGAGAGGGAGAGGTTGAATACAGAAAATAGAGAAAATATAAACAATAGTTTATGTTTTCTTGAAAATTGGGTAAGATTGGTACCCAAAGCACAAGAAAGTGAACTGAATCCCCAAAAAGACAGGGTTCTTGAAAGAATGGCCTGTAAAATATGACTAAAGAGGGAAAAAAGAAAGGAGAGAGAAATGGCGAGAATGTAGATGCATCAAGGAATGGACTGAGGTGTTTGTGAGTCTGAAGAACAGTCATTGTGGGAAGGAGCAAACAAGTCAGCCAGAAAGCAAGGGCATCATAATCAGAGAAAGGAATCCTTGATTTAGCAGTTTGTGAAGAGAACAGATAGCCCTGTATCTTTCCTGTGTTAGTGATTTCTCTTTGACGTTTTACATTTCTTCTTCAAGCTTGTTGTCTTTAATTTCCTTGAAACTAGAGAAAAGCATCTGACTTCTCCCTTGTTTTCTAGAAGAAGTCTCCATCTAAGGTGTACCATTCCTCTTTGCTTCTCTGCCTTTATTTACATTAAGCCTGGATGTCTACTTGTTCACTTGCTCATATTTGCTGTGTCTTCTAGTGATTCATCATCTCTGCAGCAGTTCCATCTAGGCCAACAACTGCCAAAGAACAGGAGGGGAAGGGTGAAGAGAACGACGAACTGAAGCACTTCCAGTTTCGATTTGGGTTTATTTCCAACACCCAAACAGATTGACTGTGTCTTCTGCCACGAGCCACATCTCCCCACAGTGCTCACACTCTGGGGAGTCAGGAAGTTCACAGTGAAGCCCTGAAAGTCCCAGAAACTGCTGATCAATGTCACGGCTCACTCTCGCCCTCCTTCCCTAACGCAGTCCCCTTGACTCGAAGCCTAGTCATAAAACAATCTACCTTCCCCCCTTGTTATAATGTGGAATTAGACATCTCAGGGATGCTTCTTTCCCACTCCTAGATCTCATCCATCTAATCAAAGAATGATTAGATGGGCCTTTGAGGATTATGCCACTTACTTTTTGAACAGGGATCACAGACTGGCAGCCTACGGATGGAATCCAGCTGGCAGATAATTTTGTTTGGCCCACACAGTTTTTGAAAGATAGGAACATTTCATATAAAAATCCATTTTCCAGCTACCTTAAAAAAAAAAAAAAACCGATGATCTGGCAGTCCTCAATGGCAATTTTTCCTCCATGGCAAAATTGGCTGGAACTGAGCTACAGTTGTCCTCTTTATATGGGTGTACCTTTTACTTCCCCCCTCCCTATTCCCTGCTGCCTTAAATTCAGCTCCCTTCAGAGTATGCTGGTCACCTGGCCCCTGGTTTTAGAGGAGCTATGTGGTATTGCTCTTATCATCTTTCCCCAAGTCCACATTACATTCTGTTTGGCAGATCATTTTTATACCTTATTTTGTGGGTTGTGGCTGGGTTTTTTTTTTTTTTTTTCTTGTCTTTCAAGGTGAATTTTCTTCTTTATTTTGTTATTTGAGTTATTTTGTAGCCACTTTTTCTATTTGTTATTCTTTTTTTTAATGCATTTAAGTTTCCTCTGTATCTTTTTTAATTTACTTATTTTTTATTTATTTGCTATTTTTTTAAATTTATTTATTTAATTTATTTATTTTTGGTTGTGTTGGGTCTTCATTGCTGCACGCGGGCTTTCTCTAATTGCGGAGGTGGGGGCTACTCTTCATTGCGGTGCACAGGCTTCTCATTGAGGTGGCTTCTCCAGTTGCTTCACTGCAGAGCACAGGCTCTAGGCATGTAGGCTTTAGTAGCTGCGGCACACAGGCTTCAGCAGTTGTGGCACATGGGCTCAGTAGTTGTGGCTCACAGGCTTAGTTGCTCCATGGCACGTGGGATCTTCCCAGACCAGGGCTTGAACCCATGTCCCCTACATTGGCAGGTGGATTCTTAACCACTGTGCCACCAGGGAAGTCCCTTCTATTTGTTATTCTTTTCATTATTTTGTGTATTTAAAGAGAGGAGAGTATGTAAAAATGTTTTTATATCATCATAAAAATCTGAAGTCTTCCTTACCTGACTTTTTGACATCTTCTACGTCTAAAATGGACAGTTATCAAAACAGACTGCAAAATGTTTGAGCATCAGAAACAATGAAATTGTTGGTAAAGAGCTTTAAGCCCTAAAAATGAAGTTACTAAACTATCACATACAAAAAATTAGTAGTGGTCTTTGGTTTTCATGTTAATCTGGATATGCAAAAAAAATGTAAGTAGCTTTTCTTTAGAAAACACTTAAACATAGTATCAGAGGTGAAGGAAACTTATGGCAAATATCCATCCCTAGCTGGAGGCAATCCATGGATAGTCTTCAAGATGTATACTAATCCCCTGAGAATTTATAATGCTATACAAATGGATTTCAGCATTTTTCTTGGGAAAGGAGCTGTATCCTCAGAAATTAAGGAACACTAAGCAGAGTTCAACCCTATCACTTGCCCGTGGGATTAGGATGCAAGCCTTCTCAGCCAGTCTCCCTGCCTCCATCAAGCCCCTCTGTGGTCAGTTCTCCCGTAGGGCGGGCAGGGGATTCTTTATAAAACATCAGCTGCTAATGTTCACCTGTTTAACACCTTCCAATGGCTTCTCACACACTTGGAGTAAAATCCTTGTTATGGTTTTCAAGGCCCCACAGAATCAGCCACAACCCCACTCTGACCTCTGAGTCTCCCTTTTTGTCCCCTTCCTCACTGTGCACCATGCTCACTGACCTCCCTTCTCTTCCTGAACCACCATGTGTGCTCTGGTCATGGGGCTGACTCACTTGCTGTTCCAAATGCTGCTCCCCCAGCTCTTTCATAGCTTGGCTCCTCCTTGTCATCTGGGTCTCAGTTCAAATGTCACCATGCCACAGAAGTCTTCCCTGATTGCCTGATCTAAAAGTATCCTTCAGTCACTATTTGATACATTCTTCTTTTTTTATGATCTTCACAGCACTCATTACCATCTGAAAGCATCTTGCTCATTTACCTGTCTCAACCTCTAGTAATACCGTCTCCTTGAGAACAGGGACCACGTCTTCCTTCACTACTATATTCTCAGCTCATTGGGCGAATGACTGAATTTTGTGGGTGACAAAGTGGGACTTAGGGAAAATGGCTTATGTGAAGTCCCACAGCTCATGGGAAGCAGAGATCACCATGCAATCCACACACCTTGAAATCAATTCAGAACCTTCTTCATAAACCCTTAGTTCAGTAAAAGGGAAATTCTACTAAAAGTGGTTAGAAGGTAATGAAAACTACAGATGAATACTGTGGGCATCATTTTATTTTGTCAGTCTTAATGAGATTTTTATTTTGTAAGACTGTACCATATTATATATGTATATTATATATATACACATTATATATACAATGTTTTTATATATTGATATATACATCCATATCCATATTTGGTGATAAAGTTTTTTCAAAGAAAATGCAATCTCTAATAGATTCTAAAGGCTGCCCACTGATTTCATTAAATTTAATAAGAATTACTTAGGAGCAGTCTAATCAACAGATAGTCATTCAATTGTAGTACATTTACCATTATAACTAAATGCAATGTTCATTAGCTGTATTAAGAATATTTATTTTCGGGCTTCCCTGGTGGCGCAGTGGTTGAGAATCTGCCTGCCAATGCAGAGGACACGGGTTCGAGCCCTGGTCTGGGAAGATCCCACATGCCGCGGAGCAGCTAGGCCCGTGAGCCACAACTACTGAGCCTGCGCGTCTGGAGCCTGTGCTCTGCAAAAAGAGAGGCCGCGACAGTGAGAGGCCCGCGCACTGCGATGAAGAGTGGCCCCCACTCGCCGCAACTAGAGAAAGCCCTCGCACAGAAACGAAGACCCAACACAGCCAAAAATAAATAAATAAATAAATACATTTAAAAAAAAAAAAGAATATTTATTTTCAAAGAATGGCATCCAATGCTATCATTTACCATTTCACATGGCTCTTCAGCCACTTATAGTAATAAGATTCATAATATATCAATAATAATGCTATTACAGTTAAATGTATATAATTTTTTATCCTAAGAAGTCAAATTGCTAGTGAGTAAATTTTCTTTCTCAGACTCCACCAAATAAGCAAGTAACTGCCAGTGTTGTTAATTGACTAAATTACACCTGAATGACTCCAGGGTTAAATGAATCCCTGTAAGCTGGTGGTATGAATCTCCCCTTTGACAAAAATTCAGAGCTGTATTCAAAGCTGAGAACTATGTCATAGCAGTTCACTAGTGTATCAGTAAAAACAAAAACAACCAAATAAAGTAAAAAAATGAGCTGTTTCATGTGAAGCAAACATGAAAGTTTCCTCTTACAAGAGCCACAAAATATTCTGCTAAAAAGGAAACTGTTAATGTTTCTAGGGACATCCACCTTTAAGAAATGGGCATTGCAGGGACTTCGCCAGTGGTCCAGTGGTTAAGACTTCGCCTTCCAATGCAGGGGGTGCAGGTTCAGTCCCTGGTTGGGGAGCTAAGATCCCACATGCCTCGTGGCCATAAAACCAAAACATAAAACAGAAGCAATATTGTAACAAATTCAATAAAGACTTTTAAAATGGTCGACATCAAAAAAAGAAAAAAAAAAAATGGACGTTGCATCCAGTTTTGGACAATTCCCAGAACAAAGCAGCAGCCTGATTAAAGACTCACAGGGCTGGAAAGGGTTGGTAATCTCAGACTCAAGCAGTGTTTTTGTCTCTTTATTTGGAGAAGTCCCCTGGGAAGAGAATGGTCAGCCTCCTCACTGTGCCTCTCATGCTTCCAACACAGCAGGAGCTCAAAGGGAGGTTGACTAACCAAGGAACATCCACAGTACAGAAGTGTTCTCATGCCTTAGTGAAGTTTCAACAGTGTTAAACTAAACCCAAAACCACATTTTCTGTTTTCAGTCCAGTTGGAGAAATGGGGAAGGGTGTGTAGATTTAGGGAAGAGAGTGTGCACTCGGAACATTCAGGGTGAGATGCTCTGCTTGAAGCCTTGACTCTGGATAAAGCTTCTCCATGGAGAGGCAAAACCACAGAGGCAGGAGCTATGAAGTCGAGGCAAAACTTGAAAAATAAATATTCAGGAACGTTACTCTATGTTCCTGGATTGCAATCAGGGGACAATACAATCTTTAGGACTTGAAAAAAATCTTCTCTTTTTGGACTATAAACCAATTAAGTCAATGAGGTTGTTAGCCTGAGAAATCAGCCCTGATATTTCTAATTTTAAATATTTTATTTTAAAAAGGGAAAGTTCTCTAGTCCCAGCTCCAGACATAATTGTAAACCAGGTGTTCTGAATTCAGCCAGTGAACCACTATGCCACATCCTTTCTCAACAAACTGAAACCTACTTTGTTTTATGTGATAATTCCATGTGGACCTGGAGAAATATCCTGGCAGAAATGGAGTGAGTTTGCAAGTATGTGAGAGAAAGGAAGAGTTTTGGTAAGGGATTACATAAACCCAGGGATAATCTGACTCCAACGTACAAATGCTCTAAATAGCAGCAGAGGCCAGGTTATCCGATGTGTGAACACTATCGCCAGAATTATTAAACATCAGTAGATTTCACTGTGTGTAAAGCAGGACTTCCCCATCATTTGATTGAGCTATTTTTCTGTTCAACAACCTTCAGTGACACCAACACCCTACCAGAGTCAAATCTGTCTTCCAAGGCCCCTCTGAACCTGCTGGACCATACAATCACATCCAACAACCTCTGCTCCTGGAGACATGACTTCCACTCCAGGGTGGCTGGCTGCCTTTGTCCTACAAACTCTCCAATATTATTTCCTCATCCCATACTTTTTTTGTGTGTGTGTAAAACATCCTCTTTCCAAATCCAGATAAGCACTTTCCCTGACAATCCCAAACTTTAATGATTCTTCTGTAACGGGATTCCTTTCCCATCAGGCACCATACTAGTTGGTCTACATTTCACTTTCTTCTCTATAACTAAAATAAAAATTCCATGAACATAGGATTCAATATCCCCTATTTTCATAAAGAAAAGTATCTCGGCATAATTTAGTGAGTTGTTAATAAATTTTGGTTATTTATTGCCCTTATTTCTGACTGTTACTACATATGCCAAATCTCGTGATAACAAATACAAGTTCATTAAAAATGTTTTTGGCAAACTTGTCAAAGTTTGATTAATGGTTCACCTAATTATAATATTAAAGTAACATGGTCAAAAACTAAGCTAATTTATGAACTGTATTTTTAACAACAATCATTCTTATAATAATGTTGCTTGTACCCCTTCACTCCCATGGCATTTGAATTTAAACCCTCTACTTGCTACCATGTAGGTTAACTGTCGTATATAAGTACAAGAAAACCTGGGAAACCCGTTAGAAAAGCCTAAAAGAAATCTTTTCTCCAAATTGTAAGTCAGCCAGCAGGATCCCCAAGCCAGAAGGCAAGAAGGGAAGTGTATTTTTTCTCTCTCTCAGAACCTGAGAGTCTCAGTTCCCTTTCTTCTTTTACTCTCTAGTTTCAAAATTCATCATTTGAAATCAGTTGGGTGTAACAGAGAGAATCCAAACGGACTTCTGGCAGCTTCCTTACCTCTTTCTCCAGTGAGTGCTGTGTGGAAAGGGATGAAATGAGAATTTCTTTATTTTTGAAGAATAGCCTTTTCAGAGCTCTTGACAGGTACAGCTAACTGTGGCTGGTACCTGCAGCTGGTTGATCACTTTCCCCGCAACAGGAGAGGGGGCAGAAAAGGGGATACCTGATCAGATAGCTTTCCTCTGACTTGTGGAGTATCTGCCCTGGGAAGGCAGAGGCTCAAGGTCACACCACTTGAGCAACACAGGTAAAGGAGAGGGCTGACTTAGAAGCTTTCTTGCAGAATACAGAGAGAACATTACCTAAGGACACACAGTCCCTCAGAAGCAAAGTTAAATTCAGGGTCCAGTTCAACTATTTTGCTTTAGACTGGCCTTAATGAGTGAAAAATACATGTTCAGTGAGTGAAGTTTTTAACGGAGGAGTTGTAAAAGACCTGCTTGCTCACCAACACATCTCCTTAGACAATAACTTGAAATTCTCAACTTTATAGTTATTCTTTTGTTTGGAATATTATTTCCAGGAAGCCATGTTTAAAATGCAACTGCAATCCAGATGTTAGATGAGAATCTTCCCCGTACCAACTCTCCTTAAACCTGGGTGGGATTAGCTTTAGTGCAGCCAGAAGAAAAGCAACGTTCTCCTAAAGATTTCTATTAATACTCAAAGGGCTTGGATCCTTCTAGCTTTATCTGCCTCATGGCCTGTAGCTAAACCTCCCCTCCACCTCCAACAACAGTTTTCATGTGATTTTAATGATTTATGAAAACACCCATACACAATCCATTCACCAAGCACTTTGAAATTCAGTCAACTTTCACTTGAAGACTTGGGTGACATCACAGAGCACAGAGTCTTTTATTACCTTGTCTCCAGCCCCACTCTTCCTTTCCACCACCTCCACTTCTTTCTCTCTCTTAATTCTTCCCTCTTTCTCTCTCTTTCTCTGGAATAAAACAAACGGCTCCCCTTTTCTTAGTCATAGCTGCTTCCTGAGTACTTTGTGTGGCTTAAACATGCCCTTGGGGTTATACTTTGTTTCCAAGCAAAATATCCAAGTATTTCTTTCAAAGTCCAGGCTTCCTCTAGCAGGAATTCTGGTCATTATTTTGTTCACCTCTTCACCTTCACAGCCTGTGCTAAAGTAAACCACTGATATTGACACCTTGGTTGATAAAAATCAGTAAAGAAGAGGAGAGTTGAAGTCAATGGGAGCCTGAGCTTTCACAGAAGAGACAGCCAAGTAAACCACCCCTACAACCCAGAGTCTGGGAAAGCTGTGACAGGGTCCTGGAACACTGTCAGCAAGCCACCAGAAGCCAAATCCCACCTGCTTCTCAGTTTCACCATTGGATGGTCCCAATTAAGATCCTTAACTTTCTTACTTAACATTCAGTCGGTTTTGCACCTTGGTTTTTTAGAAAGGAAAACTCTGCCACTCAACAGAAAGCCAGTACATCTAACAACATCCTCAGCATCTAAGTGAAATAACAGAAATATTTTTCCTAGTTACTTGTGTTCATTTGTGGAGCCTCAAAGCCATTTACAACCTAGCCCCTACCTACCCAAATTCCAGCCACGAAAGCTATAGTGCTTCATGACCCAGCCACCCTACACTAACACTGATCTCTCCAACACCACCTGCTGTCTTGTGACTCCCTGCCTTCACTGTGCTGGGCTTCTACCTGAGCTATCCTTTCCTTCTGCCCAGCCTCCAAAACTGAAATCAAGTGTCTCTTTTCCTGAGAAGGCTTTCCCTGATTCAGCAACCCTCTGTGGTGGTTTTGGCTCCTCCAACTACCTATATATATTTTTTTCCTAGCTTTGTGCTTTTCCCATGGCATTATAATTATTTGCTTACATGTCCTTCTCTGCCACTAAAGGGTGTTGCCCTTGAAAGCATGGCTACCATGTTACTCATCTCCACATTCCCAATGCCTAATGCAGACTCTTCCATAGAAAGTATCAGACAAATCTTAACTGCATGTACTCTCCCATCTTCATAAACTTTTTGAAAAAGAATAGCATTTAATCTTTTGCAGTTCCCAACCCACCCAGTTATGATATTTGTAAATCACTTTTAAATTATTATAGTATCATATAAGGTGTCAGAGAGTTAAAGCAAGACTCCAAGGACACTAATCACAAGTGTACACTCCAGCAGAAGACAGCTTCATTTAATCTGAGAGGCCATATTCCAGAGGTAGCTTTCCATCCCTATCTCAGTCAACACCACAGACTTTTTTCATTAGCATAAGCAATTTCAATATTACATTTATATTGGTGAAAATAGTGATATTAAGACTTGTTAGGCAATACCATCAAAATGGCAGAATAGGAGTCTCCTACCACCTTTCTCCCAAAGAACATCAATTCTGACAATCATCCATGGATAAGAGTGCCTCTGTGGAAGCCTGTGAGTCCAATGGAGAAGTTCCAGCACACCGTTGGAACAATAACAACAGCAAATTATCCAAGACTGGATTCACTGAAGAGAGTCAGAAGAATGGTTTCACTTTATTCTTGTCATCTCTCCCCTAAGGTAGCACAGCTCAGTGCCATGAGAAACCTTCTCAACCCATGATTCCTCCCATTGGGGAAGTGAGAGCATGTGAGTGAGCCCTCAGCTTCGCCAGCTGTGCAGGATGCTGCCAAAGAGGGCCATTTCTTTCTCACTCCATTCCAAATACTGAAGTGTACTGTGTCACTGGGTGAGAGTGCAGAGAGTGGCTAGGAGAACAGCAACCAGGGTTCTTGGAGGGAATTCAAACGGACACAGACCCTACAAACCACAGACTCCATTAGGAAGCTCATCCACAAACCATTGGGGATGCCTTGCCTACAGGTCTGACCAACTGACCCAGTGACATTCGCAGTACTCCACATTACTCACCCATACACACCCCTTCACTGTGGCCAGCTCCCTGTGCACGTCCCCAAGAGCAGTGGGAGCTAGTGAGCACACACAGAAAGCTGATCTGACTCTGCAGGTTTGGGAGAAAGCACACAAACTTGAGTATTCAGTACCACCCTCAAGAAAGCAAACAGGAGGTTGTCAGCAAGTGGCCTGGCTTTGCAGGATCAAAGGAAGACAGACAATCTTAAGAATTCCCCACCAAAGGGAACAAGAAATGCAGAGCAGTAGTATCCACAGAAAAGATCTGAGAAAGCCTCAGAATCCCTAACAGAGCTGACAGAAGGTATTTCTCTCTTGAAGCCCACGAGTAAAGACTAGAGGAGATGACTGCTTCTTCAAATACAAAGACAACAAAGCAAGACTTCAAGGAACATGAAAAATCAAGGAAACATGATACCAGCAAAGGAACACAATTTTGCAGTAACCTACTGCAAAGAAATGGAGATCTGTGATATGCCTGATACAGAATTCAGAATAGTTGTTTTAAGGAAGCTCAGTGAGCTATAAGAAAACAGTTAAAGCAAATCAACAAAATCAGGAAGACAATATGCAAACAAAACAGCATTTAAAAGGAAAAAAATTGTAAGAACCTAACAAACTCTGGAGCTGAAGAAAACAATGAAGAGAATGAAAAATGCAGTAGAGAACATCAACATCAGATTGGATCAAGTAGAATAAAGAATCTGGAAAGCAGAAGACAGTTTGTTTGAAATTATCTAGCCAGAGGATAGCAAAGAAAAAAAAAGAATGACAGAGAATCAAGAATATGTGAACTTTGGAATACCATTAAGAAAAACAACCAGAAGTTGTTTGGAGTCCCAGAAGAAAAGAGAGGGAAAGGGGGGCAAAAGATTATTTAAAGAAATAATGGCTGAGAATGTCTAAAATATGGGGAGAGATTTGGACATTCATGTCAGGAAGCTCCTAAGTCCCCCCAAAATTTCAACTCAAAAAGATGTTTTCCAAGGCATACTATGATTAAACCAACTAAAATCAAGACAAAGAGAGAATTTTTAAAGCAGCAAGATAAAGAAAATTCTTCACATAGAAGGAAAATCCCATAAGGCAGAAACTTTTTAGGCAAGGGAGAGTGGGATGATCTATTCAAACTGTTAAAAGAAAATAAACTGCCAACAAAGAATACTTTACCTACTAAAGTTGTCCTTCAGAAATGAAGAATAGATAAAGACTCTCCCAGGCAAACAAAAGCTGAGGGAGTTTGGCACCAGTAGACCTGATTTACAAGATATGCAGAAGAGAGTTATTTGAGGTACAATGAAAGGATGCTAAGTAGCAAAAAGATTTTTTACTGGTAAAGGTAAGCATGTAGTCAAACTCAGAATACACTAATACCACAATATGGTCATGTGTTAACCACTTAATTCTAGTATAAAGGTTAAAGGACAAGAGTATTAAAAAACAGTAATTTGTTAATGGATACCCAATATAAAAAGATGTAAATTTTGACATTTTCTTGCTTAATTGCCTGATTAGAACCTCCAGTATATCTTGCTCTTTTCTTGACATTTTAAATTATGTATCGATAGCCAGTCTATCTCCATTTCAATCTACTTCTATTTCAATCTACCTGCTTCGGACACTCCTAACAAAATTGATGCTTGGGAATCATGAAATCAGCTAACTCTTAAAAGGTAGGGAATCAGCTTCTAGGCAATAATGTTAGAATACATTGTTCTGTGCCTGTATTGTCCTTCCCCACCCTACTAGATTCTTAATCACCTCTTCTGTAGAGTTGGGGGATCCAGCTAAATAGTATCTAACACAGTGAACGAGTGAGTGACTTTGACCTCAGTCTAACTTGGTAGAAAACCCTGCAATGTGCTCTCCGTACAGCAGCAGTTAGGGCAGGCTGTGGGAAGAAACTGCTCTAGGGTCCATATTCATTGAGGTTACTGGTGTGGCCTCTTGTGTGTTCACTCTGTGGTGCTCAGCACTCTTAACATATTTAATAAATGTTAATATTCATAACAACTCTCCCATGTATGACACCTAGGGAAGGATTAAGATCAAGGAAATTAGACTGTCACTGCAGGAATGCATTGATTTTAATCAATTATGCCAGGATATAATTGCCTCATAAGGCTCTTATGTTCCTATGGGACAGAAAAGGCTTTGACTCATTGGACTCACTTGAAAATCCCTGCTGTGACTTGTTAAAGCCAAGGTACTTTTGCTTAACAAGAGAGTTGGGTTACCTAGGACCTTTTCAAGTTAAGCCCTATGTAGGCATTGACATTTTCCTCTTTTTTTCCAGTTTTTTTCACCTGGATCTGCAGAAAGAGACTGTGGGAGTTTGCGCAGGGAATAGAGTAATATGGTCCATGTAAGTACTGTGGGTTTTACTTAGTAACTTGATGGCAACCTGAGTGAGCTGGAAGTTCTGAGTTTTCATTTCCTTCCAAAACTATGTTGCTGATTTCATCCGGATATCGAGTTTCAATTTACCCTATTCATGTAGCTTCAATTCTATAGCTCAAATGGTTATTCCAAAATGACCTTAGACAACTTGATCAAGCACAACTTTTAGATTATTTTGGCAAATAAGATGATCTTACAAAAGTCTTAGGTGGATGAGGGTTAGCTCTTCCCCAACAACTTTGCTACCAGGTTACAAAGAAAATATAGAACTAAATATTCATGATTTTGGACTAGCCAAAGCATTCTTAATTATGAAACCAAAAGCATAAGCAACAATAAGAAAGTTTATACTGGGCTTCGTCAATACTCAAAATTTTTGTACTTCAAAGGATACCATGAAGAAAGCGAAAAGAAAACCCATAGAATAGGAAAAATATTTGGAAATCATTTATCTGATGATTGACTTGTATCTAGAATATACAAAGAATGCTCATAAATCAATAATAAAAAGACAAATAATGCAAATTTAAGTGATCTGAGTGGACATTTCTCCAAAGATATACAAACGATCAATAAGCATATGAAAAGATTCTCAACATCATTCACCACCAGGGAAATGCAAAGCAACACACAAGATACCTCTTCACACCCACTAGGAGCCAGCCACAGTGTTCGGAAAACATTTTTATTTAAAAGAAACCATGCTTGATGGATGAAGCTCTTTATCAAAAAAGGAAGCACTGAGAATTCTCTGGCCATTGTTCTTAAAAACAATGCATGTTTAAAGTCCTTAAACGTAATAGAAATTATTCTATTTGAGTGTTTTCAAAAACACCCTGAAATCAACATGATGCATTGCATGTAGAAGGATTTTAAAATTATATAGACACTCACTTTCAATCACATTTCTTTCCAATCATGCAAGTAAAATACTGACGATCACCCTTTCACTTTGGATGGATTTCTCCTGAGTAACAGTTGATGCTGCTGCTACTTGGTTGTCTCAGAGTATAATACATGCCTCTTTGTGGGTTTCTTGACATAGCTTGTTCCTCCAAGAATCTTGTTTGTAGTTAGGATAAAGTGACAATAAATAAATGGGTAAATATGTAGCTGTTACAATATGAAGCTCTAACCACCTACATTTCCTGTAATATTATCTAAATGCAGAGAATATGTTGTTTCTTCTCAATTATATCTGTTTCCCTATGATAACTGAAAATAAATCAGCAAAGACTCAGAAAATACCATTCTTGAAAAGATTCACTTGAACATGATTTTAAGAATATAAATTCATAGGGTATTTAAGATAGCATTCTGTTAACCTTTAATTAGCAATATTCACTATAGAATATAATTTCAAATTTCAAAACCAGAATTGAACTATATGTGTCTTTTACCTACCCTAATCATTATGCTTCTAGTTAAATATCTTTCACAATATACATCTCCAGAGTTTATCTAAGGTTTTAATTCTACAATTTAGGCCTATAGATAGCTTGTATCAAAAGAAGGCACTTTTCTTATCTGCCATCGGTTACTTCAATTCCCCAGTGACTGCCTTGAAATGTCACTTCCTTAGCTACATTTTTATATTTGGCCTTTCTTGCTTTCTAGATTTCTACTCTATTTTTATACCTACCTTACACCTGGATTTCCCCCATTTCATCACTTATAATTAATACATCAGCACACCTCACCTGAATTTTTGCTAGCACATATTTTCATAATTACTGTTTTCTCACCAGTAATTTGCTAGTATCTCCTTTCTAAAGTTTTCAAGAATCCTTTTTACCTTGATCTATAAGGTTCTTCATTTCCACATTACATTGATTAGTTTGTGGTTTACATCAATTTATCACTGAGTCTTTTTTCCCTATACTTTAACTATTAAGATTATACTAAATCACTTTTCTGTTAAGAGGCTCAATATTAAAAGTAACTATAAGCTTTACTAAAATGTAACTTTTGAAAATACGTTTAACCAAAGTATAACAAAGTTTTAAGAAAAATTAGAAGTGGGGAGTGGCCAAGTTGGCCCTAAGCTCACCATGGGTACACCAAAATTACAATGATTTACAGAGTCACTATTGATGAGAAAGACTGAAATCTAGCAACAAGATCTTCTACAGCTAAAGATATAAAGAAATAACCACAGGGAGATGGGTAGGAGGAGTAGAAACACAGTATAGTCAAGACATATAACTCAGGTGGGCAATCCACAAATGGGAGGATAATTGCACTTGCAGAGGTTATCCCCAAGCAGCAAGTGATCTCAGTTCCCCATGAGGCTCCTCAGGCCAGGGGTCCTGCACCAGAAACAAGAGCCCCCAGAATACTTGCCTTTGAAGGCCAGCAGGGCTTACTTTTAGGAGAGCCAGAGGCTGTGGGAAATAGAGACTCCACTCTTAGAGGGCACACAAAAAAATCTCTCATGCTCTGGGGTAGGGAGAAGAAGCAATAATTTGAAAGAAGCCTGGGTCAGGTCTACCTGCTGATCTTGTAGAGCCTCCAGAGGCAGGAGGCAAATGGAGCTCACCCTGGGGACAGAGACACTGGTGGTAGCCATTGTGGGGAACTCATTCTACCACAATTACACTGTTGCTAGCAAGCGCCATTTTGGAATCCTTTCCTCTAGCTTATCAGCACCAGGACCCAACCCCATCCACCAGCCTGTCACCAAAACTGGGACACCTCAGGACAAGCAATGAGCTGGGCAGGGACACAGCCCCACCTACTGGCCACCAGGCTGTCTTAAGACACCACAAGCCCACAGCATCCCCAGGACACATGGTCACACACCAGTGGGCCGGCACTAGCCATGGGACCAGCCTCACACAACAGTGAGAAGGCACCAGCCCCAGAACACCCTAGTTCCCTGCCCCACCACCTAGCAGGCCAACATACCAACTCCAGAACCCCCAGGGATATGGAGCCAGAGACCCTGGGACCTGGCTACAACCACCAGTGAGCCAGCACTAGCCACAGGACCACCTGGGTCTCAGCCCCACCCACCAGGAGGCCAACACCAGCTCCAAGACACCTTGTACCCCTAAGCCAGTCACACCAGGATCCAGCTCCACTCATCACTGGGCCAGCACCAGTTTTGGGACACCTTGGAACCCACAGCCAGCCATGTCAGGAACTGATCCACCCACCCATAGGCCATCACTTAATCCAGCAACCCTAACCCCACAACCACCCATCCCAAAACCCAGCTCCACCCACCAGTAATCCAGTACTAGCCCCAGGATTCCCCAAGCTCCACAACCGTCAACCTTATGACCCAGCCCCACCAACCAGTGGTCATTAGCCTTTATACAAGGCAAGGCCTGGCAACCAACAAGACAGGGCCAGCCACATCTACCAGACCACCCACAGTGGTCAGCCTACTACAACAGAAGACTCGTGCATCCCACAGATGTTCACCTCTAAATCATATAGCTCTGGTGGCCAAAGGGGGGACCAAAGGGATATAGAGGAGAGCTCCTACAGAAGGCCCCTTTCTCCAAATGTGGGAAACAACCAAGCTACCAGATACACAGAAATAAAAATGTAAATTAGGCAAAATGAGGTGACAGAGGAACATGTTCCAAAGGAAGGAACAAGATAAAACCTCAGAAGAACTAAGTGAAATGGAGACAGGCAATCTACCTGATAAAGTATTCAAGGAAATGATCATAAAGATGTTCAAAGAACTCAGGAGAAGATGGTATAACACAGTGAGAAGTTAGAAGTTTTTAACAGAGTTAGAAAATATAAAGAAGAACCAAAAAGAGATGAAGAATATAATAACTGTAATGAAAAAATACACTAGAAGGAATCAAAGGTAGATTAGATGATAAAGAGGAAGAAATTGGTGAGCTGGAAGACAGAGTAGTAGAAATCACCCAAGCTGAACAGAAGAAAAGAAAAAAGAATTTTAAGGATCGTGTAAGAGACCTCTTGGACAATAACAAGTGTACTAACATTCACATTATAGGCATCTCAGAAGGAGAAGAGAGAGATAAAGGGAAAGGAACATATTTGAAGACATAATAGGTAAAAACTTCCCTAACATGGGAAAGGAAATAGACATCCAGGTCCAGAAAGTACAGAGTCCCAAACAGGATCAGCCCAAAGATGACCACACCAAGACACACTGTAATTAGAATGGTAAAAATTAAAAATAAAGAAAGAATATTAAAAGCAGCAAGGGAAAAGCAAAAAGTTACATAGAAGGGAACTCCCATAAGGCTATCAGCTGGCTTTTCAGCAGAAACTCTGAAGGCCATACAGGAGCAGCACAATAATGAAAGGGAAAAATCTACAACCAAGAATACTCTACCCACCAAGGCTCTTGTTCAGATTTGATGGAGAGATCTAAAGTTTTACAGACAAGCAAAAGTTAATATACCTCAGCACCACCAAACCAACTTCACACGAAATGTTAAAGGCACTTCTTTAAACAAAAAAGAAAAGGCCACAACTGGAAACATGAAAATTACAAAAGGAAGAATCACATTGGTAAAGGTGAATATACTATAAAGGTAGTAAATCAACCATATATAAAGCTAGTAGGAAGGTTAAAAGGTAAAAATAGTAAAATCATCTATATCCACAATAAGTAGTTCAGAGACACAAAATGAAATTATATAAAATATGATGTCAAAAACAGTAATTGTGGGGGAAGAGAGTACAAATTCAGGGTTTTTAAAATGCGTTTATAATTAATTGATCAGCAACTTAAACTAATCATGCTTTTATACATAGATTGCTATATATAAACCTTATGGTAACCACAAATCAAAAATCTGTAGTAGATACACACACAAAAAGAGAAGGGGATCCAAACATAACCCTAAACAGAGTCATCAAATCACAAGGAAACAGAACAAGAGAACAAAAAACTACAAAAACAACACAAACACAATTAACAAAATGACAATAATTACCTGGCAATAATTACTTTAAGTGTAAATGGACCTAATGCTCCAATCAGAAGACAGTGTAACTGAATGGATACAAGACCCTTACATGTGCTGCCTACAAGAGACTCACTTTAGATCTAAAGACACACAAACTAAAAGTGAGAGGATAGATAAAGGTATTCCATGCAAATGGAAGTCAAAGGAAAGATGGGGTTGCAATACTAATATCAGACAAAACAGATTTTAAAACAGGCTGTACAGGAGACAAAGAAGGATCTTACATAAAGATCAAGGGATCAATCCAAGAAAAAGATATAACAATTATAAATATATAGGCACGCAACATAAGAGCACCTAAATACATAAAGCAAATATTAACAGACATAAAAAGAGAAATTGACAGTAATACAATAATAGTAGGGGACTTTAACACCCCACTTACATCAATGGACAGATCATCCAGACAGAAAATAAATAAGGAAACACTGACCATAAATGACACATTAGAGCAGACAAACTTAATAGATACATATGGAACATTCCATCCAAAAGTAGCAGAATACACAGTATTTTCAAGTGCACATAGAACATTCTCCATGATAGCTCACAGGCTAGGCCACAAAACAAATCTCAATAAATTTAAGAAAACTGAAATCATATCAAGCATCTACTGAACACAACACTGCAGGAGTAGAAATCAACTACAAGGAAAAAACTGCAAAAAGCACAAACTTATGGAGGCTAAACAATATGTTACTAAACAACCAATGGATCACTGAAGAAATCAAAGAAGAAATTTTAAAAATCTGGAGACAAATGAAAATGAAACACAATAGTCCAAAATTTATGGGATGCAATGAAAGCAATTCTAAAAGGGAATTTATATGATAAAAGCCTACCTCAGGAAACAAGAAAAATCTCAAACAAACAACTTAACTTTTCACCTAAAGGAACTAGAAAAAGAAGAACAAACAAAACCAATTAGAAGAAGGAAAGAAATATTACATTGGCCAAAAAGTTCATTCAGGGTAAGATGGTACAGATAAACCCGAACAAACTTTTTGGCCAACTCAATAATAAGTACCAGAGCAGAAATAAATGAAATACAGACCGAAAAAAATAAATAAATAAAAACCAATGAAACTAAGAACTGATTCTTTGAAAAGATAAAATCAATAAACCTTTAGCCAAACTCATCAAGAAAAAAAGAGAGAGGGCTCAAATCAATCAAATCGGAAATTAAAAAGGAGAAGTTACAACTGACACCACAGAAACACAATGGATCCTAAGAGTTTACTATGAACAATTATATGCCTGTAAAATGGACAACGTAGACAAAAAAGACAAATTCCTAGAAATGTACAATCACCCAAGACTTAATCAGGAAGAAATAGATAATATGAACAAACTCATTACCAGTAATGAAATTGAATCAGTAATAAAAATACTCTCAACAAACAAAAGTCCAGGACCAGATGGCTGCACAGGTGAATTCTACCAAACATTTAGAGAAGAGTTAACACCTGTCCTTTTCAAACTATTCCAAAAAACTGCAGAAGAATGTTTCCAAACTCATTCTATGAGGTCAGCATCACACTGATACAAAATCAGATGAAAATATCACCCTAAAAAAAGAAAATTGCAGGCCAATACTGTTGATGAACATAGATGCAAAAGTCCTAAGTAAAATATTAGCAAACCAAGCCCAACAATACATTAAAAGGATCATAACACTATGATCAAGTGGGATTTATCCCAGGGATGAAAGGATGTTGCAGTATCTGCAAATCAATCAGTGTGGTACACCGCATTAACAAATTTAAGATTAAAAATCAGACAGCCATCTCAATAGATACAGAAAAGCTTTTGACAAAATTTAACATCCATTTATGATTAAAAACAAAACTCTCAACAAAGTGTGTATAGAGGGAACATACTGCAACATAGGAAAGGTCACATATGGTAGCCCACAGCTAACATCATACTCAATGGTGAAAAACTGAAACCGTTTCCTCTAAGATCAGGAAGAAGACAAGGATGTCCACTCTTGCCACTTTATTCAACATATTATTGGCAATCCTAGCCATAGCAATTAGACAAGGAAAAGAGATAAAAGGAATCCAAATTGGAAAGGAAGAAGTAAAACTGTCACTGTTTGCAGATAACATGATAACTATACATTAGAAAATCTTCAAGACAACATCAAAAAAACTACTAGAGTTCATCAAAGAATTTGGTAAAGTTGCAGGGTACAAAATTAATATACAGGAATCTGTTGCATTTCTATATACTACAATGAATTATCAGAAAGAGAAATTAAGGAAACAATCCCATTTACCATCACATCAAAAAGAATAAAATACTTAGGGATAAATCTAACTAAGGAGGTAAAAGACCAGTACTCATTAAACTGTAAGACACTGATGAAAGCAAATGAAGATGACACAAATAGATGGAAAGATTTACTGTGCTCATGGATTGGAAGAATAGACACTGGTAAAATAACCATACTATCCAAGGCAATCTACACGTTCAATGCAACCCTTATCAAAATATCACTGGCTTTTCTCACAGAACTAGAAAAATTTCAAAGTTTGTATAAAATACAAATGATTCCAAACAGCCAAAACAATCTTGAGAAGGAAGAACAAGGTTAGAGGTATCATGCTCCCTGATTTCAAACTATTACAAAGCTACATTCATCAAAACAATATGGTATAGGCACAAAAACAGACACAAAGATCAATGGAATAGAATAGAGAGCCCAGAAATAAACCCAGATTTATATGGGCAATTTATTATGACAAAGGAGGCAAGAATACACAATGAGCCTCTTCAACAAATGGTGTTTGGAAAACTGGACATGCAAAAGAATCAAACTGGACTACTCTCACACCATGCACAAAAATAAATTCAAAATGGATTAAAGATTTAAATGTAAGATCTGAAACCATAAAACTTCTAGAAGAAAACATACGCAGTATGCTCTTTGATGTCAGTCTTTGTAATACATTTTTGGATATGTCTCTTTGGGCAAGGGACACAAAAGCAAAAATAAACAAATGGGACTACATCAAACTAAAAAGCTTTTGCATGATGAAGGAAGCTATCAACAAAATAAAAGGATACCTGCTGAATTGGAGACGATATTTGCAAACAATATATCTGATAAGGGGTTAACATACAAAATGTACAAAAATCTCATTCAACTCAACATCAAAAAAAAAACCCAATTAAAAATGGGCAAAGGTTCTGAATAGACATTTTTTCAAAGAAGACATACAGATAGTCAACATGCACATGAAAAATGCTCTACATCACTAATCATCAGGGAAATGCAAATCAAAACCACAATGAGGTATCACTTCACACCTGTCAGAATGGCTATTATCAAAAAATCAACAAATAACAAGCGTTAGCAAGGATGTAGAGGAAGGGGACTGCTTGTGCACTGTTGGTGGGAATGTAAACTGGTGCAGCAAGTGTTGAAGAAAGTATAATGTATAGGAAACTATGAAAGTATTTTCAGGTAGAATTATACTAGGAATCAAGAACTTGAGGTTTTAAATTGAGACCTGAAGAATTACTAGAAATTTACTATTTAGGGTGTGGTGGAAAGATTTCTAGGCAGTGGGGAGAATTTATGTAAAAGCCATGAAGCAGGAAACAGGTTGGCATACTGGGAAAACATAAAGAAGGCCAGGGCTTTCCCAACGTACTTATTGAGCAGGGTGACAAAGGCCCAGGAAGACACCAGAGAGGTAAACAGGACCCAGACAAACCCATGGCCCTATGTCCTCATCAAAGATTTTATGCTTTATTATTTGTATATCAAACACTCGTGGAAGGTTTTAAAGCAAGAGCACAACGTTGTCTTTTTTTTTTTTTTTTTTTTTTGTATTTTCAAAACATTGCTCTGACTTTTCTCTAAAGGATGGAGACGGTGGGAGCAGAGGAGGAGACTAGTTACAAGTCCATTGCAGCGATGCAGGCGAGAGGTGAGTGTGACTTAGACTAGTGCATTGGTAATGAAGATGAGCTCACTTGGTAGGGAAATAAAGTAGGTTGGGTGTTCAAAACCCAAAACTAGAAATTTCTATACCACTCATCGCCATATAAATGGATAAAATCTTTCTATAATACAACTTGACAATATTTTGAAAGCCTTAAAATATTAATATTCCCTTTAACCCAACAATTCCACCTCTAGGCATTTATAATAAGGAATAATCACAGATATGTGCAGAGTTAGCTCAAGGAATATTTAGAGCAACAATGTTATAAACTAAGATTGAAAATCATCAAAAGACTGGTGGTTGCTCAGGTCCTGGTTTCTAAATATGATTTTCTTATAAAAGGAATTAGGGATACTTAAAGAAAATACTGATTCTGGGTACGGGGCAGGGAAAATACAAGATGAACATGGAGCAAACAGTAAGAAAGGATGAGAGATTATCAAAACACAAAAGGATAAGGGATTATCAAAGAGCCAAAGGAGCCAATCTGAAAGATCTCCCAATGGCCAAAGCTGGAACATTGTGACTAGAAAAATTAATAATATAGTAATAGATTATAAGCCAAAGTATAAAATAAATATTCACAAGTTCCCACTAATATAAATATATGATTAATAAATATAGAAGGAAAAACAGAAATCTTTCCTGCAGAAGAAGTCTAAAATATTTATGCAGATAACACTGTTAAGGAGACAGGCTTCACCCTTCCTAACCCTTCTACTTATGCACCCCACCTTTACTCCTCCCAACCTTCACTCAGTGTGTGATGGACTTAGTGACCTGCTTCTGATGACTAGAGAATGGAAACAGGAAGGAAAGGTAACTTTACAGTGGAAAACCTGGTAAACCCCACCTTGGCTAGGCTATCAAGGTTAACGTTGCCAGTGATAAGGCAGGTTGATACCATGTATTCTCAATAGGATATGAAAAGAAGGGCACTTCACTTCTGCGGTATTCTTCCCCAAACCCATAATCCCTGTCTAATCATGAAAAAAAAAAAATCAAAAAAACCCAAATTGAGAAACATTTACAAAATATCTGACCAGTACTTCCCAAAATTGTCTAGATGGTGAAAAACAAGGCAAGAGACTAAGGAGATTATTCAGTACAATGTGGTCTCCTGGACTGGATCCTAGAATAGAAAAAGGGTATTAGTGGAAACACTAGTGAAATCCTAATGAAGTCTGGAGTTTAGTTAATAGTAGCATACAAACGTTAGTTTCTGAGTTTTGACAAATCTACCATGGTTACATAAGATGTTAACAATAGGGAAAGCTGGGTGAGGGTAGATGGGAACTCTCTGTACTATCTTTGCAACTTTTCTATAAATCTAAAATTATTCTAAAATAAGTTTATTTAAAAAAACAAACTTACAGTATGGTTTAGCAACAGGAATAACACTCCTGAAACAATTACAGAACTACCAGAGGAGGAGCAGAGTTCCCCTTGCTGGTGATTTCCCACCCACATTGGTTTGCTGCCAGCATCTTTATGCTGCTTTCCTATATATGCTTGCCTTGTGGTTATAATTTTCTTTTGAGACACTGGGAATTCCTGTAATTAAAAAAATGATTCTGTGGAATTCAATTTTTTAAAAGACTCTTGGTTAAAAATTGTGGTATAATCATAAAATGGAATACAGATGTAAACATTAAAAATACTGCTATAAAATAACATACTATACTGGTATTGGAAAAGTTTTACAATACATTATTAAGATGAGGTTCCCCTGTTGATATTCCCATAGTATTCCATACCTCTCTGTCATAGAAATTACTGCAATTGGAATTAAGTATTTTTGTTCTTAACTCTGTAACTGATCTTTTGATTCTTTGAGCATACGAAGGCCTTTTCCATTTAGGACCTGTACACTTGCCCTGTTCTCTTTTATCTGAATGAGTGTCTCCCAAATTTTCACATGGTCAGCCTCTTCTTGTTTGAAGTGTCAGCTCAAACATCACCTTTTTAGAGAGATTTTCAAGACCACGTTATCAAAATAATATTGGCTACCCCCATCACTCTTCCTCAGATCACTCTACTTTATTAATCTTCACAAACATTTGGCACCATCCTAAATTATAGGTTTATTTGTTTCTTTGTGTATTGTCTGTCTACTCCTTCTAGAATACAACTCTGAGAGAATGGACTTTGCCTATCTCCTAGCCACTCCACACCCAGTGCCTGATCCAGGGCTGCGTGCAAAAGGGTGCCTGGTAAGTGTCTGTGGCAAAGATGCACAAGTGGGTCTTGGCTGGATACACAAATTTAGAACCCAGCCCACAGAGGTGATGGCTGAAGCCAGGAGAAAGGATGTTATCACCTAGGTGAAGAATGCAGGAAGCAGAGGGTTGAAAACTGAGCCTGGAAAGCGGTCATCAAGAAGCACAAAGTGGGTTTCCCTGGTGGCGCAGTGGTTGAGAGTCTGCCTGCCAATGCAGAGGACACGGGTTCAAGCCCTGTTCTGGGAAGATCTCACATGCCGCGGAGCGGCTAGGCCCGTGAGCCACAGCTACTGAGCCTGCGCGTCTGGAGCCTGTGCTCCGCAACAAGAGAGGCGGCTATAGTGAGAGGCCCACGCACCGCGATGAAGAGTGGCCCCAACTTGACGCAACTAGAGAAAGCCCTAGCACAGAAATGAAGACCCAACATAGCAATCAATCAATCAATCAATCTTTTAAAAAAACAAACAAAAAAAGAAGCACAAAGTGGGGACTTCCCTGGTGGCGCAGTGGTTAAGAATCCGCCTGCCAATGCAGGGGACACGGGTTCGAGCCCTGGTCTGGGAAGATCCCACATGCCGCAGAGCAGCTAAGCCCATGCACCACAACTACTGAGCCTGTGCTCTTGAGCCCACATGCCACAACTACTGAAGCCCAGGTGTCTAGAGCCCGTGCTCTGCAAGAAGAGAAGCCACCGCAATGAGAAGCCCACACCACGACAAAGAGTAGCCCCCACTCGCTGCAACTAGAGAAAAGCCTGCATGCAGCAACAAAGACCCAATGCAGCCAAAAACTAACTAATTAATTAATTAATTAATTTTTAAAAAAAAAAAGAAGAAGCACAAAGTGGAGCATGAAGAGTTAGTGGAGAATACAGAGAAGAGGGGATGGAAAGGGAGAATAAGGTCCAGGGGGCCAAGAGAGGAGATCACTTGAAGAAGGAGGTGCAGGTTACCAATGGCAATCCTGAATATGGGGTCAAGAAAAGTTATTACTTTTTAAATAATCAACAGGGCAAGATTGCTGCCATATCCTTACACCCTCACTGTAGCAAGGATTAAACAAATCCATGAAGAAACAGCAGAACAGGTTATAGAAGTTTTTAATATATTATAAATGATTTACACTGAACAAATGAATAGTGCCCTCTGAGTTGTGGGATCATGATTAAATCTTTTTCTACATTTTTATATATTCTGCTTGTTCCAAATTTTCCAAAACATGCATGAATTACTTTTATGAAATCTTTATGTATTTGGCATGCTTGTCCAATTAGTAAAAATATAGATAGACACCTAAGAGTCCATGTATATTATACCAGGCTGTCACCTTTTCATTTTTCAATATTAAATGAACAAAAAACCCAATGATACTAACATTATCTGTAGACGTTTTGTGACAGAATAAAACATTCTGCTTCCTCTAAACTTTACACCACCAACCCCACCACGGTCTGAGCCCTTTTTTCCAAAAGAATTTGTGTTAATAGACTAAAGCATTATTTAAGATTAATATTCAAAATGCTGATTTCCACAGGATTGCCAGGTATTAGATAAGGCAGCTTTCAGTATAATTCACTTAGATATACAGTAGCTAAAACGAGGGTAAATAAAGCTTTTAGACGATGCCATGAAATGAGAAAATTTCCTACAAATTAAAAAAATATTAATAACAAAAAAGTAGGACAGAGGATTGTTATCTTAGTAGAGAAGTAAAGCAATAGGGTTTTGGCAAGAGGCCCTAGAAGCAAGGCAAAAGTGTTAACTCCCAGGAGCTATGTGGAATCATCCTAGCTACTTATTCTATTTGATTACACACTCCTACTTTCCTACACACTTCAGAAGTGGCAACTGCCAGAACTCATATCTTATCTTGGGTTAGATCAGGTCCTCGATGCTTTTTAATTTATGTTTTAAAATATAAAATAAACCTCGGAAACTTGAAGGATCTTCTCATGTTCTAGGATATTTTTAGTTAGTGTTTTTAAAGTGCTCTCCAGAGAAATTCTTTTACATATGAAACTGCACTGCGAAGAAGGAGAAAAGAAAGAGAATTCAAGGCACATATACTAGAGGCAGTTATCAGAAACCCAAGTGTCAGTATGTTCCTACAAACTATTCAACAACCACAGACTCCACATTTTTTTTCTTTTTGTTTCTCGTTGTTGTTCCTTATGCTTGAGACATCACCTATGGTGACTCTTAACTTTCCTTATGACAAATCCATAGCTCTCTGCTTGCTTCTCAGCATATTCTGGTATAACACTGCCCACACCTCTACCCCCAGCTCTGACTCTGGATGTTTAACCTGACCCTTGAGGTCTCCTTCCTCTGAAGGTGTATCTCCTTAACAAGAGAACTGGTAATATATTTCAGGTTGACATGGTGACGGTACTTCAACATGTATGAGCCTTGATACCAACGATCAGACTCTACCATCACGCATGAGAGCTGATGCATTTACTTACACAACAGAAGTAAAATTTCATTAGAACACAGATTCAGATTTTAATACTCCCAGACATACCTACAGAAAGACCAAATCCCTGAATGTACTTATTCCTAAACATTAACACCTAATCTATGAAAACAGTGCAGTAATTTGTTAACTAGAGCTGTGTATTTACTGAGAAATATATTTTTCCCATTTGGTAGAAATCCAAAAAATTGAAACTATCAGATTGGGTTCCAAATATATTGAGACCTCTCTATCCTTTGGTTCCAAGATATTTCATACTGCTGAAAAGTTAGACTTTGAATTTTTCCAATTCCCCAGTAAAGAAAGAATTCCAGGGGTAATGAATTGTTAGGAAATGTGTGTCTGGGTCCACCTGCAGGCACAATGTTGGCCAACTTTGAGAGAAATAACTTTTTGATTGTCTCAAATAATCCCCAACTAACTCTCATCATGGTTCATGCTCCTTTCCATCTCCTGGGTCTGAGATCCTCCACTTAGAATTACTTCTCTGACTTAGGTCTCAAGGAGTCACCAAAAAAATGACATAGCATAGAATTTTAGAAATGGTGGGTATGACATAGAGCATCTAAGCCGCTCTTTATTTTGTCAGGTACAGAAGCTGAAGTCAAGAGAGGCAGTGTGACCTGTACAAGGTCACCAGGACAGGCAATGGTAAAGATTGCCCTAAAACTCTGATCTAAAGCTTCTAAATGGAGTGTTCTTGACGTATGTACAAGGACCTACCAGAGTTCCTGCCACAAAGGTCCTGTCCAGGGCCTCAACCAGCATAGACTGTTTCCATTGTATCACTATACGCATCACTATATGTCACTGGCGCTTAAAGTGTAATCCTTGGACTAACAGGATCGGTATCAACTGGGAACTTTTTATTAATGCAAATTCTCAGGCTCCCCCAGACCTAAATCAGAAACTCTGAGGGTGGGTCCTAGTAACCCATGTTTTAATAAAGCTTCCAGCTGACTCTTACACATAAGGAATTTTGAGAGCAACTGTTCCATACCAAGCTTTTCACCCTTACCTATCTCAGGATACTTATTTTCTATTTTCTTCAGAAGCCTGACACAACACAGCACTTATTTTCACTGAAACCTGATATGGATAGATCCATTTTTTTTCCCAATACTAATATGAAAAATCATTACCTGGGGCTCTTGGTTTAAAAGCAGATTCTGATTCAGTAGGTCTGGGATAGGGCTTGAGATTCTTCATTTCTAATAAATTCCCAGGTGATGTCAATGCCACTGGTCAGTGGACCACACTTTTAGGAGCAAGGAATATAGTTAACAAGCTTCAAGGTCAAAATTTGGGGCTAATTATTTTGGACTGAGGAAGGGTGAAAAGCGGGATATCACACCATTTATGTGCCCTTTCATAGAGTCAATACCAGTGACATCCTGGGGTCCTCTGTAAAAGGCACATAGATCAGTAGACCTTTATCCCTAACACTTCACCAGTTCTTGGGTACTTAGTTGCACAGTTTCAGCAGCGCTTTTAGAACAAAGCATAGGACTGAGGGGGGACTGAGGGACGGCCGCACTGCAGTAAAAACAGCAATCCAAGGGAGCAAGGCTCTGAGGGGCACTGTGGTGGGAGGGCTCTGGGTAGCCATGAGAGGGGTCATGAAGACAGACATGGGGCTAAACAAGGGAAGCTGGGAGGCACCGAAAACACATACAACTGACTTCAAAATTTTGAGAAGGCTCAGTCCAGGGCAGTGGTGCCGAGGAATGTCAATGAATTGTACACAATTTAGTCTGAGGGAGGGGCCTGATCATGTCTGGTGGGATACCTTCATCCTCACTAAGTGATTGGGCTTTTATCATAAAACCACCCCCTTGTCTTGATAGACAGTACTCTTAGACCTGCCTTTTTTTGTCTTCCTTCTTTTTTATACTAGTAATTTCATCAGAAAACTATTTTCTCCATGCTTGCCATTGAAGAAGAAACCCTAAGACAAATTTTTTTTAAATGCTGTGGGACTGTACACAGGCAACATACAACTGCCATGAATTATTCTGATTGATAACCCAGTGATGGGTGGGTGTGCCCTGTGATCGAATGCTCAGCAGCAGCATGACAGCACGGCAAGAGAAGTTTCCACTGCCTAAGGGCTGTTGGCAATAAGGGACTTTTCTTCTCTGATTTACAGGCCTGTATTCTGTCATCAGTTTTCACACTCCTCCTTGCTTCTGACTTGGACAACTGGACAGTTCCTGGCAGTTGCACAGTCCAAAGGTCAAATGGACAAGATGACTAAAACTGCATTCATGAGGGAGAAAGGCAGGACAGGTCCCTGACTCATATTCATGGTACAAATTAACGGCCAAATACTCTGTGGTTCACTTAGAGAAGATTCGAAGTCACTCAGGCCAAATATCACTGCTGCCCTGGCTGATCCCCTATAATGGATCTTAATACAATTATATCCCAGGGGATATTAAAAAGCACAGCCTCCACCATCCAAAGGAATAAGACTTCTAGTGCCAGGTCATTTCTAATATAGGTTGGGACGGAAGGAAAAAAAAAGTCACCTGTCTTATCCTCCAGGTGACTTTGATAAATAATTTCTTGGCACCTTAAACTTAGTTGAACTACACTATTCCTATTGCTATAAAACAAAGAAATGAGATGATCAAGACCAAAATATTCCCCTTCTTGGTGAACCCTGAAGTCATTCTCCCCAGCAATGGTTCAGCAGCTGACATTTATATCTACACTACATCTCAGGCCAAAAGAGCCTCTTTGCCTTTCCAAATATCCTGCCAGGCTCCACCAGGGAATTCTGGATGGTGTGGAAGATTCAGGAAGTGAATTGAGGCTGCCAGGAATCTTCATCCAGGTTAATCAGCTCTGTAGACTCTAGGAGCAAAGAAGCAAGCTGGCTGGCTGAGTGATGCAGATAAACAGATGGCTTGGGCACAAGTTAAATGAACTGCATATTGGCTTCCAAATTCTCCTGCATCTAAAGCCATCAAAACAACATTACTGCAGATTTCATCATCAACTTGATTTACATTTACCATCATGGGAGAGAGGAGGGACAATAAATTCAACACTTCGTTACCTTTTAAATGTGAAATTCCCTTTGACGATAGATATCAAAAAGAGTTAAGGGAACGAAATGTTAAAGACATTTGAGTATTTACTTAATTTTTTACATAATTCCAAATTCATATCTTTATGGTGATTGTAAGGAGTCCAATTTAAAAATTGCATAATTATTCAAGGCAAACAGGCCCCAACTTTTATATGAAATATTTTATGATACATTTACTAATAGGAAAAAAAAAAAGGATTGCATCCAGTTGCTTAAAGATTTCATTAACTTAGGAAACAAAAGAAGAATGTTATACTTTTCTGCCACTGATAATATGTGCTGTTTTCTTCCTAGAGAGTCCTATGATTTTAAGTGATCTGAATGAATCCACACATGAAGAATGAATTTAGGGTCATGATTCCTCATTAGATAAACTTAGGTCAAGTTGAAGCAGTGGGTGGCAGGGAGTCATAATTCTCAGTCGACACTGAGTTATACACAGGATCAGAAAACCATGATGATGAAAACTTTGTGATCTTTCACTGTCCCAGAAAAAAATGAAAAATATCTATTTGTTGGAATTTAAAAAATCACTTGATGAACAAATTTGAAAACAAAGTTTTATTTGGCTTAGTCTTCATGTATATCAGCTCTCATGTTGAAGCACAGAATAGTGGCAGGTACCATAACCAACATGAAAGGATCCAGCACTTGAATACATGCTGAGATATGTTGAAATTTGTAGGTCCTGATGACTCGCTATTTTTAGTACTAGAGAAATTATTTATGTCATTATAAAGGATTAACTTTGAGAGTTCAACACTACTTTTGAGAATCTGTGAAGGCTAGAGCAAAGTGTTTTTTAAAGAAAAATTAAAACAGCAATTTTAAGTAAAATGTTTTGTGGATCAGATAACCCACAGAGCAAATAAAAATCTTCGTGATTTTATGGAGTATGTTGTGTCAAAATAGATTCTACATAGCTAATGCATTACAGGAAAGCTAACAGCCTTCCTTGATTCCACTGAGTCTTCCACAAAATTTTGCTATATGCAATATATAATACTTTTTTGGGTGCTGGAGATACAAATGTATAGTAACATCTATTTTTGCCTACACAGTACACATCTTCCATTCTTTGCTTAAGAGCACCCCCCTGTTTCTATGGGGAACTGCTTCACTTCTACTCTGATCATCTAGAATGATGGAAACTATCACTGTTCTCCCCCCTCATGAATACAGAGCTGGACACACTTGACCCAAAGTAGGCCAACCAGAGCACCCACTTCCCCCGGAGGAAGTAACTGGTCTAGAGATGAGCATGTCTCCGGATAGATCAATCAAGAGCCCTGATGTTAGAAGGACACAACGCCTTGTGCAGCTTGTTACCATGGCCACCACCACATGGAAGCGTTTGAGAGAACAAAGCTGTCAATCACAGGTAAAAAGAAAAGAGACAGAGAGTGTTGAAGATATTCAAGTCCCACTGAACTGCTTGAAATTCCAAGAGCAGCTGAACATTCTATAACTTGTCCTTCAGCCCAGTGAGCTACCCTCATAGCTTTTCAAATAATTTCTCCTTGTGTTACACACTAAATCAACCCTTTAACAACACAGGTTTGAGCTGCACTGGTCCACTTCCAAGCAGATTTTTTTTCAGGAATGAATACAAATTTATACATGGATTTGCGACTACGTGGAGGGTTGGCACACCTAACCCCCATTTTGTTCAAGGGGCAATTGTAGTTTGAGCTGAACTTTTATCTCTTAAAACCAGAAAAGCTCTAGCTTCTTATACTGGGTGACCAAACACACCTGGTCTGTCCTCTGACATTACAGTCTAGTGGGAAAGAACATCAATCAAATGATAAGTACATCTGTGGTTTCAAGCTGTGTAAGTACTGTGAAGGGATGTGACACAGACTTTAACACTTCACATAGCATGTTCATCAGAAACCTTGAAAACGAACCCTACATCACTGGCTCAGCAATCTTCAAACCCCTTCAGTTTTGCAATCTGACTTGGGGCATAATTTCAGAAACCTTTTCAGAGAGAGCTGGGCTCAATCTGCTAGGATCAGGAACCCCAATGCTATGTTCTAATCAAGGGCTCACAGGCCAGGTCTAGCAGACAAAGAGAGATTGGTCACTTACTTTGCCTGACAGCCAGCTGTGGGTTCTGCAGGGAAACTGGTAGCAGCAAACAGTTCTGAGGGCTGAAGGAGCAATTATTGGCAATTAAAGAATTAAACGTTTATTCCACCTTTCCTGGAAGAACTTATATTTTAGGGGAACCGTATAGTATGTTTAACAAGAGAAAAGTTATTCTTTATTGAAGAATTGAAGGTAACTGACATGAAAGGAAAAACAGAACTAGAAAAGCACCATTGTGCAATCCCTTGCAACAGTCATCAATGGACAGAGGCATTAGATAAAAGAATGGGGAACATGACAATGGAGGGACTAGGTGTTACCACATGAACCAATGATCAATCTTAGCATCCTTAGAAGTGAGAAAACCAGAGACTGTGTGTGTCTCACAATGGGACACAACACAAAGCACATAGCCCTGGCTATAAAGTGTTCTTGTGGAAACAAATGAACCAGAGTAAAATCAAGCCTGTAGACATGTCTCATTTACTGGCAAGAGAGGAATAGAAGAGCAAGTTAAACATCACCACAAAGAAGCCAACAGACAAATCCAAAAAGAAAACATTCTAAAGAATGAACTCAGTTTCTGACACATGTCACCTGCAGAAGATAAAAAGGCAGGAGGAAGAGGACTACTCCAGATCAAAAGAGATTCAAGAAAAAGATCAACTAAATATTAATGTGTACTTTATTTGGGTCCTGACTCAACCAAACCAACTGTAAAATGACCTTCAGTGAGAACTGAAGAAATCTGATTGTAGAATAGTTATCAGAAGTTATCAAGGAATTATGATAGTTATGATAATAAGATTGTGGTTAGATTATGGTCCATAATTTTTAGAGAAGGATACTGATGTATGTAGGAGTGAAACAACATGTTTGTTTTTTAAATACTTCAGCAAAGGAAAATAAAGGGTAAATATTGCAAATGGGGCAAAATCTTGATAAATGATGAAACTGAGTGACAGGCAAAAAGATATTCATTGTTCTTTTCTATTTCATGTATATTTGAAAGTTTCCAAATGAATTTTTGAAGTTTTTCTCTTTGCAAAGAAAAATTCTCTCTCTCTTCAGGGAGCATACTATTGAGAATCACTGTGAGACAAAACACATATTGCAATTAAGCAACTTAAAAGTCAGTCAAGAGAAAACAAGAGGAGCCAGCTTTCAAAAATATCTCACTCAATAACAAAATGTGTTTAAGAGCAGAATATCAAAACAAGATACTGCACTGGCTCATGGTTATAAGTTTTTAAAATTTAGCCAGGAAGAAAGAAACTCTGCAGTAGCAAATTAAAAAAACTTATTTAGAACACTTGGAGATAGTTCATTTCCTGATTTTTTTTTTTAATTTTAATGAAAATAATTTTTTAACTTTATAAATTGGTCTCTATACAATTTCATTCACCACTTCTTTAGATTAATCAATCCAGATTTAGATACTTATTTACAAATATATTTTAAATATTTTAAAGACTGGATTTAAGAGAAATGTATTATCAAATCACAGTAATATTTACTACTTAGAATCTTAAAAATAGTTTTAAATACCTAGGATATGTTGATAAAAGGAATGGACATGAACAAAATGATTATCACTGAAGGCAAACACAGAATTTAATCAAGAAAGAAACTGCTATCTTTCCATACAAATCACATCAGATTTGAAATAAGTGATGTGGGGATTACATCAAAATCCAAGATAAACGTTGTCAACAATATTACAGCTACAAAAAGCCAATACAGGAGATTCTGCCCACCATTTTCCTTGAAATAAAATTTGAAAATTATAAGGAGTTATTTATTTAGCCAAAGGGAAATATTTTTTGCCCACAATGTTATGTAACACTGAAATTTACAATTAAAATATAACACTGCTCTATTCTTCAAAGTAAAGGTAGATGACTTTCTCCTCCATGACTTATAGACTACCTGCTTAAAGGGTGATTGGAAACCTTCTAGGTGTGTCCCCTGCTCCTGCCTTTCTGTAACCTCCCCTTGGATCATCTGGCATCATATACACAATTGTCCAGCTCTCAAAGAAGGCAAAAGGCTTCTTAAAAATCTTCTCATCTTTGAGGTAGAAAATAAACACTCAAAAAGGTTTCAAGCAATATCTCAAAAGAGGACATCAAACCTGACTAAAAATAAATTTGGCTTGAATCCCATCACTATCAGAAAAATAAGAAAAAAATTATGTTTTTAAGGCAGACATTGAAGAAAATGCAAATGATTCTGCTGTTTTGTCCTGAAATGTTCTTTTCTTACAAGGGGAGGGTTTTGTCACCCAACTGCTAATGAATAATAATGAAAATGACAAATTATCCCACAAGCCTAAAGTATGATGATGTTTGTTCCACTAGATATTGTTTCTTTACAGGGAAAAAAAGCCTGCTTTTCTTCAAAAATGTTTAAATGTTTTTTAATTTAAAAAATTTAAATTTTTTTAATTGAAAAAAATTTACTAAAGCTAAGCATTAAAATAAGAACCTCTGTCATGATTTTCTTTGCTGTAACTACATTATTAGAAAGGGGCTAGCTATCTGCAGGAGAGTTAAAAATACTAGATTTCATTGGGGGTAGGGTTTAATCACATAAGTTAAAACTTCCTATAATCTTCAGGAGTGAGTAGAATTAGAAAATCTTCCAAACCTTCTCTCCTCCTCTTCCCATTTGTTCCATCCCATAGGAGAAAGTGACACTAATCTAGTTTCTGGGACTGTTGCTGATATGATCCCTATCAGAGCATAGTGACTAGGGGCTAGGGGGCAGGGCAAACTGCTTCCGGCTGCTGTAGCTGCTCTCTGCTCTAATTTGCAGTGAAGCATCTCCAAAGAACTGCCTGAGATGTGGTCTCCTCCTCCCACATTCTCTTTTCAATCCCTTCCAAACATGCTTCCAATTCTCCACCATGCCCCTGAGACCACAAGGTCACCAGTTGCCTCAGTGTCGCCAAATCCAGTGATCATTTCCATCCTTCATTCACTCAAACCTCAATAGTCTCTGACTATTTCTCACACTTTAGTGAGTGAACCATCTTCTCTGAGTATCCCTGAGGCCACACTCTCCTGGCTCTTGTCCTACCTCACTGGCCATTCCTGCTCAGGTCCCTGTACTGGTTCCTGCTCCCTTGCTCCCCCTCTAAATACTAATTTTCCTATTGGGAACAAGGCATGAAGAAAGTAGGATTGATGAGAAATTACATTCCTCCCATTCACTCAGCATGTCTTCTTTTTGTCTCTCTCTTTCCACTACCCTTGCTCTAACTGTGAGACCTAAAAACGTTTTAGAATTTCTTTCACTATTTTATTGAGTTTTAGACCATTGAGATCACCTATGGTCTGTAGATTAGAGTATACTATATAGGTGATGTCACCATACATTAACAATTTCTTAGGTGGAGGCAGAAAAAAACTCTCTGAAATTATTATAATCCCAAAGGATAATGAAGAAAATAAAACAGTCTGTGCCTGGGGAATATTATTTCTATGAATTATCTTTGGTCAGAGACTCAGAGAAGAATGGGACCATTTAAAAGTCCAGAAGAAATGGATAAATTCCTAGGAACATGTAGCCTATGAAAAAAGCATCATAAAGAAATAGAAAATCTGATCAATAATGAGTAAAGAGATTGAATCAGTAATCCAAAACCTCCCAACTAAGCGAAGTCCAGGGCCAGACGTTTTCACTAATGATTTCTACCAAACATTTAAAGAAGAATGAACTCCAATCCTTCTCAAACTCTTCCAAAAAACAGAAGAGGAGGGCACACTCCCAAACTCATTTTAGGAGGCCAGCATTACCCTGATAAAAAAACCAGAAAAGGATGCTACAAGAAAAGAAAGTTGCAGGCCAATATTCCTCATGAACCAAGAAACAAAAATTCTTAACAAAATATTATTGAACCCAATTCAACAGCACATTATAAGGATCATATACCATGATCAAGTGGGATGTATCCCTTGGATGCAAGGATGGTTCAACATACACAAATCGGTAATTATGATACATCACATTAACAAAATGAAGGATAAAAATAGTACAATTATCTCAATAAATGCAGATAAAGTGTTTAACAAAATTTGACATTTCATGATAAAAAAACTCTCAACAAATTGGGTATAGAAGGGCCATACCTCAACATAATAAAAGCCATATATGACAAGCACACAGCTAACATCATACTCAATATTGAAAAGTTAAAATCTTTCCCTCTAAGATCAGGAAAAAGACCAAAATGCCCTCTCTTGCCACTTTTTTTCAACATAGTACTGGAAGTCCTATCCAAAGCAATTAAGCAAGAAAAAGAAAAGTCATGCATCCAAATCAAAAAGGAAGAACTAAAATTTTCTGTTTGCAGATGACATGATTATAGATATAGATATATTTAAAACCTAAATTCTCTACCAAAAAGCTGTTAGAACTGATAGATGAACTCAGTAAAGTTGCAGAAACAAAGTCAACATGCAAAAATCAGTTGCATTTCTATACACTAGCAACCAACTATCTGAAAAATAAATTAGGAAAAGCCATTTATAATAGCATTAAAAAAGAAAATACTTAGGAATAAATTTAACCAAGGAGGTGAAAGATTTGTACACTGAAACCTGTAAAACCTATGATGAAAGAAATTAAAGGAAACACAAATAAATGGAAAGATATTTTGCAATCATGAACTGTAATAATTAATATTACAGACTTGTCCACAATACCCAAAGTGATCTACAGATTCAATGCAATCTTTATCAAATTTCCAATGGCTTTTTTCACATAAATAGAGAAAACAATCCTAACACTCTTATGGAATCACAAAAGACCCTGAATAGCTTAACGAATCTTGAGCAAGAAGAGCAAAGTTAGGGGCATCATGCTTCCTAATTTCAAACTATATTACAAAACTATAGTAATCAAATCAATATGGTATTGGAATAAAAGCAGACACATAGATCAATGAAACAGAAGAGAGAGCCCAAAGATAAACCCATGCATATACAGTCAATTAATTTATAACAAAGGTGTCAAGAATACACAATGAGGAAAAGAAAGTCTCTTCAATAAATGGTGCTGGGAAAATTGTGCAGTCGTATGCAAAAGAATGAAATTGGACCCCTATCTCACACCATACACAAAAATCAGTTCAAAACAGATTGAGGAATATAACAAAAGACCTTAAACCATAAAACTACTAGAAGAAAACATAGGAGGTAACCCCTTGATAGTGGCCTTGGTGCTGACTTTTTGGATTTGGCACCAAAAGCACAAGCAGCAAAAGCAAAAATAAACAAGTGGGAATACATCCAACTAAAAAGTTTGTGCACAGCAAAGGAAACAATTAACAGAATGAAAATGCAATCTACAGATGGGAGAAAATATTAGTAAACTATGTAATAAAGGGTTAACATCCAGTTGTATAAGGAACTCAACTCAGTAATAAAAAAAATACAAATAACCCAATATGACAAAATACCTGAATAGATATTTTTCCAAAGAAGACTTACAGTTGACTAATAGGTATGTGAAAATATGTTCAACATCACTAAGCATCAGGAAAGTACAAATCAAAACGTACACCAGTCAGGATGCCTATTATTAAAAAGACAAACGTTGATGAGGTAATGGAGAAAAAGGAACCCTAGTACACTGTTGGTGGGAATATAAATTGGTATAACCGCTGTGGAAAACAAAGAGGAGGTTCTTCAAAACTTAAAACTGTAACTACCATATGATTCAGCAACCCCACTTCTGCATATATATCCAAAGGAAATTAAATAACCATCTGGAAGAATAGTTATACTATTCCCACATACTCCCATGTTTACTGCAGCATTATTCAAAATAGCCAAGGTATGGTAACAACCTAAAGGTCTAACAATTGATGAAAAGGCAAAGAAATTGTAGTATATGTATACAATAAAATATTATTTGGCCTTAAAAAAGAAGGAAAACCTGCCATTTGCAACAACATGGATAAAACTGGAGGGCACAATGCTAACTGAAATAAAGCAGACAGAGAAAGAAAAATACTGCATTTTCATATCTTTTATATGTGGAATCTTAAAAAAAAAAAAAAAAGGAAAAGGTGAACTCATAGAAATAGAATGGTGGTGGCCAGGGGCTGGGGAGGAGAGTGGGAGAAATGGGGAGAGACTGGCAAGATGGTGCAAAACATTTAACTGTAACATGAATAAATTCTGAGGCCCTAATGTATAGTATAGTGACTATAGTAATAATACTGTATTATATACTTGAAGTTTGCTAAGAAAGTAGATCTTAAGCATTTTCACTAAGGAAAAAAAAGGTGACTGTGAGTTGATAGGTGTGTTAATTAACTTGATTATGGGAATTCTTTCCTTTCACAATGTATGTGTGTATATTATCACATTGTACACTTTAAATATATTACAGTTTTGTCAATTTTGCCTCAATAAATCTGGAAAAATGCTTGTTCATGAATATTCATGTTTTATTTGTAATAACAAAAACAAAACAGTAAGCAATGCCAATGTCCATCAACAAGTGAATAGTTAAGCAAATTGTGGTATAACCATACAATGAAAAACATTTTAGCAACAGAAAAGAACAGCTGTCACACCCAACAGCCAGGATGAAACTCAAAATAATCATGCAGCGTATGGGTAGAAGGAGCCAGAGAAAAGAATGATGCATACAGTATTATTCCATTCATAAAATACTCTACAATATGCAAACCAATCTCAAGAGACAGAAAGCAGATCAAGGTTTTTCAGGGATGGGGATAGGTATTGAGGTTAAAAGTGTATATGACAACTTTGTGCGGATATCAATATTTTCAAAATCTAGTAAAGCAACTATACTCTAATAAAAATTAATAAAAAATATTTTCATTATCTTGATTACAGTGATAGCTTTATGGGTGTACACATGGGTCAAAATGTATCAAATTGTATACCTCATACATAAGCAATTTAGTGTATATAAATAATACTTCATAAAGCCCCATAAAAAAAAATTAGAGTTAGGCTTCAAAGGAAAGATGTTGAGAATGATATAGTAAAGGGAATTCAGGCAACCTAACTTTAGTGTCTTGCCCAGAGTTAAATGTTAGATTTGAGAAGAAAACATCCTGGTATTCTCAGTCAAGTATAAATCAGCAGAATTTGTTTGAACAAGGGATAATTTTTACAAACCCAAAACTGAACAGAAAGCTGAATTAGTGGCCACAAGGTGTCCCACGACAACAAATGCCACTCTGCACAGATGGGAGAAGAACTCCTTCAATATATCCTTCCAGTGATTGGTCTAGATACAGTCATTTGGCCCCCATCTTGGTGACCAAGAAAGCCTTAACATTTCCTTCTGCTTCACTAAACATCAGTCCACCTGGATTCAAATCCCTATGGGGCCACGTACTAGCTGAGTTACCTTGGGGATAAGTTACAACTATCTGTGACTTAGTTTCCTCATCTGAGAAAATGATAATAGCACCCAAGTCATATAGTTGTGTGTTAATACGTGTAACACAGATTAATACATGTAAGGTGCTAAAACCATCTATTATTATTTTCATTGTCATTCGCATTTTAAAGATGAGAAACTAAACTTCAAACAGGTGAAATAAGTCATAAGTAGATCTAAGAACTGAGGATAAGATTCAGGTCCTCACTACTAAGTCAGCATTCTTTCCCATACAACACACAGATTCCCTGCCAACAAAATATATTTGCACTCTGCAGGAGTTCACGCTGCTGATCAAATAAAAGCAGGCAAAACTACTCACCACTTAACAAGCTGGCAAACCAAAACCTGGCAAATTTAATCTCTGTGCTTACTGGGAAGATCCTGCACCCAGCTGACAGAGACCTTGTCTAAGAATGATTGGAAACCATAACTAGACTGGAACCCCTAACTAGATTGGAACAAGGAGAGGGAAAAACAAGATTGGTGATTACAGACTCCTGAAGTGAGCCTGGAGCTAGGCAAAACTGGTCCTTGACAGTTGATAAAGAGGGAGAGAGAGGTCACAAGTTAATTTAAGTGTATTGTCTCTCCTGGAAAGCAGAAGAGGCTTCCTTTCAATTTAACTCCTGTTTTTGGTAATAAAACTCACAGGCTGGATCCCTCCATGCCGAACCTTCCCAGGATACTATGTCACCAGAGCACATGATGTGACCTGATACAGTCATCACTGGAAAAAACAAACTAAAACCCACCTCTTTTTACCCCTCAAGTTTATTTTGCCTCCAGATATTCAAGAACTCAAAATTAAAATAATCTGAGCCTCTGACTTGAATTTTAACTTCCTATGTGTCTATCAGCCTTTCCAAAGGAACTCAATCTGCTGTTTGGAGTACTAATGCTCTTTCAGGTGCCAGAGAAGAAACTGCGGATGAATAAATCATGTAACGCAGTTCTCTCATTGCATTTCCTTGAGCATATTAGAGGCCTCACATCACCTCATTTGCCTTTCATGGGTCAAATTCTACACAAAAAAAAGCAAGAGCCTTGAAATATTTAGCGTTGGAAGAAATACCTTCTAGCTTCCCCTGCACTCCAAAGCTGAAGATCATCTTCTTTCTCGATTCTTGCCTCTGGTGACCAGTGTGTGCTCCCCCTACTCAGTAAGTTTCCCACTGGGCATTCACGAGCCCACCTCTCCCTGTCTCCCCTCTCAGTGCTCTCAATCTCCCACTCATTCATTTGTCTCTGAGAAAATGGGTCGCCAGCATTTACCAAGGTCGCTCTGGACCCACCTCTCGCCACACACTCTCACAATAATGCTGATTATAGGACTCCCACACACACGAGCCAGGCAGGTAGAGAATACTTCTGAGAATGCCTTTGTGGAAGACCTCTGGAATCCAGCATTTATTCTGTGGACAAAAAACAAAGTTGCCTGCCACTTCAGTAAACAAAGAATGTTGCCTACCATTCCAATAAACAACATCTTATGCCCACCATCAAGCCATCAGCCACTGTAGCTGCCCCAAAATGGTGCACCCTGAGGGGAATTCAGGGTGGAGAAAAACAGGAGAGTGGCCCTAGGTAGTTATGTTGCAGATCAAAGGGATAATTTCAGTGAGCTCAGATTCCTGCATCTTCCCATACATAGAAAAGCACTAAAATCGTTAACTTGAGATATCTTGTTTTTGTGATTAGCAGTAATCTTTTGATATTCAACTACATGTTTGTGGGTTTTTTTCCAGCAAAAATTCCTATAAATCCCGACTCCTCCCTAACCTCTTTGGAACAGTTCCTCAGAGCTTGCTTTTTTTTTTTTTTTTTTTTTGAATTTTTGAATTTTATTTTATTTTTTTATACAGTAGGTTCTTATTAGTTGTCCATTTTATACATATTAGTGTATACATGTCAATCCCAATCTCCCAATTCATCCCACAACCACCCCCGCGGCCACTTTCCTCCCTTGGTGTCCATACGTTTATTCCCCCAGAGCTTTCTGAGAGGCTGATTTCCTAGGCCATAGTCATCAGTAACATCCCCAAGTAAAATATAATTCTCAGCTTTTAGGCTGTGCATTTTTTCTTTTTTTTTTTTTCTTTTCTTCTTTTTTTTAAAACAAAGCAATCCCTCCAGAACATTCTTCTTTTTTATTATTAATTAATTAATTTATTTATTTATGACTGTGTTGAGTCTTCGTTTCTGTGCGAGGGCTTTCTCCAGTTGTGGCAAGTGGGGACCACTCTTCATCACGGTGCGCGGGCCTCTCACTATCGCGGCCTCTCTTGTTGAGCAGCACAGGCTCCAGACGCGCAGGCTCAGTAATTGTGGCGCACGGGCCCAGTTGCTCCGTGGCATGTGGGATCTTCCCAGACCAGGGCTCGAACCTGTGTCCCCTGCATTGGCAGGCAGATTCTCAACCACTGCGCCACCAGGGAAGCCCTGTTTTTTCTTTTTTTTCGGTCAACAATTTCATTGGCTAAGAGCTTGTATCTAACTTGATTAAGGGCAACAATTCATGGCAAATATTCCAACTGAACTTGAAAGCTCAGTTTAATATAAGCATCAATGTTCTTTTTCTTCCAAATGTTGGGGCAGTTTGAGAACCCATGTGATGATAAGCTCAAAACATCTGCTTTTCACTTTTAATAGCCATACCCAGTTAGCCAATATGATAAAACCCCCATCTCAAAAAAAAAGGGATCAGAAATGAAATGCACAGAAAAAAGAGGATAAAAGACAATCCATCAGATGTGCTTCCCATGAAAAGAGGAGTCAACTCTTTTTGACAAAGGAGTTACTCCAAGGGAATGAATTAGTGAATAACAATATTTCGCAAAGCCTTTTTATTTCTTTGAAGCACGTTTACCAATACCTCATTCTTCCTCATAAAGCAGGTAGAACAGCACTGTTAACTCATTTGTCAGATGAAAACACAGCACCAGAGGGGTTCATTAACTTGCCGGAGTTCACACAAAAACAGAACTGGCACTCAGGGTCTCTTAGCTCACAGGAAAATAACCTGAACTAAGACATCTTTTCCTCTTCAAGGAAATTCTCTTTAGATACTAAAGGCCAACAGGTTGGAACTCTGCCAATCTTGGACCTGAATTTCATCTCGACATGAGCTTCAAACCTCTGAGCTTCCTGAGAGACTCTGGCACTTGTTCCATGTTCTGGGGCTCAGTTTCCACTGTCCTCTCTGGGAGAGGAGGAAGGTCTTGTGGAGGAGTGTCTTCATTCAGAATTCTTCTCAAAGCTTCTGCTCATTTGTATTATACAACTGGTGAATTCAAAAGGATACTAATGGGCCAGGAGTAGGTCTATTCTTCCTTTCTGAAGTAGTTAGAACAGGTATTTTACTTTCTCATCAGATAAACTAAGGCAGAACCTGCCTTTCCTCTCCCCATCAGCTGTTTCTTTTTAATTAGAAAAATAATAATTTAAGATATTTATATCAAGTTTAGAGGCTTTCTCATCAATCCTGATGAAACCAAGAGTTTATGGGAATATTTCAATTCCACTCATGATGCTAATTAGTGACTTGGTTCAGAAAAGGGAATGAAAATAATGATCTTAAAGAAATCTAAATGAGGAAATAGGAGTTTAAAATCACTGCATTTATTTCTGTCACCTTCCAAAAATAATTTAAACAATATTACAAAAATACACATAATAAGCTAAAATAAGAGTTGGAAGACACAATCAAGAACTGAAACTACTGGATTGTTTAAAACAGAAACTGTCATCTGCCATGCCAACGACTAGACCATTGCTCTTTAAAAAAGAAGAAAAACAGGCACTATAGTAGAGTTAGGGTTAAATTCAGCTTTTAAAAAATTCCCCAGACATTTTATCATAAGTTAAAAAGATTTGAAAAGTAGGAAAAGAAACAAGTTTCTCCTTTTTGCCTTTTCTTCATTTCTGCTTCTTAACCTAAAGGAATTTTTCTTTCCCTCAACTGTCTGATTTTTTTACTTTTCCAAATAATGTGGCACTTTTTAATATTTAAGGCAATTTTTTGTTGCCTTTCCCAAAAGGGCTTTTCCTGACAGAAGCATGGGGAAATGGAAGGGTGCTGCAGTAGGATGCAGGAGAGTTGGGTTTAGGCCCAGAATGCGTCCTTAAACTCACATTTGATCTGGGAGAAGTCACTTCACCTGCCTGGTTTCAATTTCCTCATTTATAAAATAAAGAGAAAGAAGCAGATGAACTGTCAGATCTTTTCCAGCACCAGCATTCTGTGTTTACTAAGGCAAACTTCTGCCGCTGCTCTTTTCTGGAACGCTATGGCAAGTGTGTGCTCAGTGTAGGCATGAAAATTTTCTCAATGCCCTGGAATTTGAAATAACTTTCCAAGTGACACACATAGGTTAGGCTACCATTTGCAACTATGACCATGATACTAGGAAAACTGCTCTCAGGTAATTAAGTTGTCCCAACATTATCATTGCATTTCAAATAGGAGATACTTCTTGTTTTCTCTCATCTCTATTCCTTCTTTTCCATCAACTACTATTGATCCTGATTCCGGACAAGTCAGGATTAGATAAGAAACATACACAACACCGTGGAAATAGATAATTGGGGTGGGGGTGGGGAGACAGAAAGAGAGATCTCTGCAAGGCAACTAACTGATACTATTGTTATATAACCTAGAAGGGTGTCACATAGCTTCTGGCAATGCAAACAGTTTTCCAGAGTTCCAGCACCTTCTGATTATGTCCTATGTGATTTACATATATGGATTCACAAGAGGTGTCAGCATTTATTGCTTTAAACCATGCCAGTCACAGTTTTTTATAACATACCAAATTTTTATCCTTAGTATGCCATTAAAGTCCATTTCTGATCTCTGAAGGCAATTTTCACAGCCAGTTTTCTTCTCAGCAATCAACTAAAATTCTCCCTCTAATGACCCTATTTCTGCAAAATAAACAATCTAAATTTAATTGCTTGGAACCACTGCCTATTGGAGAGTTTTATGGATTTTTATTAAATATCCACATGTGATATGTGTAATGTGTGTCATGGGACAAAGTCCTGATTATGGTGCCTGCTGCCCCCATACATCTTTTGAGGGTTTCACATAGTTCTACTTCAATCCAGAGACTTGTGCTGTGGTGTCAATGGCCCAAAACAGATGAACCCAGTTACTGGTGAACCAGTAACTTCCTAATACCATGAACACTCTGTTAAAATAAAGGAAATTTGAGACTTCTTGATTTAAAAAGCAGATAAAAGGAATCTTTTTTTCTTCCTTCATCCATTTATTAAAATATCCATAGAAGCCTGAGGGATGCAAAACAGAGCAGCACAGGTAATATTAAACAGCTGCTTGCAATACACCTGGAGGAATTTTGACTAAGAAAAGGGAGAGAACATATCTGAATTACAAGAGTTAGAAAAAGACATGGAAAATTTCTACCCAACAGCGTGGCAGACCCTTATTTCAGACACACAGGATTTCTCTGATCTAAAGGAGTGACCTAACTACTGCCCAAATCAGCTTGAGTCAGACGAAAGCATTTCTTGTCCCTACTACCCTCATCAGTGCTTCTTTCACTGCACCTACTTGATGAACATCCAACTTGATGAATGTAACGCCTATTTGGTTGTGGAAGGAGCAGGCAGACCCCACATCTTGAGGAAGAGCTTGGTGATAGGAAGGGGCAGAAGTAGAGATCTGTGAAAGCACTGCCTTCTGAGAGCCTGGTGTGTGCTGGTAATGAGACAGGAGATAGCTGGGCCCCAGGCTGAGCAACTGGAACTTGTCTCCTGTTACTTCAAGATAAAGATAACAGCAGGGGCAGAGCTCTGCTTGAGTAAAAGATAAGGAAGCCACATTTTTCTTGGGATCAAGGAGACCTCCCAGACCACACATGTGCATTAAAGATCCTCAGGAGCCAGGGAAGGGAAAGGGTGCCAGCCCGTACTATGTCCTGCCAACCTCCCAGTAACCCTCGTGCTAGAATCCATCTTCTAGATGAGTGTGCACATCGAGAAAGGCCCTGAAAGATGAGTGTGCACATCGAGAAAGGCCCTGAGTCAGACCAGATTTGAACAACGAGCAAGATGATTGGCCAGAAGAAACCCAGAAAACTGCCCCCAAATAAGCAATTTAAGCTACCCCAAAAGTGCAGCTCACTCTGAGCCCACCAGTGTCCTTTCACACGTACTTAGCTTCTAATAAATGCTTTACAAGCTTCACTACCTTCTGTCTCTTTGCTGAATTCTTTCCTCAAAGAAGACAAGGACCGTGGTCCTGTTTCAAGCCCACTGGTCCTCGTGGTCTAGAGGTTAGGATTCGGCACTCTCATTGCCACAGCCCGGGTTCGATTCCCGGTCAGGGAACTAAGACCCCACTTCAAGCCACCACACCCCATGGCCCCCAGAGATCATTCATGACCAGGAGAAAAGGATCAAGTGTGTCCTCTTATGAACAGTCTAATAGCAACAGAAAAGTAGAAAGCAGGAGGAAGAAAATATCCCTCCTCAGTCTAGCAGAATCACCCCAGGAAAAGGGCCAGGAATTTGGCATGGAGCTATGAACACCAATCTGTTCTTCAGGTTAACACCTTAGTGGGGCTGTGTTAATTCACAGATGAAAAGGCAGGAAGGGTAAGGCAAACCTAACCATTTGGTCTGTTAACAAATACTTACCTCTTTACATAAGCCTGGATAGGATAGGAACAAGGATTTCAGAAACAGTCAATGTGGGGTTATATAGAGATTCTACAACTTAAATGAGGACACAACACCCAATAAAGAGAAGAAAAGCTTTCTTCTGAAAATATATTCTGGGCAAGATGATAAAAAAAAAATGTCAAGAGAACTTACATTATAGAAAAGCTAACTAGAACCAAGATAGAGGCAGAAATGAAAAGGAAGTTGGATAGGATTAAGAATGACTATAAAATTTAAATGCAACATTAGAATTAAGATCAGCAGGCAAAGCAATAAAAAGTGTATTTTACATTGCTGAAAATACAGTTATATGGAAGAGAAACTTTAAACCTCTCAGAATGCAGACACAGTGACATCTGAAATTTTGAGAGAAAAACAACTTAAATGAAGAGAGAATGAAGAGTCAGCCTAGATCTTACTGATATTTTTTTCAAAAATATAGCTGCAAAGCATTACATGCCACATATTCCTTTTGTTAATAATCTTATTTTGACCTCTCTTTTTTTAATGTTTTTCAGATGTCCCTTTTTTCAAAAGCTAATGGATTTAGCACTTACTCTAAAGCCGTATGTTCTTCTAACTACTATTAAAGGTATCTGCATGATAAGAAAATATCTCCTATTCTTTTGCTGCAGCAGAAAAAGTAAATTATTCCACATCATCAGCTTTCCTTGCAAAAGGAGTTTTATGAAACACCTAGAATTCAGATATAATTGCTATCTAGAGAGAGCAACTACCTTAAACCTCTGAAGTGTCTATAATTATGATTAATCATATTATTTACCAATGACTGTGCCTAGGTAATAATATTAACATCTCTGCTACCTCAAATGTAAACTACAAATATGTTATATGAAAGGTAAGATAAAATACACCAACTCTGGTAGATTTCTCAAAGTTTCTTAGAGTTTTATTACCATTTCTGTTAACAGATAACATCTGGGGGAAAAAAGAACAAAAGTAGTAGTCAAAGTTTACAACACTTGCTTGAGCTAAAAAGGACAAACAATAATTTGGAAGAGTTCTATCAATGCCATACAATATTGTTTATTAAAATTAACCAAGATATAAACATACCTACATACAATATTGATATGTCAAGCACCAAGAAAAAAAAGGAGCAAAGCATGAAAAAATGTATTTTCGATGGAAGAAGTTTCTCAAGAAACTGTGCTTTCTTATATACTATGAAGGACAGAGACAATAAAGAAATATTTATCTAAAGGTAATCCTTACACCTAATAATTTTGAGTAGTTAAGCTATAGTCAATGTAAGAAAGCAATAGTAAATCTTTCTCAGCTAATCAAATACTCAAACCATTACACTAATTTACCCTTACACACACACACACACACAGGGATACCCAATTGCATGATATAAGAATAAGAATTTTAAATAAAAACCTGAAGAAGTGATGTTTTAAATACCACTTTATAACAGCACTGAACACAGTTATTTCTTTATGGTCAGATTAGCAAAGAATGTATACAAAATAATTAAAAGGTGTCTACAATAAGATAGGTTGAAAACAATAATTTAAGTCTAAAAGTCAGATTATAATAAGATAAATGGGATTAGATCAAAATGGAGGAAATTTCTTCAACCTGTAATATGGTAATATAGTTGTATTAGCTATGACTTCATTGTTAATACTAACAAACAGAGACATTATATTTTAGTGTATTTTTTGAAACCAAAATTTGCATTTTAGAGTAGGGTCACAGCTTTCAAATTACTAGAAAAAAGAACAGCAGAGTTTAAACCAAGTTTGTAAATGTACACATAGAAAAAGACCCAATATTAGCTTTGACAGTAAGTGTAACAGTTTAAACTAGTATCTTCTTACTCTTCCCACTGCTCTCTCCAAGCAAAGAGCCCCATTTCTAATTACCAATTTCTGTCAATGACACCACTATTCTTTTAATAAGCAATTACATTAGAAACCTTAGGATAGTTTATGATCCACCCCTAAATCTAATAAGGTACCAAAGCACGTGAATTTTTCCTTAGAGATAGCTCTTGAATTTGTCTTTTCCATTCCACCTATGATTAAGGTTACTAAATTTCTCATCCTGTTTGATTCTAAGCTTCCTCTGTTTCATCCTACGTATTAGATAACTCTAAAATTCTGTTTCAGTCAGACTATAACCCTGCTGAAGAATTTATAATGTCAAAAACATTCTACTCCAAAAGAACTGACTGTCTTACTGTCCCTAAATGTCACTTTCTTTATAACTTCCACCCATTGGTATATGGCATTTTGCCAAGACTGCCTTCCCACCTATCCCCCTTCCAACGATCCAAGTTTTATCTTTTTGCCAAGACTTACTCAGATACCACCTCCTCCATGAATTCTCCACTCAATCCAGTAGGTCTTTGAATTTATATAGGATTTGTACCATCCATACTGCTTATTGACACTTTTAACATAATGTCATGCACAGGTTTTATTTCTTAAAGCACATACATCTCTATTCACTTGCTAGCAGGTATTATAAGGTCCTTGTGAAGTACTGAGACACATTTGTTTTCCAGTATTTTTCACGTAGTAGTTTCTCAACAAATCATATGGAACTGATAAAACGAGAGGATGAAAGCATTACCCATGCTTATTGCCTTGTGCTTCGTGCTTTTCAAGTCACTGGAGTGGTTCTCAACATAGTGTGAACTCTCTAAAACCTTCACTTGGAAATGCAGTTTGGGATTTAATCCTGGATCTTGTGGTGGTTCTCAACTATGTTAATTTTCTCATTTAAAGTCTATGTCATACCTATAGGAAAAAAATTAAATTCATGCAGCTGCAAGAAACAGTAAACCCAACCAACTACGGCCAAGTGAGGAAGAGGATTATTCCTATTATGCAAAACATCCAGAAATTGGCCCTCAGTGGCTGACGTAATGACTCCCCGACTCCACCAGGGACTCAAGCTCCTTCTATATCTGTCCCTTCATCTTCAGCCTGAGCATTTCCTCCTTGTAGAGAGATAAGGTGGCTGCTGCCTCCTGGCAGGAAGGTATTGAAGGGCAAAAGGCCTGAGGCTATTGTCAGCCAGGCCTGCCCCTTTTTGGAATTTTTCCCAGAAGCCCTACCCTTTCAAGTTTATCTCAGGGGACAGAGTTGCATTACAAGGTATTTAACCTCAGACCTCCCTAAAAAGTAATTTGGAAGAATGGAAAATTAGGCATTGGGTAGATAGCTAGAAATATCTGTCCTAGGTCGTAATAAAGAAAAGAAGCATTAGTAACCTCATTCTACACATTTTTTTTTTTTTTTTTTTAAAGATTTTTTTTTTTTTTTTTATAGCTACTTTATTTATTTATTTTATTTTTTATTTTTGGCTGTGTTGGGTCTTCGGTTCATGCGAGGGCTTTCTCTAGTTGAGGCAAGTGGGGGCCACTCTTCATCGCGGTGCGGGGACCGCTCTTCATCGCGGTGCGCGGGCCTTTCACTATCGCGGCCCCTCCCGTTGCGGGGCACAGGCTCCAGACGCGCAGGCTCAGTAGCTGTGGCTCACGGGCCCAGCTGCTCCGCGGCATGTGGGATCTTCCCAGACCAGGGCTCGAACCCGTGTCCCCTGCATTAGCAGGCAGACTCTCAACCACTGCGCCACCAGGGAAGCCCTCTACACATTTTTAAATATTTTATTTTGACATAATTTCAGACTTTGAGAAATTTTACTAGTCAAAAGAATTCCCAGATACCTTCACCCAGGTTCCCTACTACAGTTGTTTCTCTCAGATGTTACTGGAAATGCTGCTAGCGCTTCCCAGTTAAGGAGGATGCTAGCCTCGGGAGTAGGATATGTATATACATTTTTTATTTGAATCTGTAACAAAAAAAAAAAAGTATACATCAGTTCCTATTTGCTTGAGTGCATTTTATCAGTAATATGTTTTGAAATCTTAACAGATTTAACAGATTTAACAATTTGAAATTTCTAGTATCAGTGGAGACAATCCTTTGTTTTTTCCTTAGACATATTATTTAGGTATATTATTTAGCTATATATTAATGGGCTTCCAAATACTGAACTAACCTCACATTCCTAAAATAAACTCCGGTCATTGTGTATTTGTTTCCTTATAGTAGCACTCGATTCTGTTCACCGTGTATTATTTTGAACTTTTGCATCAATATTCATTGATGATATTGGTTCATAAATTTTTTGTACTATCTTTATCAAATTTATGTGTCAATGTTATACTTGCTTCATTAAAACATTAGCAAGTCTTCCTTCATTTTCAATGCTCTGGAATAATGCATAAAGCATTGGGACCATCTACTCTTTGAACTTTGCTGTGAATTCTCACCTGAACATGGTACTTTTTGTGAGGTAGTATCTTGATAACTTTCTCAGTTTCTTCTAGGGCAATTTGTTTGAGTAAACATTCTATCTTTAATTGGGTCAGTTTGGTAAACTTTTATCTCCCTAGGAAATTATCTACTTCATCTCCATTTTCAAATGTATTACTTAGGGTTTTTTGCAAAATAGTCTGATGATATTTTAAAATTTTTTCCAACTCACTTGGGCCATTTCTCCCTTTCCATTTCTTATTTTGTATATTTGAGATTTGTCCCTTTGTTTCTTGATCATGGTATCTATAGGTTTGACTATGTTGTTAATGTTTTCATATTACCAGGAGCTTGTTTAACTAGATCTGTTTTTCTATTGTCCTCTTTAATTTTTGCTTTCATCATTATTAGACCTTTCCTTGTGCTCTCACCTGGTTTACGCAGAGGTTTTTTTCTAACTTTTGTGCTTGTAATTTCATTTTTCTATTCTTTCACTTTTATGATAAAGGTATTTTGTGCTGCTGATTTCCCTGTTATCACTGCTTTAAACATGTCACTGTTTGAATGTTTTCATTTTTTTAAAACTACATATTTTTTAATTACATAAAATGACAAATTTTATAATTATGTAATTTTTTAGAAGTTATAAAATTTTATATTTCCCTTTCAAGAGCTGTATAACAAAAAGTTAAGTATCCAGTTAAGTATCCAGTTAAGCAAGTACTTTGGGGTTTTTTTTAAATAATAATTTCTAGTTTTAGTCCATTGTAATCTAATAGTGTTATTTGTAATATTTAATATTTCTACTGTTGCTTTCTTTGTTATCTAATGTTTTTAGCGTTTCACCTGTGCTTCAGAGAAACATGTATCATCTATATTGAGGTATAAAGTTCAATATATCATAAAATCTATGTTTTAGTTATGATGTTTAGGTTTTCCATCCTTGCTTTTGTCAATTTGATCTGTTTTGTGTGTCTTAAAATCCCATATTAGCATGCTTTCTCTACATCTCTTTACATTTCTGGTTAGGTTTTCTTTTTTTTTTTTTTCATAAAGATGATTGCTGTGTTTTTTTGGTGTATAATGTTCATAATTTTATACATCATGAATTAGGCCTTTTGACATTAAAAAGCATCCTTCATTTTTATGTTTAATGTTTTTTGGATTGAATTATACTTTGTATGATATTAGTTTGCTAAACCTGCTTTCTTATTGTTTCCATTTGCCTGATACACTTTGCCTATTTCTTTCTTGTTAGCCTTTTCAAATTATTTCATTTTAGGTGTGTCTCTTACATTTATAGCATATAGGTAGGCCTTCCTTTGAGAGCCAGTTGAACAGCTTTTTCCTTTAATAAGTGAGTTGAACCCATTTACATTTATTGTTAAGACTGCCACATTTGATCTCAACTGTATAATTTTTTTCTCTATATGTTTTTACTTTTTTTTGCTTTTAAGGTTTGTATTTTTGTTTATACTGTTTTAAGTGCCATTATTCCCTTTTCTTAAATCATTACAATCATTTATGAGTTTTTAATGGTATTCTTTTTTTTTTAATGGTATTCTTAACCCCCATCTAACACCTATACAATAATTAGTGAATTTACTCTATTTTCATCTTTCTAATAACATTATGTCTACTTTATCAGAACACATAACATTAGCATATGTCATATAACATTTTATTATTCACTTTTTTTTTTTTTGGCTGCACAACACTGCCTATGGGATCTCATTTCCACAACCAAGGATCAAACCCACGGTGTGCCCCGTACATTGGAAGCATGGAGTCTTAACCACTGGACCATCAGGGAAGTCCTTCTTCACCCTTCTTATTCACCTTTGTTTTAGTTTTAGATATAAGTTATTAAATGATGTCCATCGCTTCTTTTGCTAAAGTTTCCCTCGTTATCTCTTGGTTAAATGGAGTTCATTTTCTAGTAGATTCTTCAAAAAAGCCTCAAGGATACATAATTCCCTGAGCTCTTCTGGGTTTAAAGTTTTTTTTTTATAGCCTTGACACTTGAAGGACAGCTTGGCTGGAGGGAAAAATCTTTGGTGCACACTTTTTTTGAAAATGATGTTCTATTGTTGCCTTGCTTTTTCTGTTGTATTTGAGAAGTCTCATATCAGTCTAGTTATCTTCTCTTGTAAGTTACTGTATCTTTTCCCCTGATGGTGCTAAGGAATCTTTATCTTTGTTTAGTAGCTTTATGAGAGTATGACTTTGAGTTGATTATGAAGGGTTAGTTTACAGTAGTGTCAGTGAGCCCTTTCAAAATGTAGACACAAGTCCTTTACATCCAAAAAGGTTTTTTTTTGTTTGTTTGTTTTAATGGTGGTAACTACTAGTTCTGTTCCACTTTTTGTTTCTGTTCCTTGGGACTCCAACTATTTAAATGTTATTCCTTCTGTGGTTGTCTTCCAAATCAATTGCCATCCCTCTGAGTCTATTTTACTTCCTTTGTCACATTTTCTTGGTTGCTTTTCTACTTTTTTCCAATGTCCTTTATTATCTTTTTTAATATACTCTTCTTTGGCTAACTTATAAGTTAGTCTACATTTCTAATATGATTTTAACTTTTTATTTTATTTCTTCCCTCAGTTTAATAAAGTTGTTTCATTTGAGTTTATGTGCCTTTTGTTCTCAGATTTTGGACTTATAGTTCAAAGCATCCTCCAAAACCACAAAAGCTTGTTTGAGGATACTGAATTCAGTTTGAAGTGTTGCATTTCATTTTCTTTCTTTTTTGCCATTGGTTTTGATGAGGATGAGTATTTTTTTTAATATCACAAAAACTTTTTTATTAATTATTATTTAATAACCTAATTTTTTAACATCTTTATTGGAGTATAATTGCTTTACAATGTTGTGTTAGTTTCTTCTGCATAACAAAGTGAATCAGCTATACATATACATATATCCCCATATCCCCTCCCTCTTGCATCTCCCTCCTTCCCTCCCACCCCTCTATGTGGACACAAAGCACCAAGCTGATCTCCCTGTGCTATGCGGCTGCTTCCCACTAGCTATCTATTTTACATTTGGTAATGTATATGTGTCCATGTCACTCTCTCACTTCGTCCCAGCTTCCCCTTCCCCATGTCCTCAAGTCCATTCTCTACATCTGTGTCTTTATTCCTGTCCTGCCCCTAGGTTCATCAGAACCTTTTTTTTTTTTTTAGAGTCCATATACCTGTGTTAGCATATGGTATTTGTTTTTCTCTTTCTGACTTACTTCACTCTGTATGACAGACTCTAGGTCCATCCACCTCACTACAAATAACTCAATTTCATTTCTTTTTATGGCTGAGTAATATTCCATTGTATATATGTGCCACATCTTCTTTAGAGGATGAGTCTTTAATCAGCTGAACATTTGGATTATTCTCATTCTGTATTTTTGTAATAACCTTAAAAACAAGATGGAAACATGTTTCTGCATTTCTGTAGACAGAGCCAGCAGTTTGGGGTGCTTGTGAGAAAGAACAAATAATTTCTTACCTCAGTGTAACAAGAAATAATTTTTTTTAACTAAGCATTGTATTTTGGGGGTTGGGGGGAGAGGTAAATGAGGGAGGGGTGTGGTGTGTCCTTTCATATTTTGATTCCCTTCTGTCCAAACATCCCCATCTTGTTTCCTTTTCCCTCCACCAGACACTTTCCAAGGATGGCTCTCCATTACCTTAACCTTCTTCTTTGCCTGCAGTGTTACCACTCAGCTACTCTTTACTCATGTCTCACACATACTTTTAAGTCCCTCCCCTGTAGTCAGAGCTCTGGCCTGCCACCACTACACTTTTTCTGTATTTTCTCAGCCTTTTTCTTTCTGTTGGTGGTTTCTATTGGATTTATTTTCCCCCTACTGCTATCTCCCCATTTTACTTCTTCTGTGTAGTTTTTTGCTGAACTACCCATACAGTCCCCCAGAGGCTTGCAGTGGGGAACACAAGAGATAGCATGCTGGGATTTCATGTTTATTCTTCCACTTACTGGTAATTTGAGGTTTGGACCAGTCTGACTTATAGTTATGATGATGGAAAAGTTTGTGTAGCTGTGTTGTTTTTACTGTTCTTTATTATTTTGAGAAGTTGGGAGAGTCAAATTTACATATCCACCCTTGGCTCAGCTATTTTTTTTATTTTCTGAGATACTGACACAAAAAAAATGAGGAATAGGTATGACAATGAACATCACCATTCAAAACAGCTGACTAGAGAACCCAGCCTTTAGGTAGAAAAGTGTGTCAAGAAGATATCTTTTAGGAAGTTGAGGCTTTAAGGAATTTACTACTCTCATATTTTAGCAACTTTCCCTTGGCTTTTAGGACATAGGAAGTGGGCAGAGTGAGGGAGTATTAAAGGATACAATGGCAAAATTGAGGAAATATGAGTATTAAAGGACACCACTAAAAACATTATCAGATATTTAAAGATGCTACCTGAACATGGCACCTATAGTACTGTGTCAGTACAATATGGATAAAAGCAGTTGCAGACAAGGGGTATTTAGCACCTTCAGAATCTTTAGTTTTCACTGCAGACATAAACACAGAAATTAACAACACACTTCACCAACAAACACCAACTACCACATCCAAGATAGATGGCTTATTTTACTTTCATGGCAAATTATGCCATTACATTATGTTACGTTACAATAGAATCTCCTGCACCACTTCTTCAGTGTGAAAAATTGAACATCTGCTCATATCAGACACTGTTTAATGATGTGTGCCAAACTTAATATAACTTCCACCTGACACTTTGTCACTGATGCTTAGAGGACCGTTTTATACCACCAGCATTCCTTAGTATTCCAGCATGGTTCTAATCAACTGAGCTCTGTAAAAAATTAATGCACTCATTAAATGTTATCATATGTTCTCCATTCTGTGATATATATGGAACCATAAATTAGAAATGCTTCCTCTCCACTTTCTGTGTAAATCAAGATAATAGGGTATCTTTCTCATATCATTACCACTACTTTAATCTTTGCTTTTTCCCTTCAGGGATCAAATATTACTTAAGAAAGGAAAGATTTTCTCTCTCCTGCTTGTTTTATGACTGAGCTGCTTCCTTTGGAAAATCAAGTGTTTTGGAGTAAACAGGTGGCAGCTTGATTGTCAAAATTCTTTAAAAACTTCAAGAGTTTCCTGGAAAGGGCTGAAAAAAACAGGCTCCCTTGGCTTTTTCTCAAGGATTTCTAGCAAAACCACATAAAAAGAGGGCATTCTTTCTTCCACATTCATGACACTCATTATGCTTGTAATTACTTGATTATTAGTCTTCCTATATATTTTTTGACCCATCGACACAGAGTTCATCTTTTGGAGAGTTTTTTCTTTTAAACTGTATTTTCACTTTCATGCTTATTGCTCTGTTTAAAGCAAGAGTTATGCCTGCCCACATCGCCAAGACTTAACACTTAATTACAGTTTCAGCATCTCCCAAGAATGGAATCTTAAGTCAGTCAATCTGGAATCACCTGGTCAGCACTAGTGAGGTGATCTGCCTGATAGACCCCTCCCTCCCCTAAAGGAAGGTGACCTTACCACAGATAATTTGCATTTTGCTAGTTAAACTTCCTTGTCCAGCTCCCTTCTGCCTATAAAAGGATTTCATCTTGTAAAACTCTTTGGAGCATCCTTCTGTCTTCTAGATGGGACACTGCCTAATTCAAGAATGGCTGAATAAAGCCAATAAGAGCTTTTAAATTTACTCAAATCAATTTTGTTATGTAGCAGCTCTATTCAGATAAATTGCTTTTTGAGCCAAGGTTAGTATTTTTGATTTTTTAGAAATTCACCCATTTCTTCTAGATTCTCAAGTTTATTAACAAAATGTTAGACATCTTTTACTTAAAATTTCCTAAAATCTTTAATTCTACCACATTTTTAATTCTTGAAAAGGTTCTGGTTCTTTTATTTCTAACTAGATTTCTCCAGAAATCTTCTAGATTCTAGTTAAAGGTGAAAAACATCTTATACTTTAACTGATTTGCTCTATGCTTTTTTTTTTTTTTTTACTAATTTTTGATTTTATCTTTATACATTTCTTCTTTTTAAAAGTACTTTTACATTGAGACCCTAGGTGTCCAATAGATGTACTTAAAAGTATAATTTTTATCAGAATTCTTTCACTCCAATTAATTGATTACTTCTCATTTTAGTTTTGATTTTTTTTTAATCCCAGTTCTATGAATATGTATATCTGAGAAGACTGTACTCCGTACTCTATAAATTTATATATATAATCATTTGGTCAAATCTGTGGATTATATCACTCTATATTCTAATTCATTTTATCTTCTTGATCAATTTCTGAATGAGGTTTTGGATATTTTTTTAAGTCTTCCACCTTGATTGTGAATTTGTTCACCTCTTCTTATGACATTTTAATGTTTCGCTTAATGCATCATAAGTCTATGTTACTAGGTTTATGAAGGTTTGCCCTTCATGTTTTTTAACTGATTTATCTAATTAAAATGTTGTTTTTAGTGCTTCCTACCTTGAATGCCATTTTTGCTTGGTGTTTTGCTTTACCTGCGCTCTGTTGAAAGGCAAATGCTAGGATACCTCTTTTCATGATTTGATTTCCAAACTTCTGGCTTCATTTTGTTTTTTAAGTTTCCTGAAATAGCTTGGATCTTTTTTTTTTTTTTTAACCCAATCTCAGAATTTCTACCCAGAATTGGGGAATTTAATCTGTTCCCATTTATTAAGATTACCAGTATATTTGGATTTATGTTAGCCACCTTATTTTTCTATTTACTGTATTTTCTTATTTCTTTTCCTCTCTAGTATTTACTTAGAGTGAACAAATGTAGATTTTTTTTTGTCCTTTGTGGTCTGGAATTCAAACATCTTATTTGTATATGAATATCTATATTTATTTTCCTACCACACATAGTTAATATCACATTACCTCATTGAGCAAGGAATACATGTTAGCTCACACTTCCTTTATTCTCTTCTAATTCCACATTAAGGTATATAAATTTTTGTCTAGAAATGAACAATTATTCAGACATAATAGCAGTATTATTTTCTTGGATTCTTCCTCACCCTGATTTCTTGTAATTATATGGTTTTTTGTTACATATATTGTTCATTTGCTAGAATACATGCTGGTTATTCTCTAACTGGGGTTTGTAGGAAGTGGAATTTATCTTTTTTAAATTTGAAAAAAATTTAAGTTTGCTCTTACAGATGAATGAGAATTTGACCAAACATATAAATCAGGATTCAAATCTTTTGTCTTCCTGTATCTAATGTTGCCATTGAGAAATATGATGTCAGTCCAATTCTTTTTCCTTATATGTATCTTTGTGGGTTTGTTTCTTTCTTTGGAAGCATCTGTTTATGCTTGGTGCTCTGAAAGTTCTCCCTGGTAAGTTAAGGAAGATATGTCATCATTTTCCTTCTGACAGGCCTCAGCGTGCCCATTCAAATTCAGGTACCATTCAACCACTAAGCTGTGGGGAATTACCTTCTAGTACTTCTTTAATTATATCTTCTCTTCCATTTCCTCCTTTGGGAGCTCCCATTAAATAGATTTTGGGATTTCCAGGTCTTTTTGTTTCAGCTTTCTTCCATGCTTTTTTGCTTCCATGCCTTTTTGTGGTGGTTCTGGGATAATCTTCTGCTCAGTATCTTGGGTCAATATTTTGGTGCATAAATTGTGTTCCTTTTGCTATTCAGGTTAACGGAACTTTTGGTTTTCAATTTGGGTAATCTTATTTCCTATTCCCAAGGCCTCTAAGGATTTTACTGTATCATGACACTGATTAATCTTGTTTTGTAAGTATGATATCATCTCATCTCATGGAAGACAATAAATATACTTCTTTTAAACTCCACAGCAACGTCAGATCTTAGGTGCTCTGTTGAGTTGGTGGTGTTTGTTCTTCAAACATTTGGAAATCTGAGTTGCTGGTTTGTCTTTGTGCTTGATTCACTGCTAGCTTATTTGTTGACTTTATTTTTCCCACAGATTTTCTCCACTTATTGGGGTAAAATTATGATCTACAAGTAGCTAATCTTCTCGGTGAGAGAACCTCCCACTCCTCCCACTGGAGGCTAGTCCACTTGCTGATCCGTAAACTAGTCCTCTGATGATTCTCTTGGGACCCCTTTCTGCACCTGATACCTAAAACTGATTTTAGAGAATCTCTAAATTTGTCTCCAGAGGCCACAGCCATCTTCTCCTCTGCCTGTTTTGAGCTGTTTCCCCATCATTTAATCCCACCTGCTTCTGTCTTTCAAGTAGTCTTCAAATTCTGTTTCACTGATGGCTCCTCTCCCTATTTCTTGGTATTGCTATGTATTTATTCATTGCCTTTTGTATCTGTGGTTCATAATCAAGAATCCAACAAAATGAAGTCACCCCCTACCCAGAAAAATACATATGCACGGAGATTTCAGGGCCCCCTGACTCTTACCAACCTGCTGGGGGGAGTGGACACAAGAAAATGTCACTGACTCACTGGCCTCCATTCACTCCAGCTTTTCCCAGAAAATATATTTAAAACCCCACCTCACAGTTTCCCCCTGACCTTTTATCCATTTTTCAAGATCCTTCCTAGACTTTCCATCAGTGGCTCATCCCTTAACCTGGCTAAACTGCCGAGACCACTACGTGAGTATGTCAGATGCTAACATAGATGTACCTTGGCTTTGCATTGCTTTTACAGCCACATGTCCATATTGAAAAAGATGAAAATGTTTTCAAGAAAGATCAAAAAGAAGGCAGAGCAAACATGATATTGCTGGGCAACAAAGCAGCTGGGTGGGAGAGGACCCTCAGGCCAACAGCCTCAGCTGCAAACAATCACAGGCAGTGATGAATGGTGTTACAAAGGGTCATCATTACCCTCAGGGATGGGGACAGCCTAAGATGATAATGAATATGTTTGGGAAGAAGAATATAACCTCATCTGGTATGGATGGGTGGCATCAGCATCTAGGCTGCTGGATAGGAGAACATGTTGACATTATTTATAGCTACAATGCAGAGCTATGACAGAGATCCATTGTAAACAATGCCTTCCAAGGCAGCTGCTTTCCATTAAAACCATATAACAGAAAAGAGTGTATACAAGGTGCCTTAGGATGGTGGCATTAAAGAGGGCTGTCATCTTAACTAAATCTGGGACTCATTTGCGTTCCTATTTTTATTTCCATTTACATTTTTCTATATCTGAGCAAACTTTCTAATTTTTTTAACCAGTAAGGTTTTTTTTTTTTTAAAGTATGTTTCTATTTTGAGTTCTCATTACTTGAAAATGGGCCAAACTACACATTTTTCCAAAAGTGAGGAAACTTGGTATACGAAACTCTCCCCAAACCCCCAGAAAAAATATTTTTCTCTATAAAGGGCTTTAATGTACAAGTCTATTAAGGAATTGCCATTCCCAGAGGAGAAGTCTTACTTTATATGAAAATAGGTTAAAAGGTCATTATCAGTTTAAAAAAGAATCTGATTATAAGTGAAAAGAAGCTATTAATGTCCTGAGGGTAGAATACATTAATCATGAAACATGACCTAGATAAGTCCCCACGTACCTAGTGCCAATCTCTAGTTGTAAAACCACAGGATCTTGACATCAGAAGAAATGAGAGCCCCTGAAGTGAATAATATTGAAAAGTTCTGGTACAGGAAAAAGTTCAGGACTACGATTCTACTTCAAAACGATTTTGCAAGATTGACTTTAGAAGCCAAAGAAAAGTTTTTATAACAAAATACCTGGAAATCTCTTGTAAGCTGTGCTTTCCTGGTGGCTCCCTCCTGTCTGCTGGGAGAAGCCAGTCCTGTTGCTTTGAGTTCACCACAGGGGCTCACGCCTGCCTCATCTGTCAGGAATTCTCTGTCTCCTTTGATTTTGTCAAGATGTTTCCAGGAAACCACAGCCTTTTCTCATTTCTATACCACTTGGCTGATCAACTTGACCTTTCAGAACTCTCCCATTGTCTACCCTTGCTTTCTCCCGGTCTAGGTTTCTTATCACTCCCCCATCACCTTTACAATCTACACCCACAGTTTATCTTGTTGGGCTCTTTGATAATGGCACTGGGGAGATGATCACTTCAGAATCAGTTCTGCGGTATACAAATCTGTTTTTGTCTCCTGTCCACCCCCAGCCTAGTTTTCCCTCTTCCTCTGAAACAGCGAAAGGCCTGAGGTCCATCACCTGCCACTTCCCTATTGCAATGGCTTCTCTTCCTGAGCAAAGCCCAGACAAAAACCTTGTTTCTCTTCATCTCTCCTCTCAGACTGGGCAGCTCAGCAGACCATCTTCAAACATGTATTCAGGTTGGAGTGTTAGAATAGCACCAAGTGCATGTCCTAGAGTTAGGCTTCCTTCAGTCAAGGCTGGGCTTTGTCACCTAATGACCATGTCACTTTCACAAGTCACTAAGCCTAGCTGAGCTGCAGTTTATTTGCCTGTGAAAGGGAGAGAATAATGTTGCCTACTTTACAGGGTTATTGTGAGGTAAATGAGTTAATCCATATGGTGACTTTATATGATAAATTCTCAGTAATTGTTAGTGTATTACTCCCCCTAAATGATTTTCCCTTACACTTAATGGCAAAAAATCAAAGCACAAAGAAAAAGAGGAAAGAACTAAGTGAAGTAAGACCTGTGAAATAAGATCCAACAAAACCAGTTGAGGGACTTTTTCTTTAACTCTTCACAGGGGCTTTTGATTTTCCTTGTTAAGTCATTAGTAGTTATGGCCATTAACATTACTCACATGCTGTTAAATACTGGGGAAGACAAGTCCCTCTTGGGACTCATCACATAGCAAGAGGTCTTGATTTTGTTTCCAAGCCTTATCCTCAGGACTCTCTCCAAAGAGTTCTCAACAGGACAAATAGTGGCTGATGCTGCCTGGGTAATCACTACTATCTCAGAACCTTCTAGAACCACACCAGCTGCAAATGATTCATCATCTACCACCCTCTTGCAGAAAACCAACATTTGTCTTTGCGATATCTCAAACTGATTATTTCCTCAAAACCTTAAAAGCATTATCCCTGTTTTTGTTTTGTGTGTATCTATGGCCAATTATAATGGAAAATGAAAGTTTATGGTAAAACACAATCATTTAAAGAATTGATCATATCATTTTTCCCTTCACAGTAGACCAGACCTGCTTTACCAGGAATCTAGTTACTCATCCAGTAGGTGGGTTCTTCAGGTTTGGGAGGGGCAGGAGTTCCTGGCTCAGACAAAGGCAGTAGAGTGAGAACAAGTATTATAAGGTACTGCAGAGCCAGTAAGGAAGTGAAAAGATTCAAATGAAGTGGGATTAAGAGCGATTCTTATGCCCCAGGGGGTTAGAGGTCAGACGCACTGCAAAGAGTTCAAATTTAGAGGAAAGAATTGGAGCACAAAGAGTGCAGGGACAAGTAAGCAGATGGATTCCCAGTGGCTGCTATAGGCCGAAGAATTTAAGTATCACATTTATCACAGCACATATGTGGATCTGGCTGTTTTATAGGTAGATCCATCATGGCCCCAAACATCTCAGCTGTTTATTTCAAAATTCACCTCCACTGATCATTCAACTTGAAATTCTCACTATATAATCATTCTGATTAAAAGGTCAACCCATTCATTTAGCCAAGAGTCCAGGGCACTCAGTATATACCAAGACCAACACAGGAACTGAAGGCATAGAAGTGAATCTCTGCTATCAAGTCTGTTCTTTAGTAAATTAGATTAATAAGAAAACAGACTATTATGGGGTGATCAGGGGAATGTCTGCAACATTTCACAGAGGAGACAGCATTTAGGATGTTTTGCAAGGAATGAGGAATTCAGCTGTACAAGTTTTGGGGAAGTTGAATTTCAAGCAGAGGGGCAACTTACAAGAGCAAATGTGTGAAAATCATTTGAGTCATGAGAGAAAGTGTTCAGAGAATAAAATAGTTCAGACTGACTGATCCTGTGGTGTGTGTTTATGGGTCAGAGCTGGAGTAATGCTGAGGAAGTTAAGCTTGAAAGAAAAAAGTGGGGAGAGCAAACTGTAAAGAACCCTGCCAGATACCATAAAGAGTTTCAAAGACCTTCATCTGGATTAGGTCATAGAAAGTCAAGACTGCAAGCAAGGAAAACCAGAGCTATTCCAATAATTATATATGAAATTATAAGAATCTGATATAAGGCAGAGGTTGCAGACAGATAGAGAGGTAGGGAAGTATTTGAGTCTTCAAGTATCAAAACACAGACTGGACATTTCACTCTTGGTATCTTGTAGGCTTTGCAAATGCTACATATACAGAATGAAACTCATTACATTTCCAACCAAAACTATTCCTTCTCCTCTTTTCTTATCCTGGTTAGCAGTTCTTTCATCCATCCACTCTCCCAGCCTAGAAACAAGTGAAAACTCCAATATTCCTCTTCGTTCCTGCCCCTCCTCTCCAGTTGGTCACCAAACACTATTGATTTTAATGGGTGGAGAGGTAAAGTGGGAAATAAAATGGAAAATTGCTCAAGATCAACATGGAATCACAAGTGCTATATGATCTTTGATGTCGGAAGTCTGACTGACTACGAGGGATTGACGTTCCACTAAAGCCAAAAAGCCTCTGGTCACAAGAACAGTGGTGGCCCTTTAAGGCTCACCTCTCTCCCCTGCCTAGTGCTTGCATCATTTCCAAACACTCCACTGCAATCCAACAAGGCTGATGACCTTACCTCGCTCTTCTGTTATTTTTTCATCTAGCAAACTAAGCTACTTTAAAGATCCTGGATCCTTGACAAGAACAAAGTCAATATTTTGCAAAGACTTGGATAAAAACATGCTAATAAAAGCTGTATAGTAATATTTTTCAGATAGGTAGAACTTCAAGGTTAAATCTAAGTGTAGAATTGGTTTGGGAAGGGGAGAGGGAAATACAAAACACTAATCAACCTCATTTAGAATCACGGGGGGAGGAAGGAGGTGAAGAGCAAAGAAAAATATATAAACACAAATATGAGGTAGAGAAAAAAATAAAATACAAATTACAAGAGAATACTTTTCAAAGTCTATGCAAATAAAAAACCAAGAAAAATGGAAAGGAAAATACACATTACTAAAATTGACACTAAAAATGAGAAGGAGTAGGAAAAAACCCTATGTTATCCAAAAACTTCCTCACAAAAAGCACCTGTATGGATAATGTCGCAGGTGAGTTCTAAAAAAAACCGTCAAGGAACAAACTCAATTGTTTAAAATTCTCCAACACAGATAGAGAGAACACAAACTGCCAATTTTTTTCAAAAGCCTGCATGATAGTGATACAGAAATCTGATAAACATAGCAAAAAAAAAAAACACAAAACTATAGTCTAATGCAATCCATGAATATTAATAAAAAATATTCTATATAAAGATATAAGCAAATAGAAGCCAGAATCACCCTAAAAGAATGACTTATCACTAACCATGCCAAGGATGATTCAATATTAAGACACATATTAATATAACTCACTCTATCAACAAGTCAAAAGAAAAAAGCACCCTGTATTATCAACTATCCAGATGCTGAAATGGCATTTCATCTTTATAACCTGGAATGGATGAAGAATTTTAATTTTTAGCAAATGATAAATATATAGAAACTCCATTGCCTGATAAAATACATATATCTCATGTCAAATGCCAGCCATTCTGAATGCTAAATATATGCAAAATACTTAGAAGAGTTTTTTGGAAGATAATTAGTACCAAACATGTGTTCACTATTATTTATAATTCTCATAACCATTATTAGAAACATTTCCATATTATAAGAAACACATTATCATCAATATTTAACACTGTTTTGAAAGTACTCAAATTAGCTAAGAGAAATAAAAGACAAAACTTGGAACAAAGTTAAACACTCACCATTTTAGAATATACAATTTCATACCTGTAAACCCCAAGAAAATCAGGTGAAAACTAATAAAAATGGTAGTAGAATCCAGTAATGTATCTGGTTATTATATTAATATATCGTATTTCTTATTTAATGTATCATATTTCTTATATGACAACAATGTGCAATTATAAAATAAGAAAAAACTCATTTACAGTATATACAAAAGGAAAAAACATGTGGATGTGAAATTTGTAAGAGATGTCCCCTTTATAGATAAAGAAAACTTTGAAACATTGAAGATAGATATACAGAATGGTGAATAAATAAAAAGACACACCTTATTCTTGGGTTAAAAGACTCAAGTTGTAAAGTTGTAAAGATTTTCTCATTAGTTTTGAAGTTGAACAAGTTGACTCTTAAGATCATATATAATCAAAGTTTTCCATTAAAAAAAAAAAAAAGAGTCATGGGAGGGGACTAGCCTCACCAAATAATAAAACATTACAAACGTATCACAAATGGAATGGTTGGTACCAGTGCCTGCATAAAGAGTCTAAAAGAGCAGAGGAGAGCATTCAGAAATAGGCCTAAATACATAAGGAACTCATGGTATAATAAATTTGGCATTTCAAACCAATTCATGATATTGGGATAACTATCCACCATTCTGAGAAAAGCAAAAAAGATTTTCTTATAAGATTATATTATACTACATACTTTTTTACTAGTGAAAATTCCAAATAGATCAAAGATTTAAATCTGTATTTTTATAATAAAAGTACAGTAAAACTGCAAAGTATTAGGCCCACTGTGTTGTATGATATCCAGATATATGTATACTTTGCAAGATAGAGGGCCAAGGTCTCAGCCACTAGCTGCTCCTAAGGAAAACCTCCCTGTGATTGCTGCAGTAGGCATTGATTTGCAATGGTCCAAGTCTGCTTATGCCACTACTCAGAACCATGGCTTCCAGCAAGTTTCTTTTTTTTTTTTTCTTCCGAGTTACATTTCATTCAGAAGAGGAAGTAGTATAAACAATAGAATAAGTTTCCTAAAATCAGAGACAATGATCTTCCTAGTTCTTGGAACGTAGCGGGTGTTCATTGTTCATGGGTCTGAGCCCCAATCCCACCCTCATGCTTCAGGACCCTCTCTAGACCTTTACCCATCCATCCTCTCTTCCATACTTCCTTCCCATGCACTGTCCTCATCTTCTTATCTTTGTTTGGAAAAGTTGACTTCACCGATTCAGATCCCTGTTTTCTATTCTTGAAACGCCCCCTAGAAGCACCTCTTGAATTGACAGTGTTCTATGCAATGTGTTCTTTTTTCAAATAAATTTCAAGGCACTAAATGTTCTGAAAGTGTTTTTAACTACACAAGAAATCTGTAATCCTAAAACATCGGTTTGAGAAAGCAAACATTAGGAACTGACAAGTCTCTCTGTTGAGGGCCAGTTATAAAATGTTAAAATGTGATTGATCAGCACAGTTGTAAAACACATGCACACATAAGGACTAAAACTAGAAGAAAATAGGAACATAGGGACACAGTTATGTTAGCACAGTAGAAGGATGGTTAAGTTTCTTCCTTTTAATTTTTTAGTATTTTGTAGCATAAATAGAAATATAAATGTTTCCATTTTAAAACATCCTCATAAACAAATAAAACATTCAAAGAAAAGTTAAGGAAATCAGTGGTCTCTTACACCATCCTCAAAAGGTGTTACTGTTATATTTCCTTTCTGTCTTTTCTTCACCAGTTTATTTCCTGACATAAACATTGCATAAAGCATAATGTTCTGTAAACTACTTTGTTCATTTAGCTTTAAATATTAAGCATTCCACATCACTTAAAATCTTTAAGAATATTTTATTGGCTACATAATAATCCAAAGAAAGACTATATCATAATTCTATTTACTTATTCCAGAGTTAGACATTTAGAGGTTATAATAGCAAAAGATTTTAAACAAATGGAATAGCAATAATAGCATTTCTGACCATTTACTTAGATAATTCTACATGCAAAAATCTTCTCGTTCAAATTTTTAAGATTTTCTACCTGGATATTTATTAGAAAGTCAGTTGATCAACATTAACCATGCACAATCAAACACAATTCTCACCTTTGGTATTCCTTCCTCACAGGCATGATAGAAGTAGACCATTTTAGTTAAGTCTTCAAAGACCGATAGATGAGGGTTTCAAGAGACTAGTTCACTGGCTTATTCCTAAAAACTTTGATTGTCACATTTTCTAACTCAATCTCTGAGACCTTAGGTGAAAACCTGAATAAGAAAACCTACACTTGAGAAGAACATACAAAAAATCCCACATAAGGCCCTCAAATCTCCTAAAGTTAAGGACTTATCAAACCCGTTCTAAACTTAATGTAGACCAGAATCACCTGGGGGACTTGTTAAATACAGACAGCTGGGCACCACCTCCAGCGTTTCAGTAGGTCGGGTAGGATCCCTACAACTTACATGACTACCAACCCCCCAGCGGCTGATCTGGGGCCTACACTTTAACAATCATTGCACTGAATTATTATGTTAAGTGCCTGTTATGGCCCAAGTACTGACCCAGGTGCACAGAGATGGCAGTAAACAGACAGGCAAGGTTTCTGCTCTCATGAAGCTTATCATCTAATAAATGGACATCAGGCAACAAGCAAGTATGCAAATGAGAAGAATTTTCTGGCAGTGCTGTGTTAAATCCACTTAGAAATTCTCTAGGGTGAGAACTGGCATCTCCAAAGACAGAGTGCTGGTACCTATTCTTCACCTGTGTCCTTTTTCTCTGGCTGCTATAGGGTTGAATCCAGCAAAACCAATCAAACTACCTGTTTATGTTTTAGCAAATTCCTTCTCACACTAGGCAAAAAGACCCACCTTAGGCAGGCCGTTAGAGAACAAAGGGAAGAATATATTGGCTGTTCACAGTTCTGGAAAGCACTTTTGTATCAAAAAAACTGAATTCTCACTGCCACTCCTACTCAAGGCCTACTTATACCTAAAAAGACTATATCGATGAATAAAACGAAGTTATACGTGGAAGTTACATATACAAACCACCTGATTTAGCAGAATCAACGGAAATGCTACCAATAACTCTTGTGCTAAATCTGCTTCCAACAAAATGGAAATAAAATACTTAAATGTAATTAAATGCCATGTTATCTATTTGACATTTACAAAATGCCTTCTTCTCAAATCCCTTTGCTGTTAGGTATTAAAAGACATTAGATAACAGAGATCATCCCCATCCCACTTATCCTGCCCCCATAGATCACTACAGGATTGCCTTAAAGATCTCCTCTTAGGGACGCCAAATGCCCTGTTCCCTTCTGCATCTACAGGCAGCATTAAAGTAAGACTTGATAAATGGACTTTGGTATAAATAACTAAATGAGCTTCTTCACATTTACTTGCGGCTTGCCATTGCTTTAGGCCCTAAGAGCCTAAGAACTTGCCATTTCACAGTTTTTCAACTTCAGAGCTGGTTTTCAAACGTGCTTTAAACACCATTCAGAGTAAAATACACATTTTTACACAGTGAACCAGTATACCCAAATATGTACACATCTCAAACAAAATTTTGCAGAATAATATTCACTCCCATTACACACAAAGCATGATGACATTTTCATTCCATTTCCTTTAATGCCAGTACAAGCCACTAAATTTATTTCACAACCTAATGGGTCATGGCCCATAGTTTGAAAATCTCTGTTATAGGATATCTATAAAATCCTACAAATCCATGCAAAACAATCCCTTAAAAGAAATAAGTTAGGTTATTCTTACCTCAAGTTTTCAGAGACAGAAGGGGAAGAGAAAAACTGCACCATTTTCCTGACGCAGCTCAGGGTCCAAGAACCACCCCTTCTTCCCCACTCCAGGAAGTGCATTTAAGTACCTAATCTGTGCCAGGTGCATAATTTCCACCTGTGTCTGTCCTTTCTTTAGTGGAAACAGAAAAATGTCAGCCAGTTTCATGATCCAGATCAAGTCTGACCAATAGAACTTTCAGCAAGGATAGAAATGTTCCATTGCTGTGCTGTCCAAGACAGTAGCCATTAGCCTCAAGTGACTACTGATCACTTAAAATGTGCCTAGTGTGACTGAGAAGCTGGATTTTTTATTTAATTTAATTTACTTTTAAATAGACACCTGAGTCTAGTGGCTCCCATAGCGGACGGAACAGATACAGATTCTCCTTAAAATATGGGCCACATCTCTGTAGTGAAGATTTTTGCCAGACAAATTAATATTGAACTTTCTGCCCTCCTAGAAACCTAGTAACCTGAAAATGTTGTTTCCCTAGGATTCTAATTCATTTCACTTGGGGCTGCTCCAACAGGCAGGAATTGTAGAGATTTCTTCCGTGATCAAAGGACATGCCTTTTGTACCAATTTGTTCTACACAGTGTGCAGATTTAGCTAAATCATGGGAAGCTCTTGCCCCTTTTGGTATGTGTCCCTGCCCACGGAGGTTCACATTCTCTCCCTGACGCTCATACTAGCTGATTGCCTGGGGCATTTAATTTATCTCCACCTGTGACCCTGCTACCAACGAGAGGCCAAAGAAACCAGCCCTGCTGTGAGAGCTGATCCACAAGCATTACCATTCACCTTGTTTGCTCCTTTTAGCAACTTGAACAGTATACACAAGCTACAGAATGGTAATGTTCAACAAAGACATGTCCTCCCTGGAATTTCTACCAGGGAAATTTCCCTTTGATCTCTTAATAGTGACATGTGCTCTGGTGTCAGCTTTTATAAATGGCTTTGACAGCTGGAGCTCTGATCTGAAGATGGCCAGGCACGTTTGCACCATGACTTAACCCTCTGCTAGCTGGCACAGCATTGGATGTCCAGTAGCCCTTTGCATTTCATGGCAAGTGCAGGAACTGTGCTTTTCAACTGAGTGTCCCAACCTCCTCTACTCCCTAGGTTTCCACTGGGAGCCATGATCTAAGAGGACAACACAAGGTATGATTTAATTTACCTCTAGAGCAAGCCATGCATGTTGATCAAGTCTGGTTTAAGACAAAGTTTTAAGCAAGCGAAGCTCATCTACCACTACATTCATCTCCTCTGCTGTCACCCCCAGTCCCATTAAATGTTGGTCTCCAAGTCCCCAGTCACTTCCTACCACCCACATTCTCGTCTGAGATACAACAGCCCAGGCGTAACACCCTAGCTTCAATGGGCGGCTCACCATTTAGAAACTATCCCCAATTTCTTGTTCTCAAAACTTACCTACTCCAGGTGCAATATTTAGGACCTTGATAGATAAAGTATTCTAATAAAGAGCATGCCCAAGCATGAGTCTAAAAAATAAGCATGAACTGAGCTACAATGGCCTTATAGAAATAATGCCTTAATTCATTTTATTGTTAAAATTTCATGCCTTAGAGCAGAAGATATTTTTTGACTTGCAAACATTTTGGAGCTCTTCGATCATATAAAAAGAGACTTCCTATGTCTATAGCTACAGGGATATCAGTAATACATCAAAATTCACTGCCTCAAAAATCCAAATAATTGATATATCTCTGCTATGGAGTAAATAGTAACTCTGCAGGGTAACATTGCATGAACTCTCTTGGGTTTCCAGAGTGTTGTTAAGTTTATCTGATCCAAGTCAGAAGGATGCTTTAGGTGAGAAATTTCCAAAACTTTGCCATGTTCCATCCTGTACCCCTTTACCATTAATCCAGTCAGACTCAGTGTCCTCAAAATATTATACAAAGTATAGCACCAAATCATTCAGTTCACCTTTTGAGAAGGTGACAACTTATTTAAAGGTAGAAAGGAGAGTAAACAGTAAAACCAGTCCTATCAGAAGTCTTAACACACAGACCATCTCAACCTGAGCAACATGCATAATAGACTATGACTGAACTTGGACTTTCAGATGGTGAAAATCAAGGATGTTCTCTAAAGTGTATTAACTGGTTGCAAGCTTCAGAAGGGTTACCTGTACCACAGAGAAAGGAGAGGGAAGACTGTCCACATACGTAATACTGATATTTCTTTGTTTAGATCTGTAAGTCCCAGGCATCACTTCTCAAAAGCACGTTTCTGGGGATACACCCTACTCGCCACTCTGCTAAGGGACTTCCCTGCAAAAGACCTTCCCCGCCATGAATTCATCAAAACCAGAACCTGTAAGCAACATCAGTGACATGAAAATGCAAGAATTTGCTTTGTCTGTCACCTCGAAGAATTTTCAATACATTTTTTACTTTCTTTAACTTGATTCAGTTCAGAGTGCTCTACAGTCTCTTCAGGTCCTGGGCACACATGAGCACGTATCAACACTTGGATGTCTAACAGGCTCCCAAGTTAACATGTTCAAGCCTGAGCCCTGATCCTACACGCCACAGACCCGCGCTTCCCAGGCATCCGCATTGCAGGCTATGGCAAGACCTCTCTATCAAAGGCTCAAGACAAAGACAGAATTCATCCTAGACTCCTCTTTTCAGCTCATACCCCACATCCAATTCAGCAGCAAAACCTGTTTTCTCTACCTTCAAATTATATGCCGAATCTGACCACGACTCACCACCTCCACCGCTACCACCTTGGCCCAATCCACCATCACCTCTCACCTGATTATTGTATAGCCTGTGTAACCCACCTGTTTCCTCTCTTGACACCCTATTTTCAATGCAGCAGCCAGAGTGATTCTATTACAACGTAGATCAGATGGTGCTCTCTCAAGGTCTTGCATTAACTTCCATCACTCAGAACAAAAGGAAAGATTCTTCCAGTCATCGCTGTGAGCCCACCTTGTCTGCCTCCGGCCCCTACTTCTCAGACCTCCTCCCCTGTGATCCTGCCCCCCAGGCCACCACAATGGCCTCCTTGCCATTCCTGGAGCGTTTGCACTTGAGCGTTAACACTTGCTGTTCTCTGCCTCTCATCTTCTCCCCGCAAGTCTGCGGCTCATCTCTCACCTCCTTCACCTGGGAATGTTTGCAAATGTCACATTTTTAGTGAGGCCTTCCCTGGACTTCCAGTTTAAAATTGCAGCCAATCCCCCCCACCCCACACAGAGTCACAGACACACACACACACACACACACACACACACACACACACACACACTCTCACTTCCTTTCTCCCATTCCCGCTTTCTCTCTATGTGGAGCACACATATATATATTGTATTTTACTAGTCTATCTTCTTTACTGTATTGCTTCCCTATGTGAATATCAGTTCCGTGAAGATAGGAGCTTTTGTGTGAGTTGTTCCATTGTTGAATCCCCAGCTTCTAAAACAACACCAGGCACATAACAGGTGCTCAATAAGTACCTGGTGAGCTGGAAACACACTGATATGTATGCAGCTTTTGTGAGCTTATGGCCCCCTCCTATATTCTTTTAGGACCTCCCCCTTCCTCTCCTTCTATCAAGGGGGTCCCGGCAGGTATATGATGTGAGCACGTCCTTGCCACAGCTGCCCACCTCCCCTGCTCTGCTCCAATGTCTCCTTCCTCGCCACAAGAGGACCAGTGCCTGTGCCACTGCTGCCACCTCCATGCTCCTCACTGTACCAGCTCCCAAGGCCCGCCTCCAGCTGATGTCCACAGTTTCTGGTCACTACTGCGGGCCTGGGCCACTGCTGCCAGCATCCCCCCTGGCATGAAGGCCCTGCCCTCCCCTTAATTCTCCTGACCCAAGCATGACCACAAGCCTTTTCCCCCGTTCCTTGGGGCAACTTCTTTACTTGCTAGTGTAATCCTGAGCGAATGATTGAGCTTATCTACTCCTCAGTATTCTCACCTGTAAATGCAAATAATACCCATCTCATTGCATGGCTAGAAGACTGGAACTAATATAGTCAAAGCACTGAACAGCACTGTCTGCTGGAGAAGTGCTCGATAAGTATTAGCTATTATCATGATGATGACCTTAATTGGCCCAAATGTGGCGATCACAATTATTATCGTTCTTTAGAACAGCTCTCTGGGAACCCACAGGCCCTAACCCGTGATCCAGGCTCCTCTTAGGGCCAACTTCCTGATGAACTCCCAGGCTGCCCTGGGTAGCAGTCCCACCCTCTCCTATGCAGGAGCACCCTGAGTTGTATCTGGGCATGGATGAGTCCAAGCACAAAACAGTGATCCACAGGAAGCAGCCGCATAGCACAGGGAGATCAGCTCGGTGCTTTGCTACTACCTAGACGGGTGGGATAGGGAGGGTGGGAGGGAGACCCAAAAGGGAGGGGATATGGGGATATATGTATGCATATAGCTGATTCACTTTGTTATACAGCAAAACTAACACAACACCGTAAAGCAATTATACTCCAATAAAGATGTTTAAAAAAAAAAAAGAGTGACCCATGGAAAAGCAGGAATGTCCCTTCCTCTGAAGCTAAGTTCTGCCTTCCTTCGGGACATTGACACTTCCCCAAATGAGCACCAGGGTAAATATCCACGCCTTTTAAGGGCAGTCCTGTGTCCAAACCACAACAGTGTTATCTATCTAATCACAACACATTAACCAATATCAGTAGCAGGGACTCATTTCCCTCAGCCACCCTTTCCTTAAAAAAAAAAAAAAAAAAAAGCGTCAGCTCTGTGACCGTGGACAAATTGCTTAAATTCTGCATACCGGATTCTCTCAACTATAAAAGTAGATACACTGTATCTGCCTTATAAGGTTATTGTGTGGATTAAATGAGTTAAAACGTATCAAGTGCTTAGAACAGTGCCTGGCACATGGTAAAAACTTTAAAAGATTAGCTATTACTATTCTCCCACAGCAATAGTATAAAGACAGTCTTTCTCTTCAAGCATTCCGGCCATCATAAGCGTTGCCTGGTTTATCTCTTCAGTGCCTCTTCAAAACTGGAAATCCTGAGGGCTAGAACTAATTTTTCTTCACATTTCTATTTGCAGTGCATAGTAGAAGGGCTAGCACAAAGTAGACTTTCAATGCATTTTTACTGAGTAAATAAATGAATGGATACATGCATTCACGAATGAATGATTTCCTTATTTAGGGTCACACTAAAGCCCAGGTTACTGAAGAAAGATAATCCTTGCAAGCAAGAAATAGTAAAGAAAATAAGGAGAGAAAAAAGCATCGCAAAGAATCAGGCTCTTCCTTGAGGAGGTGGCAGAGTATTCCGACTAATGATGGATTGGGGCCCCTGGGAGGCATCCATCACTTCTAATCCTGGACTCTGCTGGAGGAAATGAGCCCCGCATGCATAAATTAGTGAAAGGCATAATAGTGATTCGTGTTCCTTTTGCAATTTCCTCTTCTGCCCAGCCGCTTATTCAGATTGAACAAGATGTCACTGTTACATCAGGAACCAAGTGACATGCGGAAATTGATCAAAATAAAGCCTTATCGTGGATTTGGTCAGTTTCTAACTAAAGTCTTCCCTCAAGAAAAAGACTCCATGAAAGAGGGAATTGTTCTTTTAATTCTGAAATTACAAAAGCCATCCTGAGGTTGTCATATATATATATATATATATATATATATATATATATATATATATATATATATATATATCCCTTCCTATGAACCTAAGTTGTGCCTTCCTTATTATCATTCTTTAGAACAGGTCTTCCGGGAACCCACAGGCCCTAGCCCGTGATCCAGCCTCCTCTTAGGGCCAACTTCCTGATGAACTCCAGGCTGCCCTGGGTAGCAGCCCCACCTTCTCCTATGCAGGAGCACCCTGAGTTGCATATACATATGATATGTATATATATATATCATAATTTAAAAACCAGGAGAAAGAAAAGAACATAGAGAGACAGAGAGAACCTAAGCAGAATTCCTACAATTTAAATGAACATCTGAGCAGTGATGGAGGTATTAGAGACCACAGCCTTGGGAGCAGGAAACCCAAATCCTTTGGGTAGAAATTTTTTCTTGCTGCTGTGAGGAAGTACTGAGTTGAGCAATGGGCACTTTGGGTTACTAGACAGATCACTAGCAAAGATCACTAAGAAACTGAGCCTAATGTAGCTAAACAAATACAAGCAGTTTCATATAAGGATTTTAACTTGATACTCTCAACTAATCCACAGTATGGAAGTTAAAATTATTTTCACTTTACAGATAAAACTGAGAAACACAGAGTGACTTTCTCAAGATGAGGCCACCAATAGACAGTGGGGGTCGGCCTTGGCGCTCAGGCCTTCTTCCCTAAGGCTTCAGTCTGTCTTCTCTGTCATGTGTCCTGCACGTTTAAACCATGTTTAAAGTGACAGAAACTCATATATGAAATGTACTTCAATCTTCAATCAGTAAACATAAAAGAAGGAAAAGACGGAATTAAAGGTAACTGACAGAATATAATACAGAAAACATCTGCTGGCACCAGGAACCACACTAAACTCCTTTAGTTATTATTATTTTTGGAAAGGACAGAGAATACTAGCTCATCAACTTTGGAGACAATGATTCTAACCACCTTGGCTGCCGTGAACTGAAGCAACACAAACTCAAGAAGCTGTGAGAACAAGATTTTAGAAAAATAACCACATGTGATGTCCTGAAACCCTGCGTTATGATAAACATATCAATCTAATATGGGAAAAGTGGTGAAAATAGTCATTCTAGATTGAAGAAAACCACGTATTCAGGAAACTGAACACATATTTATGTAAATTTAAGTGGTTTAAGTAGATAGTTGAAATTAAAAGACTCAAGTAGAATGTGAATATGGATTATTATCATATTCATAGAATTTAATGTTCTGTAAAACATTTCACAATAGTGCTGATGGTCTTCTTAAAACTTTCCCCAGATTGGCTGGTATTTCCTATTGTTGTCTGAGAAAACCAATGCTTACACTAGGTTAAAACACAGATTAGGAATTTGGTTTTTTCTGAGCTGGCTCAACTTTGAGAAGAGAAAATGGAAAAGCAAACAAAATCTTTAAAAGCCTGACACAGAAGGTCTCCGCTCAGACAGCCAGAGTGGGAACACACTTTTGCTGGAATCCCAGTTCTATCGACCTCATCAAACAAGTGGGCAAATTGTCCACACCTTTGTTTACATCCTGAGCTGGACTGCCCAGGAAATACTTTGCATTTTTTTCTCTGTTTAGAAAATCCCATGTTCCCAGGAGGCCAATTAAGAAAAGTCAGGCTGGGATGCATACAGAGCAAGAACAAGAAAGCATAACCCCCAGAGCATCGTTTCCGGCCCTCCCTGCCCTGTTGCAATAGGATGGTCCCTGTACCTCTTTCTAACATCTCAGTCACTTTCCCTTCCTTTGCACTTTACATGGATGGACTCTTTTCATTGCATCTCCATGAGGTAGGTGCTATTATCACACCCATTTTGAAGTTAAATAAATAGAGGCTCGGAGAGTTTGATCAACTTGACCAAAGTCATAAAGCTAGTGAATAACAGAGCTGAGATTTTGAACCCAAAAAGTTGAGCCCACTGTGTTCCCCACATCTTAATTGCATCTTACTACAAATGTCCTTGCACTGAGAGGAAAGGGGCACGGAGCTGGACTTGCCATCTTCTGTATGTTTGGAATGTTTCTGTTTCTGTTAAATTAAAGGCAACACTCCTGAAAGCTCTTACTTCTATAAACAAACTATTTTTATAATCAACCCTGAGGTTTCCTTTCCTAGAATTCATCCCAGTAACAAAATCATTTACCCAACTACCGATTTGTCAGTTCGTGAGAAAAGTGCCTTCCCGACTCAGAATTCCCCAGGATCCTGGATGGATTAACAACAAATGGGTCATGAATATGATAACTCCTGGATAGCTGTAGGAAGGGTGCCCCAAACCTGCAATTACATGGGGTGACATGACTCCCCCAATTGCTAGGTGTTTTGGGGAAATGAATCGTCCTAGCAGGCACCCACATATTTTCACAGCATGTACACATTCAGTATAGAAAGAATGCATTTGCAGAAGTAACAGAACTGTGTTCACTAGCCAAGGGAAGAAGAACTATAACTCTAGGTATAAAAGGGGGAGGGGCTCTCTTTCTTCTGTTTCGTAACATCATAATTCAACCTTTCAGCCATGTGCGGCCATGCTTGATCTTTCCCCTTTTAATTTATTATTTGTAAGGCTGCCATTGGGAAGCTTTGATGTCAGGGACCTGAGGGAGGCAAGGATGTCATCTTGGAGGAGCGGGGATGTCGCTTCAGCACCATGATCTCTCTGCCTCACCTGGTTGCCTTCCAGCTTACCCAAGTTGCATCATGCAACAACTGTAAGGAGAACGAATCTCATCTCAAGGGTGTGCAAGGCCCTGGGGCAAAAAGGTGAGAATGTGGAAACAATTCCCCATAAAATTTAGGTCTGTCTGTAGAGGTGCTCATTCACCCTCCTATTGCATATGTCACTCACCATTCACCCAACTGGTGTTTACTGAGCACCGAATAACTACAGGGACTGTGGAAGAGACAGTATGTGACAGATACTGCTGATTGCTTACCCAACAGCCGTTCCTTCCAACTTCCTAGCCTAGAGAACACTAATTTTGTTTAAGTATCCAACCCCCAAGGAAGGTAGCCCTGTCTCCACTCCAGCTGATTAGTTTAAGTCAAGAGCCAGCAAACAATGGCTCGCAAGCCAAATCCAGCTCATTGGCTGTTTCTGTATATAAAAAGGTACTACAACCATGTTATCATTTACGTATCATCTATGAATGTTTTTGTGCTACAACTGCAGAACTGACTAGTTGCAACAGAAACCATATGGCCTGCAAAACTATAATATTTGCCATCTGACCCTTTACAGAAAAATTTTGCTAAGTGCTGGTCTAAGCCAATTAGTAATACCGTTCCCTTTGCCAGAGTTTGGTTTAGTTTACAGGTGCACAAGTGTTGACCCAGTGTTGATAAATGACACTTAAGGAAAAGTCTGCTGAGGGCAATTGGGAAAAAAAGAGTTTCCTTTTCTTCCTCTGGATGCAACTCCTAGAATGATGGCAGCCATCTTGCATTTATGAGGGAGGCCAGTCTAAGGACCAAGTTGACATTCTGGGGATAGCAGAGCAAAAATGCAGAAATAACCTGAGTCTTTGATGTCTTTGAGCTGTTGAACTAGCCAACCCTGGAACCAGATACCTCAGCATTCCCTGTCATGTGAGATCATGTGTCCTCATTATTTAAGCCAGATAAGTTAGGATCTCCCCTTGATGAGTCAACCTCTAAGTTTAAGAAATGACCTTCTTTTACCCTGGTAACATTCTTTGCTCTAATATCTACTTTGTCTGATATTAATATAACCACTCCAGCTTTCTTTTGGTTAGTGTTAGAACAGAAATCTTTTTCCATTATTTACTTTAAGCTCTTTGTGTCCATATATTGCAATGTGTTTCTTACAGGCAGGATATGGTTCCCTCTTACTTTTTTATACGATATGGCAATATTTTCTTCTTCATTATGTTATTTAGACCATTTACACTTAATGTGATCACTGATATGGTTAAGTTTGAATCTATCATCTTGCTATTTGTTTTTCATTTGTTTCATCTATGCTTTGTTTTCTTTTCTTCTTTTTCTGATTCTTGTAATTAATTATTTTATGATTCTATAATAGCTCCTTTACTTGGCTAATTTTAATGGTTGCTTTAGGGTTTGTAGAACGTACCTTCCAGTGATCTTATACAACTTCATGTACAGTATATGAACCTTTTAACAATATACTTGTATTGTCCTCCTGACAATAAGATATGCAGTCAATTTTAAATGTTATGGAGAGGTATTTAATGATGTAGAAATATGGTCTCTATATATTAAGAAAAAAATGACAGAATGTATATAATGTAATCCCTATTTTATTTTTTAAATGTAATGAATATACTGATAACATCTAGATACCAGATAGATAGAATAAAGAGTAAAAGATTATACACTTTACTGTTAACTGGTTATTTCCATGTGATCAAACAACAGATTTTCTTCTTCCATTTGCTTATTTGTATTGGTTTGATTTTCTATAATAAATATGTATTATTTTCACAACTTGCAAAACTCTTAGCTATTATTTAAGGGCCAATCTTCAAGCAGTCTCCTTTTTGGATATCAGAGCAATCATTTATCATTTATGTCACCTAGGAGCTCATATCATACACATCTCTGTGTGTGTCTCTATTTCTTCTTCATGAGCCTCAGCTACTTGATGCCATAGAGCATGTCCTAAAGAGCCATGAGCCCTCCAGCATCACACGGGCTGGGTGCTCACTAACATGAACACGAACAGAATGGATGTTAGGCAGCAGTAAAGAGCACAAAGGCTGCAGATAAAAAAGACAAAGCTAATGGCTGATGCAAGTGTTATAATTAGTTTACTCTTTGGTTTTCAAACCTACTTCTTTAGTTCTCCCACTACCTCTAGGAAATTTTTTCTATTTATTGTATCTTTTAAATTTTGATTTATTCTACCTTTTTAAACCTAAAATATTATTCCTACTATAGGAAAATATCATGGCCAATATTTCAGTTCTCCTTTTCCAAAGGAAAAAAATTATGGAATATTTAAGAATCATTTGATATGTTAAAATGTTGCTGACCTACAACATTGACGACATATTCTGTAGCTGATATCACTGTATACTCTCTCACAGGAAGGTGGTTTCCACTCCTTCAAAAACACACTTACAGCCCCACTGCTTGGCAGATTAAAGGGACATGAAGAGCTGAATCAGCCTGATAGACTTTCCCTGGGAGAATAATTACTAACTGACACGCAGCCTACAGAAAAAACAACAGGGGCGGAAACTATTATTTGCATGAGACCTAATCTCAGGAGAAACAGAATTAAACATGGTGTTCTAGAGTTCTGTACCTGACGGGATCCAGAGCTAACACCTGCCAAGACATATACAAACTCAAGTCAAAATCTGAGGATAAAGTTGCCCATCATGGAGCTTTCTACCTGAAGGACCTGCTGTCCAGAATTGTTTTTTCCAAAATACTTGAAAATATTACAAGTTATGTGTTCCCTACTTCTCTTCATCCTTTTCCATGACATACCTCAAAAATGAGAAACAGAACCCTTATTTCCACTTCAGATGGACACAGTTTACTTCTAACAAGATTGTTTACAATGATGAAAGGTGTACCTCCCTGCCTCTGCCTGGAACTCTATCTGCATAACCAGTAAAGTCTTCAGCCAGGGTTCTCAAATTTTAGTGAAGATGAGATTTACCTGGGGAGCTGTATTAGTTATTTAATGCTGTGAAACAAATCACCTCAAAACTCAGTGGCTTAAGGGACAAGAATTCAGAAGAAGTTCGGCTGGCAGTTCTGACTCAGAGCCTCTCAAAGGGTTGTAGGCAGACGACCGCTGGGGCTGCTGTCACTGGAAGGCCAGACTGGGGACACAGGTGCTGCTTCCAAGGTGGCTCACTCACAAGGCTGGCAAATTAGAGCTGGCTGTTGTTGGAAAGCCTTGGTTCCTCTCCATGTGGGCCTCTCCATAGGGCTGTTGGGTATCCTCACAGCATGGGGGCTAGCCTTCCCAAGAGCGAGCAACAGGAGACCAGGACACACCAGGACACACACAAGAGGACACACTGTCCATTCTGCTGTATTCTTTCCATCACGTGGGTCAGCCAGACCCAATGTGGGAGATCTCACAAAGGCATGAATACCAGGGGACATGAGGCTCATGAGGACAGACAATCTTGGAAGCCTCCTACCACAGTCCACCCTCTAGTCCCCAATCCTGAGCCAGATGCTGTAATGGGGTGAGGCTTGGGGGTCTCAGGGGAGGGGATGCATGTATTCTACACATGGAGAAATATGAACTGTTGTGGCCATTGAGTGCCCTGAACAGAGTAGTCTCCAAAGATGGCCACATCTATATATTTATCCCACCCCACAGGCTCTCTTTACTGAGTCAACCCCCTCCACCAAGAGGTGAGGTCTATGTTTTGTTCCTTGAATTGAGGGAAGAGAGAGGGGAGGAAGTCACTGCCCCAATCAGTGGGGAAGTGTATATGGTCAAAGTAATACTATGTAAATTTCTGAGGCTAGGACATACTAAGGATACAGCTTCTGCTGTATTTCCTCTCTCCTTCTCTGAGGATAATAGTCCTTGAGACAGATACACCATATTGTGAGGAAGCCCAGGCCACACAGAGAGGTCATGTGTGGGTGTTCTTGCTGACAGTTCCTTTTAGGTGCTCAGCTGACAACCATCATCAACTACCTGTGAGTGAACAGCCTTCAGTGCCTCTTGTCCCAAACTGAGTCTTCCAGCTGAGTCCCCAGACATCACGAAGAAGAGACTAGCCACCTGCACTGTGCCCCATCTGAGAAACTGACCCACAAAATATCATAAGAGATAATATCTGATGATGATTGTTTTAAGCCATGAAGTTGTGAGGGATTTTGAGGTAATGGTTAACTAATGCAGTAAATTTAAATATACTTGTTACAGCTACAAATCTCCAGCCCCCACTCCAGATCCACTGAATGAGATTTCCTAAGCTAGAAGAAGCCTGGGAAACTGTTGATTTATGAAGTGTCTCAGTTGATTCTTATCATCAGGGATAGTGAGGAAATTCTGATGGAGTATCTTCCATCACAAGTCTCAATGGAAAATCTACTCGGTTTTTATCTTTGATTGTCTATGCATTTCATCTACTTAGTGAAAACCACAACTAGAAATTGAATCTAAATCTGGTTCTGGATGAGATGCTCTTGAATTTCTAACTCTCAAATTTTATATTAAATCTTCAGAAGGTAGTGCTTGGAGAAGAAATACGGAAAATACAAGGCAAAAGGTTTATAGATTTTTGGGCAGATTGTAAAATCCTCTCTTAAATCTTTACAGCTATTCGACTATCAGGAAAAACAGAGGGCAGAAGACAAAAATATCATTTTCTGTGGCAACTCTAAATGTACCAATATGGTGTGGAATCTCGAAGTTATATAACTGAGGAAAAGACAAGATGCATAACAATATCTATATCTATATCTATCTATCTATACATACATATATGTATATTTAAGTGGTAAATGCATAAAACCACCTCTGTAAAGATACACAGGGACTTCTCTGGTGGTCCAGTGGTAAAGAATCCACCTTCCAATACAGGGGATGCAGGTTCGATCCCTGGTCAGGGAACTAAGATCCCACATGCTGCGGGGCAACTAAGCCCATGTGCCACAACTACTGAGCTCATGCGCCTCAAGTAGAGCCCATGTACCGCAAACTACAGAGCCCACGTGCTCTGGAACCGTGCACCACAACTAGAGAACGCATGCGTCCTGGAGCCCCTGCAGCACAACCAGAGAGAGAAAACCCACACACCGCAACTAGAGAGAAACCCAAGCAGACCGCGTGCCGTAACGAAGAAGATCCCACATGCCTCAAAAAAGATCCCATGTGCCGTAACTAAGACCCGACGCAGCCAAAAATAATAATAATAATGATAAGGAAAATAAGTAAGTAAAATAAATAAATATTTTTTTAAAAGTTACACACAAAACTGGTAATGATGGTTGCCTTTGGAAATAACTGGATGGCTGGGCTAAGAGTATAAGAAAGACTTATTTTTCACTGAATATTTTTTGTAACTTTTGAGTTTTGTACTGGGATCATGTAATACTTTACAAAAATAGATAAATAAAATGTGTTTACAACACCTTTTCTCTTTGAAGACCCTCTTGGAGTCATTCCAGAACATGAAAGTGTGACCCCATATTATTATTGGTTACAGTTAATTATCTTTTTTTTTGTTTGTTTCACAGTGAAAAGAAACTCAAGATCCATCAGGACCAGGGATTCTCATAGATTAAAATCTAGCCACTGTAGAGTTGATAGCTCCATCCTCGTATCTTACTGGATCTCTTGGGTGTCACTGCCCAACCTCCACCTCTGACACAGGACAGCCCATGAACTCTGCACAACTGGACACTTGCCCTGGGCATTGCTCAGAGAATGCTGCTCTGGCCCTTCCCTGGCCTTGCCCATCCCACCCACTAAAGAGCTGCAGCCAAGGGGACGTGTCCACCAGGGTCCACAAACTATGGGTTTAAGAAAATCTAACATTTGTTTTTGTGAAAGAATATGCTAGGAGGTGTTTTTATTTTAAAAATAAATGATAGCCATCTTGTCCTCAGAAATAATAGTGACTTCTGTATTGCCCTCCTGCATATTCTACTTATTGAAACATGTTGTTAGTCTTAACTCTAGAAAAAAATCAATAGTGTCCATTAATAAGGATTTTGATGTCTTTTTCAAAATGATATGAACATATTACTTAAAAACAAATTTTTAAAAATTTTAGGCAGGGACATACATACACTACCAAATGTAAAACCGATAGCTAGTGAGAAGCAGCCGCATAGCACAGGGAGATCAGCTCGGTGCTTTGTGACCACCTAGAGGGGTGGGATAGGGAGGGTGGGAGGGAGATGCAAGAGGGAGGAGATATGGGGATATATGTATATGTATAGCTGATTCACTTTGTTATAAAGCAGCAACTAACACATCATTGTAAAGCAATTATACTCCAATAAAGATGTTTAAAAAAAATTTTTTTTAAACAAATTTTAGGATATTTTTTCAGAAGCAAATTTATCAGTGGGAGTTACTCTGAAGGTCTCTTGTGTTCAAAGATCATTCATATTAAAGGCCAAATATCCTGATGCTGCTGATGATTGTTGGATAGGAATCTAATGGAAAGAAAATTAGAACCAACGGGTCAAAAGAAAAGAGAAGCCAATAATTTGTCAGCCCATTGCTTTTTAAGCTTTGTATGAGGAATTTGATGTTTAAAACATAGAAGAACAGATAGCCAATCAAAGAGAAACACATTATAGCTGGAAATGAAAGGAAGATTAAAAAGCAAGTTATATATTAACTATATATAGTTTACACTTTTAAGGCATTTTAGTTTGTATGCTAGAATGAAAAGCTTTTTTTTTACTAGGAAAAATATCTGTAAGGATGCATGAGCTAATATGGAATTTCTCGCTATTTTTCATAGCAGCAGAGCTTACAAATCACTAGAGATGTCATTTAAGTGTAGAACTGGATCGGATCATGAATGGACTGCAAAGGAGAGGAAGGGGAGGCCTAGTTTTACCCGGAGATTTGGAAAGGCTGACATTTGGCAGTGACTCTTAAAACCCAAGGAGGGTTGTCCAAAATGTGCTGGAAGATATAAAGAAGTAACTGGTGTGGAATGCCAACCTCCCCCATCCCCTGCAAGAAAATACATAAACTAGAAAGATCTGAAACTGTTATGTTGAACGTGGTATGACTTTGTATTACAATCTCTGAGAACTCTGAGATGTAAAATAATTTGCTTCTGGACTATATACATGATCATAGAAGGAAGGTAATTGTGATCTCTGGGAGGAAAATGCTGATGGGGTTGTAAGATCCCTCCAGACACGATGATTCACTGCAGAACAGTCAGCAGAACAGAACCCCCACTCAAAGAAGTGACAGAATCCGTCAGCCTGTCCTGACGATGAACAGTGAGTTCTCAATGTCTCCCTCACCTGAGTTTCTGTCTGATGAGGTCCCTGAGAAAGCTGGCCACGGTATAGAATTCTGTCAAAGAAATTATTTTTATTTTAGTGTTTAAGAGGTCTCTTTCTCCACATTAAATTGGTGAACAAATGAAATCTCTAAGGAACCGGGACTTCTCCTCCTAATTGGCACCCACATGGGCACAGAGGGGCTGAGGGGCGATCCCCAGGTGTGGGTTCCTCTCCACATCAACCCAGCCAGCAGATCCAGGTCATTTCCCTTGTCTTGCACACAGCTCGCACACGCTCACCAGGGCTGTCGGGTAAGTTGCAGATGTTATTGAAAGTTGAGAAAAAGGAGGGGGATTACAATACACCAAGAAAAACAACTTAAAATTAAATACGAGATACGTTTCCAGTGTCTCCTGGGCCCTATTTAGCAAGACAGGCATTTGGTGCCCAAGATGTGGCTCGAAGCCCTATTTCTGTCCTGCCCCCTCAGTCCCAGCTCATATTTCTTCTCTCCTACCATCCCCTAATTTATGTCCATTGATGTAAAATAGTACAGTTCTCTGTCTCTTTAAAATGCATTCCCTTGGGGCCTTGTCTTCTGTCCCTAAACCCTTGACAAAGCATTTAATACATACATACAATTCCTTTTGTAAAAGAAACTCATGCCCGTTAGCAAAATGATCAGATTTTTTATGCCTCAACATGAAGCTCTTTGCAAAGCATCAGGCAAATAGAAGGCACCGTTACTGGTCACTGCTGTTACTCTTCACACCTCCATGGCCAACAGGTGCTCTCTGTTTGTTCAGGGCCCCCTGGACCCTGCAGGGCTCCCTGATGCTGGCACACCTGCCCCACCAACCAGGCCTGGCACCACCCATCATCGTCCCAGTGGTCTGAGTCTTTGGAGACTGTAGCCAAAAGTAGGAGGAATTCACTTCTAGTCATCTCTTAGAATGTCAGGACCTTGGCCTTGGGTTTCCCCAATAAATGAAGCCATCTACTTCCTACCCGTTTCTGAAGCCCACTATTTCCACTGCCACAAGCACTTCATGTGGCCTCTGTCTCTTGCCTCTGTGCCATTGAAGCTCGGCCATTTCCTAAACGTCTCCCAAACATCCAAATACTTTTGTCCCTATTGGTACTCAGACCCAGAAATCCCCACCCTTGAAGCTCATGGTGATTTAATGTTGGGGACCAGCTAACTCCAGGGTTCAGATCCTTGCAAAACACACACAGACCCCATTCTTCTGGGGGTGAGGGGAGGTTGTGCTGAGCTCACCTCTTACTTCCATGTTCTTTCTTCCTTCTGAAATTCATGGATACTTGAGTCAGTGGGTTTCCTTTAGGCCCAGGGAAGTTTTTCCTACTATATCCTGAGAGACCAGATTGCTTGCTGGTTGAAGATGCAGAGCACACCAGGGCTGAGAATTCCAAAGGAGTCTTCAAACTACAGTCCAGACCCTTCACTCATCAGGAGTCACAATAATAACACCTGACATTGAAGGAATGCCTCCCATAAGCTAGGCACAAGGTTAAGCACCTCATATACAGTATCCCATTTAATCATCCTTAAAACCCAATTTTACAGGTATTTTCATTATGCCCATTTTACAGATGATGAAACTGCAGTTCAGCGAGGTAAAACAACTTGCCCAAGATCATAGAACTAAGGTGTCAGAGTCAAGTCTGAATGCTCTTAACCACTGGGCTACACTATCATTGAAATCATTTCATTAGTAAGCCCTCTGAAACCAACCCGAATGTGCTCCCTGAGCCTCCTACACATAACTGAGCCGTGCACTTATAAGCCAGTCTCAGGTAAAGCATGGGGGCCCAGCCTAGAGAAGCTGGTTGAGAACTGCTAAGCAGAGCTAGAAGCTCCCCTCAGCAACAGCTCACAGGGAGAGTTTTATTTGAGGCCGTAGGAGATGCTCTGCAACTCTGTAGACACCGACTGCCCAACGTCGTCCCTGAAGAGTCAAGGTCAACCCTTGGAGTCACTGCCTATTAACTATAGTTATTATCCCCACTTCCCCCTGAGAAGCCCTCCAACTCTCAAAGGAACCAGGCTTGGCTTCTGACCAGCACAAGGAATTAACTAAGGCCCCAGAGTCTTCTCTGGTATTACCTGATGGTTCAGTGGGACTCCCCAAGTTCACCAAGATGACTTCTAAATCTCCAGTCAGAGTAACCAAGGCAACAGATACATCTGACCTAACACTGTAACATACTGGCCAGACTTGTCGGGTCCGGGGGTGGGAGAGGCCTCACGGGACCATTTTTAAATTCTTAGATATGTTACAGCTACATGGAGCACCCTCCGTATTAGCCCCCAAACCTGTACCCCTGCCCCAAATCCTGAGCTCCACCTCACGCTTAAGGTCCCCAGGAACTCCCAAACATCTAAGAACTGCAGTTGCACAGCCTCACTATTGAAGTTTTGGCTGATTGTTCTTTCATATGTCCTTTCCATCATATAGTCCATCTTACACACTTGGTTCTAAAGCATCTATTCCTGGACGCTGCTTCATACTCAAACCATTGGTGTCCAGCTTATACATGCAATCCTGGCTTCTATTTTGGCCTGTAACATTGGTGCCCCAAAAATTAGTATATCCTTCTCTCTCATTTATTTTTCCATGAGGCATTGACAAAGCACTTTGGTATAAAACACAAACTAAGAAGCACGGGTAAGTAGTCCCAGGTGTCTCACCAACTCATTGACCTTTGCTGTTCTCCAGTCTCCTCTCTGGGATGAGCATTCTGAATGATTACTAAGCTTCCTTCAGCTCTAACTTTCTGGATTTTCCCTTCCAATGTTTCACTACCATTTAAAATTAGTAACAGCTTGTTCCCTTACTATCCGTCTTCTGATCTTACCCCTAATGGCTGGCATTTCCAGTTTGTTCCCTAATGTCTTAACCTTGGAGATGATCTTGATTATTTTGCCTGCAGAACTAGCCTAACCAATGCCAAGTTCTGCTGGATGATAGTACTTAAATGTGTTCCTCTATTTCCCTTTGTTTCAGCCTCCACCCGTGTCATTTTTACTTGTGCATAAATTTTTCCAGTGTAAACTTCTCCATTCTTGCTAATGTAGTCTCCTTACCCTTTTTTCCTTTCGCATCCTCTATATATAATTATACAACAACAATCAAGTCTTTCATGTGTTGATATTTTTACTTCTCATGAGAGGCTCCCAACTGCCTCCTGCATTGATTTTACACTCTTCATTTTATACTCTTTCAACTAGTCTCCAAGCATACGTATCCCAGGTTACCTCCAGGCGCATGTCATTTTAAACTTATCGAGAGAAAACAATAATAGTAAGCAACCTTTGAAATAATGGCTGCTGTTTCTTTCAGGCGCCTAAACTTAGAAAAGGTCGTAGAAAGTTATTTGCTTCTTATTAACATCTAATAGCTGTGTTATTCCCATAGGCAGAAACCAACAAAAAAACAGCAATTGCAATTTGACAGTGACATAAACACCTGTCTGGCTAATGAATTCCTTGCCAAATTCATGTTCCAAAAGAGGAAGCAATGTCACCTTTAACATCAAGTGACTTTTCCCAAAATGCTGGAGTTATACCGAGGGAAAGTAAGATCTGGGAAGAGCATAAATGAAAAAATATTGGAGCTATGTCTCTGGGAACATTAAAATGGAAACTACCATGTGGTTTTGATTCACCATACTGTATTTCCCATCTTTCTCATGAACAAACATGCTGCCGATTAAAACTTCACAAGAACTCTCAGGTCCACTAATTCAGCTATGTCCCTTGATGTCCAATAAAGTGCCCTCTTTTCTAATCCTAGGAGCAAACTACCCAGATAATACAAAAGTGCATCTTTAAGACTAAAATTACTAGGCTATCAAAGTTGTTAAATATAATCACTAAGAAAACAGGCTTCCCAAAAGTTGATCTATGCCAAGTACCTTGGAGGTTGAGACTCTTCCATGATATACCATACATGGAAAAAGGAAGCAGATATAGGAAGTTACTGAAAATTTCAATCAGAACCTTGACCTCATTCGGGATGCCATTTGGCCATGCAAAAGACAGCCTCCATGTCTAAGTCCACCTCTGAAAGAAATGCTGTAGGTGATCTGTAGCAGCAGAGACAAAAAATAGACATGCCTTCTGAAAATGAGATCTCCGTAGGTGAGGCCAAGGTGATAACATCACTCTAGCATCATATTTGGCCCTCTAAAAGCTTATATTAGAGCAAGACTTCAGAAATTTGAGACATCTGACCTGATTTTAGGTAGCTGCATTTGGAAGAGCTATTTTCCCAAACATGTTTCAAGGTAGATAGACCAGCCATTGGAATTTTGCTGCACATTTTAGACAGACACTATTGATGGTAACCTCTGGAGAAGATTTAAATTTCTTTTCACTTTGCACAAATGTTCTGACCCAACTCTAAATGTTCCTCTCTCAGTAAGCAGTGCGTCACCTTTGGACTCCCTGTGAGCATGTTATTAAAGGGGAAGAACAGAGCCGCTGCAAGATTTCTCTAATCACCCAGCCTAATTACAAAGGGAGTAAATCACTAAACACTGCACCTTAAACATAACAAAGAGAATAATTTAGCAAACCAACAGGAAGCTTCATCCTCAGCAGGATAATATATCAGTTTAAGTCCAGGAAACACACCTCAGTGCTTACTATCATCATTATGATGACCATTATTTATAGGTCATGTTAAGCACTTTTCGAGAGTTTCACAGGACACACACACTGTTGAGTTGCCCGTGCGGGTCCTACACACAGGTATTACTGGCCAAAGAATCACAGGACTTAAGAAAAATGTCGATCGTATTCAGTTGAGCCAGGTACATTTGTCACTCTCAAGATAGGATGTTGCTCAGAACCCAAAAATCTTTTCAAACTGACTGACTTCTCCCTTCAGAAATTCAAGGGTAAAGTTCTTGTTACTTCAGATTCCATGTTACCTCCCAGTGAAGTCCTGCTATTTACACAACACTGATGGGTGACTCAGCCTGCCCCTGAGCCCAGCCCCCTTCCTGAGCCCTCCCCTCCCCAGTTATAACAGAGCTATGCACACTGTTTCTGCCTCTTCAGAGCTACAGCAGTTGTCACAACTACCCCTACCAAGTGGAGACTTTGGCTCAACTGCTGAAAGCCTGAGGTTAATGAGGCCAAGGCCAAAGTACTGTTTGAACCCATTACTTGTGCTATATGTCATGCTGACTGACTGCTTTCAGCTCTAGCCACCTGCCCAGCAAACCCATGAAAATGATCATGGGAGGGGTGGGGAGAAGGGGTGAGGTGCCCTGCGAGCCAATCAGATTTTCCTCTTCATCTAAGACAGTGTGAAAAGGGTAAAAGATGGTCATTCCAAAGAGGAAAACTTTCTCTGTTTTGTAACAGAGTTGTACCAAACTGAGCACCTGCCAACGATATTTAAGGGAGCCACGTTATCCCCAAAACTCAGCCTCTATCTTCTCTAAGTCCTTTAGCGGCATCTCTTGAAGTATCCATCCTTCAGATTCAGGCAGCCTCAGTCCCTGATCCAATCACCAGAGAGTTGGGACCAGCCAAGAGGGGTTTGAACTGTGACTAGAAGCCCCATCAAGACAGCTGGGCTTTCGTTTGGCCCGCCAAGTAGACCCCCAGCCCAGGCAAACAGGGCCAAGCCTGGGCTTTCATGTGGCCCCTAAGCCAGTTCTGTTAGCCCTTGGATCCTGACAGGCCACAGGGACTGTTCCTCCTTTGTACAGCCTGCTGCCCTGTGTAATGCCCAAGCCCAACCCAGGACACAGTCCATTTGGCTGGGTCTGGACACCTGGCCTCTATACTGTCTTCCGGAACCTTCTCGTAAGATGAGCTGCCACCCTCCAAGCTGAAGGCAGGTTGCTCCTGTTGCCTGGGAACAGCAGCCACAGCCTGCCTGGTCCCTTGGTTTGCAACCATCCCTGCATCCCCTGCATCCCCCTCTGCTAGGCCCATTCCCCATTGTGTGTCTAGGGCTAAAGCCTTCCGGACTCTGTGACTGGGTCCACCCTCCCCTTCCTCCTCCTCCTCCACACACCCTCACACCCTGAGTTGCCAAGGACCCAGCAGGCCTCACACCTGAGCTACGACATAAGGGCTAATACTACCAACTTAACTTTGCCAAATTGCAGAATTGGAGAGCAGCTGAATAAGCACATGTCTTAAAATGGTAATGAGGGGATGTTCGAAAGAAAAGTATATGGGAACAGTTGGCAGAATATTCCTTTCCATGAGGGTAAACTGTTGTCATCCTGATGCCTGATTTTACTTTCTAATCCACCCCACTTTTCTGTACTGTGTGTTCTGGGCCTAATGATTTCTTTTCAAGTTGTCTTAAAGCAAATGGCGCTGTGAACCATTTAATTTAGAGATGATAAAACACAGACCCATGAGAAACCTTTCTCCAAGGATATGGGGTGAAAAGCAGTCCTGACAGCTCTTGTGTCTGTTCAGTGTAGGTCAGAATCAATGAAATGATATTCTCCCACCCTGTGCTCGGGTCATGCCATGGCCCCACGGCTGGCTGGACCTTACCTCTTGCCATAGATTCTCCATGACCTTCCTGACATTCCTCCAGCCTGGACCCCTCTCTCCTCAAGACCACCAGGCAGGGCAGCAAATGCTCCATCGCCCACTTCCCATTCTGGATGGAGGCAAGAAGGACCACCAAACACCTCTCTGTTTCACAGCCCTCTTCAGTAAGCCCTGAATTTGCTTAATTCCTACCCCTTGGGAAAGCTTATGAAGGGCTCTTTTTATTTCCAAAGACCAGCTTTTGGTCTTGCGATGCTTTGTTTATAGCAGGCCCTAAGTTAGTCCAGACCACTTTAAGGGAAAGATTCAAGAGATGATCAATAGATAATTTTTCACAGGCAAAGGGGGAAAATGTCTTTATTCATTCTCAAGTGATACCACTCCACTTTTACATAGCATTTTATCACCATAAAAGCATGGGGGCAGGTATTGTTGGGTCATTTTGTTTTCAGTGGCCTCAACCTCATAACTAGGTCAGTCAATATGGCGCCATCTACTCAAAAGATGAAACTGAGACCCAGGGGAGTCAAATGACTTGATCATGTTCACACAGCTGATGAATGAGAGTCAGGTCTACGAACAGGTCTCCACTCAAGGGGTGAGAGATGAAAGTCTCAGAAACAAACCATGTGACAGGCATCAAAGGGTGAAAGGTGACAATCACACAAACATTTAAGGATAAACTTAGGCAGGCCTATTCGGAGATTTAGTGAGGCCTAGGCCACTTCTATATCTGTATTTTAATGATTCGGTTGATTATATACATATACATATATACATATACAAACCCATACTATACACATATACATACATATACATATATACACACATACACATACGTAATATATACATATATATACATATATACATACATATACACACATATTTACATATATACATACACAGACATACAAATATGTATATAGATGCACACATATATACATACATATGCATGCATATACATATATATTATATACATACGTATGTATAATTTTCATACACTCACATGAAATACAACTGAACATTGAGGCTCATTTGGTTATATATTTGAGGTGTGCATGAAAGCTACACAAGAAAGCTGTTCCCCCTCCGCCCATCACCATGCCTCTCACTTCTTGAGCAGCCCTGACCCTGAGATTTTCCTACTGTCATTTTCATTAAGAACTAAACACTAGTTCTCTGTCCACCTCCACTTTTAAAACGTGGCCGTCAGTGAAGGAGGGAAGGCATTGCTTCATTTTAACCGTTTGTTTTTCTGCTCAAGGAACACAAAACCAAGAGAGCAGACGTGTGGGGATCACAGAGCCTCGTGGAGCCTCTGCAGCTCCAGCAGGATCATCCGTCACAGAGCTGCCTGGCCAGGATGCGCCCTCGCTAGGCCACGTGACTCGAGCGCAGCTGGACCCTCGCAGCCGGCCAGGCACTGCTGGGCCTGGGCCGGGAGATGCCCAGCCACCTGCGGGCTCCTGGCCGGGCCCTCGCAACTGTTTCATTTACCGTTTGGGACAATTCTCCACAGGGCTCAGGAAAGCACATGCTGCTGCCACACTCGGCTCCACTTCCCCTTCCAAGCCCTAATGAGGTGAGATAATGGATGCAGGAAAGTGTGCACATGCAAATCAATATGGAACATATGCTCCCACTCCCTCTCTTCCCTCCAAGCCAGGCTGGGGGAGCAGAGGAAATGCTTTAGAAATAGCTCTAGACCTGGACTCCTTACTCTCCCCTCAAGAGGACAAAAACTGTAAGGTTACAGCTCCCTGGCCCCGTGCAGCCCTGACCCAGGGAGCAAAGTGCCAATTTTGATTGTTTCTCAGGAATGCCTTTACTACCCAGTTGGCTTTGTCTCACACCACAAAATAAAACCGGCAAGATGGAACAAGGAGAAATGTGGCACCAGTTCCCCCATTTTGCAAATGTCCCATGCAACCCTCTGAGTCCGGGGAGGCAGACCCTGGGCTGAAGAGAAAGAACAGCAGCAGGCCCTGGACCTCCCCAGCCAGGCCTCCCGGCTCCTGCATTTTGGCTCAAGCAGCCCAGGCAAAGGGCCAGGCAGAGCTGGGCCTTCTGCCCGAGCCACTGCGTCAGCGGGCTCAGCAGGCCACACTGCTGGCCAGGGAGGTCTCCGCTTTCCGGAGTCCAGGGGACGAATACGCTGGCATGACACCCTCCCCACTAGCCAGATCCCCAGTATAGGGAGCTTTCTACAGGCCCTTTCAGAGCTCGTGTGAGGCTCTGAATGAAGAAAGGGGAAGGAAACCAGCACGCATATGGGCTGCCTGCTCTACGCCCTGCCCTCACCTCCACCCACACGGTCAGTACCACCATCCCTATTCTACTCAGGAGGAAACAATGAGACTCCAAGCGGATCAAGTAAACAATGAAGGTAGAACCCAAACTCAGGTCTGCCACCCTCCAAAACCTGGGCCCTTTCACTGTACAGTGAGGCATTCCACTCCATAGGTCCTGGTTCTCATCAAGCCATATGTCAACTGAGCACTCAGGCACCAGTCTCCAAAGTCATGAGGCAGCAAGGGCCATCATCTCCCTCCAATGCTCATCTTTCCTCCTCGCAGATCTCAAGTGCTTTGCAAAGCTATCACAGGGCCTCCTCCAGACCTTCTGTAGGCCTTTATCCTACAGTCATTAGGGAGAATGGAAATGACACAGTGACCAGATATCAACTATTGTCAGTCTTTCAATATGCAGCAAAGTCCTGTGGATCCAGAACTTTCAGAAAAGGGGTGGGGGAGCTCCACAGTCCAGTTGATTTAGCAGACAGGGCTCAAGCTCCAACACCTTTTACCAGCTATGCAACCTTAGCCAACTTACTTACCCAGGGAAGCTGGAGAAACTAGAGGGCTTAGCATCATGGTCTCTGTGAAATGGATGATAATAATGTCTACCCTAAGAGAGTTAAATACATTAGAACTGGACCCTGGAAGCAGGCTGCCCCAGGGCACGCCCCTAATCCACCACCTACTAGTTTACAACCTTGGGCACTTTACCTAACCGCTCTGTGCCTCAGTTTCCTCGACTATAAAATGAAGTTAACATTGTGCTTACCATATAAGGTTGTTATCAGGATTGTATGAATTGATATTTTAAAATGCTTAGGTCAGTGCGGGCTCAGAGTCAGGTTATGTGAATTTAAATTAAAATAAGTAAACAATGACGATGAAGTGCTTAGTGGCACAGAGGTAGCTCTCCACAATGGCAACTATATTTATGACTGACTTGCAAAGATTTCGAATGTCCTATCTTTACCTCCCCACAGTAGCCGCAGTTTGGATTGTGAATTGAGCCATCTGCCGTGAAGATGGTGAGTCAACAGGCATTTCTGCAATGTATGGTGTGCACCCAGGCGTTGTCATGATTGAGGAGCTCTGGTTCCCTGCATCACTCCTCTGGGTCTGATAGTCTCTGAATTAACAGGCTTGGCTTCCCTACAAGCTGTAGATATGGCAGTGGCCCTGCCCTGGGGCTGCCATATCTCTGGACTAATGTATGGGAAGATTCCAGCAACAACACAGACAAACACTCTGGATATTCCCAAAAGGATGACCACCCTGTGTCCACCAGCTCAAAACATGGGCACTGGCCCAGTTGAGTCACACTCAGGGAGGGGTTTAGTGACCCCATAGTAACTTTAATGACTTGTAAAATTCTTTGATATAATGCCTAGACACAAACACGTTTGTTTTGCTAAGAACTCACAATGTGAGTTTAAGTTTCTAGATAAGAAATGACTAAAGACAGAGACCATGGCTCACCAGGAATATTCCAGTGCTAAAGGTCAGCCAGCACGTCTACAAAGAGTTTTGGACAAACCTGCCCCTAATATCCATGGGTCCTCAGACAAGAGAACAAATGGAGTCCCACTATTTAAAAAATATATATGTTCTGTCTTTTAACCCTGACAACAATGAGGTGATGAACTAGAGAAGGTCAGGTTCGAACTTAGCCTCCTTAGATTCCTCCGAGTCTGGTGTAGGGATAATGTTACATGAGGACAGCCACCCAGGGCTCCCGACTCTGTCGGCACTACAAGGAACCTCATGTCTTTGAGCATGGACACCACAGACCAGGTGTCCAAGCTCCATTCACACTGCCTTCAAATAGCCAACCCTTTAGCCACCCCTCAGACTTAGGGTCACACATTGGTGCCTGGTCTACCCTCAAGATAGGCTCAGCCTGGATACAGGCTGGGGTTGTTTGTGCAGAGAATTCCAGGAGACTTGAACCCAGAATGTGGCCAACAAATGAATAGCATGGGCTGAGTGTGTGAAAGTCCCCTTGGCCCTGCAGATTCTGGCCCTGTATGCGGGGAGCTACATGGCTAGAGCAGGCTAGCTTGCGGACCTCTAAGACACAGGGCTCCTCTTACCCAGGTCTATGTTCTGAGACCTTGATCTCTGTTGTTTCAAATGCTAGTAGCTCTGGGTGAAGAGTCACCCTCTTCTCTGCCACCTCCCCGGAACACTTCTGCTTCTATTCCCCAGCAGCCCCCAACAATTCTGCATGACTTGAAGCTTACTACCACTGGTCCTTGAAAGTTTTTGATTGGCTGAGCCTTCTTGTGTCTCTGACAAGGACGTGGCCTGCAGGAAACATGTTTTAAAGCATCCTGTGCTCCTCAATCACATCTGTCTCAGAACATGGTTGCAGAAGGTCTCGTTTCTGTAGTCACCTGGGCTGACAACCAGGACCTCGGACTTCTGGCTGCAGGGTAACCACTCACCAGCTCTAATTACCATCATCTGCCCATTTTTCTATGGCTATTACTCCTTCTTTGTTGCTGTTGTTTTCTTTTGTACTTTTCTAAAAAGACAAGGGACTGAGATGCACAGTGAAGGTTTTTAAATTTAGAATAATAACGTAAATCTCTTGTTTCTGGTAGGTTGCACCATGTCATACATTATTCAAGCTTAGAATCTCCACTGATGACAACTGCACAGCCAGGTCATAAAAAGACTCAACCGAAACACTTCTACCAAAGAATTGTTTGTGTGTTTGTTTTCTGTCTGAAAGCGCTTTCTTCTGCAAAAGAAGCACTATCGTCTATATTTTGGCAACTTACTCTAGTGATGTTTAATGCCCCATCTTTTAATGTAGTTCTTACTTCAGTTTCCCCATGAGAACAATGAGGCGATGGGCTGGAGCAGCGGTCTTCAGCCTTTTTTGGTCTTAGGATCCTTTTCACTCTTAAGAATTATTGAGGAGCCCAAAAATCTTTCATTTAGGTAGACTACATCCATCAATATTTAATATATTAGGAATTAAAACTGGAAAGTGTTTTAAATCAGTAGCAGTAAACCCATTACATGTTAACCTACAAAACATATTTTTGAAAAGTAACTATTTTTCAAAACAAAAAATGAGAAGAATAGGATTGTTTTACAATTTTGCAAATCTATTCAATATCTGGCTTGAGAGGAGACAATTAGATTCTCACGTCTGCTTCTGTATTCAATCAGTTGTGAAATGTGGTTTAGGTTGAAGTATATGAAGTAGATCCAGCCTCACACAAAAATATAGTTGGAAAAAAGGAGGGGTATTTTAATAGCCTTTCCAGATAATTGTCATTCGTCGTCCATGATTCGATACTGAACTTCATAAGTTATAGTTTCTTAGATCATTTGCAAAGCAAAAGGCATATCAGTAAACTTTTTGTATTCTGTTACATCCATGGGCTCATCTTGCACTTTGAATGTATCTTTTACTGATACATGATTTTGTAAAAGCATGCATTGGTCACTTGGAAATATTGGTTCATTGCCTTATTTCAGATCTTTCAAATACTGACACATTACTTTGTATAACATTTAAAAATCATATTCATTAACATTACCACAATCTCATAGGAAAATATTTCAGTATTAGGAAGGTATTAAATATTGTAGTAGACTGAGCAGTGTTGGACTGGATTGATACTTGCATCCCTACCAAGTCTAACATTTTATGATGTGCTTATTCATGCTTCTAATGATGTTGTAGATCTCATTCTTCTCTCCTGTACCCTCTTCCACTTCAAACCTAACTTGCCAGAAGCCTTCTTGCTTTACGTGCTTTGAGTCAACTGGTTCCTCATTTCTCTTCACTCCTATTTCTCCTGTCTAGAAGAACTACTCTGTACAGGTGTTTCCATAATCTCCTTGTGATAAATTCATTCACTCATTCCTTCATCAATAATATTTAATAAAAGCCCACTATGTGACTGCCACTCTTCCAGTCAATGGGACACAATAATAGGACACAGAGCTTGTCTTCCCAAGAAGGTTCCTTTTTCTCCTTGCAGAAATGTACATGTAAGTAGAGGATTGCAGTGGAGAGATTTTAAGACTGTGTGTACAAGCGTGGCCCAGAAAGAAATCAGTCCCATTAAAATGGTGTTCTATAAAGGCAACTGGGAGGTGAGAGGTTGTATACCTGAATACCACACTACACACCAGAATCTTAACTAATAACCAGAGAATGTTTATCCTGCCTGGTATCTGTACATGACAAAGGAAGCAATATCTAGAGGGGTTTTTCAGCTCAGTACTTTAGGAATATGAGAAAAGATGTCCCTAAAAATTACTGAACCCACAACTAATAACAGTAGTTCTCAACCCCAGAAACATTAGAATTACATGTTGTGCTCTGTTTAAATACCCTGTTTAAATGCCCCAAACTCCTCTCAGTGGTTCAGATTTAATTGTCCTGGGCCAGGTTCAGTCTTTTTTGAAAGTTTCCATGGTGTTTGTAACATGCAGCCAGGGTTGAGAATCACTTTATAGTGAGATTCATATAAAATTTCATTTGTCAAGGAGTTGCTAGCTGATGTTACAAACAAACCCAAAATCTCAGTAACAAAATAGAAGATGCTCCCAGGCAGCCAGGAACTATCCTCCAAGTGCTGATTCAGCAATGCAGGCTCTTTGCATCCCGTGGCTCCACCATCTTTAATGCATGGCTTCCTTTTCACTAGGGAAGAAGAAAGAGCATGGAGAGGGCACATGGCAAGTCTTTATGGGCCAAGAATTGGTGGCTCCCATCCCTTCCACTCACGTTTCATTGGCCAAAACTCAGTCATCTGGTCACATCTAACTGCAAAAAAAGGGTGGGAACATTGGTTTAGCTGTGTGCTTTGAAGGAAAAGGAAGTAGGATTGGTGAATGCCTAGCCAGTCTCTGCAACACAGAGTTGTTTGTTACATCCAAACAACTTATATATAATAATATAGTTGTCTCCCACAAATTCATTGTAAGGAATAAACAAAAAAAGAGAGTGAAGGGGTCCTGTAGAATTTAAAAGACCAAAAGATACATAAGCCAATCACAATGAGTACACTTTATTTAGATCCTGGCTTAAACAAAAAATTATAACAATTATGAGATACTTAGAAGTTTGAATGCTGATTATGTATGTGTATTGAAATATTCACAGATAAATTAATCCACTGTCTGGGTTATGCTTCAAAAATAATATGGGAGCAAAAAGGATACAGTTGAAGCAAAATTGGCCATGAGCTGATCATTGTTGAAGTTGAATTATGGGTATGCTAGTCTATTTTTATAGATGATTGAAATTTTATATTATATATAAAATTATATATAAAAATTATATATAAAATTTTATAATATACATGTATGAAAGAATACACCTGTAATTCTAGTTACAGTGCTCAGCCCCTCCTCCCTGTGGAACGGCTGCCAGGCCTGCGCTCAACCTAAGCAAACGGTTCCTGTGCTGTTCTATCTCCATATTTTCTGAAAAGTTCAATTTCTCCAGGGTAATTCCTTACGGTTTCAAAGCCTTTGTAACTAAATCCTGGTCTTTGCTTATATTTGCCCAGCATATAGAAGAGTGACTGATTTCTGCTGGAGGCTTTGTTTACTCAACACTGTCGAGGTGCCAGCCATGCCGGGGATGCTGCAGCTCCCTGCCTCTCTCCTCTGAGTCCTCTGTGTGAGCATAGATAGGCAAGCATCCTTCAGGGAGGGATGTTTACCAGAAGTCCCTTTTGGTAAAAAGAATCATTTCCTGATAGAAAAATAGAAACAAGAAACTGAATTCATACCGGTATTTTCTTTGTGTTATGTGTAAACACGTCCCCAGAAGCACAGCTTGAAGATATAACTGTGTATCACTTTACAGGTAATGTTGGAGAGTAGAGGATAGGCTTTAAATCTGCAGTGATAAAATTTAAGAACTGTTTATCCTTATTCATACTTCTCTCCTTCTTACTAAAAATCACATCAGTAGTCAATACATTCTCCTGGACCAGGCCCCCTCAGTTCTCCTGATTCCAGGATGCACCATTAACAACTCTTCCTGGGGGATTTTTCCCAAAAAATCTCCCACTGCCAAGGGACATTTGTCTCTACTTATCTGCTATCTCCTCCTCTCTATTTACACAAAGACTCAAAACTAGAAGCCAAGCTTAGTTCTTCACATCCATTTACTCTGCATAGCCAGATTCTCACCAAATCCCAGCTTTCTTCTTCATCCCCAAGACTTTCCCTTCTTCCTCATCTTAACAGCCATATCCTTTGGGTCCCAGCCATTTCTTGCCTCTCTTGAAGGAAGCTTCCACTTAGCCTCCTATCTTCTTCTTGCCCTTTTTAACTTTCATGTTTAGGGCTTGAAATGAATTTGCTATACTGCTTTTTAGTTCCCCATGTGCCCCACACTTTGAACATGATTCCTCTGGATCTCTTCAACCTAAACCTATCTTCCCATATACTCCCCAGAGGGACACATTCTACCACCTCGATTTCTCTAATTTAGCAGCTCCCAGGTTCTGGAGCCCTCTGTCTAGCTGCCGCAACTGGAAAAGAACCAGGGTAGATTGGCTCTGTGGGCTGCAGACACTTTTAGTTATTCTTCTACCTTTGAAAATTTAAGTACAGTCTTCAGCCTTAACTCCACTGTGCTACGGGGTATTACAAGGAAAGTATGGTGCTTGCTCACAATAGTGTTAACGGGGAAACAGTGCCACCTAGAGGTAGTGGCAGAAATAATTAACTGAAGATCTTTAGCAGGATGACTAATCTCAGGACATAAATTAGGGTTTCTCCAAATCTCTCTGCAATCTTAATTGCTAACTCTGGAGGATCTGTGATTACCTTTAAGTGAATGACTGTCTACAGTTATTACTTTTTCTCCAAACTTCTCACACAGAATTATCATAAAAGGAGCATCTTTGGAGGCAGATGGAGGTGACATAGCATATATAAGAGAGAAAGAGAAAAATACAGGTGTTCTAGGAATTGAGAAATTCAGTTCCAGTGCTGCTTCTGCTACCAACAGGTTGTGTGGAGTCATCTAACCCTCTGAAGCTGTTTCCTGAAAAAAGATGATCTCTGAGCTCCCTTACAATACCCAGATTCCATAGTTTTAGATGCCCATGTGAGTGATCATGTGTGTTTGTGTTTGTCATATGGATATACACAGCCACCCAGACATACAAAAAACACACCACAAAAAAAATAGGATACCTTCCTAATTTGTTTCCCATATTTCTCCCTCTGGGGAATATGCATAACAGCATCCATCAATATCAGACCCTAGAGAAACAGATTAACTTGTGCTTAAAAGCCAAGAAATTCAGCATGCTTTTATTAAAGCTCAACATTCAACATGAGAAAACAATCCTAATTCTTATGGTATTTTCTTCTGTTCTGTGTACTCTAGTGATTGAAAGCATCTATTCTGAAAGCAGACTTTCAGGGTTCAAATCTTAACTTTTACTTTTACCATCTATGTGACATATAAAAATACGACAGATATTCAGCCTCCTAGTACCTCGGTTTCCCTATTTGTAAAATAGAAAGAGTAAGAGAACCTACTTAACATGGTTACAGAGATGATTAAATGAGGAAATATTTGTAAAGTTCTTCAAACAGTGACTGGCACATCGTGATAGCTATGTCAACGTTCACTGTGATTCTTATCACTACAATTGAAGAGAAAATGTCAGGGATGAGAAAAGTTTATAACATACCTCTTTCTCTTTGTCATGACTTTCTGCCATGCCTGAATGGAATCACATCTTGCTAAAGGAGATGGAAATCTTTGAGAACCTAACCCAGGTATTCAATCAGGACAGCTTTGTGGAAGATGACACACATATAAGTAACCAACATATTTCTTCCTACTTGTCGGGAGAAACCTATGGATCAGATTTCTCAAAATGGTGGTCCAGGAATTTCCCATTTCCCCATAATACATATAGGCCCAAACCTTTCCGCACCCAGCATACCCCATTCCTGTCCTTCCTGATCACAAATGATCCTATATGGCAGCACCCATTTGCTTAAGGCAGGACCCAGAAGTCACGCTTGAGTCTTTCCTTGCCCTCATCCTCCACATCCAATCATCCAGCAGCTGCAGTCATTACAATGTCTGGAATATATCTGGACTCTGTCCACCTCTCTCCACCTCCACAGCGTGATTTAAGCTGTCATCATCACTCGGAACACTCCAACAGCTTCTGCCTGCACTCTCAACCTCTCTTGCTCTCCAGCAATTCAATCAATCTGGTAGTCACAGATCCTCAGAAAACGCAATCAGATCACCAGGTGCTTTATACTTATCATCCTCTATAATTCTCACAGCAGTGTAGGGCACCTGGTATTTGCCCAATATTAATTTCTTGCCCGTCCCTGCTCTGACCCTATTTCTGATAAGGCTACCATTTTCCACATGTGCAGATCCTGACGTCCTATATATTTCTCCAACTCCTTTCTTTGTTCCAGGATTTTATCAGCCCTGTGTGCTGAAGCAGTGGGGTGAGGTAGTGTGTTGTATTAGCCAAAGTTAGCTTGTTAGAAAGAGTTTGCCACTTTTTGAAAGAGTATTTGACAGACATTAGAGAATTAGCAGCAGGAGACCCATGAAAGCACAGCTGCTTTTCCTTCCCTAAACAATCTTGAATCAGAATTCTTAGAAGGTACCTGGAATTGCAGTTTTTCAATAACCATGGGTTGGATTCATGCATGAACTAATGAATGATTGAACAAACCTACCTGCTGGCTGCCCTACCTAAAGGCAGAGAACTAGACTGTCCAACTCTAAGTCTATGGGTCCTCACCAGCATTAGCCATAAAAAACACACTGGAGATACTGAATGTCCCCAAGCAGAGCAGAAGCCATGTAGCAGGTTCAAGTCTTCCAAGAATGTCACCAGTGACAAATGTCTCCTCCAAACTATTCAGAGCCCAGAAAGCTATCATGAAAGCTCACCATGACTGTGTGTCCTGTCACTGCACCTAAGTCTCAAAATAAGAAGCAGCCTGTTTAAAAACAAACAAGACAAAACCCCACTTCTCCTGGAGAACTGGAATCATCAGAGAAGAGAAGCACAGTAATAATAACTTATTTCATACAGAGTAATTAATAGTCGGAAAGCGTTATACACATGGCAAAATGCCCATCTCAAAGGGAGAGGAGCATATGGTATCACTAAACACATTCATAACAAAGAAGCAAAGAAGAGTTAAACAGAAGACTTCGGTTCCTAAAGACTGTATATATGGACCGTCCGCCACAGTAGTCTAATTTTAAACCAGGACAGGTTTTTTAAGATGGGCCCATATTTGAGCAAGGTCAAGCACTGCCAATGACTATTGTTAGAACACGAGCTCTCCCTTCTTCCCAGGGCCCCTTCCTTTTCTTCCTCTCTTCCTTCCACTCTCCCTCCCTCCCATCCTGCCCATGGCTGGGATGTGTCCATCAAACTCAGTATTCACTGAACTAATATTTACCAATATATAGTGACATTTTTTAAATCATAGATACAAATGGCAAATAAATATATTACAAAATGTATTATGATACTAGTTATGAAAGACATGAAAATGGAAAAATAATAGGCACCATTTTCTATCTACTAAGATCACAAAGCAAATTTAAATAATAGTAACACCAAATTCCAGCATCATCATGGTAAAACTGTTGTTACATGTTGGAATATATCTGACAAACTGTTTCAAGAGCTATAAAAATAATAATGTCCTTCAATCTAATAATCTCACTCTTGGGAATGTCTTCTGATTAAATAGAACAGAGAGTAGAAAAGCATCAGGTACACAAGAAAAATTTTAAAATATTCATCACCGAGGAATGGTTAAAAGGAGTGTAATACATTAGCTCAATGGATTTTGTCATAGCCATTAAAATTTGAAAGTCTTTTTATATAACTGTCAGTAAGAAAGAAGACAAAATAGTGAATTGCCAAAAGAAAACCTAGTTGTTTAAGAACGATTTATGTTCAGGTATCATAAGGCTAGGACACTTAACCATAATTAGAGGGCTTAGGATCAAGGCAGTAAGGGAGGAATCCGTCAGAAGCAGAGAAAATATTCTTTCTCAACAGGAGTAGCAACTATAGTTCTCTAATATGAGAGAAGTGGATTAAGGACAATTGGGACATTTGGGTAACAAACCCACAAGTGACACTGAACACCTATTTTTGGTTTTGTTCTGAGAAAGGGCATTGCAAAGAAATGACCAAAATTAGGTAGAGAGCAAACATTTGCACGGGAAAACAACTTAAATAAAATAAGTTTCAAAGACAGCCTCAAATACCTCCCAAAATAGCAGACTACAAAAGAAGCAGCATTCATTTCCCGATTTTTTCCTTCTTGGGGTGAGAAGAGCACAACTGGAAACTGAGTGACGTAATTCAAGAAAACAGGAGAAAGGAGTTGAGGGTAGGCATAGGCACAGGAGGCTGAGCGGTGGACAGAGTCAAGGGCACAGCCCTACTCAACTTTCTGCAAGTTTCTCAACTTTCTCACATCAAAGCACCATGTCATTTTCTGCATGAAAATCAGATCTTTTCAATTCTCAAAGAAGCCTGCTCTTTTATGGTAAATTTTGCAAGTAAATGTCCTACGATTTCCCAAACCGTTTATCAAATTTAATCACGCAAGCTGTCAAGAGGTCTTTTTATGCGGGCTTCATTTTATTCCAGTAATTAAAACTACTTGTTTGGGATTCTCCTTTTTCTGTTTACCTGAATGCATTCCTCCCCTCTAAGTTTTCAATGAAAGCAATAAATCACAAATCAGCATGGACAATTATCTCTGGAGGTGTAGGGAAAACAACATACTGCTTCCTTCCCCTCAATGGTTTTTACGCTGTAAATGTTTGGCGGGGTTCCTGCAAATTAAGTCAAGGAGAAGTTGCAGTTTAAAAGGTGATTTCCTCACTTCAACCTTTGGTTCCTTTGATCAATTAGTCATTCTTTCACGGTATGTTTCTTAGTTATGCTGCCAGGATCTCACACCTTCTCATCAGCAAATGGCCACTGAAAAGGGGAATGAATCCATGTAAACAGAGTTCTGCCTGTGACTTTTAGTCTTCCTTGAACTAAGGGAATGGGAGATCAGAGAGGCTGGGGCCATTAGTAAGGAGCCAAGTTTACAAATGAACCTGGTATGAAGGACACGGAAGACTACAAAAAACAACAGAAGTGCTATAGACACTCGAGTTGGGATAAAAACCAGCATCATCCACTGTGTAGAATAATGACGCTATTGTTTAAGTATTACACTATTGTGCAGTTGTCATATTTCAGAAGACTGGATTTCACCCATTATATAACCAAATTTATGCATCATAACAAATTGTAGAATCGACATTTGTTTATAAGGGAAAATAAATTGGCAACAGATGGACGAACTGGTAGACATCCTTAGTTCTTTCTTTATAAACTATGTTTTGCTGAAAACTAAATACCTTAAAAAAGCACGGCCACGTTCAAATATTCGGGTTTGTTGTGTCCTGAGCCTGCTGGCACTGGAGGCCCCAGCTGGCTTTAGGTAAGTGCATGAACGCAGCAGCGCTCCTGGGGTGTGGCCGGCCTCAGGCCTTACTGCCTGAGCTCTCACCCAGAGCCCAGTGAGAAATGAGAATTCTCGGGCCGCACCCAGACTGCCTGAATCAGAAATCTCTGGGTTCAGGGCCCAGGCATTTGAGTATTTACAGGCCCTCTGGATTCACATGTGAGCTAGTCTGAGGATCACCGGCAAACAAGCATTATTCACAAACAAAATTCCCACTCACACAAGATTGGATATCATATCCAGTTTTGCAAAACATCTTATAACCCTGCTTATGCTGCCTGATATTCCTCCTCTTTAGAGTATACGCAGCCCCAGCTTTTAGAGTCCTCCCAGCTCTGCACCCTGTCTGGGGAATAGCCACATTTCCTAGATTGTGGAGGCAAATTCCTAAAGCAACCAGAAGAGTTCTTACAGAGAGAGACAACTCTCCATCACTTACTCCCCTGCCTTCCTTAGAGGGATGGGGAGCTCCAGGCACCAGTCTGCCCAGCACAATTAATCACACAGAGGTGAGTTCTGACAGGGGAGCCAGGAGAGCAGAGGGGAGACTGTTTGAACTGGAACACTGGAGCCACTGATGGGGCGGGAGAGGGAGGGGGAGAGGGGGTAGGGGAAAAGCGGGGAGAGGAAGAGGGAGGGAGGAGGAAGAGGGAGAAGGGGGAGAGAGAGGGGAGAATACTGGCTTCCCAGCCTCAATCAGCGGGCCTTAAGCTCAACCCAGCTTCTCCAAACCTCGACTGCATCACTCAGAAAATGAGCAAGTTGAGCTTCATAACCTCCGATCCCCTTTCCAGATCTCACATCCTGTCACTGAGCCTTGGCCAAGTCACCTGTTGAATCTCGTGTTCTCCCCCCATGAGAAAAGAGCAGCTGCTTTCCAGGGTGGTGAGAGTGTGGCCATCCACACCAAGCCTATCTGGTTCACCTCATCCCTATGCCACCTATGATCTGTGATGACTTGGAAAAAGTCATTTCATTTCTCTGAGCATTGGGAACTTACCTACAAATAGGGGTGAAGTACCTCCCTCATAGGGCTGTTCGGCAGATGCAGTGAAATCATCTTTGTCGTCTTCCCAGATCAGGTCTGATAGCTGGTGGCTAAAGAATAAATATTAGTGTCAATCCTTTCTACCTTTCTGTGATGTAACAATCACAGGAGATGTACACAAAGCATTATATAAATGTGGCGTGAAGGCCCTGCAATAGGACAACGAGCTAAATGACCTCTGAGGTTTCCTCCATCCTCTAATTCTACCGCCACAGACACACAACAGCTTTTTGACATGATGCTCTAATTGCAACCTGTGTTAGCACTTGCGTTTACATCCGCATGCATTGTAATTAAATAGATTGCAATTAGCAGCCAGCTAAATTACCTTCACATGGTTTAAAAGAAAAAAACTGAGAAACTGATTGATCTCTGTAAGCTGCCGGGTTGGTTCTAATTCCCAGGGGATATTACTTAAAATAATATTGTTAATTTTTGATATAATGACAAAAGAACCAAAAATCCCCTTTGGGGGTGGGAGCTTTTTCAAGGAAAGGGTGTGGAAATGGTGAAGAATCTTTCTACTCTGTTAGGAAGAAGAGAGTTCAGGTTTGCCTTAGAGAGGCCAAGGTCTGCATAGGGTCCTATTAGACACTTAGTAAATATTTGCTGAGGTTGCTGAGGTCTAAGCGCTTTGCCATGACTTCTGACTGATGCCCAGGTGAGAAGGACTGCCTCTTTTGCGTGGTGTGCCAAGTACAGTGGTTCTCCTTGGATATGGAAAAATGAAGAAATTCAGATTTATTTATTCTATGCTAAATTCAGTGTAAATAGAAAGGAGCAATCCTAATCTGAGTCTAAGCTACATACACTGATGAGGTTCAAAGATGGCTAAGTGCTCAGGCCTCTGAGGAACCCCTCAGAAAGGGATGCAGGCTAAGGGAGCTGTGAGGATGGTCAGCTGTCCCAGTTCACCGGGGACTGCCCCGGTCTTAGCAGTGTGGGTCCTCAGTCTAGGAAACGCCTCCATCCCAGGAGACCAGGAAAGCAGGTCATCTGTGGAGCACAGCATGCTTGACCCAAGAACAAAGCCTCAGCCTGGATCTGAGTATATGGAGGCGTTTCTCATTCGGCTTAGCCTCCCCACCTCTTTCCCAACATACAGAGTTGGATTCCTATTTGGGAACAAGAAGCAATAAGGAAAAATCCAGAGTACTGTCTCGCTGTCCAGAACCAGCAGCCCCATATAGGAACCTCTGGAGGTATGCAGTACCACAAAGGATTCTGCCTCACTTTGTCTAAAAGCAAAGGCAGGGTGGCATTGGGACCAGGGGCTGGGGCACCTCCTGACACAGCAATACCATCTAAGTGATAGCGGTGACCGCTAGACAGTGAAGGTGGGCAGCTGCCCAGCTGCAGGGTGATGGAGCAGGAAAAGGGCAATCACCAAGACTCCTACAGGCAGCTGCCTGGGAGACCTCACAGGCCGCTGGAAGCCTGCCTTAGTAGGTGCAAGCAAGAGCCAGGAAAATGTTTATTTTTTAAAAATTATTTTAACTGACTTCTAATTATAAATACCATGCAATGCTATAAAGAACCAGAAGGAGAGGGGGAGAAATCACCTTTTTAAGTACAAAGTTATATTATCATTTTTCAGGTCAGAATGATGAAAACACGGTTCCAACCAATTACTTTGTTCATCGTTGTGTTACAGAGTGCCTCAGGCTTTTTCGCAGTTTTGGCAATGTCTGTCCAAGTTTACTTTTCCGTTATAAAATCAAAACTTAGAACATGGAGCCCAGAGGGGCCTCAAAGATCCAGTCTCCCTGCCTTGAGGCAGATTCTACGTTATTATTATTGATATTGATATTGATAGTCAACAAACCATTATTTCATGAGTAACTCAGGCCCTAAGATGTTTGTGAAGTCATTTGCTGCACGCTACCCAGCTAGCATTTGGAGCAAAGCCTGGAATGTGGTTTGGGTGGTGGTCGCAATGGTTACTCTTTCCTACTGCCTTCACGAATTAAATTCCAGCTATTAAACACCTCGCCTCGCTGACATCCCTCTTTCTTACAGAAGCAAACATCCCCAGCACTTGCTTAGGTTCCCCAAGCCTGATTCTTCCCCATCTCCCAGAGCGAAGAGCCGCAGTACAGCTCTCATGGTCCATCCCTCTCTTGCCTCTTCCTTGTTGTGTTCTGAGATAAAAGTACAATTTGATTGTCTGTACTTATGTTTTGGAGGACTTCTTATTACTTCTTACAAGAAGAATCATGAGGACAAAGCAAGAGAGAAATTATGGAACGCAGTAGAGAGGTCCAACCCTAAAGATGCATTCAGGGTTTTAGCCACTAACTGTGCAACCTTGAGAAGATCACTTAACCCTTCTGATCCTCCATTTCCCTACTGTAAAATAATGGGCCCTAAGAAACAGAGAAATAAAATAAAGGTAAAGATGTATGCTTGAGGAAAATGAAGAAAAGGAGGAGAGAGGGATGAGGAGGAGAAGAGGAAAGGAGTGAGGAAGGGAGAAAGGAAAGCAGGGTGGGAGGGAGGGAGGAAGGAGGGAAGGAAGGAAAAAATAAGCTTGAAAATTTCGAAGTCCAGTTAAATCCATGTCAACCAACACAGAGAATGGTCGGCTCTGAGGAATGGGAGGGAGTACAGAGTTCCTTTAAATCTGAAGCTCTTGTGTCACAGGTAGGAAGGCCCAGGCCCAGGGTGGAGTGACTGTCCCAGGTTTGCACAGTGGTTCTCCGCACAAGGAGAGTAAGGTACAGGCCTGCCTCATGTCTCCCAGCCCAGGGTGCCCTCTACCACACGGCACCTCTTTTGTTCCACCGGAAACTTGGTCTTGGAACTGATTTCAAGCAATATCCAACACAAATAACATTTCCTCAAAATGTGGTCCTTCTGCTGGGCTAGAAAATCATACCCAGGGAGATTGTTGCCATAACAAAATTTGACCTATAATATGTAAACTTTAAAAAAAGACAATTAGTGTTTCTTCCTACTTCAAAAAAAAAAAAGGGAAGGAAGAAAGGGAGGGAGGGAAGGGTAGGAGGGAGGGAAGGAAGGAAGGGAGATGAAAGCCTTAATACCTAAATAATTTCATCGAGCACCATTACATCTGCAGAGAATGAGCCAGAGGGCAAGACCTTGCAGGATCCAGATACATACTTACAGAACGTAGATGCTTAACTGCTCTCCTTAGTGATTAAAGAAAGAGTCGCACTTCAGCTTAGAGCTTGAGAGGCAAGAGGAGAAACACATAGGACCAGAGCCAAATACCAGAGTCTGAAGATTCTTAGGCAAGGAGAAAACCCCATCCTTTAAGGTAAAAAGAGGATAGATGGAACTTTGTGCCTGGGATGAGTTTGAGGCAAAGACAATATTCCAGTAGTCCAATAATAGATGAAGATGGAATATACCCATTAAAAATAAAATGCCAGTGAACAATAGGTAAAACCTACGTAGTGCAGCAAAGTTATTTATGTCTTGGATTTTTAGAATGATCCCTTAGTGTCCTGTGTTTCTCCCAGTACTTCTCATAGGACTATTTCCTGCAGTGTTTGCTAGTGAGAAATACATTCATTGAGCATTCACTGACCTTTGCACAGAACTGGTACCCTAATTTCCCAAGAGCCTACATAAATTTTTTTCTCATTCCTATATAATTCTTTCCTCATAATTTTATCCTCATTCTTCCCTTGAAAGATATGGTTTTTTCCTGAAATAATCCCACCATAGTTCATAGAAGCCATTCTGTACACAAACATTTAATCCTCAAAGTTATAGGAAGATCAGCATTCTGTCATTTCAGGAAGCGCTTTCCCCCAGCCTAACAGTACATTTCTGTTGTCATGCAAAGCAGTTTCACCAGGCTGCAGCAAATATATAAGAAAATAAATCCTAGATCTCCAGAATGAATTCTTGCGTTTTATCTGGAATTAGCATATGCAACAAATACAAGTGTGGATTTCAAGTTAATATTCGCCCTGAGCAGCAGAGGAAAGAAAAAGGTCTGGAAAGGCATTCATATCGAGGAAGTATTTCCAAGTTTAGCAATGCTTTCTGTCATAGAAAGATCATACGAAATCATCATCTAAAACCGTTTCTTTTTGTTCTATAGAGAAGTGTGGATCCCACCTTAAAGTTGCTAATTGACCTGGTGGGAGCTTGCCTTTACTCGGGTTCCTACTCTGCCTTCCCTTTAATATTCTCTCCAGCCCTCTGAGAGGACACAAAGAGGGAAACCACGCCCTGTGGACCAATAGTATTCTACAAAAATAGTGGAAAGCGATACTTCAGATAGTCAGTTCAAAAGACAGAAGTAGAAGCTTTTCATTTCTCATTATACATGATGTACTCCTATCAGCCACAACCTTTGACATTATTTTCCCTAACTCAGCTAAAATGAGGTCTCTCGCCACTGTCTCTCTGGCCCTGCAGCCCTGTCAGATAAAGTCTCAAGTTGGGCTGCTGCCCAAGGAGTCCTTAGTTAATTGCGTGTAATTATGCTGCATCCTACTTTCCAATGCTAGAGCTGTTTACTGTATCTTTGTAACACAATACGACTGAGCGCTCTGACTGTGTCTGAGGCTCTGTGAGTGCCCCCCCCCCCGCTCGGCCTGAGCATTTTATAATCCCATAGCACTTGGCTGAGTCGTGGTGATCTTTAAATATAATGCAAGATGCCAACTAAATTAGTAATAGCTGCTGCTGACAGCGCTCGCTGGGGCCCTGGTCAGCTCTGCCAAGGGGCTACATTGCTAAGCCAGGGACACTTCTCATTCAGACATTAAAGATAAATGATCAGGTCAGTCAACTGGCAACCGTCACGTTCATCCTACCTAGTAGGAAGGCTTTTACTGCAACAGAAACATCAAAAATAAAAAATCGGAAGTCAGCTGGGGCCAGAGACTATCTTTTGGAGTTTCTTGAATGGTGGTGTAATGCTTTTAGAGTGTTCTCTTGTTTTAAGAGGTATAGTGCTTTCTAGCAGGTTGGAAAGGCTCTTCAGTTAATTCAAACCTTATTAATACTGGCGATAGAATCCTTGAGCACATCTTGGTACTTAACTGGTATTCATCATACCAAGCAAAGCAATCTCTAGATATTTTGAAGGATTTTGATTTGTATCTGTATTTTGGGCTGGGAAGCAAAGGGAAATCTATTTCTCTTTGAGCACTTGGAATTTTTTTAACCTAAGCAAAAAAATTAATAATCCTAAATCATTCTGGCAAATGGCTTATAGAATCCTGAGGTCAGAAGAGACACGTTACATCATACTCATCACGACAACTCACTAGCGTGCTATTGAGACATTATTACCCCTTTGGAGGTCAGGACTGACAGCCCAGTCCTCGGCTAGACATTTAGTTTCTCCTGACAACTCCCTGTTGGCCCACAATTAGAGGATACCGCCGGTAGGTAGTGGTGTTATTAGGCCCAGATGTGAGCAGTCACAGAGAACAGTTCAAGAGCCAGACAGGGCCAGGATCCCAGGGTTGAATCCTGGCTTCACACGGATGACTTGTGTGACTCTGGGCAAGTGGTGTACCATGTATGAGCCTTGACTTCCTCATCCACATTGTAGAGTTAAAAACAGGTCCTACTTGATAGGATTAAATGAGACATTATCTACAAAGTCCTTAGCACTCAATGATTATAGCTCGTCTTATCATCATGCATAGCCTTTTCAACTTTAAGGTCAAAAGTCCTTTTCTGCAATGGTCAACAGCCTATGGCCAGTTGTTCTGCTGCCATAGCCAGAACATTTAACTCCTTTACCAAAGAAAGCTTAAGTGCCTATTACAACTGAGTCCAAGAGCAGGGGACGGCCCACTCCTTTTGTGGCTCCTCTGCTATCATGTTGCTGCTGACTACTGGTTCATCTTTTCTACTGGATGCTGACTCATGTAGGGTGGATTAAAGGAGTCAGATTAAGTACATTTCCACGTTGGTCCTGTTAGCCTCTAGGAGCACTTCTCCAGAAGCTTACGTATGATCTCGGTACCAAAAAGCAAGTTGAAACGCTTTCTCATCTCTCTGCATTAACTCTATCAGCACCTCCAAAGCCACTCCAAATAAACGCAATAAAAACAAAAAACTGAGTGCATTTTATGCCAAGAGAGTTTTTAGACCTGTCCTGAAGCCCTCCCTTCCAACCAGAATGTCTTCTCCAAATCCCTCCTACGTAGACACTCCAGAGCCTCCAATGCCTGTAAGGAACCTGTGTTTGCTATTGATCAATTAGCAGAGATGCTCCCTAGCATTGGATACATTGTCCCACGTCAGTATTCTGATGTGTGAAAAAGGACACATTCATTCAGGTGTTCATCAAATTAATGGAGTGCCATGGTATACTAGGCATGGATTCAAAGATGAGTAACATACAGTGCTAGCCCTTCTAGAAACATACATTTCAGTGATGCAGAGGTATCTTAGAAATTCAGTGGAGCAAACTTTGTGACACACTTTACAGACAGCCCAAAGCAGGAGCTTAACAAACATTACTTTCTTTACTGTTCAAAAAACACACTTCTTTCAGAAGAATCTGTTTCACTGGTATTCATACCATAGACTCATCAGGGTTTGAACAGATCTGAAATGGTTTTAACCACACTATAACAGAAATTTCAAATCTCCAAAAACATGCCACCTATTTCTAAAACTTCTGCCTGAGTATTTTAAGAACCCAAACACCCAAGAAAGAGGTCAGTGACCCCCTACTAAACCTGGAGAACAAAAATCTGAGTTAGAGAAACTGAGGAAAATCGACTCCAGAGGACTTTAGTTCTAAGTGGTGTCTTAGCATCCACATATATCAGTAGTGACCACTGGCTTTGAAAAGACTCCTGAGAAATGCTCTCTGTCATTCTCATTTCCTTTTAAAACCAATCTCACAGCCCCACTGGAGAAACCAGATGCTAGGAGGTGACTCATTGGCTCCAAGTCATCCAGAATAATCAAAGGCCTGGCGTGAGGGCTGGAGAGCAGATGAAGATAGAAGAACAGGGTTACTTCTCCTCTTTGCACGACTGTGTGGGCTCAGCAGCTAGACAGCTCTGCCTAGTCTAGCTGTGTGACACTGAGTAAGTTATCTAAATTTCTAATTCTCAGTTTTCTCATTTCTAAAGTGGGGATAGTAACTGTATCTTCTTCAAGGTGTTACTGGAAGGAGAGAAAGGCTGAGTATCTGCCTGCCATACACCCGCTTATTCAGAGCTCTCATAAAATCCCTATAAGCTTGTCTATCATTCTGTGTTCCCTATAGTGGTACCCTTACATCATCATCATCATCATCATCACTGCCATCATCATCTACGTGCTCCAGACTCAAGATTCATTGAACGCCTTTTGGGGAGAAAGGAGAACCAAGCATAAAGAAAAAGGGAACTAAGTCTGAGCTTTTCTGAAGCAGATTAAAAAACGTAATAGAACTAATAAAAGTGATCATTATTTGGGTATTTATTGTGTGACAGTCACAGAGCAAAACAATTCATCCACAGGGTCTCATTCGGACCTCTCACCAACGATGGCATGAGGAAGACGCTATTATGACTCCCATTCTAGAGATGTGGAGACTGAGGCATGAAAAATGGAGTCACCTATTTAATGTCACACAGCCAGAAGTGGCAGAGTTCTGAGTGCCAGCCACAACCTCTGCAAAGGGAAAGTAACAGCATACCTCCCTCCTTCACCCAAACCAGACCCTTCACATGCAGGACAGGCTAGGAAACTTGCCAAAAGTCTGCTAAGTCAAGGAAACCTCATTTTCTGAATGTTGTTTTTTTTTTCATGTAGACTTTATAGTTCTCCTCTCTCCTTTTTCTCACAAAGCATCCTCATTATTTTCTCAGAAGAACTATTTAAAAAAAAAGGTTAGATAAGTAAATGTGGCATTATTTTAATTATTTTCCTTTGCGTTTATGGGCACAGTCTTGACCTGGGAATAACCCTACATAACTAAAATACCCGTGCCCGTTTTTTTTTTTTTTTGCATTGTATCAAAGACTGTAGATGATGATCTTTTTCAACAAAAGAAAGACACTTAGAAGGAGCCAGCTGCCTGTCTGTCAGCAGCCTGACGGAACTGGAGAAGCCCAGTTACAGACAGTGAGTGTGGTAGACCATGAAGACAATATCTCGCCTCGTTGATGTGAGGCCACAGGCAGAGGAGTTCCACGGGGGGAAAGGTGGGGGCCAGGTTTGCCTTAGATAGACAACAAAATCTGACGAATAGCCGAAGGTGCCTAACCCTGGCACAGGACGTGCCACAAAGAGGCCTCCGTCACAGCGTAGCTGCGCACCACACAGAAGGTTGCCTTTTTCAGAAGAGACAAGCTCATGTTGCTGGCAACTGCCAAAGGGAGAAAGGATGCTTGTCCTGAAGCTGAAATTGAAACAAATGTCCATCCTCTGCTCTGAGGTTCACCCAGGAAAGACACTGGGATCTTCTTTCCATACATGTGGAGAAGAAAGGGGAGCACAGAGACGGTAGGATGTTTGTCCCAAGCTCACACAGCAGTCAGAGTCAGGGAGACAATACAAATACAGCTGTCTCTGACTCCCAGAATACTGGAACGTTTGCAAGATAACTAGGCAGAGTTTGCCACCTATTTCATTTCTATGAGTTTAAAATAGAAAACCCCTCACCTGAAACACTGTAAATCAACTATACTTCAATAAAAACATTAAAATTGTTTAAAAATGGCCTTCCCAAGGAGAAAAAAAAATCCAAATTGTGACAGGGACTCCATCCCAATAGTATAAACACCAAATCTATTTTTCATATTTAAATTAAAATTTAAATAAGTTTTAATTTAAATATTTAAATCCCCTTTATGGATTACCATGTGAAAGATAGATTTAGAGGTACTAACGCATGATGTAAGTAATTGTAATAATTATCTCAATATGATACTTTCTTATTTATATTATGATTCAATCCTTCTGGTGGCTGTCTAGTCTACTATATATCTTCAGTGTAACAGTTTTAATAAGCCATTTATTATCATATAATCATTCATAATAAATATTCACTGAGTACTTAGTATGCACCAGATTCTGCAATGGATACCAATCTACTCTCACTCCGGTCTGAAATTTCTTGAAATCAAAAGTCTTCAAGGTGACTTAAATTGTATGATAGAAAAATCTAAAAATTATATGATTCCTACAGAGGCCCAAATGGGTAGTCACTGTCCTTCAAAAATGGTGTTGTGGCTTTGAGGTGAGAAGGAATCCCATAGTTATGGCCACTAGAGTGAGTGAGAAACCTGAAGCATCCCTTAAAGGGTCTTGTTCCAGGCCCTGAATTTTGAGTTCCAATGGCTAAGAGCCATCGAACTTTCAAATGGGAGATCAAGTGGCAATGCCTTCAAAGAACAAAACACAGAAGAGGAGAATTTCAACATTTTTAACAGTTCTCTAAGAGCTAATTCAATCATAAAATAAATATATCAAAAAGGCATGTTCCTTCTTAGGCATTGAGTCTACTCAGACAGCCTGAGGTTTTAAAAATTGACTGAAAGATCGTACAAATAGAAGGTAGAGTGGTTGGTGCCACAAGTTGGGGGGAGAGAGAAATGGGGAGTTGTTGTTTAATGGGTGTAGACTTTCAGTTTTCCAAGATGGAAAGTTCAAAGATCGGTTTGAACTTGCACAACAATGTGAATATACTTAATGCTACTGAATTATACACTTAAAAATGGTTAAGATGTGTGAAGTTTATGTTATGTGTATTTTACCACAATTTTTTTTTAATGTTAAGTAAAATTTTTCTTTAGTTTTTATTGGGGTAGAGTTGATTTACAACATTGTGTTAGTTTCAGGTGTACAGCAAAGTGAATCTGTTGTACATATACATATATCCACTCTTTTTTAGATTCTTTTCCCATAAAGGCCATTACAGAGTGTTGAGTAGAGTTCCCCTTGCTATACAGTAGGTTATTTTACCACAATTTAGTTTTTAAAAACTGGCTGACAGAGAAAGAGAGAAAGTATTAATTCTAGATGAAGGTCAGAAATTACATTCGAATGCCTGTTTTTATTTTTTTTCCAAAAGGTTTAGATATTCAATTGGGTTTTTAAAGTTTAGAGTATTTTCCAGAAACTAGTCCCTTCAAGCTTCCTAGCAAATGGGATATTTGTTATAATACCTTGAATAGTAACACTACTGAGTATATTACTATTGGAATAACACAGTTTCTATTTTTCACTTAGTTCTACGGGACCAGAGCCTTCCTAAACATTGTCCTGCTGACCAAGTTCCTCTCCCTTCTATAACTTTGATGTACTCTAGAGAACAGCACCAGGGTTAGAGAGTTACCTTCATACTCCTTTGTTTTGTTATATCACTTCACCCTTTACAATGCAACTTTACATACAATTTCTTTACATCATAACACATCTGTAACAGGAAGACAGAGGGAAGGGTCACTCTTTTTAAACCTGCTGCATGCTAGCTATTGTTGTAACCACTCTACACATCCTCTTTCATCCTCACGAGAGGCCTGTGAAGTAGATATTACTATAGATGATTAAAACTAAGGCACTGGGGTTAAGAAACTTGTTAAAGTCTTAGAATTAGAAAGGTGTGGTCCCAGAATTCAAACCCAGAAGTCTGACTCACATATATTCTAACTCCTCTACATGATACCACTGCTGATGAGAGTAAATGAAAAGCTAGGTAGAAAAGAATTTCATAGACCTGGCAATTATATTAGACCAAACTTCACAGAAAATAAAACAGAAGAAAACAAGAAATGACCTCAACTTCTGGTAGTGATTAAAAATGAGGCTGATGAAGATCTCATCCTAGGTGCAGGAGTGTAAACACTGCCTTTCTCTTGCTGTTTCCATGTGCTTGCACAGGTAACGTTGTCTCAGTCCCTGGTTTTTCGCAGGAACCTTTTTAAGCCATGTGTGGCGGTTAATTTAAACTAGACAATGTAAACGTAAATCCATACAACCACATGCATGTAAACCTCCATACTCTACAAAACACTGAAAGCAACAAAATAGACGAGAACACCATTGTCAACCACACTCTCCCATGTAGTGGAACCCCCTCCCATCCCTTGCAGTACCTCATGATTATATGACATCTGGCCATCTGACATGTGGACCTGGTAATCATTCCAGCAACAGTCTGGATACTAAATAGGAAAAAAAACCTGATTTCTTTCTAGTTGATTTAATATATAAAGGTATGCTAGATAGCATAAAAAAGTAAAATCCCTTCCAATACAAAACTCAAAAACCAAAGAAATGCTGAATAAAATATAATTGTCCCCCATTGAAATGCAGAACTTAGCTTGAAAGAAAATAAGAAAAAGGTCAGGAGCAAAAGGGAAGAAGATGCTGGAAACTAGTTGATAAGTGGCTGCTACAGCCAATGTGTGTATCTTTGCCAATCTTGGTAACAAAGAGCCTTGCTTTTGACCACCACACAGGAGCCAGGAGGAGAAAGTGGAAGTTGGAACTGAGACCCTGACATAAAGTCCAGGTTGTATCAGGGCTATGCATTCAGTGGAGGACTGGAATAGAAAAAAATAAAAATAAAATTTGCTTGCTGACAAATAGAGATGATAAGAAAATTTCTCTGTCTTAGTCTGGACTCGGGAAGGGGGGGAGAAAAATCTCTCTAAGCACATGTAACCCCATGCTTGCCCTCACAAGGGTTTAAGATTTGAACTTGTACCACCAAAGTGGTTTAGGAAAAAAATAGGCAAAACATTAACTTAAAGTACTCCAAGATTGGTAGCCACCTAGGGCACCAGTTAGAAGCAAACCTGAATCAACTCTGGAGAGAAATGTCATCAATCCAAGCTCAAAAGATCCCCAAAGATAAAGCACCACAGAACATGGATGCAAAAGTACATAATTATTTAAACTGTCATGAATGAGAATCAGCAGAGACAACTGTCAGCAGAATTAGAGCCCTAGGAATTATCAGATATGTACGTAACACAAAATAATGTTTAAATAAACTCAAATGGAATAAAAATATTAACAAGGAAAAATAACCATTGAAAATTTTCAGAGGAAAAAAAACTAAAAAAGAATTAAAAAGAAATTCTCTGGGTGGGTTAAACCACAGATTACGCACAGCTGAAAAGAGAATTACTAAACTAGAAGTTACAACTGAAGAAATTACCTATAATGCATAATAGAGAGACAAAGGAAGGGCAAGTATGAGAGGTTAAGAGATACAGAGTTGAACTAGGCCATACATTTCAGGGGGTGGATAAGACTGATTGTTCAGTTTTGTTCAGTTTTGTTTCAAGATTGCTTTTACATCGGTTTGCTCCTCAAGCAGTAAATAAGGAAATATAGGTGATACAGTTAAAGGGAAATGAAGTGATTGTCATTGTTGCCTCCCTCGTAAGTTTCAGAAGCACACCCAGAATGTGGTGCTCTTAATAGAACTGTGGAATGAGATGCCCAACAGTTTGCAGAAGCCTAGAACTGATCCTAAAAGATCAAACTATTGCCAAGTAACAACTTATATCCAAGAACAAAGCTCAACTGCCCTTTCAGGGGTATTTACATTTCTCAAGAGACAGGACTCATTTTTTGACCTTCAGGAATGAATCTCTTGGTGGAAATATTTCATGTCTGGATGGAGCTAGAGAGATGTACGTGGCTCCCCTCAAATTACACCATATAATCCACACCTCACCTCACCTCCTCGTGATCCCAGCCCCTTTACCCAGACCCACAAATGGATCCTGGTCCAACTTCACGAAGAGTCGTGAAGAAAGAGGACAGCACGGGTGTGGTCAGAGCTGGGTTTGATGTATGGAGGGTATCTGTGTTGTTTATTCTCCAAAATCAAAGTCAAAAATCATATTAATTACTTTAAAAAAAAAGAACAAAGCTCAAGAACATTTATAGAGATATAACATACAGAACTCTACAATGTAAAATTGAAAACGCAGCATGCACAGTGGAAAGGAAGACATAAAATTGTCTTTGTTCACAGACAATATGATTATCTGTGTAGAAAATCCCATGATAGCTATAAAATTATCTAGTAGAACTTGTGAGTTTAGCATAGTGGAAAGATACAAGTTTATTAATTTTTTTTAAAGTTGCATTTTAATGTACTAGCAATGAGTAACTGAAAAGTAAAATGTTTTAAAATACCATTTACAATTGTATCAAAAAACATAAAATTCTTAGGAAGTAATCTGACAAAGTACATGCAAGACCTATACATCGAAAACTATAAAACATTGCTAAGGGAAATTAAAGGAGACCTAAATAAGTGGAGAAATAGACATTTATGAATCAAAAGACTCCATAATATTAAGATGTCAATTTTCCCCAAATTAATTTACAGATTCAACACAATCCCAACAAAATCCCAGAGCGCTTTTTTGTTGACGTTAACAAGATGATTCTAAAACTCATAAGGAAATGCAAAGGACTTACAAGAGGCAGAATAACTTTAAGAAACAACAAAAATGAAGGACTTTCACCACCTTACTTTTCAACTCATTATGAAACAACAGAGATCAAGAGAGTACAATATTGGTGCCAAGACAGACAAACAGATCAATGGAACATAATAGAGATTCCAGAAATAGGACCACACATATATGGTCAAGTGATTTTAGACAAAGATGCAAAGGTAAATTCAATGGAGAAAGGATAATCTTTTCAACAAATGGTGCTTGAATGATTTGATATCCATATCCAAAAGAAGCCTGAACTTTGACCCATACCTTGTACTATATACAAAAATTAACTCCAAATGTATCATAGACTTAAATATAAACAAAATAATACAACTTCTAGAAGAAAACATAGGAGAAAATCTCTGTGACATTGGTTAGGCAAAAGTTCCTCAGAAACATCTAAAGAACATTCCATTAAAAAAAATAAAAAGGTAAACTGGACTGCATCAAGTTAAGAACTTCTGCTCTTTGAAAGACATAGAGAACAAAACGATAAGCCACAGACTGGGAGAAAATACTGGAAAATCACATATCTGATAAAATCCTTGCATCCAGAATAGATCAAGAACTCACAAAACTGAATAACAAGAAAGTAAATAACCCACTTTTTTTTATAGGCAAAAAGGATTTAAACACACGTCACCAAGGAAGATGACAAATAGCCACCTGAAAAAATGCTCACCATCATCAGCAATTAGGAAAAATGCAAATTAAAACCATAATTTGGTGGCACTGTTCACATATTAGGATTTTTAAAATTAAAAAGATTGACCATCCCAAGTGCTGAGGAAGATGTAGAGAAAGTGGAACCCTCATACACAACTAGTGGGAATGTTAAATGACAAAACCACTTTCAAAAAGGGTTTAGCAGTTTCTTAAAACTGTTTTCTTTTTAAATTTAAACATACAGCTATCCTTCAATTCCAGTCCTAGGTATGTAACTAAGAGAAATAAAAGTTTATGTCCATACAAAGACTTGTACATAAATGTTCACAGCGGTTTTTGTTTGTAATAACCAAAACGCAGAAACAACCCACAACTCCACTAACAGGTAAATGGACAAACTGTGATATAACCATACAAGGGAATGACATTCAGCTATAAGAAGGAATAACTATTATTGGTACACACAACAACATGGCTGAATCTCAAAATAATTTTGCTGATGAAAGCAGACAGACAAAAAGAGTTCAAACTGTTAGATTCCATTTACATAAAATTCTACAAAATACAAACTAATGTATGTGACAGAAAGTAGACCAGCGATGGCCTTGTTGTGGGGAGAAGTCGGAGGGAGGAGGTACAATGGAGCGTGAGGAAACATTGAGGGTGACAGATATTATCTTTGTAAAAGGATTTTTTAAATCATGACAGCAAGACCCCAGATTCCCTTGGCTTTGACCCTTAACGCCTTTCCTTTCCCTCCCCCTCACTTTTATTTGCTACTCCTCCCTACCCCCAAACATTGACTAACAAAGCATAAGGATTACAAAAAATAGCTCTGAGGAGAACTGTTCTGACAGTTATCTGGATGAGATTGCACTGTCCTGAGCAAGAAGCACCAAGAAGGGAATAATCTCTAATGATTCCAGCTGTGAGATTCACAACAGTTAAAAACTAAGACTTCTATCTGAGCCACAGCACAAGGACATGTATCCCTCTCTTCTGATCACTCCATAAATCCCAGCCCTGCTTTGAGCAGGACTTACTTGGTCTTCAGAGGCTCCCTGAAGCATACCAGCTGAGCCTTTAATATTTATTTCAGTCACTTAAACATCTAACATCTTGATTGTGGTGAGGCTGTATACATATGTGAAACATATTAAATGATGTAGTTTAAATATGTGTGATTTACTATATGTAATTATACCTCAATAAAGCTGGGGGTTTTTTAAGCCTTACTTTGAAAAGGGAAATCAGGCAAAAGCATCCAAATCTGAGAATGGCAAACAGACAAGCACTGGAGGCTACCAGAATATTTCACAAACACTTTCTTGTGTCCTATTCTGTAAGTGATCTTTCCTCCATTCCCTCTTGGGCAGTGTTTACCCAGTGAAAACCCATCTACACATGTAACATGCAAATGCAGTTTTCTCCCTTTTTGGCTTCATTAGCCTTTATTCTGTCAGCTTTGTTTGTTTAGTCCCCTCAAGGTCTATAGGAATTGGTATCTCATCACTACACTGAAAAAAACAAGACTATACTATGGTTTCCCTTTAGATCAAATAAATCTTTCACCTTCTACTTTAAAAAAAAAAAAAACTATTTTCAGAATTTCTACATGAAATCATGTTTACTGTTTTTCAAAGAACAAATGTATCACAGACCTAGAAAAACGCAGTATGCGAAGTCATGGGCATATACTCCCAACCCTCACCTTCTCTTGATGGTTTGAGCTATGGTTCCCAATTTCACAAATACACACACCAAAGTGCACTGCTTTGCCTTTGGATAAAAGCAAAACAAACAAATCTTCAGCCGTCTGCAATCCATGGGTTCGTTATGACACTGCGACAAGAGAAAAAAGAAAAAGACGGGGGCAAGTTCTGCCTGCCATGCCTTGATTCAATGCTTTTTTGTACTTTCCCCACCATAAGCAGAGTAATTAACTCGCAGCCAGCCAAGTAACGAATAGTACATGCTAAGGCTCCAATGATGACGTTACAGGATACCTTGTTGAATTAATGAGAAAAAATGAACAGGAGGAGAGAGAGGTCCTGGTTTTTGTTTTAGGGTGTTTTTTTTTTTTTTTTTTTTTAGATTGGCCATTTGAGGTTTTCCCAGCCTCAAGATTGGGGGGTGCCTCAGTGGTCCAGTAATACCTCTGCTTACATAGAGAAATAAGTGAGTAGAAGCTAGAGGAAGAAATTACCATTTAAACGGGGCTGGTGACCACACCGAATGTGCTGGTACAATGACTCAGGTCTTGATACCTACCTAAGCAATCCAATCCACCTGTTCCTAGGATGTGCTTGCCAATTCCTGGTCGTATGAAGACGATGCAGTCATAGTATTACCCTATGGAAACTGCATTTACGGTAAGACTGAATGAAGTGCAGAGGCTTCCACGTTGCAAAAGCCAGCCTGTCATTTTATCCTCTACAAGGTCCTCTGGTTACTTCCATCCTTGAACTATGAGCCCTAAGTCTTCCCAGAATAAAAAAGGTGAAATAGAACATAACCACAAATTGATTTCACTGGTTCTTAAATAAGCTACTGCTTCCATATAATGTGAGGGGCAAATGCTAATCGCAATACAAGCTATCTGACAACTCTTGGAAGCAACATCAGGCTAATTTTAAATATGACTGGTCCCTGTGTCCTTTCACCCACAGTGGTGATTTGGACATTGACTGTGACCAGAGGAAGTTCTGGTCTGGAGGCCTAGCACACATGAGCACGCTGAAGTCTGTTTCCTTGTGGGAAATAAAATCTCTCAGACACACTATTTCCTGTTCACACCTCTTAATTTGGATATGTGATGTTAAAGTCTTAATTTGCATTTGAGATGTTAATGAAATATTCTTTACAATTGCTGAAAAACAATTTTCATGCTATAAGCCCCTTCTGATTTCAGAGGAATCAGAATACTAAAGTCCTATATCTGCCATTCCTGTTATTCTTTAAAAATCTCTTTACCCTCCTTTAGCAGTTAGTCTCCATTACTAGGCAAAAATTCTTCTTATTAAATTTTCCACATTTCAATTATTTGTATGGTTTGTGTCTCCTGATGGAGCACTATGTATTTCTAAGGGATATATGAATGACACTTCCTGGAGTTGTGCAGTGTGCAACCTGCCCAACTATACATGATGGCCCAGCACAGCAACCCACACATTCTACTGCACTACTCCTCACTTAACCTGTCAGTCACCTCCACTGAACTGCAGGCTACACTATGGCAGGGAGTAAGGAAGCTAGTAGAGCAGGCTGTTAAAGGCAGGGCTGCATAACCAAATTGCTGGGTTCATACTGTGGTCCCAACACTTAAAGGCAATGGTCTGAAAATGTGGGAAATTGAACTTTCCTCATAGAGCTGGCTGCGAGGATTAGCAGAGAAAAAAAAATAGACACCGTTAAGCATTGTGCCTGGAATAGAGTACATGGTCAGTAACAAGTAGCTGCTTTTACTACCTTATTCAAATGTATATTCCCAGCATTTTGAACTGTGCTAGAACCTACTAGCTGCTGTGACTATTTAATAAGTGAACTCATGTCTTTTAATAAACAAACAAGCTTTGCCTCTAAGATAAAAGACAAAAATTCTTGTAGAAAGATGCTTTATTTCTCAATTGTTGGAAAGCTAGTGGCTCAGGAAATCATGGGAGAATAGAAAAAGACTAGGAAATGAAAATAAAGTATATAGGAAAGGACATGAGACAGTGGGCTATTCAGAGACAGGACACGAACCAAACATGGGAAATGAAAACCAAACCAAAAAATATTACTTTAAAAAATAAATGTAAGGAGAAGCTGAAGATGGAAAAATGAAAATTAGGGGGGAAAAGGGAATTTAGCTCTATATAAACCATCTCGAGACTTTGTCATAATCCATGAGAAGAACACTCAATTGCCCACTCTTCGCATCACCTGAGCCTGCAGCTGGTTTGGCTTCATTTGCTTCTTTCTCCTATTTTTCTTCCCTCTTTATCCTGCTCACTCGGTAGGGGCACTGGGAATTCAACTCTGCGAGAACCACTCTAGCAGGGTACCATCATCCCAAGACCTCTGTCCTCTTCCCTCGGCCTCTGGTCCCTGCAGCACACTGGGAACTTCATTTCTGCTCACCTATTTTCATGGGCTTCATGTCCAATGGCCGATTCTAAGGTTTGCCTGCTTTGTTTTGTTTGTTAGAAAAATAGGGAGAAAAAAAAAAAAAATCTCTGCATTGTGAGAAGCCTGCACTAAAAGGGATTACCTCCACTGGGGAATTTCCCGGTCTCAAAATGAAACTGGGTTAATTGGGAAGGGTATGGAGAAATACTGGAGCCCAATTAACAAAATCTAAAGTCTCCCAATTAACAAGATAATTGTTAAATGGCTTTGGGGCAGCACTTAGAGCTTTAAAAAAGAAACCACTTGTTCCTGGCTTAGTCAGAGAGTGGTTTAAAATCCTTCCCATACCATAAAAGGAGCCTAAAAGTACAGAAGGAGATTTCAAGAAGTTTGCATAGATTACATGTGGGAAGCCCTGAGTGGACGCCATGCGTTCTGAAGAGCCCAGGCAGAAACATTTCTCGCTGGTTGGACTTTATGCCGAGGACATCACCAGTGTCGAAACCTCCGCCTAAGAGCAGGCCTTAAAATACAGAGAACACACCTGGCCACCCATCCTGGCTTTCTGTCTGCTGCCTTTGATCCTTATCTGTCCTCCAATTATTATCCCTTTATTAATAGGCTGTTCCCTTTTGGCTCTCTGCAGTTTTGATAGCATGTGTTACCCCTCTGATGAGTTTTAAATCAAGATAACAATCTGCATGAAAGGCCAAAAAGGAGAGAGTGGGAGACAGAAGGCTTCCCAGGGCTGATCCCCTGTAGGAGGGAGGCCCGTGGCTCATCCTCTGCGTAGGAATGGAGCTGCTCTAGGAGATCAAGAAGCCCTGCGGGGGGAAAAACCCACAACAGCTGAGAAGGCGCCGTCCCCTGGGAGCATAACCACCTCCGTCACGAAGAAGACACTTTGCTCCAACGGGGAGCTCAGTCCTTGCCATGACAGAGCCAGCCGCCATCTGCCTCCTCCCGGCGCCCGTACAGCCTGTACCCTCCCTGCGAGCAGGCAGGGCGTGGAGCCAGCTGTTCCGGCTCTGCGAAAACGGCAGACGGAACGCCTTCGGTGCGAATGCAGAGTGCCGGCGGCCACGCTGGTCCTCGGCCGCCCTGCTTTACCGCCGTGCTGTGTGCGCCCCCCCCCCCACCAGCACCCGGACTGGGCCCCCAGCGCGCTTCTCCTTACAGGGCCTCCCGGTCCGCTACGGGGATTTTCCTTCTTGCGCGATGCTGTGTCCTTCCTGAAACAAGTCTCTGGTTTTTTCTGTTTTGTTTTGTTTTTAGTTCTATGTGTTTTTTTTTTTTTTATAAGATTTTGGTTTTTTTTTTTAATTGAAGTATGCTAATTTGCCAGAAGGGGAGTGAAAAACTAAGCCGTGGGTGCTGAGGCCTTCCACCAAGCAGCGCTGGGAGCTACCCCTAGCAGGGAGCATCTTCGGAGGTCTGAATTCAAAACACCTCTGTGGTGTCCCGAAGTCAGCCATCCAGGTACATGCTGAGTTTCTTCAACAAAGGGCTGAGAGGTGATCCGGCATGAAACCCAGCTTGTTGTTAAACTCATCTCTTTGAATTACTGGCAAAGTTTTTGGAATGCAAAGGATAATTTCTGCTATTTGGGCTGAAAAGCCTTTAACCAAATGTAAACTCTCTACTGTTAATTGTACTTCTTCTTTTTTTTTTTTTTTTTAACTCTGCCATGTGGTCCCTGACACCCTGCAAGAAAAAGACTGAGATTTCTTCTCTCAAATGAATGGGAGAATTGGTGATTAGACACGATCATGAACCTGTCCTAAACCCAAAATGGCCTAACGCTTCCACTTGGGCCTGTTTGATGTTTGTTTTTTTATATCCCCTTCCTCAGTGTTTTACCCCTACAGGACTGGGAATTACGAACACTTGTTGAGTATTCACATATTTGCTTTCAAATCTAAAGAGTAGTACTCTAAAGTTCCCACACACTGTAGAAAAAGCTCAGAAGCTGAAACTCATCAAAATACCGGTGGCTCATTTGCTTTAAAAATCACGCCTCCCCAGAAGATGACAGCCTGGTATTTTCTATTGAAACCTATCTGAACACTTCAGTCTGTCTTTTAGGGAGGGAATTTTCTACAGATGAATCTAGCAGAGCCTAAAGTCTCATGATGATCCTTGACGGAATTTGAATTGGTGGCTTTTTCCCATGGAGTACAAAAGAAACCTGACCCAGGCTTTGGTCCTCATGTCTCCCCTATATCAATGATAGCAGCAGCAAACCGCGGCTCAGTTGCTCAAGTGCGGTGACTGGCATGGCTGTCGGAAAGTAATAGGAGAAGTGTCCGGGAAGACCGGGGGTAGCAGAGGCGAGAATGAGACCGAGTGTGATCCCCAGGCCCCACCAAGATTAAATGTGCATGTGTCTTTCTTCTCTAATTAGACATTTATATCTTTCACTTTCCAACCTTAAGAAACAGCCAAGGAGAGTCTGAGCGTGCCAGTTTTACTACTGACCTTTCACAGCTTTGCCAAGAAAAGACCCTTCTTGGGGTAGGGGTGGAAGGGAGGGAGTATGGATTCAGCCCCCCTTTCCAAGGCGAGCACAACCAGTCAGTCCTTCCCAAGGGCCCAGTGTCACAGGCGGAGACTCTGGGAGGGAAGGATGGTCTGTTGAATGTCTGCATCTTAATTCCAAAGAATTTATCCCATATGCTACAGGCAGCCTCACATCATGGAAGCGTTTCTCTGTGGTTTCTGAATGGAACAGCTTGTCTCTTCTTGCTGCTTTACAAGCACAAAGAAGAGGAAATAAATACTCAAGTTTGGGGATAAGTTACAGACACATGCTTAGTGCTTCACATCCTGTGACTGTAAACATTCATGCTGCCTTCTCTCCCCCTCTCTCCGACTTTTGGGAGATTCTGAGCATTTCTGAGGACACAGTGATCTTTAACAATGTGTCTGTTTTACTCAATCTATGTCTAATCCTTGCTCTCAAAAAATGCCAGTTGCTGTAATGCGATGAAACAGTAAGTAGAGAATTAGTGTGATATTGTGGAAGGAGCAGAGGTCAGACAGAGCAGAGACCTTTGTTCCAAGGCTGGTTCCACTACTCACTAGTTATTTGGCCTCAAGTAGAGCACCTCACTTCTCTGGGCTTTGATTTTCTACTATCCAAAATGAGATGGGAAGCAGGGTGTAGGCAGGCCATCCCAGCTAGCAACATAGCAAATGCAGGCTTCTATCAATTATTGATATGATTTATTCATGCCCTCCAGCCATTTATATATACCCCAAAACACACACATACACACACATGCAAATATATTTTTACAAAATTTTATATATACCCCAAAACACACCCATACACACACATGTAAATACATTTTTAAGAAATTTTAAAACTAAGAATAGTTCTTAAATAAAGGCAGGTCTAGAATCAATCATGTTAATAACAACACCACCTTAAGATGATATACAGTGGAGCCTTGAACAATATGGGGGTTTGGGGTGCCAACCTTCCTTCCAGTCAAAAATCCTCATTAACTTAGAGTCAGCCCTCCATCTCCACAGTTCCTCCATATTCACAGATTCAACCAACCTGGATACTGTATTACTGAAGTATTTATTATACTATTGAAAAAACCAGCATATAAGTGGACCTGTGCAGTTCAAACCTGTGTTGTTCAAGGATCAACCGTGATTCTTTCCCCAAAAATGCTGTCTATTCTACTCTGTTCTTTTTTTTTATATATAAATTTACTTATTTATTTGTTTTTATTTTTGGCTGTGTTGGGTCTTCGTTGCTGCACACGGGCTTTCTCTAATTGCGGCGAGCAGGGGCTACTCTTCGTTGCCGTGTGCGGGCTTCTCATTGAGGTGGCTTTTCTTATTGTGGAGCACGGGCTCCAGGCACGCGGGCTTCAGTAGTTGTGGCACTTGGGTTTGTTAGTTGTGGCTCATGGGCTCTAGAGCACAGGCTCAGTAGTTGTGGCGCACGGGCTTAGTTGCTCCATGGCATGTGGGATCTTCCCGGACCTGGGCTCGAACCCGTGTCCCTTGCATTGACAGGCGGATTCTTAACCACTGTGCCACCAGGGAAGCCCTACTCTGTTCTTTTGATTGCTCATGCCAAAACCTGGGAACAGACTTTGACTCTTTTCTCTCCCATTCCATATTCCCTCGATCACCAAATCCTGCCTGCTTCACTGTGAAATAGACCTTGACTCAGAATGCCCCTCTTTTGGTCTCCTCAGTATTTCCCTATCTTCACCCTCCAGCGGCTCCATCCTCAGCATGATGGCCAGTGTCTCTTCTAGAACGTAAGACAGATCATATGTCACTTCTGATCCTGTGCCTCCAAAGGTTTCCTTCTCACTCAGAGTTAAGCCCACACTCCTGCATGTTTCATGACCTAACAGCCTAGGAGCTCTGACTTGGTCCCCCACCTCTCTGACTCTTCCTGCTTTCCCCTGCTATCCCTGCTGCAACTACACCAGCCTCACGCTATTCCTCCAACCCACCAGGCACACACCCACCTCAAGGCCTTTGCCCAGAATATTCTTTCGCCACCACCCCCAACCTTCACCGTTTGCCTTCCCACTCTCCTCAAGTCTCTCATCAAATGAGAGACTTCCCCTGACCCCCATTCTGCCCCAACACTCCAAAACCCCTTACTCTGTCTTATCTTTACTCTACACCTCTTGACATTTATTTAGTTGTTAATTTATTTATACTTTCTGATTTCTCCTCCAAACCAGCTCCCGTTGAATACAAGCGCCAGGAGGTCAGAGGCATTGTCTGTTTTGTTCCCTGATAATCCTCATGACTAGGGCAGTAGCTATCATGAAGTAAGAGCTCAATAAGCATCATGAAATGAACAAAAGCATTCAACACATCTCTAATGAACATCAGCCCTGGGGTGTCTAGTGGCTGAAATAGATACAATAGTGAAGCAGGCCAGCATGGGCCCTGGCTGATGCAGCTTGCATTTTAGTGGAAGAAAACTTACTAACTGTAGTATTTATTTATTTGTTAAGTTTAAATCATCTCAGACAGGGATAAGTAATCATGGAATAAAAAGAACGGCTAAGGGTAGGTATGAAGGAACTACTTTAAGTAGGGCAGTCAGGAAAGACCTCGCAGAGGAAATAATTTGAGCTGAGACCTGACTGACAACAAAGAGGCAGCCAGGTGTAGAAAAGCATTCCAGGCAGAGGAGACAGCAATGCAAAGGCCCTGAGGCAGGAAGAAAGCTTGGTGCTTTGCAAGAACAAACCGAACATCCATGGGGCTAGAGCATGGTACGCCAGCAAGAGCAGGGAGGAGGTGAGGACTGAGAGGTAAACGGAGGCTAGACCACAGAAGGCCATAACAAAACACACACATTTCAAGTCCAAGAGGAAGCGATTGGAGGCACTGAAGCAGGAGAGTGAAAGTCTGACGTTTTTAAAAGATGACTCTGACTTCTCTGTGATGAACAGACTTTCTATAAAGGAAGAGAAGAAGCAGCTGGGAGCCTATCTTGCAGATGTCCAAGGAGAGATGACTATGGCTTGAACCAAGATACGGCGGCGGAGAGAGTGATTAACTCTCAGGAAGCTAAAATGGTTGTTATTATCCCCATTTATAAAATAAGAAACAGAACCCTACAGAAGTTGAGATGTTCTCAAGATGGCATTGCAAATGAGTGGCAAAGTAAGGACCAGAACCTAGTTCTCTGGATTCCCAGCTCAATTTTAGGAGGCTAATAAGAATGCATCTGTTGAATGAATTAGTCCCAATAACTAAAGAAAGGAACTCAGCTCTAGCCAAATGTCTCCCATAAAGTCATACCACAGACTCCCCTCCCCCTGAACCTCAGTGCTTGTCTTCTCAGGGAAATCCAAATGCAGACAGACCTGAAAGTGACAGGCATGGGCCACTTACATGTGTCCCCCCTCTCCTGGTCATACATGCCGTTTGGAGCTGAGCAGTGTGGTACGGCTAGTTCGCCAACAACTGCTTCTGGAAAAGGGAATAAATAACAACTGGAGTTTAACTAACAAGACCCCATAGCATGTTGTCCCCTGGGTGAGCCTCCCAGAGGAGGGACAGCAGCTGAGGATGGAGGACGGAGCAGAGAAATCTCCACAGAGCAGAGAGGCTGAGGGAGCCACAGGCACAGACATTTGGGCAGTGACAGTGTCTGCTAACTAATAGTCCACTGTCAGGACCTTGACCGTGACTGATGAGGTTGGGAGCCTCTTGAGGAGGAATGTTGCCGGGAACTTGGGAAGAGCCTCCCAGTTCAAGTCAGGAGTCCCATATATCTAGTCTGATATCTGCTGGGCCTCTGTTGGGTGGGACAGTGGAGGGTAGGTATGGGGGGCAGATCTGATTAGTGGTTGCATCCCTGGGGCTCCTGGGAGGATTGTGTAAAGGTGGCTTTATCACTCTCTTCTCTCTTTTGGAGAGTTAAATAGAAGCCATATATTTATCCACAATATAAAAGGCTGAAGTGTTATAAGTTTTTAGTTAAAGAAGTAGAAAAGTAATTATGTCTTAATAAAGCAAGTCAGAAGAAATCTTTTTTAAACAAATTATGGGGTAGAGATGAAGGGAAGTAACAGAAGGGATCCTTGATGGTGATTAGGTTGGAAACACAGGCCTCGCTGATCCCCCTGATTCCTACCAGCTTTAACAGTCTAGAGACTAGACTATTGACAGTCTCTGGGAGGCATTCACATGAGGTGCCTCAAAAAGATCAAATGTACATGTATCCAAGATGGGTCCCAGATACTCCTATAATCCCATCACAGGGCCATTTTCTGGGGTAAAGTCACTTTCCAAGCGGGTTAATGTAGATAAGGTATGACCGGGTTGGAAGAGCATGGGAGCAGGAATCAGGAAGCCCAGGTTCTGGGTCTGCAATGCATTTAAATAGCTGAATTCTGAGCCTGTTTTTTGACCTGTAAAATGGGCAGTATTAGACTAGGTGATCTTTAAGGCCCCTGCTAACTTAAGTTCTATAATTCCGGGAATTTCAATAAGGTCCTTCAGCTTTAACCTGGGTTCCCTAGAAAACAGAGGCTAAGGCAAAAGATATTGTGCTGACATTTCAGTGCAAGGGTACACCCTCAGGGGTAAAAAGAAGGATAAGGAAATGAGGTAGAGAAGTGGGAGAGAACACATACAAGGAAGGACGTCATCAAGCCAGGCACACCTTTGCAACAAATGCAGCACACTGCTCAGTCTCAGGAACTGCGTCTCAGAACAATTCACAGGGGGAAAGAAAGGAGAGGATTTATCTGTTGGTGCCTTTCCATCTCCCATCATCCATCAAAACCCTCTCGACAGAGTATTAACTCCCCTGTGTCACCCAGACCCACCAGGCATCCACCAGAACAGCCAGAACCGGTGGAGGGTGTGGGGCACTGCCCAACTCCTTGTCAGTATCCCCTGGTCAGGATCCACTGGCCAGCTGCTGGGATTGCGGCCATCTGACAGCTCTCAGCTGAGGCCCTCGGTGGGAACTGCGGTCAGAGAGACAACACCACCTCAGCCAGGGTCACACCCCCTGCCAAGGGTAGCCTGCATCCGGTGACCAGTTGATAAGGGAACACAAAGGCTCAGCCCCATTGCTTCAGTTTGGGACAACTCTGATGGACCATCCTAACAGCAGACCTTCCCATGCCTCCGCAGAGGCCTTTGTTGCAAAAGCACCACACTCCATCCCCTACCTCTGTCCAACCTCACTCTGCTGGACAGAAGCAGCCTGAACCTAAATCTCAGGAACACATGACAGTAATTTTAAGCAAGTTAGAGGAAAAAATCCAAAGACTTATTGTTCCTCTATTCTCTACCATTGTTATGGCAAGGGACCAAATGCTTTGTGTCATTCTGCTTTAAATTCAGAATCACTGTTGAGGACAAAGAGGACCATTTGTTATTGCCTGAGAAGTTCCCGCCCAAGAAATGACTAGTTATGAATATGCATATCAAGTCAAAAAGTTAAACTTCTGAGTATTTACATGGAATAGCAATAATAGCGATACTTTGGGTTTTTTGTTTTTAATTCCTAATGCTCCTGAGTATCCCTGATTTCTCCGCAGACTTCTCTGACTCTCCCAGAATGAAGAAGACCAAACAGCCCATAAATAATTGTCTTGTCTGCATTTAAGAAGAATCCCAGGAGAGCCTTTTGCTTCTACTATTTTTCAGACTGCCAACACACTCCCCAAGCACACGATAATGATTCTGAGTCTCGTCCTTTCTACAAGACCAGCCCTGAGCACATGCTGTCCAAAGAAACCCTTGCTTTCTGTGCCATTGAAGGCCCATTTCCCTGCTTGCCTATCAGCAGAAGCGAGAGACATCTGGTATTCTGTCTGGGCAACGTGGCACTAAGGGTAGGGGAGGAATCATATCCAAACTTAAACATTCAGTACAGAAGATCCACTTTGGAACCTGGATGATCTCTATTCACTGTTGACACTGATCAAAAAACTACTATGTAATTGTCCTTTTTTTCTTTCTTTTTCTGCTTTAAGTGGCACTAATCAGAGTATAGTGCCCACAGCAGGGGCGATAAAAATCTCCTTCCTCTCTGCAGTCTGGATCATGCTATATTGAACTGGCAAAGGATTGGAGACAACTAGTAGATGGACCAAAAGAAAACATCATAATGTGGAGACTTAAAACACATGTTCTACAAAGAATCAATGAAAGCACAGGGAATCTGGACCTGGAGAAGCAAGTCGACATTGTCTTTATGTGGAAGTGTGGACTAGGGCCAAGACAGCAGGTGTATTCTTTGTAATTTTTATCTGTTCAGATTGTTGGTGGCAAGAAGTAGAAACTAAACAGTTAATGTAAAAAAAGGAGAGGAAGAGGAGGAAGAAAAGGAGGAGAAAGAAGAGGAGAAAAAACTGAAGTGGAACTAGAAGAAAAACCATCACTTATTGAAGAGATATGAGGTAGTTCAAAGAATAGAAGAAAAACCTGAGTTCTAGACTCAGAAGCAGTGGGGAACAGGACAGGCCCAGGGACACAGGTAGGAGTTGTGGTCAACAGGATGATGGAGCTCCTACCTCTCTTGCCCTCATTTCACATTCTCAAGAATCAGCGTCCCTTTGGCCCACCTTGTGTCACATGCCCACCACTTGGCTGGTAAATGGCTTGGCTGCCAGTACCAACCAGTCTGCCTGTAGTAGGAGACAAGTTAGTCCCCAAAGGAAAACCAGGTGCAGTTCCCAAAAGAAAGGAGAAGGAATCTTGAATAGTCTAAATCAGCTGTTCAAAGGTAATCCACAGACCAGCAGCAGCAGTACCTGGGAGCTTGTTAGAAATGCAGATGCTCTGGCAGAACCTCAAACCTACTGAATCAATGTCTGGGGATTGGCCCCAGGAATCTGTATTGTGACAATTTCTTAAGCAAGCCCAAATTGAGAAGTGCTGGTCTAAACAGTGAGCTCTAATCCAGGCTCCAGAGTGTATAAGTAGGACAAATAGAATGACAGTTAAAAGAATAGATTTTAGACAGAAATAAGGAAAAAATGTCCATGTGTCATAACAAATACAGACACAGGTAGCCCAAGGAACCAGGAAGCTCCCTATGGCAGGAACTGATTAGAATGTTAGAGAGGAGATTCAACATCAGATGACCTTTAAAGTCCCTTCTAGCCCTGAAGATTTTGACCATGACTCACTTTAAATATCTACTGATCTCTGATTATGACATATACTGCTTCTAGAGAGACTAATTCTCTTTGAATTGTCTATGAATAAAGTAACTCTGTCCATCCCAAAGAGAACACAGAAGAGCTTGTAGACCCATATCCCAGGGGCAGAGAGAACTTTTCTGTCCTGATGTTTGCAGCTGCCTTGGCCATAGTTAGACTTCCCCAGGGAGAGGGTGAACATTGGTTGGGCAGGCTTAGAAGAAGCCTGGACTCGGACTTTTCCAAGGAGTCACAGGGCATATCAGCTGCTAGTCCTAATAAAAGTGCTCTTTCATTGTCCAGCATCTAGTGATTCACCTCGTCCAGAGGTTGTCCAAATTGTGAGCTGGATCATAGAACCCAAAACCAAACCAAAACAAAACAGTAAATATTTATTGGACAGATAAACAAAGAAAAATCAAAAAAGAAAACAAAAATGGTCACACATGAACATCAGTATGAGTTCTTTTTTGGACTGGATTAGCATTTCTCCAAATCAAAAATTATTCTGAAGAATGTAGAAAGGAAATAAACATTTCTCTTTGATCTCTATGCTTGGCTAAGAGGATGAATTGTAGAATATTTTCCAACTACTCAGTTGGGAAATCCTTTTTCACAGAAATAACACATTTCTTCAAAATAGACTCTAAATCATTCGATGAGAGTGACCCCTTTTATAAAAAGCAAAATCAATCCTGATGTTTCTCATTCTCTCAAAATGATTGGCATTGCTTCCAAGCACTGAAATGATTTGTTTCCCCTTGCATCTACTTAAAGCCAATGATACAGAAAAGTGATAAAATGCCACTGACAAAACAGCTGTACAGCTCTCAGTTCTTATGGAAGGGGAATTTTCACTCATAAAGTAGTTTTATATTCATTTAGACCCATAAATGTGCACACTGACTGTTAGGGGATGGCTGTGAATCTCCCAAGTTTGTTCATAAATGTTCTGAATGAAGAAGTGTGAAGAGTAAGTGACAGAATATAAAAGGCCTTCGCAGAAGCTTGCCTGCTGCAGCTTTTTTCCTCTTGACAGACACGTTATGTTGTAAACACCTAAGTGCTGGCTTTATCTCTCCTCTGCCAAAACCAGTTCCTGAGTCTTGACAAGTTTAAAATCTGTTTGGTAAGCATATAATCATTCAGTTTTATAAGGCACAGGTCTTATTAAAGACTATGGTGGAATGTTTAAATGGAAAAAAGAACCTAATTATATAGAGAAAAATAATTTGACAGAGATTTAAAAAACACATCAACTGAAATTATTTTTTTCAGAGAGGAGCTAACACTTATTTTTTTGCTTTGACTGTTTTATTATCATTTACCTTTTTTATCCATAAAAAGGGGTGGCTATATTATTTTTTAGGTGGCAACAAAAGATTTTATACATTTACCATCTGGGAACACAAACAAGGTAGTTAATTGAGTCCATGCTGTATTAACTGATGCAGGCCATTCTCCTCACTGATTCCAGAATTATATCTCTAAACAATAATTGGATTAGGTCATTCCCACTGTCACCGTCCATCAAATCCATGAGAAAATTCAAACACAGTTGTGTAGTATTCAAGGGTTTACTTTACCATCTGGCCCCATCTGGCTTTCTCGCTTCCTCCATTGCCGTTCTCCTTCTCCCCACACACAATTTACACTCCAGTCACATTAAACGATTCTCAGTTCCCACACATGTGCATCATTTCTATAGCCTCCTGCCCTGGTTCACACCACTCACTCTGCCAGCACCGCACTTCTCCCTTCAGAACTTGTTCATATTTTGTCTCTAGAGTGAAGCCTGATTAACATTCTTTCTTGGTTCTCATATTGGATACCACAGTATAGAGGTTTCTGCGAAAATCTGTCTCCCTCAGCAAACTATGGGCTCTAAGGACAGAGCCAATCGTTATTCTTCATTTTTCTTTGTAATTTCAATATCACCTGCCATGTAAAGGTCTCAAGAAATGTGTGTTGAATGGATGAGTGATTAAGTAAATGAAAGAATCAGGTATGAGTGCATTACTAGAGGCCCAAAGAATATAGAAACACAGTAGAACAGTCTAGAAACTAGACTACTTACCAGTAAATCTCTCTTAATGCAACAGGAATACTTAGAAATCAACCTACCAATAAGTATTTCTTGTAACAACCATAGTATTAATGACAAATGTCAACAAACTTTTCAAATAATGAACCATTGCTATGATAAACACAAAAGAATTAAATAACATGATCCCTGTTCTTCAAGTCTCTTCAGAACATTATCTTACAAACTTTACTCTCTGAAAATAAATCTTTCAAAATTGTAATAAATGTCCACTTTCTGCCCTTAAGTTTTCCCTGACAAATTATTAAAACTCATGTCTTCCTGAGACTCTGCAGAAAGCAATAGAAAGTAGATGAGAGCCTGAGCCAGAGAGCCTGTACCTGTCATGTCCTACTTTGTTCCTTCTTACAGAAGTAAATGTTTCACCTCAGACCTGAAGGATGAAATGAAATTAGAGGAAGAGTTAGGACAGAAGTATATCAAGGAGAAGGAATAGCAGAATGGAGATATTAAGGTTAGAAAGGAGCTTGGTGCACTTGAGGCCCAGAGGGAAGGCATTATGACTGGAATAGAGTAAGAAAGGATCCAATGGCCTGAGATAACTAATGTCAGACACCAAACCACAGATCCAGGAAGCTCAGGGAACACCAAGCAGGTTAAATGCCAAGAAAAATACACCTAGACCTATTATATCCAAATTTCAGAAAATCAAAGATTAAGAAAAAATATTGAAATAAACCAAAGAATGAAAGCACTTTTACCTAGACAGGAGAAAAGGTAAGAATTACATCTAACTTCTCTTTGGAAATCAGGTAAGCAAGAAGAGAGTGGAGTGACATATTTAAGATAGCGAGATTTTAAAAATCCCACCAATCTAGACTTCTGTAAACAGAGAAATTATCCTTCAAAAGTTAAGGAGAAATAAAGATTTTCTCTGACCAAAAAAAAAAAAATTGTTATAGCAGCACCAACTGCCTAAGGACAAGAGGTTAATATCCAGATATCTAAAAACTCCTACAACTCCAACAACAACAACAAAAACCAAGTAAAAATGGGCAAAGGACCTGAATAAACATTTCTCCAAAGAAGATTTATAAATGGTCAAGAAGCATATGAAAACATACTCAACATCACTAATCATTAGGGAAATGCAAATCAAAACCACAATGAGATACCACCTCATACACATTAAGATGACTATTATCAAGAAAAACAAAGAAGAAGAAGAAAAAGAAAAAAGAAAGAACAAGTGTTGGTCAGGATGTGGAGAAGTTAGAACCCTTGTGCACTGTTGTTGGTGCACAAAAAATGGTGCTGCCACTACGGAAAACCGTATGGCAATTTCTCAGAAAAATCAAATATATAATTCCACTTTTGTGTATATGCCCAAAAGATCCTGTGGTTCCACTTTTTTGTATATGCCCCAAAGCAGTAAAATCAGGGATTAGAGAGATATTTTTACACCCATATTCACAATTACCAAAAAGTGGAAGCAACCCAAGTGTCCATCAACAGGTAAATAGATCAGAAATGAGGTATGTACATACAATGGAATATTATTCAGCCTTAACAAGGGGAAAAATTGTGATACATACTACAACATGGGATGAACCTTAAAGACATATGCTAAGTGAATAAAATGAAAAATACTGTATGATCCCACATGTATGAAGTACCTAGAATAGTCAAACTCATAAAGATAGTAAGTAGGATGGTGGCTGACTGGAGCTGAGGGGAGAGGGGAATGGGAGTTTTTGTTTAATAGGTATAGAATTTCAGTTTCAGAAGATGAAAAGGGTTCTGTGGATGGATGATGGTAATAGTTGCACAACAATGTAAACGTATGTAATACCACTGAAGAGTACACTTAAAAATGGCTAAAATGGTCAGTTTTATATTATGTATATTTTACCACAATACAAAATATAAAAAGTAAATGTGTAAAGATAAAAATGCATAAAGATAAAAAATTTATATATAGAATGATTTAAATTATGTAGAATGAAAAAATTAAAATCCTAGGGGAAAATGCACAAAATATTAACAGCTAATCTTTTTGAGGAGTAGAGTGATGGTTACTTTTTAAAAATCCCATGTATGTACTTTCTAAATGGTTTCTAATAAATGTTTATTATGGAACTTCCCTGGGGGCGCAATGGTTAAGAACCCACCTACCAATGCAGGGGACACGGGTTCAAGCCCCGGTCTGGGAAGATCCCACATGCCGCGGAGCAACTAAGCCCGTGTGCCACAGCTACTGAGCCTGTGCTCTGGAGCCCGCGAGCAACAACTACTGAGCCTGCGTGCTGCAACTACTGAAGCCCGCACGCCTAGGGCCCAGGCTCTGCAACAAGACACGTCACTGCAATGAGAAGCCCACGCACTGCAACAAAGAGTAGCCCCCACCCGCCGCAACCAGAGAAGGCCCACACATAACAACGAAGACCCAACGCAGCCAAAAATGAATAAATAAATAAATTTAAAAATAAATAAAGTATGTTCTGTTATAAAAAAAATGTTTATTACTTTTATAGTAAACAAACTAAAAGAAAAATTATGCAACTAAGGGAATATACAACTAGCACAAACATATATTCGATACAAGGCAGAAACTGAGAAATCAGTAATGCTCACAGAGAGCCTAAAGGTCAGTGAGGAAAATGGTGTGGACATTAACCTGAAATTGATGAGGTAAGTAAAAATCAGTCTATGTGTTTGAGCTACTTACATATGAACATAAACATCATTCTGGTTTTAATAAGAATCTCAGGCCTATTAAAATCAGGGGCAGAGGGAATAAACCAAGGTCACTGACATCACTTGGATTGTTGTAGCTAAGAAAACTCAAGATAGCATGAAAATAGGAACATATTTTTTCTTCCTTTTACTTTAAAGGAGATCTGTACCTTTACCATCATGATGTTTCTAAGATGTCATTAAAGTTGATAGGAGTGAAACTATATAGAGCAGCCTAGGACCTCCAGTGAGTCAGCAAACTCACTACTTATGAAATACAAAATAATCAACAAGAGGAAAATGATTCAATGAAGAAAAAAAGAGCCAAACCTGACCAATAGGAAGGAGAGTTGTGAGACTCAGAGACAATCTTCTCAAGGTACGTAAGGGCTACACCATTTGAAATTGGGCTCAAAAACAAAACAAATTACTTTTTTAATATCTGGGAAGAAATTTTATAACAGCTTGAGTAATAACAACTTCAGTATTCCCCTCTCTACTTATAAATTCAAGCTCTTATACCAGGCTGGAGAACTGGCCGGTTGACTCTCCTTTATACAAGTTTATCCTCAGATATCCTAGCTTAGAGCAGAGCTCTGGCAAACTGTGATGGATACATTCCTTTCTGGAGGGGAGAGAAGAGGGAAAGAAGCACCTCCAAATCTCTAATGTTCTGTCCTTAGTATCTTGGAAAATTTTAAATATGCTCAACCTTTGCCCAGGCAATTCTACTTCTAGGAATACACCCTAAAGAAATTCTTGTACAAGTATCCCAAAGTAAGTGGACAAGTGATGTCCATGGCAAGATTTTTTAGTAAAGGCAAAAATCTGAAGTCAACCTAAATGCCCATCAGTTTGAGAATGGTTAAATAAAACATTAACTGTTCAAACTAAGAATACTATGCAGTCATTAAACAAAATCAATTATATTTGTATATTCTGACATGAAAGGATGTCCAAATTTTTAATAACATATACAATGTAATAAAATAAATAAAGAAACCAAGTTTTCAACAACATATACAATGTAACGTTATATGTTTAAAAAAGTATATATGTGTGTGTACTTGAACATGTATGTGTGTATATATGTATGTGTATATATATGACTGTACAGAAAAAGGTAATAAAAATAATAGCAAACACTTATAGTCTCAGCAATGACATATTTTTAGCAATAATACTCAAGGGAGTCAGTGTGGATAATAAAGGATGGGGAGAGGCTAGCCATTTTTAATTTACAACGTTATATATTGATAAAAACTTTTTCTAATTCTAGATATTAACTAAGTTAAAAGCATTTAAACTTATTTTAAATTTGGCTCTTTTAAAATTTTCTAACAATGTTCGGAAGTAGAGCTTAGAAACCAAGCTTATTACAAAATTAAGAAGTCATTAAAAACCATATTATTCTAATATATGTAATGTATGAGAACATTTCAGGCTCTTTACTCATCATGAAAAAAAGTCTTCTGGATAACTATGGTTACTGCTTTTGTCAAGCCTCCCAAGACCTTTAAAAAGAGGCAGAATCTTTACCCAAATGGTGAGCATAAATTAAATAGCATTTCCATGTTTCTGTAGCAGAGCCATCCTATAACACAGCTCCTGGTCTGAGCTAGCTCACTATTGGTCTGAAGGAAGGGAAAAACATTACCGACATTTTCCTGGTACTGATAATAGCCACCATAAGCCACATACGATCTGTGAAGAATGCCAGGGACTTCCCTGGTGGCTCGGTGGTTAAGAATCCGCCTGCCAATGCAGGGGACACGGATTCAAGCCCTGGTCTGGGAAGATCCCACATGCCGTGGAGCAACTAAGCCCATGCACCACAACTACTGAGCCTGTGCTCTAGAGCCCACAAGCCACAACTGCTGACCCCGTGTGCCCAAACTACTGAAGCCTGTGTGCCTAGAGCCCGTGTTCCACAACAAAAGAAGCCACCGCAATGAGAAGCCTGTGCACCACAACAAAGAGTAGCCCCTGCTCACCAGAACTAGAGAAAGCCCGCGCACAGCAATGAAGACCCAACGCAGCCAAAAATAAATTAATTAATTAAAAAATAATAATAATGAGAATGGACTATGTTTAAAAAAAAAGAATGCCACAGTTACAGGCGCTGTGCCTATAACATGATCAGCCCTAAAATATTTATCAAATGGAGAAGAGAATGAATTAATGAATGAATGAACAGATAAAGCCATCATCACAGAGGCTGCTGGCCTTCCGCATATTCAACCCTGTCATGGTTAGGTTTGACTTGTTTGTCGAACGTGACCCAATCATCAATAGCAAGGTTGGTTTCATTTATATAGTACAGTATAGAGGTCATTACAGCTTATGCAAGAAAGAAAACAAGGTTTGCAAAGCAAAGGAAACTACAAACAAGACAAAAAGACAACCCTCAGAATGGGAGAAAATATTTGCAAATGAATCAACGGACAAAGGATTAATCTCCAAAATATATAAACAGTCATGCAGCTCAATATGAAAAAAAACAAACAACCCAATCCAAAAATGGGCAGAAGACCTAAATAGACATTTCTCCAAAGAAGACATACAGATGGCCAAGAAGCACATGAAAAGCTGCTCAACATCACTAATTATTAGAGAAATGCAAATCAAAACTACAATGAGGTATCACCTCACACCTCTTAGAATGGGCATCATCAGAAAATCTACAAACAACAAATGCTGGAGAGGGTGTTGAGAAAAGGGAACCCTCTTGCACTGTTGGTGGGAATGTAAGTTGATACAGCCACTATGGAGAACAGTATGAAAGTTCCTTAAACTAATAATAGAACTACCATATGACCCAGAAATTCCACTACTGGGCATATACCCTGAGAAAACCATAATTCAAAAAGACATATGCACCCCAATGTTCATTACAGCACTATTTATAATAGCCAGGTCATGGAAGCAACCTAAATGCCCATCAACAGACAAATGGATAAAGAAGATGTGGTACATATATACAATGGAATATTAGTCAACCATAAAAGGGAACGAAATTGGGTCATTTGTAGAGATGTAGATGGATCTAGAGACTGTCATACAGAGTGAAGTAAGTCAGAAAGAGAAAAACAAATATCATATATTAACGCATATATGTGGAACCTAGAAAAATGGTACAGATGAACCGGTTTGCAGGGCAGAAATTGAGACACAGATGTAGAGAACAAATGTATGGACACCAAGGGGGGAAAGCGGGGGGGAGGGGGGTGTGATGAATTGGGAGATTGGGATTGACATATATACACTAATATGTATAAAATAGATAACTAATAAGAACCTGCTGTACAAAAAAATAAAAATAAAATTCAAAAATTTTTTAAAAAAGAAAGAAGACAAGGTTTCACAGGGTCCTACATGAACTTTTTTAGTTCATAAGACATTCAAAGACAAGAATCTGAAATTAAGAGCAAAATCAGGAAACTTAACTGTAGGAGAAAAAAACAGGTGGTACATAAGACCATTTGGTCAAAGCAGGAAAGGCCAGTGATGGTGACTGTCTAGTAGTAACCATGGCAGTCCAGCCCCAGGAAGACTGGTTTGGCTGTGTTTCAGCACCAGGAAATCTAATCATTTGGAGGCCTAGACATGAGCACAATATAATGGGGTGGAATATGTTCCTACAAAGAGATTTCCCTTATTAGTCATGGTCCCTAACATTGCCAGGAAAGCAGAAAAATGACAAAGACCACCTTGACTTGCAATAACATTGGAGATTTTATTGCCCCTATGAAGCCAATAGGCAATTCAATGGCTCAAACACATTTAAGTAAGAAAACTTTGACAAATTATGTATCATTTTTAAAAACATTTTCTGTTATCAACATATTACATTCCATTCCAATTTCAACCCCCTGAAGCACCATAAAAACCTCATCTCATGGAAAGCAGAGAGCTATTATTAGCAAAAAGAGGAGCAACTCCAATTCAGATATGTCTGCCTTCTTTTTGAAAGTGCTCAGCCTTATGGAACATTTTAAATTTCTCCTGCACTTATACTAATCATGGAAAGCTTTAGAACTGGAAAAATAACAACTCCAAAGGAAATGCTCTGGAGGTACACAAGTAAAATTAGAATGTATTTTAAAATAATAAATATATCAGTTAATTCATGTACTAGGTAAAATAAATCAATAACACAAGGAAAAAGTACTTCTAAATACAAAAAATGCTCTTTTTAAATGAAATCAATATTTACTGAACACCTGTAAGTGTGCTAGGTAGTACCCTTGACCATGAAATAGAGAGCAAAATATATTTGCAACAAAGATGGTAAATTGATCAGAAAAACAACAAGACCTCTATAGGTACATGAGCAAAGGATATAGACAATTCCCAAAAGAGGGCATAGCCTGAAAAAATAAATATATGAAAAACCTGATCAAGTAGTGATCAGAGATGTAAATTAAGATCATAATGAGATTGTTTTGATTATCAAATTAATAAGGATAATGAATGAAAAATATCTTCTTAATTTTACTATAATAATAGCTTTGGGCATCTGTATTTCATCTATTTAATTTGCTAAAATCCACATATTTTGAATTTAGTTAGATAAGTTAATTTTTATTGCTAATTATTTCTGATTAATTCCTATTTAATACTCTAACAAAGTTCTGAATTTACATAATCTGAAAGTAACATAATTTACTTTCCAAACCAAACAGTCTTTTTCCTGTGTTGTTTTTAATATACAGAAGATGCTTTTTTCCAAAATGCTCAAACACATCCCACTCTTTGACCCCCTAGATAAATATCTCTCAAAGGACTTTAAACAGTGCTTTCCTCCAGCTCTAGCTAACTAAACTCCCTTAGATAAATAACTCAGAACTCTTCTCACCTTGAATTATCCCCATTATGGATAAAATTAAACCATTTAATCTAACTATAAATTAAAGCATATCCATATTCAAATAAGCACAGCCCATGAGAATATTCTTGGGTACTGTTTATAGATCTAGAAATAAAGTTGCAGGGGCTACATTTTCATTAATGCAATGGAATTACACTCAAAGGAATGGGAGTGCCAGATGCTGGGTGGGAGGCTGGAGAGAAGGAGATCAGATCGGAACGCATCTGTCTTTCAGGCCTTGAGCAGCTTGATATGGAGGAGCACGAGCTCACTCCAGATAAATCCATTTTGTTTTAAGTTTCGGAAGTTCCTGATTTGGCAAAATAGATCAAGTCATAGTTCTTCTAAATTCTTCCTCTTAATCTAGAGCAGTAATTCTCCAGGTGCACGTGGGTGGGATACTCCTAAGGGTGGTGGTATATGCTACAATGATGGGGTGGGGAGAAAGTGTAGCTTGAAAAAGCATAGGATATACTTTCCTGAGTAGAAAAGACAGGGGCAGAGCCTTAGGGAATGACTCATAACTTGAGGTGCACTCTGTCTAAGGAGCAGCCTGGGTGCAGAGGAGCAAAAAATGTACAGGACTGCTGCTCCTGATGGTTAAGATTGTCTAATCAAGATGTTTACATAGGTAGAGATTGGAAATATGCCATCCCCCAGCAAGGCGTTCTCCTTTTTCTGAGTTATCAGCCCCACGTGATCAACCAGGCCACAGCTGACTCTGGGCACAGTTGTAAAGTATGGCTTTTGTACAATCCCATCTCTTCTAATAGGGGTCATTTCAGTCCACTGGGGGCCTTGTCTCTTCCTACTCTGAGTTGTGATTCAGCTTAAGATAGAAGATACTCTAAGATAAAACTGATTTGAAATACGATAGTTACCAAAGATGAGTGCCTAGGTAAGTGAATTCTTGGGCAGATGTGTGTTGACATGGATTATAAAATTGTAAGATGCAGTCATAATGATAATATTTAGGGGAACAAAAAGCATAAAGAATACAGGAAAAAGATATAAAGAAATTTCTTGAGCAAGAGCAGCAGAGATGATCATCTACTGCAGTTAAACCACATATTCTGTAACCCAAATGAAACCAATATTGATTTCCAGAATATTTATAACAACAATCATCCCAAGTAGCCATTTATGGCAGCATCTATTAACCTAATAGTTCACCAAGCAGTGTAGTATAATGGATATCATATCAAACTTTCTGTCTCGTCTCTTACTAGTTGTATGTCCTTCAGCAATTTTTCATCATCATTCTGTCACAGTTTCCTCATCTGTAAAATTTGACTTGACCGTAACATCTGCCTCAAATATTTTTCATGATGACTAAGTACATTAGTAAAGGCAAAGAACTAAGTACTATATCTAGCATGAAGTAAGCACTCAATAATCACTAGCCATTACTATTGCCAACACTGGAAATTATCTTTAATTTTTATATCTTTACAACTCTTTGAGCTTTGTCAATTCAGTTTTATTGTTGTCTTAATTTGCATTTGCCTTATAAATACAATTGAATTGTTTCATATGTATTAACCATTTATTATTTTTATATTGGAAATTAGTCATTTCCCTTGTCCATTTTCCTCACTTGCCTTTTTTTTTTTAAACTGATTTGCAGATATTTTCCTAAGTCTGGCTTTTTAGATTTTTTAAATTATATTTTAAAGTATCATCTCATAAAAAAAAATTTAAACAATACATTTTTCAGTCATGAAACCTATTTGAAATTTTTTCAAGACACCAAGATCTTAAGGCATTTTAAATATAAAGAAACTGAAGGCTAAGCTTATGGCTATAAAATAAAATCTGAAATATATATATACTTTATGGAAATTTTGTTAGAAAATGCTTCCAAGCCCTTTTTATAGAACTCCTATCAACAAGGGCTTGGAAGTATGTATTTCACAATTATGGGCTGTTGTAGAATGTATAACATCACACTGCCCTTGTATAACCCTGATCAGTGCAACTGGATCTTCTTCAACAAGACTCCTCTCCACATGAAATGCAACAAGGCTGTCTATTTCAGAGCAAATATACATCCTCCAAAGTGCCTGGAACACAGACAGCATCAGAACAGGCCATTACAGATTCCTTCTGGTAGTTCACAGAGCAAGAGCATCCAGAAATTTGCACGCTCTATAAATAACAGAGCAGAGGCAACTCTATTTCATAGGAGCTCTTTCTTTCTTTTTTTCTTAATTAAAAAGGAAAGGTAGAACCTCAATTTAAACAGTGCTGGATAGGAATTTATCTTAATGAATATCAATCAAGCTAATGTACCCATCAAGCTAAGTCTCAAATAAGGTTTTGACGCTTCTAGTTAATTGTCCATAAAAGCCCTGTCATTACTTTTATTGTTTCTCAATAAAATGTAAAATGTTTTGATATCACACACAAAAAAAGCAAGGGCCAGACCAAATCACTTATCTCCAACCTCTAGTATCCATCTGTCAGCATAAAGATACTTAGATGTCCTCAATACTTCCTTATAACTTCATTCAATAATAGTCATTGCTGTTGAGTCAAATAGTTAATGATTGCCTACTATGTGCTGAGACTGGAAATACATAATAGATATGTTAGTTCTCATCTATACCAGTCATGGAATTTAGGGACCAGCAGGTAAGACTGGCAATGACAACATAGTAAGAGAAGTTAGGAGGAGTTTCCAACCAGCTCCCTGGAGAAGTAACCTCCAAGCTGAGATCTTAGGAATATGAAGAAAAGTAAGCAGAGGGAGAAATAAATTCCAAGTATAGGGAAATGCAATTTCAAAGGTAAGGAAAAGAAAAAACTAAAACTTTGCCAATTATATCTCAATAAAACTGGATGAAAAAAGACAACAAAGCACTCTCCGTACTCTGAGGAGTTTACAGTCCCACTGGAAAAACAAGAGGAGCAATCAGGTTGTACCAATCAGTAAATCACACACAAGTCATGATCTATGTAAAGCTCTCCAAGAAAAGGAAGGGTTTTTATGAATGGCATATATTCCAATGCTTTTTAAATTCACTTAACAATAATTGATTTTTGGTGAGGTGAAACTTCAAACTTTGGAATTGGACCACCTGAGTTAAAATTCCTGTTCCATGCACTCAAGGTCCAGCACCCTTAGCTCCTTTCACCGGTATATGAGGGTCTCAACAGGCCTCACTGGGGGTGGTCCTGGAATAATACACTGAACAAGATGTGCTTCCCAGGGTTCAAAGATCTTAGAGTTTTGTAGTAAAGATTGATAATAAAGTCAGACATTTTCAATTTGTTTAGCTAGTCACTAATCATGAGGCAAACTGGATGCTGCTAAAGAAAAAATAACATAAAGCAAAAAAATAAAAATAATGTAAAACATAGGGACAAAAAAGCTGGTAGCATTGGTGGGAGGCAAGAGATAAGTAAGAAATTATATCAAAGGACTCAGGAAAGAGATCTGAGCTTTAGATGCTCATTGAAGCTTCAGAACAGATTGAGATTTACAGAAGAAAATGTATTTAGTAAAAAGAGACAAGGGTCTAGGACAGTATCCAAAAAGTTCAGATTTTAAGTAATGGACAAAGGAAAAGACACCCACAAAGAAGCCTGAGAAGGAAGAAAGGGAGGGGGAGAGAAAGAAGGAGTGGGGAGGGAGAGAGAGAGAGAACTAGAAGAGTATGGTGTCACAAAATCCAAGAAAAGATGGGGAGTTATTGTTTAATGGATACAGAGCTTCTGTTAGTAGTGATGAAAAATTTTGGAAATAAATAGTGGTGATGGTTGAACAACATTGTGAATGTAGTTAATGTCATGGAATTGTACACTTTAAAATAGTTTAAATGGCAAATTTTATGTTATATACATTTTACTACAATAAAAAAATAGCAACAAGAAATCTGAGGAAAAGAGTGTTTCAAGGAGACTGGTCAAGTGATGTTGTTGCTCTTACAAGTTTTAGTAAGATAAGGGATAAAAAGTATACCTTTGAATACGCTAATGTGAGTGTCCACATTAGTAGTGTTGGTCTGTGCTTCAGAGAAGAAGTCAGGATGCAGTGGGTAGAGGAATAAATGGAGAAGTGAGGTGGACAAACACAGACAAGTCTTTAAGGAGCTTTGCCTGAAAAGAGAAGCTAGACAGGATGGCAGCTCAAAAGGACCCTGCGATTGAAAGATTTTTATTTCCTTTGTAAGGTGGAAATAGCTGAGCATTTCCTTTACTGTAATGTATTCCTAGATAAAACTCTTGCCTCTATGAGTAGATTTGAGCAGAAAAGGTGAGAAAAAATTCCTTAGTGAGACAACCATCAATTCCAAAAGCACAAAGGAATTGAGTGAGACTAGTTTATCACCTGCCTTTACTCCAGATAAATTGTTGTCTTTTCCATTCCTAAAGGATCTCCAAGATTCATCAGCCCTCCCTATTAGTCTGTTCCACGGTTTAGTCATCCATAAAGACAAGAAGACCCTCCTTTATCAAACAGAACTCTCTGTGTGCAATTTCATTCCACTTTCTCTGGCTCTGGTCTGCACAGTGGTATGTTAAGGGCATTTGCTAAATGACACCTCAGTCATTGATTCCTCAGATCAAGCCCAGTGTTTCAGCTCTTACTCCCAGACTCTACCTCTAACCTATTTTTCAACTCTCCTTCCAGGTTTCCTCCAATTTCTCAACATTGTGCTCGTTGATCAATATCTGTCTTTTTATTTCTGCTTTCCTTCCTCTTTTCTCTGAAACATCTGTCAAACTCAATGTTTGATTATGTTTCAATCAATCTTTAAAGAGTTGCTGAGAGAAGCTTCCCAAACAGTTCCTTGCCTATGTAACCAATCTGTTCTTGGGGAAAATTTAAAACTGGGTTCTCACTGAATTTCTTCCCTTGGCAAATCCTGCAGCCTAATGTGTCTTTCTCATGTTCCATCTCCACAACCCATTATGAATCCATCCATTTATTCAGAAAATATTTAGGGAGGCAATTCTATGTGCCAGAAACCATGACAGGCACTGGTTTTACAAGAAAGAGCAAAATAGGCACAGATCATGCCCTTCAGTCTAATGAAGGAGCCAAACGTTAACCAAATTATCACATAAATGCATGTAAAATTGTAAGTTTGGTGAGTGGAATGAAGTAGAGTTGAAACAGTAGGAGAACTGAAAATAAGTGAATTTGACCTAGTTATTGAAGTCAAAAGGGTTTCCCTAAGGAGGTAGCAATTGAGCTGAAACCTGAAAGAGGAGTAGGAAGTAACTGGGCTAAAGAATGCATAAAAGAGAGAAAGGTTTTGAAGGGAGAGGACTATGTGAAAATATACCATAACCAGACAGAGTGTAAGGCACAAAAGAGGTTGAGAGAGGCCCGTAGCTGTGAAAGAGGCTGGGAAAGAATACCATGTGAAATTAGGCTGGAGGTGCAGAAGGGTCTTGTTAAGGATTTTGTTCTTTGAAATGAGCAATCTGGTTGCAGTATTTAGGGCCGAATGGAGGGTGACTGAAACATCATTCAACACCGGTCAGGAGGGTGGGACTGAGATAATGTTATTTCAGACTAGGATGGATCCAAGAGGTAAAATTTTAGGAGGTAAAATTGACAAGACTTGATGATGGATTACATATAGTGGATATGGTGCAGGGCGGGGGTGGGGGGAGTGGGTAAGGAGGATACAGGGGTGGGTAAGGTAGAGGTAGAATGATTCCTAGGTTTCCAGCTTGAGCAGCTGGATGGAGGATGGTCCTGTTCACTGAGATAAGAGACACTGGGAGAGTTTGATGAGGATGATTGGGATTGGTGCAGCCTGAGTTTGGAGCTGAGTTTGAGGTGACTTTGCAGCACCTAGGAGATAATGGTGAGCAAATAGAGAAGTCTGGTGTGCATTCCACACAAGGTCATTTTAGGTCATACACAAATTTTATTTTTATTTTTATATGTTTAATTGTGTTGCAACAAATTATTTCAGACATGTTAAGTAGAATTTTGTGACTCCATTTAAAATCAATTTTTTAATTAAATAAAATAATGATAGTAGAGGTAATATTGGATTGGAAAATCTTGTATGGTACATAAATATTACACAAAGTTTGGAAAACTATGACTAGGTGAAAATCAGCCCTTAATTTAATTAGCAACTTTAAAAAAACAATAATAATTCATCTAATTCATCTAAAGTTTAGACATGTTTCCAAACCATGTATACAGACACAGATAATGAGAGAAAGAATTTCAGGACATTAGAAGGGAAAGAAAGGCTTATATATCCTTCACACATTTCTAAAACTTTTCTAGTCTGAAGCATTCTCACCAAAACTGCTCTACCATCTGTAATTTCAAATTTTAAGGTAATTGCTTTTATCTTCTAAAAACAGCTGAGTAGTTCAATGGCATTTCAGTCAAAGGAAGGTGAAGAAGATTGCCCTGCCTGGACCTTACAAAATGACTGCCTTTCAGAAGATGGAGCACAGACGTTAATTCTGTGTGCTTAGTGGTACGTGTTCCAGTCCTATTACTGTAGCTAAATGGGGAGCTGTGTACTTTGGCTTCAAAAAAGGCTAAAGGGACACAGGCAACAAAAGCAAAAACAGACAAATGACACTACATCAAATTTTAAAACTTCTACATATCAAAGAAAACAACCAACAGAGTGAAAAGACAAACTATAAAATGTGCGAAAGTATTTATAAATCATATATCTAATACAGGGTTAATAACCAGCATACATAAAGACTCCTACAACTCAACAATAACCAAAAAAAAAGAGAAAAAAGAAAAACACAAATAACCTAATTAAAACAATAGGCAAATGATATGAATGGACATTTCTCAAAAAAAAAAAAAAAGATATACAAATTGCCAACAAGCATTTGAAAAGATCCTCCTCAATGCTAATCATCAGAGAAATGCAAATTAAAATTACAATAAGACATCACCTCCCACCCATTAAATGGCCACTATTTAAAAAAAGAAGACAGAGAAGTAAGGTCCGCATTATGGTGGCATAGGCTGTCCCTCTTTTTTTGTCTGCCCCCACAATGACAAAAATTTGAGATTCATCCACTAACAAAAGTGCTTCTGTGGGAGTTGTGGCACCATACACCAGGGGACTCTGAAGGAGTCTCACCCACCTGTGTATCAAGTAATGGGCAGAGAGATCTCCATGGCTGTGGCCCCTGCAGTGGCCTGTGAACTAGTTCCAGCCCCTCTTGGCCACTGTACAGGAAGCAGAGAACATTGACTTGGGCAGTCACCCACAGACAAGAGAGCCTTTGTAGAAATCTAGGTTTCCAGAGTAGAAGTTCCAGCACTCCACTGAAGGAAAAAAAAAGGATGAGTTTGGAGTAGGTAAGAGAAACAGCTTGATCTTGCATGTATCACCCCTCCCCCAAGGCATCACAGCTTAGAGCTAAGCAAAACCTTCTTGCCCTGTGATTTCTCCAGCAAGGGAGAAAAGGAGAGCAGGTGAGTGAGCACTTGGTTTCCCCAGCTGTGCAGATTTCTGACAAAGAGACTCATTTTTCTCCTGTAGCTCAGATTCTCTATAAGTGTAGGGAGGGACAATATTGGGAAAGTGGTAGTTAAAATTCTTGGAAGGCATTAAAGTGACATGCTTCCTGCTGACTGCACTGTAGACTCCATCAGGAAGCCAGTCCACAAGCCACGGGGAAACCATCACCTACAGATTCCAACTGGTAGGTGTGCACCCCCAATGCTCCTCATGCCTTACCCACATATACCCCTCACTCTGTACCAACTCCCTGTGTACACTCCTGAGCATGACAGCAAGAGTGAGTTTTGATAAATAGCTAGGAAGCACATGCAAAAAGCAGGCCAGGGTTTGTAGGCCAGGGAGAACCCACAAACTTAAGCTACAGTGTCACCATTAAGAAAACAAAAGAGGAGATATCAGCAGCTAGACAGGTGTGTTGTAGGATCAAGATATACACATTTAAGAATTCTGCCAAAACAGGTAGCAAGAAGCATGGAGCAGATGTATCCATACAATGGCTGAGAAACCTCAAAATCTTAAGCAGGACTGATGGAAAGTATTACTCCCACAATGGCAGTTAGTAAAGATTGGAGGAGGTGACTACGATTTCAAATGTGAAGACAGCAATGCAAAACTCCAAGGAACATGAAAAATCAAAGAAACATAAGATCATCAAAGGATCACAATAATCGTCCAGTAACTGAAACCAAAGACGGAGAGCTATAATTTACCTGATAAGCAATTCAAACTAGTTGTTTTTTTATAAGTAAACTCAGTGAGTTACAAGAAAACACAGAAAGACAATTCAACAAAATCAAGTAAACAATACACCCACAAAAAATAAGAAATTTAATAAAGAGATAGAAATCATTAAAAAAGAACCAAACAGAAATTCTGGAGCTAAATAAGTCAACAAATAAAATGAAAGCTGCAATAGAGAGCATCAAAATCAGAGTAGACCAAAGAGAAGAATCTGTGAGTTGAAAGATAGGAAATTTGAAACTACTCAGAGGAGAACAACAACAATAAAGAATAAAAAAGAGTGAAGAAAGTATATGGAACACCATGAAAAGAACCAACATGTGTATAATTTGAGTTTCAGAAGGAGAAGAGATGGAGAAGATGGCAAAAAGCTTATTTAAAGGAATAATGATTGAAAACCTCCCAAACATGGAGAAAGATTTGGGCATCCAAGTTCATGAAGCAAATAAGTCACTCCCTAATTTCATACCAAAATGATCCTCCCCAGACACACTATAATAAAACTGTTAATAATCAAAGACAAAGAGAGAATCCTAAAAGCATCAAGAGAAAAGAAGATTGCAACCTACAAAGGAATCCCCTTAAGGCTATGAGTGAATTTCTCAGCAGAAGCCTTACAGGCCATGACAGAATGGGAATGATATATTCAAAGGGCTGAAAGAAAAAATTTGCCAGCCAAGAATACTCTATCTGGAAAAGTTATCCTTCAGAAATAAAGACTTCCCCAGACAAGCAAAAGCTGAGGGAATCCATCACCACTAGACCTGTCTTACAAAAAATGCTGAAATTAACAGACACTAATTAGTAACATGAAAATATATGAAAATATAAAACACACTGGTAAGGGTAAATATACAGTCAAATTCAGAATATTCTAATACTATAATATGGTGGTATGTTGGCCACTTAAACTATAGTGTAAGGTTAAAAGACAAGAGTAATTACAGTATCTACTATATTTTATATTTTTATATTTACTATAAGTTATAGCTACTATAATTTGTTAATGAATACACAATTTAAAAAGAGGTAAATTGTGACATTAAAAACATAAAAGGGTGAATAAAAGAACAGAGTTTTTATATACAAAGTTAAGTTGTTATCAGTATAAAATAGATTGTTATATTGTAAATAATTTATGTAAGCTTCATGGTAACCACAAAGCAAAAACCTTTCTCTCTTTCCAAAAAAAGAAAGAGAAGGGAATCAGAACATACCACTACAAAAGCAGTGAGAGAAGAAGAAAGGAACAAAGGAACTACCAAACAATAAGATGGCATCAGGAAGTCCTTAACCATCAATAATTACTCTACATGTAAATGGATTTAATTCTCCAATCCAAACGCATAGAGGGGTTAGATGGATAAAGAAAAACAAGACCCAACTATATGCTGCCTGAAAAAGACTCACTTCAGCTTTAAGGACACACATAGGCTCAATGTGAAGGGATCAAAAAAATATTCTATGCAAGTGGAAGCCAAAAAAGAGTAGGGGTAGCTATACTTCCATCAGGCAAAATAGACTTTAAATCAAAAATTGTAATGAGACCAAAAAAAATTATTACATAATCATAAAGGGGTCATTTTATCAAGATATAACAATAGTAAATATACAATTAACACACCAAACAATGAAGCACCTAATTATAAGTAAATCCTAACAGATCTGAAGGGAGAAACAGAAAACAATACAATAATGATAGGAGACTTCAATATCCCACTTTCAACAATAGGACAGATCATTCAGACAGTAAATCAAAAAGGAAACAGACATAATCCATACTTTAGATGAAATGGACCTAACAGACTTATATAGCACATTCTATCCAACAGGATCAGAATACACATTATTCTCAAGGGTGCATGGAACATTCTCCAGGATCGATCATATGATAGGTCACAAAACAAGCTAAGCAAATTTAAGAAGATTGAAATCATACCAAGTATCTTCTCCCACAGTGGTATGAACCTAGAAATCAATTACAAGAGGAAAGCTGGACATTTTACAAATATATGAAAGTTAAATAACACACTCCTGAATAACCAATGGGTCAAAGAAGAAATCAAAAGGGAAATCAAAAAATATTCTGAAATAAATGAAAATGGAAACATAACATACAAAAACCTGTGTGATACAGCAAAAGCAATTTTAAGAGAGAGGTTTATAGTGATAAATGCCAATATTAAGTAAAAAGAAAGACTTCACATGGACAATCTAACTTTACACCTCAAGGAACTAGAAAAAGAAGAACAACCTAAGCCCAAAGTTAATGGAAGGAAATAAAGATCAGAGCAGAAATAAGTGAAATAAAGACCAGAAAGACAATAGAAAGATCAACAAAAATAAGAGCTGGTTTTTTAAAAAGATAAACAAAATTAACAAAACTTTAGCTAGACTAAGAAAAAAGAGAGCAGACTCAAGTAAATACAATCTGAAATGAAAGAAAAGACATTACAACTTATATCACAGAAAAACAAAGAATCATTAAGAGACAACTATGAAAAAGTATATGCCAACAAATTGGATAACCTAGATAACTGACTTCTTAGCAGAAATTATGGAGGCCAGAAGAAAATGCAATGTCAATCTAGAATTCTGTACCCAGAGAAAATCGACATAAGAACTTCTCTGAGAAACAAAACACGAAAGAAATCATCAACATCAGACCAACTCCAAAAAGTAATACTAAAGGGAATTCTTTAAGTATAAGGCAAAAATCTCAGACAAAAACATTAAAATGCAAGAATGAGTTAACAGCAAAGAAAAGGTAACTGTAAGAGAAAATAAAAACAAATAATAATTTTACAAAACAATAAGCGTGGGGTATTAAATATATGTAGGCTAAAATGCATAACAACAAAGCACAAAAGGCAGTCTAAAGGGAACCCCCATCCCAACCCCACATGAAGTCATACTCTATCATGTTACTTCTTCTATTATCTTAATTGCTTTTACCAATATCAGGAAACATCTTATATGTTTACTTCCCTGAGACTAAATATAAACTCCGTGAAAGCAGATACAGTAACTTATCTGGTTTGCAGGAAAATAATTTGCATAATATGTTAATGAGTCCTCTTTTGTTCTTCTTTCTTATGTCAAACTCCCCTCTATCAATTCTGAGGCAAATAATACTTGAGGAATCATTAGAATCGATAGCAGAAATGCAATGAAAGGAAAAAATGTTCAGATTTTTTCCTCTAAAATAAGCTTCTGAGGCCAACATGACACAATAATTTTAAAAGCCAGGCTTTAGTTCTTGTAAAGAAAAGTTTTATAATTTTCAGAAGCATCCTTTTACATACCAAGAACAAAACTTAGGGATTTAACAGAATTTTACCACAAGCCGTAGACAGAGAGAATTCAGGATATGACACAAAGGAGGCTCTCAGTTGTCCATGGAAGTAATACATAGCTCTTCCTGTTGAAGGAAAGAGCTAGTATAGACCTAGGGTAAAGATGATGCTTGGGCCCCCTAACCATGGGGAGTGGGTCAAGAAGATAGAAATCTTAGATAGGTTGAGAGGGAAGCCAAAATCAGTAGGAGTCTGAACCCCAATTTCCATTGAGAATCGTGGGAAGGCAGAACAGCAGAGTAAAAAGGAAAATGGTGTCCCCAAGTCTCCCCTGTCTTCCATGTTATGTAGAAGGAACTTAAAGTTCTATTAATACTCCAAACAGAAGAGGTGGAAGAGGGCAAGGAAGATGGCTGAGGGTAGAAACTAAGAGCCTGTTAAGGTGAAGGTTGAAATGTCCACATAGCAAAGAGTGCAGGAGTCATAATCTAGAGGAGTCAAGATTTGGAGGTGTCATAATTCGACCTTACAGGTCGCACATCCCTAGTAAGAACGCAGGTGATGCCTATTCAGTAGAATGAGATATGCAAGCTCCTAAGCCACTATCATCACACATCCCCTGTGCCAAGATCATATACTACCCACTGTATACCCAGTAGATGAAGTGATGACAGAGTCAGTTCCCAGGAACTGAGTGAGACAAGCTGAGGTCAGTAGGAACCAACAGAGAAGGACACTCCCAGGATCAAACTCACTTCGCCACCTCCAGCCCCACAACTCCAGTAGGTTAAATAAACTCCACCTGTTTCCAGATGCTTCATAGCAAGAAAGAAAAGGAAGGGAGGAAAGCTCTGAAAGGCCAACCAGGTACCCAAAGGAAACTGAGTGTACCTACAAGAGACTGTTTTGAGCCAAAAGAAATAGCAACCTTTAAACTTTAGCAAGTTTACTCCCATCTTCCACCCCTGCTGGTAGAGAATAGGGTGTTTAGAGCAAGATTCATTTTAGAATCTAAAGCACTTTCTTTTAGTTTGTTTGTTTGATTGCTTGCTCGCATGTCTCGATTGGCCCTGCTATATCTGTTCTTGTTTACTGATGTTTCCCCAGCAACCAGTCAAATGCCAGATTTTTAGTAGGTGCTAAAGAGATATTGGATGAATGAATGAACAGAATGCCCTTTTCTCACTTCTCAAGAGACCTCACTCCATGCATCGCCTCCTTGTGAAGGCCGCCCTAACCCTTTTATATGCTCTCCTGGCTGGAGTAAGCCCCTCCCCTCTGCATATCCATGCATCCTGTGCATACATTTAACATAGTATGTGTCTCCCTGAACCGTAGTTGTGCTCTTGCTCTTCCAGACTGTGAACTTCTTGTCTCATTTTTCTTTGTCTCTTCTTGATGTCAGAAAAATACATCTTTGTTGAGTTAATTCATTAAATCATGAGTGAATTTCCTACACTTGAAGCAACAGGCTCAGGAGATGAACAAGCATGGCCAAAATACAAGGAGAAGGAAGGAAGAACTGATCAGTGGCCATGATTGGAGATGGGGCTTTTCATTGCATAGTCCCACCACACCAGGCTAACCATAACCTTATCTTACTCCACTTTCAGAGCATACTGGAGGCCTTTGGCAAGTTCTGGGGCAAGGGGAGCTTGGCAGGATTCCACCTTGGATACTCTCATTGTCCTAGACAATATGGAAAAGGGTCCAAGGGCAGTCACAGAACTCAGGAAACTAAAGCACCTAAAACAACTAGAAGATTCCTACACATGTGCACATATACAAAGGGGCAAGGTGAACTCACAAAATAATTATCATTCTCTAGCTATCCCTCTCCTGGCAGCCTTCCTACCTCCTTGGCGAGGGTGGAGCAAACAGACACTGCTCTGAAAGGAAAGAGGTAGTGTCAAAGTCTGCCTTCTCGTCTACATTTCTTGCATTACACTCATTATTTAAAATTCTGACATTTATTATTAATCAGTTTCATCCACTTTGAGATCCACATGACTAAGCTCTTATTCAAGTCAACTTGAATTAATTTGGCAAGTATAAATTCACCAAGCATGTGCTGAACAAAATCTAAATATATCAGCCAAGAAGATAAGCAGCCATGGCTCTTTAGCTGTTAAGACATGTGACTGTGATTTAATTTGGGGGATGGGAAGACTCTCAATAAAGCCATATCCAGGTTTCTACTGCTATTTGAAGATGGATGTATTTTGGATTGCCTTTTTTTTTTTTCTAAAGACTGACACTGTCATATTTTTCAAGATGAGCAGTTCTCAAAAGGTGCTTCTTACTTCCTCATAAATGTAATACGGATTTTGCTTTACCCCAGCCTGCTGCCTTCCTGAGTTTCCTTCTGCTACATACACTCTGTGATTTCTTGAAAACAGCACATATGATTTATGTAATTAATTACCATGCAGTATTCTGGACAAAGTGGGTGGTCATGAGTTTTCCTTACGACTTCCTTAACTCTCCCTTAATTGTTCTTGGTTTGCACCAGATTTTACAAGTCTCATGGCATTTGCACCGTGGGGATGGTGAGACTGTACATATTTGCTATGGAAAGCTCCTCCCACAGATGTCCCCTGAGAATCCACTAAATAGGAGCTTGTGTTCTCTCAGAAAACCATCTCAGATGCCAGGGAGTTACTGTGAAATATTTGTCACTGCCTCCCGAGTTCTTCCTGTTCAACTAAGAAATTCATGCACGCACAATACTTTGCATTTGCCAGGGTGTCACAAAAGCTGGAGAACAGAAGGGAAGCTCTGAAACCACATATTCCCTTGGATCATTTGCTGGGAAGGGAAACACTTGAGACAAAAACAACGGCCCTTCGTGTTTCTCACACTCCTCTGTGCAGACTGATCTTATGAATCTTTGGATTCTCCCTGCTGTCGCTTTGGATCTTATCAAACCCAACATCCTCCCTTGTGGAGGCATCTTTAATGACTCTTCAGCACTACAAGAATCCTCTCAATTTCCTTATACTCCAGTCCATTTGGAACTCACAAGAAGTTTCTCAACTCTGTAGTTTCATCCTGCCACAGGTTTTGAAAGATGGAAGGTCAAATCTTTCCTGCGGAACTTTAGATACCAGCAATTAATTCTACTCTAAAAATAGCCCCCAACCCTATAATCAATCAGCAGAACTACCAGGCACCGTGAGAAATACAAAAGGAACATAAAATATAGTTCCATCTTCTAAGAATTTATAGTTTATCTGAAGAGTTAAATGAGAAATAATAGACAAAGTATGTCATCCAGTACTTAGTGATGTGAGCTAGGATTACAATGGGTGATGAAGAAGTACAGAAACCTGGGCCTGTGAGGATGCTGGATAAAGGCTGCCTTCATCATGACGAGTCTTCTTTAGCCCTTGAAGAAATATTGGGATTGGTCTAAGCAGAGAAGATAGGGGAGAACATCTGAGATTGTAAGAACTATGAGAACAGAGGCCCAGAAGCAGAGGTGAGCTTCACCCTGGGAGGACTAAGGGATCAGCTGGTCTAAACACTGTAACATTTGTGTGTATCCATCTGGTCTTCATTAGCGGGCATTCTCCTTCATTTATGAACTCATGCCTTTCTGCTCATTTTTGCCTTTTAGAGAGATTCTAACTTCTGGGTTTCAAAGTCAGAAAAACCCTGGACTCAGATCCCAGCTCCATCACTCACTAGCTGTGTGATGTTGGTCAGGTTAATTTAATCAATGACTCAATTTTCCTAACAGTTAAATGGAGATAATCATGGCATGTTTTTCAAAAGGTTATTGTGAAAATTAAATTCTTTACTTATAAATAACTTAACACAGAGCCTACCACACAGTGAGGACTCAAAAATGTTAGGTATTTTACTAATAAATTAACTTTCTCCAGTGTTTGCTGCTGGTTTTCAGATTAAGAGCCACTGTTTTAGCTCATCCAGTCTCACTGGATAAAAAGCACTATCTCCTCTATGACACTTTCACTGGTCGTCTGAGCTGAAAATAACTTCTCTTTTCTGAATTTTCACAGCATATTTACTATACCTCTGTTATTATGATGATCAGATTTTGAGCTATTCATGTCAAGATTTTATCTTTGCCACCTTCTAGCCTCCAAGTGCATTGACTGCATGACTAAAGAACAAAATCCTCTTGGCTTTTCCGGCAGCACTTAGCCCAACACCCTCCTGCTCATAGTGGGCACTCAGTATGGGACTTAAGAAACTTTGAGACCTGAATTCAATAGTGAATATGGTTGTGTCAGAAAATTGTCTTCATAGGAATTACAAAGGGCAGAAAATGACTGTGTATTTTCTCCTTCTTTCACTTTTCCTTTCAAATGAAGAGCTTTGCTGGCTTTGATGTTGCCAGGCAGCTAGAGAAGGGTGAGGTTAAAGAGTTCCTGGGGAAACTTGACACGTGTTCCCTGGATTTGAGAAGGGGGGCACAATGGAGACTGGTGCCTGGCTATGCTCATGAGAGTCTGCTGGAAAGCCTGGCTGTGTTGCCAGTGTCATTACCATAAACTAAGTGGATCCCATGGAAGGTAACTGGCTTTGAGTCATCTTGAGAGGAGATCACCCAGGAGGACCACATGCTGGAAAGTGTCCCCAGAAGAAGAAAGACTGGAAGTAGGGACAATATTTTAAATACCAGTAAGACACCAGCACCAAACAATGAGGATGGACTCCAGCAAATGGTAACCCAGTACAGATCCATATTGGCTGAATACCAGTTTGGCCAGAAGTGTACTCCAGGGAACAAGAGCTGAGCAGGTAGGGATGGGTTATAAGAGGTCAGCTACTAGGGAGAGGCTCAGTGTAGGAGTCCGCAGTGGGAAGGTGTCAAAATAGCCAACCAAGGGCCCGTAAGAGAGAGCCAGCACTTGGGCAATACAAGGAAGACTGTATTTTCCCCCTACTCTGCTCTCCCTTTACACCCGCCAACCACAAGTAAAAGAAAAAGTAGAGGGAGGCGAGTAAATGAACAAACTACATGTGTTCTTTCCCTTGTGCTGGTTGGGAAAAGCCTGGGTGAGGGCCTGTGGTCGACAGAGGCAAGGAGCTTTTGCTTATACCAGGTGACGTTCTGATGTTCGTTTCCTATGAGACAATTCAAAGGTGGCTATATTACAGTATAGGCATCAGAGAGTGGGAGGTACAAACCACTGGGTGTAAAATAAACTCAAGGATGTATTGTACAACCTGGGGAATATAGCCAATATTTTATAATAACTGTAAATGGAAAGTAACCTTTAAAAACTGTATAAAAATAAATTTTTTTAAGTGGCTAAAAAACTCTGGCAGCCACCCAAGATATTATCTAGGAACAGAAGGGAAATGGGCTTAAAGGCAGGAATCAGAGGGAAAAAGTAAGTGATTTCTTGAGTGCATTCTTTTGTGTCCAATCTTTCCAAAAAACTGATTACAGAGCATCAAGGCTTTCAGGAGTCATCATGTAAGAATTCTGGCATTAAAAATATCAACTATTTTTCACCTCTTTTTTGATACACTGGCCAAACAGCAGTCTAAGAATGTATCTCTGACATGGGCCATTTCCTACAGGACAGATGAGAGGAGTACATTTTCTAACATTGTAGAGACGAGGTTATAATGTGCACAAAGTGGGAAGAATAATTATGCTTTTTACAGTGGCTGAACCAGAGATGAATACTGACATGAGTTCTTGGGCACGATTAATTACCCTCTCTGATACCTAATTTCCACTATGTGGAAATACTCTTGGTGAGTGTCGAGGTGGAGGTAGGCGGGCAAAAACCAAACAGCATCCCAGAGTTTTAATACAAAGAATTGGCTTCCCCAAGGCAGCCATTCCTGTTCTCTGAGGGTGGAAGGAATGGATGTGATGTAGAAGAAAATGGGGAAACAGAAAGATGACAAGGTAATTTCCATTTACTTCATTGTCTTTGGCATGACCAGGGTCAAAAGACTTAAAAATTTCAAGTAAATTTTGAACCAGAGACAATGTTAACAGAATCACTAATATTGACATTTTTATTTTGAAAGATTAATGTTCAAGTGACAACAGTAAGCTCTTCAAGACATTTTCATTTCCTACAGGAATGTGACACTGTACAATCAGGACTCCAGAGTCAGAAACTTAGATTAAACCTATTTCCTCATAATGAATTTTCCCTCTTCCTGTCACTATCTATACACATAAAAGCTAATTCCAAATATCATTAGATGACAAATACTATGGAACACTTAATAAAATAAAATATAAATCACATATACTATGGCTCAAGTAGACCAAAATTTTTAGAACAACCTTTAAAATATATGTATGGAATTTGGCTGGGAGAAGTGAGTTCTCCAAAAAGTAAAAAAATGAACCACTTCTAGGGCCACAATGTCCTTATTCAACATTCCTCATAGATGAATTCTGTTGGCACACTAGGATAAATTCTGATAGACCTACAAGGGGAATTATCTAATTATTATAAAACAAAAGAAATTGTGGTAGGCATATCAATAGCCTACCCATAATAATAACTCCAAAAGATGTCCACATCTTAATTCCTGGAACCTTTGAATGTGTTATGTTACATGGCAGGGGAATTAAGTTTACAGAAGCAATTAAGTGGCTAATCAGCTGACCTTGCGAGGGGAAGATTATCCTGGATTATCCAGGTGGGCCCAATCTAACCACACAGCACTTAAAAGTGGAGCACCTTTCCCAGCTGTGATGAGAGTGAGATGTGAGAATGAAAGAAGGGTCAGAAAAATGCATTGTTGCGGCTTTGAAGACAGAAGAAGGGGCCACAAGCCAAGGAATGTGGGTGGCCCCTAGAAGCTGGGATAGGCAAGGGAAGAGATTTTTCCTTACAGACTCCAGAAAGAAATGCAGACCTGCTAACACCTTGACTTTAGCCCAGGCGCCAAGATTTTAGCCTAAAACCTATGTTAGACTTCTGACCTTCAGAGCTATAAGATAAGATAATCAGTTTGTGTTAAGCTGTTATGGTAGCAATAGAAAATAGAGGTATAAGATGCAGGTTTTAGCCCATTTCCAGAAAACTTCCAGGTAATACTAGAGATCAAAATATAAACTGAAAGTCACATACATCTAAATCAAATAAATATATATAATAAAGAATTAAAGTACATTTGTTTTACATGTTGCATTTATCAGATTTGCCCTGTGTTTCCTATTCTGAATTATTCAAGTGGCTGATTGAACTTGCACTTCTTCCCATGCATGGAGCCCTCGATTTGTTTTCCCTGCAAGCTGATACTCCTCACACTCACGTGCTGCTTCCTAAGTGAGATCAAGACAAAGGGCAAGTGGTGTCCACCAGAGTGACCACAGGCTGCTTCTGCACAAAGCTATTTCAGGGTTACCCTGTCTGTATTTTCCAGAGAACGGAAGGTGACAAATTTATTAGGTAATTGACTTGCCTGGATACCTTTCAACTAAATGCTCTCAAAGGCAAGATAGATTGTGAGTGAAATAGGAGACCCGGAAACCCTTCCCTTCCCACCGCCAACCCCCACAAGCAGAAAGTCATGAAAGCTCAGTCAGTTGCCCATAAACTGTGTTCCCGGGTCTCAGCTACATTGCCATCATTTCAGATCAGCCCAATCAATACCAGATGGACCACCCGGATACACGCTCATTAGTCATATGTTTTAAAATGAGCCCAGCTCTCACACCCACCCGATGGTGGCAACGGAAACGATTACTCTGGGCACCATGACTGTGTGACTGTGAAAGCAACTGTTTGGTGTTAACTGATTTGCATAATGGTGGAGAACTCCCGGAGTCCTGTTTGGGGGAAGTCTTTCCTGTTTCTGCAGCTCCACATGTAGTGCTAGTTTCTAAGGGACGGGGAGCCAGAGAGTGAAGCCATGGTCACCCTGCCTGTTTGAGGGAGAGGTGCCTCTCATCACTCTAAAGTATAGTCACAGGAGACCTTAAAAGCAGAAGGACTAGCTGCCCTGGAAATTTCCATGCCATGGGTAATGTATTCAGACCCCTGGACAAGATCTGAGTGCCCACTCAACTCTAAGAGGAAGATGAGAATAATGCGATTTTTAAAATGTCCCTATGCTCTGGGTGAGACACCCTAGCTGCAGTGGACAGGGATTGCAGAGGGGCCAGATGGACAAAGAGAGACCGGTCAGGTGGCTGATGGACTCTTCCAGAAGAGGCACAATGAGGGCCTGAAGAGGGCCGTGGGCTTGAGAAGAGAACAGATACAGCCGACCACATAGTGGCAGGATGGTAGGCAGAGTAATGGCACAAAGCTGTCCTTGTCCTAATCCCCAAAACCTGTGAACATCACCTTACATGGCAAAAGGGACTTTGCAAATGAGATTCAGTTAAAGCTGCTGAGATGGGGACAGTATCCTGGATCATTCGGGTGAGCCCAATCTAAGCACAAAGGTCCTTATGTGAGGAGGCAGGAGGGTCAGAGTCAGAGAAGATGGTCACAAAAGCAGAGGCTGGAGTGGTGAGGGGCCATGAGCCAAGGAATGAGGGCAGCCTGGAGAAGCTAGAAAAGGCAAGGAACAGATTCTCCCCTGGAACCTGCAGAAGGAAGGCAGCTCTGCCCACACTTTGATTTTGACCCATTTCAGACTTCTGACCAGAACTACAAGACAATAGACTTGTGCTGTGTAAAACAGAAGAAAAGAAAAATGTCTCTATAGCCTCAAAATGAAAAAAAAAATGCAGTCTTTTTCCCTTCCTTCTACCCTGTGGGCAAGCGGTGTTTTCTATCTTCCAGACCTAACTCTTGGAAAGAATAGAGCTATTTGTTTCAAAAGACTTCGCACATGGGAACAAACTGTTAAAATGGGGTTTTCCCCAACTTCAGAGTACAAAGGATTTTGTGAAGATATGGAGGATTGAAAGGAAAGTGGGTTCTTCCAGTGGCAGAGTTCAGTGCCCCAACCCCACTGAATGCTCCACCGAATGAGACACCAGGGCCTTCTCATAAAGCTAGGATGTGGATTCCCAGGGGCTGGACCAGGAGACACAAGCCTAGAAGTCCATGGTCAAATTTCACAGGGCAAACTGGGGCTGAAACAAATAGACCCTCTTAAGCAGAATAACTGCCTGACTTCAAATTAAATACCATTTGGACCATAAGCAGTTTATCAGCAACAATTAGGACGTGGAGCCCAGAAGGGCATCCCCAACTCCCTGCACAGTGTAAGAAACCTCCCATTTTTACATAACCCCAGGGAATAGAAGGGGTCCACCAAATATTCCTAAAACTTCATTTTTTATCAGATAGGCAGACAAAGACTCAGAGCCGAGTACGATTTAATAGGGAAAAATAAAATAAATATTATATTTCTTGTACCCAAATACAGTGAAGCAAATTCCTGCCCCTTTAGAAAATGAACAGGATGAATCCTATCATGATTCAAATCATAGTACAACCCTCCCTGGTTACTTTTACTGAAACCTTTACACCCACACTGCTCTATCTATCCCATCTGAGCCAATCTGCCTTTGATCCCCTTTCTCCTAGAGACTTTCACTCATGTCGGTGATCAGTAAACAATCCTACATACTCATCTTCTTCTTGGAATAGCTCCTCCACTTTCTCATTTAATTGAAATCTGACTACCTCTTGAGATCAAAGCATCCCTGGGTAGGCTCTGATACAAGCTGTTCTCGTCTTAAGTTTCATGTTGTGGTGGGCGGGTTGTCCTCCCTGTTTCTCATTGCCATGTCCACCCCATTGCACCTTCACCCTCTTACAAACCCCCTATTCTGTGAGGCTATGCCATCTGGTTATACCACCTTGCTCCTGGCTTACAACCTTCCTTTGCACCCCAATGCCTTTTATCATTTTAATAATACCAACACACGTATAGAAGACCTCGCTGACACCCTGGGACACTCAAATTCTTGACCTCCTTATTTTGTGACACGACTTCACTTTTAGTCCCCTATTCTCATAGTCAAACCATGTTTGGACCTTGTCATCACCAAAAATTGTACAACTTTGTCATCTTGAATGCAAACATTTCACTCTCTAGACAATCTCGTCTCCTGTTACCTCACTTGCTTAAATACCACCATTTTTAAACGTTTCAACCCCATCATGACTTCCAATCCACTGGTCCAGTAATTTTTTTCTCTATCCAGAGCTCATCCTCCATTCACTTCCCTCCTTGCTCAGGTTAGATGATATGCTCCATCATTATAATCATAATTTGTGTTGGCAAACACCATCCACTTCCCCTCTCTCCCTTCATCATACCCACCTGGAAAAACCCCACTCTGGATACAAAGCAACCATTTACCTTTCTGTGCCTGCACTCAGAACAGCTTAATATGGCTAGAGAAATTCAAATAAACCACCAGGAAGAATGGTTTCACTTTTAGTTCATATTCTTAAGTGGCAGATAGAATCTCAACTGCCCAGCAATTCTACTCCTTTCTATAGTAAACTTGATTTCCAGTCCTCTAAGATTACTCTTTCACATGTTCACCTGTCTCTCCAAATGTCCCACCCCCTCTCAGCCTCAGATGTTGACTTTGCCTCATACTTGACAATGCTTCCTCATCACTACACCAACAGATCTACAACTTTGCCATGTGCACACATCTGCCACAAATTCCTGTTTCAATTAAGGAAATGTCCTATTCTTCCCTAAGGTTATCCCAATGCTCTCACAGGGCTCTTGGTTACCATTGCTGTCCAGCAATATTAGTCTTTCTCCCTCTACTGATAATTTCTAGTAGAGATCCCAAAATGCTCTAATTTTTCTCCTCAAGAACAAGGAAGGGGAGGAAGAAGAAGAAGAAAGAAAACTACCCTTTTGCACATACCCTGCCAGCCATTGCTTCTCTTCATATGCAAAATTCTCAAAAGAATTGCCTGCACACACAGTCTCTATAACCTGCTTCCATTCACCCCTCAATTCCCTTCAACCTGGCATCTGACACCATCTGCCTCATATGTTCTGACTGTTTATTGATCATGCATAGGAAAGCTGTGGATTTTTATACCTTCATTTTGATTTACTCTCTTAGAAACACAGTTCATATGTCATGAGATTCTGTTTCAATTTTCAAGTAGACAAACACAACATCTGCATATATATGTGACTTTTCTTCTAACATTAATGCATAGTATGCATTTTGTTCTCCTTATTGCATACATTAAGATTTTTAGTACAAAGTAGAATGGCAGCAATGAAAGCAATTAGGGCAGGCAACACTGGCTTATTTCTGACTGTGAAAAGAGTGGTTTTTGTGTGAATTTTTAAGTGTTTCTTTTGAAATAATTTCAGATTTTTTTAAAGTTGTAAAAAATGCATATACATTTTATACATATATATTCAATACATATATATTGAAAAACATTAACATGATTCTAAAAGTCAGAAATATAGCAAGAGGCATACTCAGAGAAGTGTCACTCTCTCCATGCCTTCTACCCCATTCCCATCCCTCATACCATTCTGTTTCACTAGCCCTTCTTTTTTTTTTTTTTTTTTTTTTTTGGCAGGGGAGGGGACGTTGCACAAATGAGCATAGACATTGTCTTATTTCTTCTTCTTTCTTTCATGAAAGATAGCATACTACAGATACTCTTCTGCATTTTATATTTTTCACTTAACAATATACCCCCAGAAATCATACATACTTTTATTTATAGAGATTCTCACCATTAACCCTCCATTGTGTGGCATTTATTTGGTTTACTCAATCACTCTCCTGTATATGGGTATTTGTTTCCTTAAGTTGTATTTTGAAATTTTTTAAATGCTGCCATAAATAGCCATGTGCATATACGTATTTTGAGATCTGGGGAGGTATATCTTCAAGTAAATTTCTAGAAGTGGGATTGCTGAGTCAAAATGTAAGTGCATATACAATTTTGTTAGATTTTGCTAGATTCCATTCCAAATGGGATGTACCAGTTTGCATTTTCACCAATATTATAAGAAAGTGACTGTTTTCCCAGCCTCATCAACAGCATTTTTAGTCATACTATTTTTAATTTTCACCAATAGGATCAGTGAGAAATGGTATCACAATGTAGTTTTAACTTGCATCTCTGTAATTATGAGTGAAGTTGAAGAGCTTTTCATTAATTTAAAGGCGGTTTTTATCTTTTTTAAAAAATCAGTTTATATCATTAGTTCACTTTCCTGTCAAGTTTTTGGATTTTATTTTCTCAATTTTTAAGAGTACTATATTCAATAGAGATATTATCCTTTGACTGTAATATTTGCTGAAATATTTTCTGCCAGTTTGTCACTTGTCTTTTGACTTTGTGTATGGTGCTTTTTGACATCCAAATTTTTATTTTTCTGTAATGAAATTTATCAATTTTTTCTTTTATAGCCTCTCGATTTTGAATCATAGTTAGAAAACCTTCCCTTATACCCAGAATATAGAGGAATTCACTCCTTTTTCTTCTACTACTCTGTTTTATGTTTAAAATCTGCATGCATTTGGAGTTTATTCTTGTGTGTGGTGTGAGTGAATGACCTAATTTTATCTTTTCCAAAGGGGTAAACAGTTTTTTAAGCACTATTTATTAAAAAGTGGATCTTTGACTTGGTAATTTGAGTATCACCTTTACCATATGCTTAATTTCCTTATATACTTGAGTCTTTCTCTGAACTTTTTATGTTCTTTCTCTACTCTGTTTACTCATGTACCAGAATCATGCTGCCTGAATTATAGAGGCTTTGTATTATGTTTTAATGTCTGATAAGATTAGTCTCCTTCATGGTTTTACTTTTTTTTGCTGTTTTCCTGGATATTCATGCATATTTGTGTTTCCAAATGATATTTAGAAACAACCTGTCTAGCTCCAAAAAAAAAAAAACTTATTGGTATTTTTATAAGGATTGTATTAAACTCACACATGAATTCAGCAAGTCATCCTATCCAAGAATAGGGTGTGTCTTTCCATATGTTCAAGTATAGTTTTGAGTTTTTCAAAAGTTTTAAAGTTACCTCAAAATAAGGTTTGCACATTTCTTGTTAAGTTTATTTCTAGATATTTAGTCTTCTTTGTTCCTATTGTATGTTGGGTTTTCTCTACCTATATAACCTCATTTTTTATATGTGTGTATATAAAGACTATTTCTGTATATTAATTTTATAACTATAACCTGGTACTTTACTACTTTTTTATTGTTTGAGTTAATTTTATCATTGATTCTCTACAGTTTTCCAGGTATGTGATGATATCATTTGCAAACTGAAATAGTTTTACTTCTTTTTCAATTCTTATTCCCTAGCTGATTTTGCTTCTCTAATTGCATTGGTCAATACCTCCAATATAATGATGAATAGTGGTGGAAATAATGGGAATTCCCTAAGTTGCTCTATGTTTAAAATTGTTTACTGATACCTTTGCTACTTGAAGGATATCTTGGCTAGATATGAATTTTTAGTTCACACTTTCACTTTGTTGACAATTCTGCTCCATAGTTGCCTTGTTTCTTACGTTGTTTTTGAGAAATCATGCCAATCTGACACCTTGACTTTTGTTATTTGATCTTTATGCCTGGTGGCCTTGAGGACTTTTTATCTCTTAAGTCTAATTATTTTTCTCAGATATATCTTAAAGTTAATTTTTCTGGGTTAATTTCTACATGTATCCAGTGAGCTTTTTTAATATGTAGAACTAGATCTTTTTTATTTCTAAAAAGTTTTCTTGAATTAAGGTTTTAAATGTCAGTTTTGTTTTCATATTTTGTTTCTTCTTCAAGGGCTTTAATCAAACATTTGTTATTTCTTCTTTTTCTTCCATTTCAACCACTTCCTCTCTGACCCTTTTTACTTCTATATTTATCCCACTTTTATTCTTTTGGTTATTTTCTGTCTTTCTTGAATGCTCCTATTAAATTTCCTTTTGAGTCTATTCTCCCTTTGGCAGCTTGTAATTTAGTCTTCATTTGTGAGATGATTTGGTCTCCTTTCTTCTATTTCTTTCATGAGTTTAATCAACTCTCTTTTCATTTCTTTCTTTGATTTTGTCTATTTCTGTTTTTGGTTTTTGTATTTCTGACTCAAGATAGGCTATCATATCCCCAAATGCTCGCTGAAGTACATTTCATCAGTTTGGACAGATGCCTGACAGTTCTCTAATGCTTTTAGGTTGCTTTGCTTGTTTGTTTGGACAGGTGAACCGTCATCAGCTGAGGTAGACTAATTCTCATTTTTGGATACAGTAATTTTATATAGATGTATCCCATTTTTTTCTATTCATTTTGCAAATTTGAGGTGCTTTTCTAGATTCCTAATTCAAAGGTGCCATCTTCTATCAGTGGGCAAAGTCCAGTTTCTTTAGTAGATGGGTTCAATGCTTTTGTCTGTATGTTTGTTTCTATATTCTTTTTATTTTGGAATAATTTTAGGTTTATAGAAAAGTTGCAAAGAGTACAGAGAACTTCTGTATACCCATCAGCCAATTTCAGTTTCCCCTAGTGTTAATTATAAAAACTAGGAAAAAACAACCTTGGTATATTACTATTAACTGTACTCTGGACTTCATTTGGATTTCACCAGTTTTTCCACTAATATGTTTTTCTGTTCCAAGATCCAATCCAAGTTAACACATGGCATATAGTTGCCATCTTTCCTCCGCTCTACGAAATCTTTTCAATCTTCCCTAATTTTTCATGACCTTGACAGTTCTTAGAAATACTAATCAGATATCTTGCAGACTGCCCCTCAATTTGGGTTTGGCTGGATTTTTTCTCAAATTAGACTAGGTTTAGAGTTGGAAAGAACCAAGACAGTGTTTGGAAAGAATACCAGAGGTGAGGTGACTTTCTCATCATACCACATCACAGGGTACAGGATATCCTCATGTTTTCATTAGTGATGTTAAATTTGATCGCTTGATAAAGGTAGCATTTGCCAGTTTTCTCCACTGTAAAGTTTCTATTTTTCCTTTTCCTCATTCTATTCTTTGGCAGCAAGTCATAGAGTCCAGTCCACAGTCAAAAGGGGAGGATCTAAGCTTTACCTCCTGGAGAGGGGAATATCAACATATATTATTTGGAATTCTTATATAGAAAAAGTAGTCTGTTCTTCCCCATTTATGAGTTTATTTCATCATTTATTTATAGCAGTATGGACTCGTCTATATTATTTTATACTTTGGCTTATAATCCAATATTTTGTTGCTCAAAATATTCCACCTTTGCTCATTGGCAATTATTTCAGGTTGGGTCCTGTGTCCCTTTGACATGTCTCCATCCTTTTACTTTTTGAGAAACCTCTCACTTCCTAGTACTATGTTTGTGTGCTTCTGGGGGGAGGTTATTTTTTTGGAGAAGGAATTGTGGTCCTCTGGGTTTTTTCCTTCTTTTTTGTCTCAAAGGACTCTAAAATTTACCCTTAACTTTTCCTTTACCACCCTTGTTGCCTTCTTCACCCAGAAGATATGCTTTTTAAAGACTACCACCTCATATCATGCATAATTTTGAGACCCTCTCTATGATCAGTGCTCTAATCTAACAAGACACTTTTTTTTATTATTTTTATGTTTCAAATGAACTTTCTCTTTCAGGTGGTTGCTTTCAAGCAATTCCAAGCACACCCCAGCTCTCTACTTCTCTCTTCCACCCAGTTTTTCTGCCCTTACTGCGGCTGCCCTTACTTGCCCCAAACACTTACACCAGAAGCATAGGCATTCACTCGCTGGGATTTGGTGCTTTTTCATTTTTTATTAACAGTTAATTTGAAATTCAGTATATTTTACCCTGTACTTATGCTGAAGGCATGATATGATGTGTTCTGGTTATTCTATACTGGTTTGGGGAGGATATCAAGATACAAGTATAAGCACTTGCCATAGTCCTAGTCTACCCTCAGAAATGAGGCTTGATGTTGATGCTTGTATCAACGTAAAGAAGTTTCATTTATTCCTAGTTTCTCTGGATTTTTCTTTAAAGTTGGTATTTATTCTTACCAAATGCTTTCCTACATTTAGTGAGATGATAATGAATTGATATTTCTTCATATGTTCTTTAAAATAGTGATTACATCAATCATTTTTTTAAAGTAGGCCCTTCTTCCATTATTGTAATGACCTCTATGTTGATCATAATATATTCACTGCTAAATTACATTTGTAAAGAATTCATTTCAGATTTTTGGACCCATGTAAAACAAAGTGTTAGGTTCCTCAAATAAGTTGAGTATTGTGCCATGTTTTTCTCTGTTCTAGAACATGAGGACTATCTTCTCCTTAAAGTTTTGGAAGACTTTACTCATAAAACTGCCTGAGACTTAAGAAGATATTACACATTTTAGATGTTTTCTATGGCTTTAGATTTTAGGTTTTCTAACTACTTCTTTATTCAATTTTAATCTTTCATATTTGCAAAAAAATTTTCAAATTTATTTAATGTTCAAATATATTGGTAATATTTATACATATTTATAATTTTTTAAAATTTGTTATATCTATAATTATGTCCCCTTCACATTTCTTATTATTGTTATATTAGTGTCTTCTATTTTCTAGATTTAAAGAAAAGTAATGAAAGAAAATGTTGTTATTGATCTACTCTCATGATTTTGTTTTTGCATTTGTTTTCTATTTTGTCTTTATCTACTATTTTTGTGCTTATCTTTGTTAGTCTTTCTTTATAGATTTCTCTAATTCATTTTGTTCTTTTTCTAACTTCTTACATTGAGCACTCAGTTCAATTAATTTCTATTTTTCTCATTTGCTAATATATGGTTCTAAAGCTACACATTTTCTTCTGCCTACCACTTTGACCATATCCCATAGCACAAAATTTTATATATACTGCTTTTAGTGTTGTTCATTTTTAAATACTTTGTTGTTTTATTCTTATAATCTCAGTAAGCCAAAACTTATTTTAAAGGGTTTTGTAAAGACTTTTTGGGATAGTAACTAACTTTTGTTGAGAATGTCTACTTGGATTGTGTTGTAGACAGTAAATACAGATTGTGTGATTTTCCCTTCTTTTATGTTGGTTTGGGTTTCTTTCATGGCCTAACACACGATCTGTTTGATAATGTTTCACACGAGGATATATACACATACGCTGGTCACCAAAACTGTTTCCTCTTCTTTCTATACACACAGCTATATTACATATCCCAGCCTCCCATCCAGGCAGATATGGCCAAAGAATGAGGGAAGAAATAAGGTGCCCAGTTCCAAGTCTTTCCCACTTTTGATCCACAGGGTTCTTTTCTCTTAAGACTTGAGCTGATGAACACAGCAACCTTAGAAGTCAGATGGTGAAAGGGACAAAGCCACAAGAAAGGAGTCAGATCCCTACATCACCTCTTGGAGGAGAGCCACCAGTTCATCATAAATACCCATTTTAAATTTTACATGAAAAAGAAATAAAATTCTGTTATGTGAAACCATTGAGAGTTTGGGGTTTATCTGTTACAGCAGCTAGTATTATCTATACAGTACACTGACTAAAAAGACCTCTTTATTATTTCTAAGGATTGAGGCTGGTATTGGCTAGAGCATATCAGTTTGATCAAATCTCCCATTTTCTTTCCCCTGTGAGTCTTTATATTTACAGCCCGTTAGTTTCCTTCTTGACATTTGGCATAATGTGTGCTATTGCATGTCAGTTTCTCCTGACGAATTATGCTTAACATTTGCTCCTCAGGAGTTCATCCCCTAAAGGTGAAGGATATTCTATATTTTATACTAATCTACATCCAATATCCAGTTCACTGCTTCATACCAAGTAGATGTTCAACAAACATTCCCTGAATGGATGAATAAAGGGAGAATGACTGCTAGACAAAGTTCTTTGTGAAAGAAATCTGTGTTACTTCTCTAGTGGCTCCTAGGAAGCCCAATTTATACATTTGTGTTTAAGCGTATACAAGAAGGATCAACAGTTAGAGGCTTAGGGGATGTCTATAGTGGGAAAAGAAAGAATTCTGCCTTTGCCACATTTCTCTCCCACAGAAAAGGCTGGAGACATAGACAAGAGAGCCATCTTTTCCAAACCTTAATTTTCAAAAATAGAACAGAGACTAAGCACTAGAGACCACATGCAAATATATCACCTACTCCCCAAAATTAAGTGAAGCAGGACTAGCCTTCAATTACTTAATCAACCAATCCACAGATACCAAGGGCCTCTGAAAGACAGTCTTTCCACCGTCTCTCTTCTACTCTAATGACAACTACACTGCAGGCAAAACTACACTTCATGCTTCTATCTTTCTGTCTTCATGCCTTGCTCCTGATTTTTCCTCAGTCTGGAATGTTCTCCCATTCCCACCCCATTCTACTTCTGCCTTCTGATTTCCTATCTGTCCTTCAAGGTCAAGGATGCTACCTCCTCTAGAGTTCCTTCTCCAATTCTCCTAGCTGGAAATGAGACTTTCTCCTTTACTTTCTGAGATCAGTTACTTTATTATTTGGTTCAGATATGGGGTAGTCTATGCAAAGAGGTCAGGATTTAATATGCAACAGTGTGGATGATATTAAAATGGGAGTCCTGAACTATATAGTTCAAGAACTCAAAAAATTATATTGAAGTTTTGCACCTGAATATGTACATTTAAAATATATATAGTGGTCAAAAACATGTTACACAGAAACAAAAATTGAAACCTCATCAAATTTAGAAAAGAAATTCTAACCACATGCTTGGAGAAAATTTTTGAAAAGTTGGTCGAGGATAGGGAAAGATAACAAATGGCTAATGATCAAATAAGAGGCATGTGAAAAGGGGGTTGGTGGTGGCCTTTAAGGGAGATTTCCAAGCCTAGGGTGGAGAAATAAGCAGATAGTAATACAGTTGAAAGAAGGTCTAAATTAAAAGCAGAGAACCCTGTAAGGGAAGAGTGAGAGATGGGAGCTGTCGTCAGTACTACAGAGGAGTATGAATTCTTGGGAAATAAGCCCAGGTGTAGGGAGCTGAGAGGAGTTGACTCTTGACTTCTTCCAGAATTGGAGTTTCATGTGGAGCTGCTATACAGCTGGATCCTTTAGATACACTTGGAATCAAAATTGACATATATACACCACTATATATAAAATAGATAACTAATAAGTTATCTGTATAGCACAGAGAACTCTACTCAGTATGGGAAAAGAATCTAAAAAAGAGTGGGGACTTCCCTGATGGTGCAGTGGTTAAGAATTTGCCTGCCAATGCAGGGGACATGGGTTTGATCCCTGGTCCAGGAAGATCCCACATGCCGCAGAGCAACTAAGCCTGTGTGCCACAACTACTGAGCCTGCATGCCACAACTACTGAAGCCCGCATGCCTAGAGCCCATGCTCTGCAACAAGAGAAGCCACCGTAATGAGAAGCCCACACACTGCAATGAAGAGTAGCCCCCACTCGCCGCAACTAGAGAAAGCCCAGGCAGCAATGGACCCAACACAGCCAAAAATAAATCAATAAATTTATAAAAATAATAAAAACAGGGCTTCCCTGGTGGCGCAGTGGTTGAGAATCTGCCTGCCAATGCAGGGGACACGGGTTTGAGCCATGGTCTGGGAAGATCCCACATGCCACGGAGCAACTGGGCCCGTGAGCCACAACTACTGAACCTGCGCGTCTGGAGCCTGTGCTCCCAACAAGAGAGGCCGCGATAGTGAGAGGCCCGCGCACCGCGATGAAGAGAGGCCCCCGCTCGCCACACCTAGAGAAAGCCCTTGCACAGAAACGAAGACCCAACAAAGCCAAAGATAAATTAATTAATTAATTAATTAAATTGTGCAATCTTTAAAAAAAAATGCTTTAAAAAATAATAAAAACAAAAAATAAAATAAAATAAAATAGAGTGAATATATGTATATATATATATAACTGATTCACGTTGCTGTACAGCAGAAACTAACACAACATTGTAAATCAACTGTACTCCAATAAAAATTGGAATAAATGAAAAGATAGACAATAAATAGATCAGTTAAATAAAAAAAAATTTTTAAGTGAACAAAGTACTCCTGAGACACATCACTACCTCTTTTCTTACATTGTCCTCAAGGCCACAGCTGAGGCCTTGTGTTCTGGTTGTTCTATACTGCTTTTGGGAGGATAGGAAGATGCAAGTATAAGATGGTCTCACCTAACCATCTGGACAAAATCAGTCTAATTTGAATCAGGGTGATAGAACTATCTTAATTAGAGTTATTTGTGTCTCTCCTTTTCTTTCTTTGAGAAACTTGTCTTTTTCATCACTCTATCCATCACAATACATATATAGCTTTGTCACACTCAATGCATAATCAATTAATATTGCTCTTTGAGTCTTCAGATATTTCCAACATGACTTCTGCAACCACTTCAGCAACTCTTTAAAAACTTATAGAGATATTAAATTTTAATGCTGGAAGTAACAGTAGACATGTTCAAGGTCTGGGAAGGCAAAAAGTGATTTTGTCATTGTTGCCAACTGTGATTGACTGCTCCTGACTGCTTGGCGTTCCGCTTTGAGAAGAACTCTAAGGTCATTTCCTGTGGAAAGACTGCTATAATTCATTAGGGATGCCTGCTAGGGAAAATGGTAGCTTGCATGCTGTGTACTTGCCATCACTTGTATCTAGAATCATGCCTCATTTTACAGATACAAGAACTGAGTTTTAGAGAATAAGCAATTTTGCTCAAAGTCCAGGAGCTACTTAGTGTCAAAGCCAAGACAACCTATGTCTCCTATATCAGTGCTTATTTCGTTATACAATAGTGGGACTAAGTTTTTTGTTTGGGGGTTCTTCTTCCCCATGGACAATTCAATTTTCCTGTAGTGCTAACTCCATTTGTTTGAACTTTCAAAAAGGTAGCTGAAGAGACAGTAACAGTAAATCCTTCAGAACCTGACTTAAATAAAGATTTGAGCATATTACTATGTCCACATCCCTAAAAACAAAGCAACTTATTTTAAAAGACAATTATAAAAGATGTTAACCTAGAAAGTGGTGTCATTCCTCTTCCCAAAAAACCAGTATATATTAGTTATCTGTGGCTGTGTAACTAATCAACCCAAAACATAGTGGCTTAAAACAATAATCATTTATTAACTCTCATGTTTCCTTGGGTCAAAAATTTGGGAGTGGCTTGGCTGGGCAGTTCAGCTCACTCTTAAGTGAGGTTGCAGTCAAATAGTGGTTGAAACTGGGGTCATCTCAAAGCTGGGGTTATCTAAACAGAGATGTGATAGCTGGAGGCTGGAACACCAAGGCTCCTCAGGCATCTTCTCTGTCTCTATGTGGACTCTCCACATGCTCTCTCCAGCCTGGTGGCTTTAGAGTAGCCAAAACTCTTACATGCTAGCTCAGAGCTCCCACAGTACATGTACTGAGAGAAAGAGAGCTTACTGGAAGTTATCCTACCATTAATAATCCAGGCTTAGGAATCAAATAGTGTTACTTCCACCACACTCTATTGGTCAAGGCAGTTACAAAGTCCACCCAGACCCCACTTCTCAAAAGAAGAGTGTAAATGTCACATTGTCAGAAGACAATGTGGGATGGGATATATAATATAATCTGCCATGAAGGATTAGTAAGAGTCTGGTGTTGGCATTTCAGGGAAGAATTCAAAAGCAACCATAATATTATCTTGATTCCCAGAATGTAATGTTATCAATTATCCCAGATTAGAGTTACCACAGGGCATCCAGTTAAATTTGAATTTCAGATAAACAGTGAGTAATTTTTAGTGCCAACCATGCCCCATGCAATATTTAGGACATACTTAACCCCCAATTAATTAAAATTTAGGTAGACATCCTGTATTTTTATTTGCTAAATATGGCAACCCTACCCCAAATTAACTCAGATAGTCAAGGAATTGATATTTTTATCTGGTATTCAGGTTGGGAGCAGTTTGCCTGGATATAGTGACCAAAGTGCCTTATCCGAAGTTGTTTTCATCTCTAGAGTGGAACATTGACTTCCATGTTCCAAGACTAGTATGAATTTGGGATCATTGTCTTTTTAGCTCTCTGATTTCCCAGAGTTTTCTTTTTCAATATTTCAGTTATGCATAAGCTGATCTCCTGGCACTGGTTTTGTTTCCTGACAGGCAACATTAATTCATTTTCACATTCACACTAAAATCACTTCTCTCTATAACAACAACAATAATGGTGAAAGCCCATTTGGAAAACAGCTTGATGGAACAGCTGCTTCATACTCATTATGAATCTAACACTTTCTCTAATCTGGGGGACGGGATGCCCACAACTACAAGTACATTGTGGTTCAGGTACCCAGTAAACACTGCACTTCTTCTTCTGATTTATTTTTCTACTCATGCAATTAATATACAAACTGTTCAATTTTTATACTATCTTAAGTGACTTACTAAAATTTTCCCCACAGATCTCCAGGCCTATCCAACCAGGATGTCTTGCAATGTTTCCCCCACTATTCCATAATTTCCAAAGCTGCCTCACATTTCCAATGTCATTCAAAGACTGGCTTAAATATTCCCCTTTATACAGTATCATTAGCTCTTGTGCAATCTATTCTGGGTCCCCAAATTAAGATCTGAGACTTAAGATATTCACTAACAAACTAACAAATTTGGCATTATGTTCTTCCTCTGCTATATACAAGTTGTGAGGACTCACCTGAATTTCATGTTGCCATGGGAACTATCAGAGTGATGTACTACCACTCATAGGAAAAAGACCTTGGTAACAAGGTAATATTAAGCCCCTCCTTTGAATTCATAGGTAAATCCAGCTCTTCTCTTTCATTGCTACAAGACAGTATGTATTGATAGTAGACAGTGCTGATGTCAGTCCAACATTCATTGTCTTCTTTTTCCTTAATAGCAGAACCTCAATTTTATACATCTATCCACTCCTTCCCACTATGTGCTTTAAGGGAGAGCTGGAGGACTCAGAGACCCAACACTGAGACCAGTCATGATGTATCCTCAGGCGCACGAAACTCGGCTTCTGATTAATCTAAATCAAAAAGAGAATGGTATTTCCCTGACCACTATTATTGGTCCGGGGTAGGCAGGTGGACATGGAAAGGCAAGTAGGTAGTCCCTGTAACACTGAAGGCTACCTTGAGGTAATGTCAGAACTAGTCTTGGGATCAAGCTAACACTAAAACCAGCAAAACGGAGAGACAGAAGAACCTAGGTCCTTGGTGACATTACTGAGCCACTGCTTTGTACTACACCTGAAGCAAATATAGGAGATAATAAATTTTCTTATTGATTAATCATTTTGAGTCAGGATTTTCTGATTCAGTCAAAGGCTTCCTCACTCATAGTAGATATAGAATGGGGGATCCAGCCAAAAAAAAAAACAACAAAAAACAAAGTTTTTAATCTTTCTCCCAAGCCCAATTCCCTAATTCTCTTTTTCAACAGGTACCTAATCCACTGCAGCGTAGAATGCTATGGTCGAGTTCAGTTATGGTTTACTGTTGTAGAGGAAATCCTGAGGCATCAACAGCAGACAGTAAGTTAATAACATCATGTCATGCGACTCAACAAAGTATCAACCAGTAAATTATCTGATTCTCTGGGCTTACATTTACCTATATTACCAGTCTCTATTTGGCACCACTGTATTTTCAGGATTCTGCCATTGCAAGTGTCAGAGATTCTAAGTAAAAACATTAAACATACTGACTAACATAACTGAGAAATACAGAGATTAAATCTAACTTCAGTTACAACTAAATTCAAAGTTTCTAATGATGTTGTCAGGATTTTATCCATCTTTCCATTTCTTTCCATTCAATTTTTCACTCAATTGGCTTCTTTCAATCAGGCCTTACCCATGTGGTGGCAACAGTGACCCCCAGCAGATCCAATTTTATGTATCCCTATGTCTGGTGCAGAGACCACTCTTCCTCCATCAGTATCTGTATAAATCCCTAAAAAGGGATCTGACTGGTTTTTTGGTCATGTTCCTGCTCCAAGCAACAGAGGTACTATGGACTATATTGTGGACCCCAAAATTCAGATGGTGAAGCCCAAACCTGCAATGTGATTGTATTTGGAGACAGGTTCTATGAGGAGATGATCAAAGTTAAATGAGACCATTTAACGGTGGAACACTTAAAAGATGAGGAAGAGAAACCAGAATGTTTCTCTCTCTAATCACACACTAAAGAAAGGCCATGTGAACACACAGTGAGATGGTGATCACCTATAAGCCAAGAGAAGAGGCTTCAGAATGAAACCTTATCAGCACCCTGATTTTGGATGTCCCAGCCTCCAGAACTATTAGAAATAAATTTTTGTTTAAGCCACCCAGCCTATTATCTTTTTTATGGCAGCTCAAGATGCTAATAGAAGTAGTGAGAAAATGAAGCAATTTTAAGAAAAAGAGTTAAAGTAAGAGTTGATATGCTATACAGACTTTTTTTCTAAAAATATAGAGACTGCATTTCTTAGCGACCATCTTAAATAGCCTGGAGTCTATTTAATTGATTTAGAGCCAATGAAATGGAAAGTGGGAGGATTCTAAGGTGCTAGGCCTTAAAATCATCCCCCCAAATCCTCTAGCTCTTTTTTTCCTTCACCAGAACTTCAGAAGTCAAATATTTGAATGTCATAGCTACAAGGTGGAAGCAAACTGATTTGCTGATGTCCTGCTTGGAGTAGAGTTTCCCAATCCATATGAGACTGGGCTGTAAGCAAGAAAACACCTTTATTTTAAACAACTGAGATTTCAGGATTTTTTTATCACAGTATAGCTGAGCATAGCCTAACTAATACACCAAGATGGAACTAAACCACTAGACAAGAGTAATGTATAAGGGGGGAAATTAATTCTAAAGTCTGTGCTTTTTTTGGGAGAATAGACTAACTATGCATGTTCAAAACAAATAGAATATGAATATAATTTTAAAGAATTAGAGCGAAAAGGGAAAATAAAGAGAACTCAACCAGTCACACTTAAATATTTAGGGTGAAATACTATGATATCTGTGAAATCTACAACAAAAAGAGAGAAAAGGATTAAACAACATATATGTGGCAAAACATTGATAATTGTCACACCTACATGAGAAGAATATGGGAGTTTATCATACTATTTTTCTATTTTTATATATACTTGACTTTTTTTAAATAAAAAGCTTTTTCTTCAAGGCCAGAAAAAGGGTGGCATACAAAAAAGGGGGAAAAAGCACAATAAATAAAAAGTAGAAAAAGTGGGGCTTCCCCGGTGGCACAGTGGTTAAGAATTCGCCTACCAATGCAAGGGACATGGGTTTGATCCCTGGTCCGGGGAGATCTCACATGCCGAGGATCAACTAAGCCCGTGTGCCACAGCTACTGAGCCTGCACTCTGGAGCCCACAAGCCACAACTACTGAGCCCTCGTGCCACAACTACTGAAGCCCGCACACCTAGAGCCTGTGCTCCACAACAAGAGCAGCCACCACAATGTGAAGCCTGTGCACCACCACAAAGAGTAGCCCCTGCTCGCTGCAACCAGAGAAAACCCGCACGCAGTAACGAAGACCTAACACAGCCTAAATAAATAAATAAATAAATAAGCAAATACATTTTTTTTTAATTTAAAAAAAGAAAGTAGAAAAATCAAATGGCAGAAATAAATTCAATTATATCAATAATTCTAATAAGTGTAAATGTACTAATCATACTAACTAAAAGTAAGAGACTTTCAGACTGGGGGGAAAATGAAACAAAACCAAAATATAGTCATAGGATGTCTACACAGAGACAACTAAAATAAAATGATACAGCAATGTTAAGAGTAAAGAAATAGAAAAAGATATACCAGCAAAAACTAACCAAAAGAAAGGTAACATTGATATCTGATGAAATAGATTCTAAAGATAAAAGTGTTATTAAATATAGCAGACAGCTGTTAGCCTCCCCAATATCCATTTTTCCTTTCTTCTTTCATAATAGAACCCCACTTTTGTTCAGTTACCCTCTCTCTACCGTACGACTTAGAGAGATGTGACCTCATCCCCAACTCAGGGGTTAACATTAATTTGTGTCTGTCAATCATTGAGATCTTTTTCACTTGCCAGTGATTGAGAAGCAAACACATCACCCCCTCTCTGGCCAATGAGAAGAAGAAAAAAAAAAAAAACCTGCCGGAGGGCTTCTAGGAAAGATTTTCTCAGGATTAAAGAGATCACTGGAAAATGTGATCCCTTCCTCCTTCTGGATATTGTTGTGTCTGAATATGCTGCCTGCAGTGACCACAGTGACCATAAAGGGAGCTGGTCTGAGAGCAGAACAACACACTGAGGATGATAGAGTGAGAAATGAAGGGAATCAGGTACCTCGATGAAATCATCAAGCTTCTAATTCAATAAATAAGCAGCCCTGCTGTGTTGAAACAGGTCCTCTGAAAAGGAGATACCAAGACAGGATTAAACATGCAAGGATTTTATTAAGGAAATGGGAGGAAATGGGAGGGAGGTGGGAAAGGCTGGAAGAGCCATCCAGTTGCAATGCAAGTCTGACTCCTGAGTGAAGAAAGGTTGGATGGAAGTGTCCAAGACTGTCTGGGGGTCCACAAGCCAAAGCCAGCTGTCAGAGTAGTCCTGTGTCTCCCAGGAATGGGCCTGCCTAAGCCTCAATGCCACACTCAGTCACTGGTGGGGAGCAGCCTGTGCGAACCACGGCTCCCATGAAATCACAGCAATGATTTTCAGAGAACGGCAACCAAGGTTCTTGGTTGATCATGCTCTCTGTAGTTAGAAGTCTGCAAGGCACATTCTCGTGGCTACCACTCCTTCATCCCTCTACCTCTCTTTTTTGGGGACTTCTTTCTATAAAAGGTAATAAGATTCCTAACTGCTTAAGCCAAAGGCATGCTGACTAACTATGAATAAAGAGAGTCACCATACAATGATAAAACAAGAAGGTCACAAGGAGAATATCACAATTCTATACTTGTGTTCGCCTAATAGCATAACATCTAAATATACGAAGGAATTACTGCCAGACTTATGAGGTCACATTAACAAATCCACATTGATAGTTCAATGTTTTAACACCTCTCTCAGTGATTTATAGTTTAATCAAACATAATATTAGTAAAGATACAGGAGAGTTAAACATCATAATTAACAAACTCCAAGCATTCAAAAATACTCATTTACTTCATGTGCACAGAAAAGACTTATAAAATGTAAGCATGTAGTAGCAAGAATCAATGAATAGCAAATAACTAATGTGCATTTTTGGTGCGAGTATGTAGGGGAAAAACTATTCTACTCTGTTGGTGAAGTGTAAATTGTTCAGTCTTTTCAAAGGCTATGTTGGCAAATACCAATCAAAATATAAAATACATATACTTTTTGTCAAAGCAATACATGTATATGGAAATCTACAAAATAATATGGCAGTGTTAGTGCTGAAAAGCCAAAACTCCCACCAGCCCACTCCCAATCACAGCTTTCTCTGCCTCCCATCCTGACACAGGCAAGTTCTTAATTGTTCCTGTTTTTAGTTCCATTGCCCATATAGTTTTTACTTCCATAACTCTAGGCAATATGCTATCCCACTCTTCTTGATTTATCAACATTATTAAACCAGCTATTAACTACACAATTTAGAAAATGAAATTTTTCTTATTTACTATTTTTCCTACTTTTTAAAGTAGGCTGCAAGGATATACAGATATAGATGTAGGTAGAAACAGAGATAGAAATAGAGATAGATGGACAGATAGAGATATAGATACAGAGACAGACAGATTAAGTAGGTAGGTAGATAGATAGATAGATAGATAGATAGATAGATAGATAGATAGATAGATAGATAGATAGATAGATAGATAGATATAGATAGGTAGATAGATAGATAGATAGATAGATAGGGATTCTTTTAATAGTTATTAAGAGTTTGTTACCTTGCACATTTAAACCTTATTATTCCTTTAACTTTAGACATTAGCCCTTGAGCCTCACTTTGAACATGAAGATACTAACCTCTTTACCCATTCTCTACCTTTCCTCACCTTCAACATACCCCAGCCTCCATTAGCTGCACTTGTACCTTCATACAGTCAAAATGTTTAACTGTTACACTTTTTGAACTACAATAAAAAGCCAAGGCTTTAATGCTTTTACCATAGACATGCTCTAAAAATTAGCTTCTAAAAGATAGGAAGCTGCCTCCCGAATTAGAGGGACAGGTGAGATAAGGACATAGGAAAAGCACTGGCATCACAGGACCCGGGTTCTAAAACTGCCTCTATCTGTAACTAACCATTACTTGTGGTCTTAGAGAAGTCAATTCTGCAGCCCCATTTCTTCATCTGCAAAGTGAAGGACCTGGCCTAGACTGCTTGTCTAGAATCTTTCAGCAACGTAAGGAAAAATGAAAATAGAATGGAATTACTTGATTCATGTGCCGAAAAGGAAAAGTACACCCATAGCTTAGCAAATAATTTGGGGCTAAAGTAAGGAATATGTCAACACTGACCTTTATTCATACCACTGGAGTTTGATGTGTTTCTGCTCCAGTGGTATGCAGAGATGGCATATTTATTCAATTCTTTCAGTTAGAAAAATTAAAATGCAAATATATGGAAATTATGGACATTATAAATGAGAACAAGAAAGAAAAATAAAATCCTGATTACGGGTTGGCTGAAGGGACATTATCAGAATCCTGAAATGAAACCCAAAACTCCATGCTTGGAGAACCACAGCCAAGATAAATCCCCGTTCTCGCCCCTGCATTTCTAAGTCACCACCTGGAGTCTCTACCATCAGTTAGTGCTTGGTGCTCCTGGCTGCATTAGCAACTCATGTATGTAGGAGGCACAGAATCTCAATCCACAAAACTCAACTATGCCAAAATGTAACTTTGTTTTCTACATATGACCTGACTTTCTATCTCAAACTTTCCATTCCATCTTTCGGCAGAAACTTTAATCAGGCAATGCTGGGTAAAATCAATCAAGTCAGGGTTTTCTTAACCCTTATCCCTGGGGTTGCAGTTAAGTTCCAAGGACAAAGAAAGAGCAGGGACTGTGTGATACACAGCATCAGAACATGGGAAGTGGCCTTTGGTCATGGTCTCATCTGTCTGCCCTGACATCTACTATAGCGTCCTGGATTCCTCTAGTCACTGATTGGCACGCGTCCCCCACTGACTTGTGCAGAGCCATGCACAGCCTTGATGGTCCCCGGTCCGCCACACTCTCCACATCAGCCATGCTGCTGCACTTCATCCCAGCGAGAGGCTTCCCCACATCCTGGGGCCTCCTTCAGCTCTTTCTCTGGCTCTGTCAGCAGGTATGTGGGAAATGTTTAGATGTTCTCCTCTGCCAGTCTCAGATTATAACAAACATGATAGCTTTGTCAGGCCCTCTCTTTGTACACAGCTGTCAGCATTTCAATTCTTCTTCTCTCGCCACACAGTGAGGGATGCCGGGTACTCGATGACTTGTCTTTCCTGCTCACTCAGTGTGAAGGACAGGTCCTCCCAGCCTTTGGAGCACACATTCACTCACGCCTCTACCCTTTACCAGGGAAAAGGTCCTGGTAAAGGAGGGGTTAACACACAGCCCATGACCATGCAGCTTATTACCTCCTTTGACTGGTTTCCTCACTTACTTACCTATCTGTTCATTCATTAAATAAACACTTGTTGAATTCCAACAACTGCCATTCACTGAGAATAAGACAATAGCGCTGCTTTTGAGCAACTCACACTCTAGTGAGGGAGGCACAGTTGTAAACAGATAAGGACAATACAGCTAAATAGTTGGCCAAATAAATATATGAACAAGTGACATGATGGCTATTGTGGGAGCTCTCCGGATATTTCCCTACCAGAACTGGAACTCCCACCCATCCTGACACTTTTTCTTCTGATAGGAAACAGAGAGGATTGGCAGACTGATCATTAGCTGTTATTCTCTAAGCAGTCACTAAAATCACAACAACTTTTCCCAGAAAATGGACCACATACATTCAACAAGGGGAGGAAATAGTATTGTCTAAATATCCCTTACTTGAAGTTTTTCTCTGTTTATGAATTCCTGCATACTTTTTATGTTTCTGTAAAAGAATAAATAAGGGATTTCCCTGGTGAAGTAGTGGTTAAGAAACCGCCTGCCAACGCAGGGGACACGGGTTCGATCCCTGGTCTGGGAAGATCCCACATGCCACAGCCCAATTAATCCTGTGCACTACAGCAACTGATCCTATGCTCTAGAGCCCTCAAGCCACAACTACTGAGCCTGCATGCTACAACTACTGAAGGCCACGCACATAGAGCCCGTGTTTGGCAATAAGAGAAGCCACCACAATTAGAAGCCCGCGCACCACAACGAAGAGTAGCCCCCCGTTCACCGCAACTAGAGAAAGCCCACGCACAGCAATGAAGACCCAGCACAGCCATAAATAAATAAATGTATTTCTAAAAAATAAAATACTATTAAAAAAAAAGAATAAATGGAAAACTGTCCCACAGTATCCAAAACCATGTAAGTGCAGAGTGACTGAAGATAGTCCTGGATCCACATTTCTGCCGTGAGGAAAATAATAAAAAGGTCAGGACCCCACTCCATCTTCACTGTGAAAGAATAGCCCAGTTAGGTCTGCAGACATTTCACCATTCAGCATCACAAACTCTCTCTCCAAGGCAGTTAGCTACATCAGTTCTGGGGCCCAGAATAGTTCAGGCAGTGGGCAGAGGCAGAGTGGTGAATGCTTTGACATTACTTGGTACAGGTCCCAGTTGCTTGGAATTTCTGACTCACTGAAATCTGAAGATTTAAAGTACAGTCTATCCCACAGAAGGAAGACAGCCCCAGGGCTCTGAAGACCAGAAAACAGTGGTCCAGAAGAAGGAGAATGCTGCTCTCATCAGATAAAGGGTGAGCGAGCGAGCGGACCAGTAGGCTGGAAGTGAAATGGTAGGGGACCAGTAGGCTGGAAGTGAAATGGTAGGGGAGCACTGTCAAAGGAGAAGCTATCAGCTAAGTCACCAGCTCTGAAAAGCAGCTCTAGACGTGGAAGGAAGTGGGCGGCTGTTGTGAAGAGAAGTCATGGGGCACTCAGAGGAGAAAAATAAGGCTGCTAGCAGGAAAGCTGAGAAACTATGCCATGCACAGAGTCCCAGATCAAGCCCAGATTACGGTTAAGAGGCAGGTACACCCTGGACCACCTTTGAGAAGCAAGTAAGAATGAATAAATCAAATAACTACATCTGGTTATGAACACCTAAAAGATATAGGGACACTTCCTAGATAGTAAAAGAAAGAGTGGCAGTTAAAGGTGCTTCAGAAGGGAGATGTGGGTAGAAATAAAGACTGTATTTGGAAAGTAGAGGAGAAGGCCAAGAAAAACAGAGAAAATGACTGTGGTAAACAAGAAGCACAGAACAAAAGAGAGAAGCTATCTCCTATAGAGGGAAGGACTCGTGTAGGACCTGCTTCAGAGAAATGGCCACATTCGAAAGACACCAGGGTGGAAAGGATGGGAAGTGAGAACAGTGGGGAAACCAAGAAAAGGAAAAAGCACAGAAAATAAACTTCATATGTTCAGACGACTTCAGAAAGGACCCATAGGAAATAGTCTAGAACTAAGGAAAAAAATGAAAGGAAGGAAAAGAAAGGAATCCTGGGTAAAATGAACAGAGACACCTACAGGAAGCCCCAAAGGTCATAACTGGAGAAATAGTAAAATTGGAACGTGCAGATAGATTTGAAACCTGAGAAGACAGGGAAAGTTGTAAACATCTAGTATCTTAGTACTTATTTATCATAAGTCTTTGAGGATCAAATCAAATCACAGATGTAAACAAGCCACCAAAAATATACACATAGGTATACAATTGTAAGTTACTGTTTTATGATATCATTAACAATATAAATAAAATGGATCCATTATCCAGAAGCTACCAAAATATAACTTAAACACATAAACTTAAGAGCAGCCTTGTTTTGCTTCCAGCACTTAGCATTAACACGAAGAAGCCATTAGTTTGGGGCCAGACATGAGCTCATTCAGGAAGTCAGAAATTAAATGGCCCAGGGGATGGAGGGCCCACCCTTGGGTTAGTAGCTTAAATCAACTCTCATTCCCAAAGGATATCTCATGCCCTCCATGCTTCTTTTTCAATACCTCATCCAATTCCCCAAGGCACCCATAGCACTGAGCACCAAACGTGGTTGGTTGTCTCCCAAAATATGTTCTCTCTTTTGTCCTTTAGTTAATATTTCCCCCAAAATTTTAGCTTGATGAATGGCTGACCAGCTCAAGTGTACATTTCTCAGCCTCGCTTGCAGCTATCTGTGTCATGTGACTATGTTCTGGTCAATGGGGTAAGAGAAAAAGGGATACTTGCAACTTACAGGTTGTGCCCTCCACATTATTCCCCTTCCCACTGGCCAGAAGGTGGTTATGATGACGAGAACCACAGCATTCATCTTAGACTATAATTTGGAAAAAGTGCACTGAGGATGACAGAACAGTAAGACGGGGGGAACCTGGATCCCCAATATTGTGAAGTCACCCCATCGGGCCTGTACTGCTTATGTTCAGACTGCTTCATGAGAGAAAAGTGAATTTATATCTTCTTTAAGCTACTGTTATTTGGGCCTTTGTTAGCAGCCATACCAATATTGTAAACATTATCATAAACATTATCTTTTATGTAATAAGCATAAATTTTTCAATCCATATACTCAAATGTGCAAGAAATGCAAGTTAGTTTTTCGTTATGACAGCTTAACCTCTATTTCAAGCTCCAATTTGATGATGAAAAAAAATCATCTCAATCAAATTAGAGTTGTCTCAGCCAATCAAGGTTTTCTACACTAATTTAGGGTTTTCTTCATTCCCTGGTTCTCTGAGAGTCTTTAGTGTCCAGATATGAAGGGGGACTTCTGACCTTGGCCATGATAAAGACATGCTGGCATTTTTCAAGTTGTAACTTGGCTAGGTACCTAGATTCCTGTAGTCCTGACGTCTACGGGACATCTATTGACAGGTCCACACACCCCAAAGGCCCTTCCAAGTACACTGGCCTTTTCTCAGCTATGTCCATACTACTGGTAGCCTTATGGGAAAATGACATTTTACTGTTCCCACAAATCATCCAGGGTCCCTCATCCAGACTTGTGCCTCATGCCCCTCGGCCTGGGCACCCCATGTGGATGTCTGATCCCTGCTCTTTCATGTTCTAATAACATGGGACAGCTTGCACCTTCCCAGGGCAATGAAAAAGGAAGCAGGGCATAGCCCCCTCTATTCTTGAATCTATACACTTTCTTTATTATTTTCTTATCACCTTCTCCACCAACTCTTAACATTTCAAATTAAAAAAAATTTTTTTGATAACAGCTGTGACAATCCACCTTAGAGTAGCTGAGGCCTAACATCATTGCTCCATATTTGGCAAAACAATATACTATTCAGATTTTCAACATTTACAATTCAACAACCACAGTTCAGTGGGCTTAACAATGTATTTATGCTTAGTTAAGCCTTTCGTCTGACATCTTATATTCTACATGATTCGACTATGTGTGACTGTTGACCAAATCCCTGCATAGTATGTTCTGGCTCCCCAAATGACCATATTAATATCCTTATATTCATGAACATCAGGCTTGGTTATATGTATTTGTTAGGGATTAAAAGCATAGGAAATTCATATTTATGTTTTCATGAATTCATCTTAAGTTTCACCTGCTTTTCCACATGGGCCAGGATCGTAAGCAGGATGTATTAAATGATACTAAAGAGAAAATAAATAGGGACAGTCAGCTCTTTGACCACCTCAACGTTGGTGACCTTTTTTCTGCTTTACCTGGACCCCTGTCATGGTTATGCACTGAACTATGCCATTGCCGGTATCTGCCCTTCTTCCCAAAACCCAGTTTCAAACCTACCACTCGCTAATTATGACCCTTACTCTTCTAGAAGATTTTCTCAAGAACTCCTTCTGACCTCTTAATGACCTCAAAACCACTTTCTCACTATCCATTGGCTAATTATCCATTAGCATTCCTTTTGTTTTCATCCATCTTTGATTCTATGACCCGTTATCATAACCACTCCCTTGCTAATGTTCTCAACTCCCTGGCTGCTGTCTGTCTGTCATCTTGGCCTGGGAAAACCCTAGTCCTCTGAGTTTTACCTTCTCTCTTTTCAGTGCCTTACCTGAGCAGCTGTATATTGCTAGGGTAAGTTAATAACAGAGTTCATTCACTCATTCATTCATTTAATAAATACTTCTTTAGCATCTACTATTTACTAGGCCATTCAGGCACCGTAGACACCATGTAAAGAAGATAGACAAGGCACTTGCTTTCTGGAACCTGTATTCTAATGGGCAGGCTTCACTTGAAGTTTATGAGCTCAAATGTGCTCTTACGAAAGGCTAGCGATCCTTTGTTATTTTTCTTGTAGGCCTGCTTCCCACCATCTGATTTGATCATTTTATACCTTCTGCTTTCTTTCAAATTGTCCATGCTCCCTGCTCTATCCATATCCTCACCTGAAAGTCTTGACTCATTCTTCATTGACAAAAAATAGACAAATTGACAGCCACAGGCCTTACCATATACCAAAGTCCATCTTCCTTCCTGTTAACAAAAGAAGTTTTCCTGCTTCTCTCAAAAACAATCCTTCCCCTAGGCTCTGGATCAAGGGCTTTGTTTTTCCCTTATTACCCATCTGGAGGAACATTTCCATCACATGAAACATGTTCACTTGAAATCCCTCTTTTGAAAGCCCTCCTTTTCCCATGACCTCATCAGAACTAAATTTCTCAAAAGAGATATCTATACATACAATATCAACTTATTCATTGCCATGTACTCTTCAACCCATTCTAATATCATCCCAACACAACATCACCCAATCCAACCCCACCACTCCACTGGAATGGCTCTTATCATGGTCACCAACTATTTCTCCATGTTGCCCAACAAACACCCTCTCTGTCTTCATCTTACTGGACCTCTTGCCAGCATTCAGCTCAGTTGATAATTCTCTCCTTCTTTAAACACTCTTTCATCTCTTGGTTGCTATACCCTCCAAGATTTCCTTTGCCATGTTAATTACTCCTTCTTAATCTCCTTTGCTGCTCTTTACCTGAGCTCTAAAGCATTGCATTTCTCTAGGCTCTTCTCTCCGCACACATTTCCTAGGTGATCTTCTTCTTAATGTAGCTTTAAATGCTGTAATATATAAAAGTCAGCAACTCCCAAATTTATATCTCAGCTCAGACCTCTCCTTTGAGCTCCAGACTCACATATCCAACTGCCCACTAGATATTTAAGCCCTCCGCAAATTCTAACAATCCTAATACATAGATGGAGACATAGATTGTTTGAGTCAGTTCCCTTTCCTCCATCTCCCCTGCCCCACGCCAAGGCTAAGACTAAACTATGACCATAGTCTCCTATCTCCATGCTGCTATTCTTGACCCTTCCTCTTCCCAACATTCTTCACATACAGGCCAGAGCAATCCTAAGATATAAATGATATCATGTATTTTTTCTGCTCAAACAAATCCTTTAATGGCTTCCCTTTTGTGGGATAAAATGTAAACTCCTTATTATTGCCTGTAGGGGCCTGCGTGACCTGGCTTGACCCATCTCCTACCTTATCACTTGTCTTTGCACATGCTGTTCCTTCCTTCTGGAATGCCCTTCCCTTCTATTCTTTATTGGCTAGTTCCTTCCATTCTTTCTCAGGTATAAAACAGTTGTCCCCCACTCTATTGGTATTACTTCCAGTTGGTTTCTTTCACAATACTTATTATAATTTACAATTATTTTTTAATAATTCAGTTGTTTTCTTAACAGTGTTTGCCTGTATTTCCCATTCAAATACTAAATTCCATATAAGCAGGCACACGTCTGCCTTGTTCATCATGGTATTTCCAGCATCTGAACCAATATTTGACAACAACTCGAAATCAAATTAGACATTTGCAGAATGAATTAACAAAAGTGAGTGAGCGAGGGTGGGAGGAGTCAAGATGGAGGTGTGGGAAGACGCAGAGTTAGTGTCTCCCCACAACTAGTGTGCCTGCCGGCCGCTGGTGGGGAACTCTGACCCTCAAGGAGACGGGAGGAAACCCAGACTGAACCAGTAGGTTGTAGGAGGACTGAGGGGGGAGGAGAAGTAGAGGCCAGACAAGATCGGTGCCACTGAGGCCAGGGAGATCAGGAGAGGCAGGTGGGAGGGACTCTCTGGGAACACTGAGAGAGGAGTGGAGGGCGATCGCCTGGCCCACTCAGGCCGGGGAGCCTGCTGAACTCCCAAGCCGGTCACCCCCCCATCCAAAGCCCCCTCCAGGCCATGTGGGTCCTGGGGGCATAGGAAAGAGGCCCAGGAGATCAGGAGTGGCAGGCGGGAGGGGCCCTCTGGGAGGAGCAGGAGAGGAGCGGAGGGCATTTGCCCCACCCACTTGGGCACTGGGAGCCTGCTGAGCTCCCAGGTCGATCCCCTGCCCTCCAAACCCCTCTCCAGGCCAGGTGGGTCCTTGAAGGCATAGGAGGGAGGCCGGGGAGATCAGGAGAGGCAGGCAGGAGGGCCCCTCCTGGGAGGGGCCCTCCCAGACCCCAGAATGGAGGAGCAGGAGAGCAGAGGAGGGTGCTTACACCACCCACTCAAGCCCAGGAAGCCTGCTGGGCTCCACGATAAGGTCCCCTGCCCTCTGAGACCAGGGGTAGGGGGCACACCTGGGCCCCTTCTGTTCCTTGAGCCTAAGCCCCAACTTCCACAGGGCCTTTTCCAGCCCTGTGGATCCTGAGCATTGGCCCCACTCACTGCCCAATCCGCACCCTTGCTTAGGCCCCACTCTCCACAACCAAGGCCGTTCCCCCCACTTTTTTTTTCTTTTCCCTCCTCCTCTTTTTTACTATTGTGGTACTGATGTACCTTCCAGCTGTTGATTCATCTATATTTTTATTTTTACATTCTTTCTAATATATCTGTTAGTTTCCTAGTCTAATTTTATTTCCTACTTTGCTACTTTGCTATTCTTTTTTTTTTTTTTTTTTTTTTTTTTGCCACCCCACATGGCTCACAGGATCTTGATTTGTGAGCCCGGGGTCAGGTGGAATCTCCTGCGGTGGGAGCTCCGAGTCTGAACCACTGGACTAACAGAGAACCTCAGACCCCAGGGAATATTCATTGGAGTGAGGTCTCACAGAGTTCCTCATCTCAGCACCAAGACCCAGCTCTACCCAATAGCCTACAAACTCCAGTGTTGGAAGCCTCAGGCCAAACAACCAGTAAAACAGGAACACAATCCCACTCATAAAAAAAAAAAAAAAAAAAGTGAGACAGCAAAAAAATATGTCACAGATGAAGGAGCAAGGTAAAAACCTAGAAGACCAAATAAATGAAGAGGAAACAGACAATCTACCTGAAAAAGAATTCAGAGTAATGATAGTACAGATGATCCAGAATCTCGGAAGTAGAATGGAAGCACGGATTGAGAATATACCAGAAATGTTTAACAAAGATCTAAAGAACTAAAGAACAAACAAACAGAGATGAACAACACAATAACTGAAATGAAAAATACACTAGAAGGAATCAATAACAGAATAATGGAGGCAGAAGAACGAATAAGTGAGCTGGAAGAAAAAATGGTGGAAATAACTGTCAAGAAACAAAATAAAGAAAAAAGAATGAAAAGAATTGAAGACAATCTCAGAGACCTCTGGGACAACACTAAACGCACCAACATTCGAATTATAGGGGTTCCAGAAGAAGAAGAGAAAAAGAAAGGGTCTGAGAAAATATTTGAAGAGATTATAGTGGAAAACTTCCCTAACATGGGAAAGGAAATAGCCACCCAAGTCCAGGAAGCACAGAGAGTCCCATACAGGATAAACCCTAGGAAAAACACACCAAGACACATATTAATCAAACTAACAAAAATTAAATTTGAAGAAAAAATATTAAAAGCAGCAAGGGAAAAACAAAAAATAACATACAAAGGAATCCCCATAAGGTTATCAGCTGATTTTTCAGTGGAAACTCTACAGGCCAGAAGGGAATGGCAGGATATACTTAAAGTGATGAAAGAGAAACACCTACAACCAAGATTATTCTACACAGCAAGGATCACGTTCAGATTCAACAGAGAAATCAAAAGCTTTACAGACAAACAAAAGCTAAGAGAAGTCAGCACCACCAAACCAGCTCTACAACAAATGCTAAAGAAACTTCTCTAAGAGGGAAACACAAGAGAAGAAAAAGACCTACAGAAACAAACCCAAAACAATTAAGAAAATGGTAATAGGAACATACATATCAATAATAACCTTGAATGTATATGGATTAAATGCCCCAACCAAAAGACACACACTGGTTAAATGGATACAAAAACAAGACCCATATATATGCTGTCTACAAGAGACCCACTTCAGACCTAGGGACACATACAGACTGAAAGTGAAGGGATGGAAAAAGATATTCCATGCAAATGGAAATAAAAAGAAAGGTGGAGTAGCAATACTCATATCAGATAAAATAGACTTTAAAATAAAGACTGTTACAAGAGATGAGGAGGGATACTACATAATGATCAAAGGATCAGTCCAAGAAGAAGATATAACAATTATAAATGTTTATGCACCCAATATAGGAGCACCTCAATACATAAGGCAAATGCTAACAACCATGAAAGGAGAAATTGACAGTAACACAATAATAATAGGGGACTTTAACACCCCACTTACACCAATCGACAGATCACCCAAACAGAAAATAAATAAGGAAACACAAGCTTTAAATGACACAATAGACCAGATAAATCTAATTGATATTTATAGAACATTACACCCAAAAGTGACAGAATACACTTTCTTCTCAAGTGCACATGGAACATTCTCCAGGATAGATCACATCTTGGGTCACAAATCAAGCCTCAGAAAATTTAACAAAATTGAAATCATATCAAGCATCTTTTCTGACCACAATGCTATGAGATTGCAAATCAACTACAGGAAAAAAACTGTAAAAAGCACAAATACATGGAGGCTAAACAGTGCACTACTAAATAACCACGAGATCACTGAAAATATCAAAGAAGAAATAAAAATATACATAGAAACAATGACAACGAAAACATGACGACCCAAAACCTAAGGGATGCAGCAAAAGCAGTTCTAAGAGGGAAGTTTACAGCAATTCAATCTCACCTCAAGAAACAAGAAAAATCTCAAATAAAAAATCTAACCCTCACTTAAAACAACTAGAGAAAGAAGAACAAACAAAACTCAAAGTCATTAGAAGGAAAGAAATCATAAAGATCAGAGCAGAAATAAATGAAATAAAAACGAAGAAAACAATAGCAAAGATCAATAAAACTAAAAGCCAGTTCTTTGAGAAGATAAACAAAATTGATTAACCCTTAACCAGACTCATTCAGAAAAAAAGGGAGAGGACACAAATCAATAAAATTAGAAATGAAAAAGGAGAAATCCCAACTGACACTGCAGAAATACAAATGATTATAAGAGACTACTACAAACAACTATATGCCAGTAAAATGGACAACCATGAAGAAATGGACAAATTCTTGGAAAGGTACAGTTTTCCAAGACTGAACCAGGAAGAATTAGAAAATATAATCAGACCTATCACAAGTAATGAGATTGAAACCATAATTAAAAATCTTCCAACAAACAAAAGTCCAGGACCAGATGGCTTCACAGGCGAATTCTATCAAACATTTAGAGAAGAGCTAACACCAATCCTTCTCAAACTCTTCCAAAACTTGTAGAGGGAGAAACACTCCCAAATTCATTCTACAAAGCCACCATCACCCTGATACCAAAACCAGACAGAGATACTACAAAAAAAGAAAATTACAGAACAACTATACTGATGAACATAGATGCAAAAATCCTGAACAAAATATTAGCAAACAGAATCCAACAGCACATTAAAAGGATCATACACCATGATCAAGTGGGATTTATCCCAGGGATGCAAGGATTCTTCAATATACGCAAATCAATCAATGTGATACACCACATTAACAAATTAAGGAATAAAAACCATATGATCATCTCAATAGATGCAGAAAAAGCTTTTGACAAAATTCAACACCCATTTATGATAAAAACTCTCCAGAAAGTGGGCATAGAGGGAACCTACCTCAACATAATAAAGGTCATATATGAGAAACCCACAGCAAGCATCATACTCAATGGTGAAAAACTGAAAGCATTTCCACTAGGATCGGGAACAAGACAAGGATGTCCACTCTTGCCACTCTTATTCAACATAGTTCTGGAAGTCCTAGCCACAGCAATCAGAGAAGAAAAAGAAATAAAAGGAATACAGATTGGAAAAGAAGAAATAAAACTGTGACTATTTGCCAATGACATGATACTATCCATAGAAAATCCTAAAGATGCCACCAGAAGACTACTAGAACTAATCAATGAATTTGGTAAGGTTGCAGGATACAAAATTAATGCACAGAAATCTCTTGCATTCCTATACACCAACAACGAAAAATCAGAAAGAGAAATTAAGGAAACACTCCCATTTACCATTGCAACAAAAAGAATAAAATACCTAGGAATAAACCTGCCTAAGGAGGCGAAAGACTTGTACTCAGAAAACTATAAAACACTGATGAGAGAAATCAAAGCTGACATAAACAGATGGAGAAATATACCATGTTCTTGGATTGGAAGAATCAATATTATGAAAATGCCTATACTACCCAAAGCAATCTACAGATTCAGTGCAATCCCTATCAAACTCCCAATGGCATTCTTCACAGAATTAGAACAAAAAATCTTACAATTCATATGGAAACACAAAAGACACCGAATAGCCAAAGCAATCTTGAAAAAGAAAAACAGAGTTGGAGGAATCAGGCTCCCTGATTTCAAACTATACCACAAAGCTACAGTAATCAAGACAGTATGGTACTGGCACAAAAACAGAAATATAGATCAATGGTACAGGATAGACTGCCCAGAGATTAACCCATGCACATATGGACAACTAATTTACAACAAAGGAGGCAAGAATATACAATGGAGAAAAGACAGTCTCTTCAATAAGTGGTGCTGGGAATACTGGACAGCTACATGTAAAAGAATGAAATTAGAACACTCCCTAACAACATACACAAAAATCAACTCCAAATGGATTAAAGACCTAAATGTAAGACCAGACACTCTAAAACTTTTAGAGGAAAATATAGGAAAAATGCTCTTTTACATAAACCACAGCAAGATCTTTTTTGACCCACCTCCTAGAGTAATGGAAATAAAAACAAAAATAAACAAATGGGACTTAATTAAACTTAAAAGCTTTTGCACAGCAAAGGAAACCAGAAACAAGACAAAAAGACAACCCTCAGAATGGGAGAAAATATTTGCAAATGAAACAAGAGACAAAGGATTAATCTCCAAAATACACAAACAGCTCATGGAGCTCAATATCAAAAAAATAAACAAACCAGTTTAAAAATGGGCAGAAGACTTAAATAGACATTTCACCAAGGAAGACATACAGATGGCCAAGAAGCACATGAGAAGATGATCAACATCACTAAGTATTAGAGAAATGCAAATCAAAACTACGAGGTATCACCTCACACCCGTCAGAATGCCATTATCAAAAAAGCTAGAAACAATAAACGCTGGAAAGGGTGTGGTGAAAAGGGAACCCTCCTACACTGTTGGTGGGAATGTAAATTGATAAAACCACTATGGAAAACAGTATGGAGGTCCTTAAAGAACTAAAAATAGAACTACCATGTGACCCAGCAATCCCACTACTGGGCATATACCCTGAGAAAACCATAATTCAAAAAGAGACATGTACCCCAATGTTCATTGCAGCACTATTTACAATAGCCAGGATATGGAAGCGACCTAAGTGTCCATCGACAGATGAATGGATAAAGAAGATGTGGCACATATATACAATGGAATATTACTCAGCCATAAAAAGAAACGAAATTGAGTTATTTGTAGTGAGGTGGATGGACCTAGAGTCTGTCATACAGAGTGAAGTAAGTCAGAAAGAGAAAAACAAATACCATATGCTAACACATATATATGGAATCTAAAAAAAACAAAAACAAAAAAACACAAACAAACAAACAAAAATTGTACTGATGAACCTAATTGCAGGGCAGGAATAAGGAGGTAGGCATGGAGAATGGACTTGAAGACATGGGGTGGGAAGGTGAAGCTGAGGCGAAGTGAGAGTAGCATCGACATATATACACTACCGAATGTAAAATAGTTGGCTGGTGGGAAGCAGTAGCATAGCACAGGGAGATCGACTCGGTGCTTTGCGATGACCTAGAGGGGTGGGATAGGGAGGATGGGAGGGAGGCTCAAGAGGGAGGGGATATGGGGACATGTGTATGCATATGGCTGATTCACTTTGTTGTGCAACAGAAACTAACACAGTATTGTGAAGCAATTATACTCCAATAAAGGTCTATTTTTAAAAAAGCGAGTGAATGAAGTATGGAAGCTGTGAGTGTGGATGTACCATTTCCACAACTATTAAAGTCATCATGTGGCAATAGCCTAATACTTATGAATCCTAGCTGTTGCTTCATGTTCTTTTGTAATAAGAATTTTTGACCCAGCCTTTGAGATGTGTGGCTCTCTAGGTTTTCAATTTATTTTTGCTGTACATAGAGCATAATTTATGAAAACCCCAATTAGTATTTTGTCATATGTAAGCAAGTGGATTAGAAGATTCACAAACCACTCTCAAGCCTCCAAGGTGAAACTGCCTGGGCATGTGAGACTAACACACTGAAGGAAATCAGGAGATAGCACACAGATTCAGAAAGCACACCCTCCTAACACGTACAACAAGAGCAACCATTTCCCAAACTCTTACTCTGTGTCAGGCACCAGACTAAGCCCTTCACAAGCAGAGCACAGTTAGTCAGCACCACAACCCAATGAGAGGGACCAATAATTCTCCATTCATAGATGAGGAAACCAAGACTTCAAGACTTGGCTAACATGTCCAAGTTCATATAGGGGATGAGTAGTAAAACCACACTCTTCATCTTTCTGCTAGTCTTCCTCCCTGGGCCTGCAGAGATGCAGGTGACACAAAGGTAGGGAGAGACCTTAGGGCTCTCTTCAGTTCAGATGTTAGGAGACGATGCACAAAGAATACAAAAGGCCCCCAGACTCCAGCTTTACATCTTGCAATGATCTTGTCTGTTCACAAAAGTGGGTCTTCTACAGTGACATGCCTGTACTTTTTTCCAATTTGCCTCAGTCATTGTTATGCAAACCTCGGTATCCCACATTGCACAAAAGTCTTGAGAAACTCTCTAGTGTGTGTATCTTTTGGTCTTTATTTAGAGTTACTCTTTCCATTCCCAGAAGGCTTGAAAATGATAGCCTAATGACAGCTGCATTCCTGTAGCCCGGAAATGTGTTCACTGGGCCATTTTTCAGAACGCCCCCCACAGAGAACACATGGGGCCAAGAGCCAGGGAGGCAGATGTGTTCCCTACAAACTGCATCTCTCAGCCCCAAACTGCATCAGGACGAAGGCTGACAATTGATAGGCGCTAATGAAGCTAGAATCATAATCACTTTTAAGCAGATTTCCTTTGGCCCATATTTTACTCTCTAGAAACCCATTTGTTATCTGCCAGTGCTCCTGCATTGTTTCATTCTATTCACTTCAGAGCAGGCAGGCTATGAGTTAAGTCAAACAATCAGAAATGACACAGACTCACAGACTTTGCTCTGGACAGAAAAGGGACGTGCAGGGAGAGATCACTGATTATTACATATGGTAAGCTGAATATAAGTATATAGAGCAGTGGTCAGATTTAATACTTGATGTCCTGCTTTGGTGGCCTGTTTTATTACAAGTATTAACAGCGATAGCTAACATATTATTGAGGGTATTTTCTCAAGTCTTTTGCACATATTAATTCTTTTAATCCTCACAACAGCCCTATAAGGTACTATTATTATCTCCATTTTACTGATGTGGAAATTGAGACTTGAAAAGTTAAAACAATATGCCCAATGTCACACAGCCAGAAACTGGTACTGCGGGAATTAAAGCCCCAGAGCCTAGACTCTCAACCCCTATACTCACCTGCCTCTCACAGATATATAATCAAATATCTGTAAATATCAACCTGGATGCTCTTAATTCTAATCACAGAGTCATTTTGAAAGGGCATTCTGAGCTCAGTTATGAAATCATAGATATTTAAAGTTAGAAAGGGCCCTAAAGAGACATGTGGAAGATGGGGTAGGCTTATCCTATTTACTTTGTAAGAGAAATAAACGAAGATTGGCAGATAACAATGATAGGGATGTAGATTTTTACTTAGTTGGAAGAAGACTATTCTAGAAAATGTCACAGGTGGTTTCGTAGGCCAGGCCTGGAAGTGGTACACATCACTTCTGCTCTCATTCCCCTGGAGAGGGCTTAATCATGTGACCAGCAAGGATGGTCATGCAGCATGGACCACCTACTATGGAAAAAAGGGAAGACAGGTTTTGGTACACAGGCATTTTCCATTCAGCTCCACAGAGTTTTCCCCTTACTTGTGGTTATTTTCAAAGGTCATTGAGAATCAATAAGCTTTTTTTTTTTTTTTTGCTGGCTTTCTTCAGATTTACTGTAGTACTGCAAGTTACTGATGACCATATTGACTAAGAAAGAGACGAGAATTCTCAAAGAGAATCTGAAAATAATGCAGGCTTTTCTAAATGCTGCGAGGAGGGGCATGGTAACTGCTGGGACACCAGACAAATGTTTCAGAGAATCTAAAAGAGAGAAGCAGCATGTTATTATAGATATAATCCCTTAAAGAGAAGAGAATCAACTCCCATATTCAATACTTGAAGCCTCAAAGCCCCTAATCCTTCCTATACATCCCAAGTTGTGCTGACATTTGTGCTTTTTCTGAGTTCTTCACCAAAAATAGAGAAGACAGTAGGTTTAAAACCCATTTCAGCTGCTTGTCAGTGAAAAATGGCATCACGCAGCCGATGGTTATTTTTGGAAAATCCACTCTCCTCTAGAGATGAAAACCAAATCAGATGGTTTTTCCACTTGATCAATTTTAAAGCACAGAAGTCGGGGGAGGTGTGCCTCAGTAATATTCTCTAAGTAGGACTCCATTAAAAATTTACAATTTAATAAGAAATCAGGTTTGTCTCATTGCAATGTGTACATTCTTTATCCAAATAATCTACCCACTTTGCTTCTCCTCGAAGACCAAAACCCTGACATGCAAGGGCTTTTTCTCTACTCCTTTCTATTTCTCAGTGTTCTCTTGTCTTCTCAAGAATTATTTGAAAGAGTCATTTTTTTACCATCGGCACAATGAACAGGATCACCCCCCTCCAATTTCCAGGATGCTCTGCATGACAAAGGACCAAGGACAAGGACCTGTCTTTTCCTTCCCTGTACAGTGGTTCCTTGTCCTAATGGCTTAGTAACTTCTGACTGACAATAATGTCTTGTTTGGGGAGAGAGCCTTGAGTTGGGGGAAAGAGCCTAAGTTGGGGCGTTGGCCCACTATAGAAAAAACTGTGCTTCTTCTATAAAATGGAAAATTATTTAGCCATTTAAAAAATCATATTTTCAAAGAATTATTAATAAGACCTAAAAATAATAACTACTCATTGAAACATTTTTTTAATTTCTGGTCATAAAAATATTGACCTTTTTATCTTATGATTTAAGGTTGAAAACAATAGGTTTGGCATTCCTTAATGATTCATGCAGAAAACTTATAAAGATTCTTCAGTTTAAACATATCATGCTTTCTTTCCTATCCTTGAAAGGAAAGGAAGGTTGCATTTATGATGAATAGCTTCCTAGCACTCAATGATTATTTGCTTTGTGAAGACAGTTATCTACTACACCCCTGCTCGTTATTTTGTGAATAAATTTGTAAGCATAATGGGGAAAAAATGCAACTACTATATAGTGCCGTCCCAGTATATTGCAAATTTTCTGTGGGAAGATTCTACCTAATTTTATCAATAGAGTTTCTTCTCTATCCTTCCATTTGCCTATCTTGTGACATGACCAAGATTCTAGCTATAATTTTTGCTCATGTGAAAATCTGGGCAAAATTGAAGCAAGGATTCAAACAGTATTGGCAGTAATAAGAATAATAGCATTCGTATTACTTTAATATGTCCATGAACTATGCCCACAGCTTCATGTATCTTACCACACTTAATTCACATACCAGCCCCTATTTTAGAGAAGAGAAAACTGAGCCACAGGTTTAGATATATTCCTCAAGGTCCTACACTTAGTAAACAATGACTCTGGGGTTTAAACTGAGGAACTCTGACCCCAGCATCCATACTGTTAATTCTACAGTACACTACCTCATAATTTTAGTAAGAAAGAGAAGAGAGAGGATGTTGGGAAAAACAAATATCTAATCTTACAGATCTATCCACCCAAGAACATAAGAGAAATTAGCCAGGAAGTAAATCTGATCTTCACTCTGTAATTCTAGGCCACCATACCCAGTGGCCATTTGAAATCTATTCATTAATGGAGAAACACTGGTTTACCTTTAGAAACAATGCCTCCAAAAAAACAAACAACAAAACAAAACAACAAACAAAAAAAAAACCCCTGAGAGCTAATCAATCAAAGCTTCTTACAGCTTAGCACACAAAATAAATTCAAAAGAATAATGTAATTTCAGAAGTTACCACAGCACTGAAATGACAACCTCTCTGGTCTTATCTGTCTTGCAAAGCAGGAAATGAGAAGACTAAATAGAAAATGATGGCCATAATTTCTAGCTGATTTGAATTAAAATAGCTCTTGAAAAAATAAGTGGTAAAATAGGCCACAAGCTCAAATTAGAGATAGCAAGTCTTGGAAAGCATTCACATGTTCGATGAAGAGAAAAATTAACCATAAAATAAATATTAGCCCAGTGGTTCGAACTCAAGAAGAAATAAAAATGGGCCAAAGAGTGATCAGCTAAAAGCACATGTAATCGAGACTTTTCACAAATGTTAACAAGTGGTAGAATGAGGCTGAAGAGGTCCAGGGCCTCAGCCTGTCGTGATCCACCACACAGAGGGAGATAATGCTCAGAACAATGAAAGTAGACAGGGCCAGAATCAATAAGGACAATAATCAGATAACACTGGCCTATTGCTGCAATTTCACTGGGTATGTTCAGAAAACAGTTTCCCAAGAAGCAACACTGAACCCAATCTGAAAGCCCACAGAGGTGAGTATACTCTGAAGAGGTGAAGTCCACACATACCCATGGGATAGGAAGAGTCAGGACAGAGGAATACTGCTAGCCAGAGGGGTGGGTAAGGGAGTCAGGGTGGAAGAAGGTTTGTGTTAGATTCCAACCATTGTCGTGCATCTCAAGCCTGGGGGGAAGAAAACCATCCAGCACAGTACATGCAGCCACTAGGCGTCATGTCCTCCTTACCCAGGCCAGGAGTCCTTTTAGAAAAAGAAGACATTAACCAGGCAACAAAAATAAGGGTTTTGGTAGAAAAAGAAAAGAGAGAGCTTTTTCAGCATCAGGTGAAAGACAGACTGGCCTCAGCTGTTTGATTGCTTTAGCCCTTTGGAAATAAAAGGAAGGGGGTTGTTCCTTTTCCACTGAATCTGAAAAGATGGAAACAGCAGCAATGCTAGAACCTCACAGCATTGTCTTGGAGGCTGAGGCACCCACTTCCTTAGTCACATTCATTCAAGCATGAATTCCTTCAACAGACCTCTTCTGAATGCCTACTCTGGAACAGGTCCCATGCCAGAGACATATAGACATCAAATAGCCACTAATCGTCCTGAAGGAACTTACAATTGTTAGAAGTGTTGAGTCATCATCCAAATAAATGCCCTATAGCTCCAGGTAAAATGTGCCAAATGCTGATGAAAAGTAGAAGGAAAGAAGCATGGCTTGCCAAGGAAGAGAGTCAGTGGGGAAAAAGAAGAACCTGAGCCAGTTACTGAAAGGGAGAGTCATCTGAGCCACATCTTCAAGAAGGAATACAATTTCTGCAAACGAAGACAGCATAAAAGAACATCCTGAAAAGACACAGAGCTTGAGCAAAGACTCAAGATGAGAAAAATTAAGAAGTTATTAGAAGGGGGAGAAATTTGCCTTGGCTATAGGGTGACCCAGACAACAGGTAAAATGGAGCTAAAAGGTAGAGCTCCTAGGAAATCAACCCAAGAGAATTTGATGGGTAGGCACTAAATATTTTTAATTGTGGAAGTGATATGACCAGGGCTCAGCCGTAAGGGAGAAGGGCTTGGTGACTTCGAGGGCTGGAGAATGCAAGTGAGGAGAATCGTCATACATCTATTTAAAGCAGTAAGACGTGGACCTAAGAAGAAGCAACAGGAATCGAGAGAGATGGCATGGAGAAGCAGAAAGGAGATAGAATCTACTGGACTTGGGGCTAACAGCCCCAGTTCTTCACTCCTCCCTGTAACCACACCCTTAGCCATGCAAAATCGGAGTCACGCCCACTAAAAAGGTGGGATCATCTTACCTTTTGAATCTGGACTCATCCACTGGCAGGAGGCAGAAGGGAGAGAGTTTGTTTGAGCCCAGACTTCTACAAGTCTCGCCTGTTTCTACTCATGCTCTGTACCTTTGCCTTTGTCGTGAAAACAGCCAGCTAGAGCCGAGCCACCCATCACCTCAGCCAGCACAGCCCCAGGCCGGTAAGTGAGTCCAGCCATGATCAGTAGACCCACCTAGGCAGCCCCAACCTGACCCCAGACTTAGGAGCAAGGAACTTAGGACTGGGTGCCACTAAGCTTTTGTGGTTGTGTGCTGTGGATAACTGACACGGTGACTGCTAAGAGAAAAGGGAGAAGGACAGCATGTCTTGGGGAGGTTGACAGATAAAGAGGATGACACCAGAATGTATGTGTGAAGTCAGAAGGGTTTGTGCCTAGGACAGTAATGGTAACTGATAGGGATACAGGACCCCAAATTCCACCACTGGAACAACATCCTTTTAGATTGTTGACGAATAGGCTAAAGAAGTAGGTTCAAACACACAAACTAAGGGGTGGCAAACTATACCCTGTGAGCCAAATTTAACCAGCTGCCTATTCCTATAAATAAAGTTTTACTGGAACACAGCCATGCTCATTTGCCCGTACTGTCTATGCCCACTTCAGCACTACAACAGGGTTGAGTAGTTATGACAGATACGGTGTGACCCACAGGCCTTAAAATATTTACCGTCTTGCCCTATACTTTGATGTAAGGGACCAAATAAGGGATTGTTTTTTAACACAATATTTCCTAAATGCACATCAGAAAATGTTTCCTATCAGAAGAGAGAGCACACCTTCAACATGGGCTTGCTTTAAACTGTGCACCTTTCTCTCTTTACTGTTTACAGTGTCCTGATACCCTCATAGTATTAACACCTTGCTGTGTTTCAAGGGGGGAAGTAATGAATACCCAAAATGATGAAAAGTGGTTGAAAAATACTCCCAACAGAGTTAGTCTTCTGAGCACCTCCCCCTCTGCTCCTTATCACTAGTTTGGGGGCAGTGTGGATTAGACTAGCATTGAAAAGGTCCAGCCGCATATCAAGTATGGATAAGTTCAGAGAGAGTTTTGCTCTATTTAAAAAAAAGAAAAAAAGCAACATAAAAATTTTGACTCACTGATTATGTAGTGAGGGATAAAATGTATAATAATAAATATGTATTATTTGAATTAAAAGTAAATATAATGAGTATACATCACATTTTATTCTATTATTAAATGACTACTGATTTCTTTAAAGGTTCCAGAATCTATTTGGATTCTTTAATTATGAAAGAGTATGTTCTAGATGAGGGGCTGGAGTGGGGAGCCCTCCCCATATAACATGAGTCTGCATCCAGCTGGTTCAGGGGGCATTCACAAGAATGGCTGGAAAGCAAAGCCACTTGGGGGTTTAACACAGGCTGAGGATCCTCCACTAGTAAAAAAGCACCATGGCATAATGGAAAGTGTGGGAGATTCGGAGTCAGACTTCAGCTCTGCACCCAGCAGCTGGGTGAGCCATCTCTCAGCACCTCAGTGTCCCCATCTGAAAAAATACTAGGGTGATAACATCTTTGCCCAAATTATCTCACAGAGTATTCATAAGAATCAAGGTAGATAGCATATCAAACACATATTATAAGAAATAAAGTGCTGTTCAAATGTTAAGGTATCTTTAGAGATATTTATCAATGCATGAGAAAATAATATCAGGAATTAAGTATTCAGAGGATAAACCTAAATACTAGAAGACTCTTAAGACACGACCTTTTAATAAACAGAAGTCTTCTTTCAGCACATTCCAACAAAAGAGAAAATGTATGAAATAATCTCAACCCTTAATAAGCCGGATTTCTAAAGCTGGTGACTAATTTACATGCAAATCATTGAAAACATCTGCCAGTGGTTTCAACCAAGTTTATGTTGATCACATTTCTAATTGTGGTTTCTTGGTGAGCCGGTTGACTCATCAAGTACATCAATAAACTGACCTATATAGGAAGTAATTTGGAAATTATTTGGGAACTGTTCTGCGATTGATGTCCCCAAAAGTTTCTAATTAGCCTTTAGAAATCTCCTAAGGTATTGATTGCTTTGTAATGTCACCTAAATGATTGTTTGTTCATTCAAGAGCACCTAGTTGTGACTATGAGTAGAAATGATATCCATGGGCAGTTTTTTTAGTTCTTTGCTGAAAAGAATTGTGAAGTGATTCCTGGGATGAGTTTATGTAAATACATATATGGAACAACCCAGACTCCTAAGGACAACCTTACGAAAAGTGCTGGGAATCAGGACATCCTTGTGCAGCCACTAACAGCCATGTGACTTTGGCCTCTGTTTTCTCATTCATGAACTGGGGCATCTGGATCCAGTTCCATCCTTAGACATGAGCAAGAGGGGCCTTGCTCTGGGCCTGACTCTGGATCTCCCTGGCCACACCCTCCCTTCTCCCACCTCCAGGGGGATGGGGAGATCATGGGATCAAAGAAATCTGCCTACATGAAGCCTACATTCTGCACTAGCTAGTCATGCACTGGACCCCTGGAATCCTTGAATTCCCTGCTCAGTGACCGTAACCCTGCCTCCAGGGCCAGTGTACACTTCTTCTCTGGGTCTACTCTCCCAACAAAGGAACACACCCCATTGTGTACATCTTAGGCCTGAAATGGGGCCAAGGGACAGCTGTGGGCAGGCAGCATGGACGGAATTTGTACACGTGGGATGGTGAACCCACATACGTCCATGCAAGGCCCCTAAGGAAGGGAAGAAAGGAGGGTAGCAGGGGTGCTGTGGTAGTTTCTCCTGTGCTGCCATATTCTGGCGTTAGACTCGAGCATTTGAATTCCAGATTCAAAATTGGCCTTTTAGGTTGTTGCAAAGGTGGTCGTGTCCAGGTAGGAGGACAGAACATCTTACTTACAGTTTTTTAGCTTGATTTATTGCTTTTAAACATTTAGACAATTGGTATGCAGGGGTCTCCCTTTGTATTCTTGCCCCATACATGTTAGAGGTGTGCCTGCTCAGATCATACCTCTCTAAGGCCCCTCCAGCTCTAACTTATTTCAGAGAAAATAATAGAACACTGGGACTAGAGGTTGCTCTGTTTCAATCTTCAATTTGTTGACATGACTCCTTGAGCAAACTGCTCAAATTTTCTAAGTATCAGTTTTTTCATGTATTTAAAAAAAAAAACAAAAACCAAAAACTCTTTGCAAAGTAATGAGGCTGAAATGACATTACCTATTAAAAATTCTGACACTTAGTGGGTCGCCAACAGATGCCAGCTCTCTATGATGGGAGAAGATAAGACGCATAAAGGGATAAATCGAATTGGCAGTCACACTCCTTGGTATTTACTCAAACCAGCTGAAAATGTACGTCCACATAAAACCTGCACACAGATGTTTATAGCAGCTTTATTCATAATCGCCAGAACTTGGAAGCAACCAAGATGTCCTTCAGTAAGTGAATGGATAAACATGAGCTATCAAGACATGAAAGAAACTTAAATGTATCTAAGTGAAAGAAGCCAATCTGAAAAGGCTACACACTGTACGAGTCTAAGTACATGATATCCTGGAAAAAGCAAAACCAGGGAGGCAGTAAAAAGACCAGGAGTTAAAGGGAAAGGAGGGATGGAGAGGTGGAACACAGAGGATCTTTAGGACAGGGAAAATATTTTGTATGGCACTATAGTGGTAGATACATGTCACTGTATGTTTGTCAAAATCCGTAGAACATACAACACCGAGAGCGAACCGTAAACCATGGACTTTGGGTGATAATGATGTATTCATGTAGGTTCATCAATTATAACAAATAACCACTCTGGCGGGGGATGTTCATAGTTGGGGGGAGGTCGTGCATGTGTGGGGCAAAGGGTATATAGGAACTCTCCATACCTTCCCCTCAATTTTGCTGTGAACTTAAAACTGCTCTAAAAAATAAAGTCTACCTTTGTTAAAAAGGGATGAAGAAATTAAATCCTATCATAATGCGTACACACTGTCCCTCGTTTCTCCTTCAACAACAATGAGATTCTGCTAAGAGAGGAATTATTCCAAAGATTAATAACGCTTTTTATCTAAAATGAGGAGCTTTAGCTCATCCAAAAAAGCCATTCAAATTATGAAGCAGATGTTCCGTACCAGCTGTTTGCAGATAATCTCACCAGCAGTGTCAGACATGGAGTTCCAGAAATACAAAGATGCTAAAACAGCAGTAACTCAGAGCAGAGTTTAAAGCAAGGAACTTAACCCTTAGCGGATACGGAGGACTGGGCCACCGCTGGATATAGGGGTGTAAAATCAGTTTTAAACTTCAGCTAACAGGGTCAATATTTTTTTTCCAATAAATCTAGTGACCAGTGTTTACATACTGTTTTGATTAACATGTGGTTTTATTTTTATTAAGTCATCAATATACAGAATACATTTGTTAGTCAGGGCTAATGAAATTATATCCATGTCCAATTCTCAGCGCCCTGGAGGAACTGAAGTGACTAATGCTCCATGGAGAACACACTGAGTATACCAGGAACAGCATTAACCCAGCTATTTCAAAGCTCTCTTCTGAGGAAAGGGTGCTACAGAGTGTTCCACCATCCTGGTTGTCCAGGACCCCACTATTCAAGGAAAACCCTAAGTTTCCCCAGATCCATTAATCAGGATAGCCAACGATGGAATAATGTAATACTCTGCAACACAGCACTGTAAATCAACTCTACTTCAATAACAATTTAAAAATAAACATACATATATATATACATATATATATATGTGTATATATATATATATATATATATATATATATAAAATGCTCTGCAAAGTGCCCAGTGGCCTGTGTGTTACTGAGATCAGGGGGATGTCCTATGAGTCCTGAATAAACAAAAGGCATAGAAAGGAGACCATAACCTCCCCTCTTTCTTTGACTTGAGACAAAACAAAAACAGGATAGATAGGAGCTAAAATAAGTAAAAAGACACACCTAAGCATCTCAGATGTACATAAAAATTCAGTTAAAGCAATGCAATGCTGTGAAGATGACTTAGGAAAGAAACCTAAAATTAGATGTTCACTTGCTTTGGAAAAAAACCTCTCAGCCTTCCTGTAAGAAATAGTCATTGTTTCAATGCTGAATTGTTGAGGTGATCCAGTAGGGGTGTTTTTAAGGCTCTGAAGAAATAATGAAAAATTTTGGATGCTTGGATTATTCCTCACTGGGACTAGGCCCTGCCTGATAGCACAGGATCTATAATTAGTCATGTAAGTAAGAACCATAGGTCAGCCTCCCTTCCCACTCAGCACTGGTCAAGCTTTTAATAATTGCCCGTTTTTGGCTCAGCAACTAAAGTGTGATACTGAAAATCTGGAGGGGGTCCAGGAAAGAACAATGAAAATGATTAGGAAACATTCCCCCATGAGGAAAATGTAAAGAAATGGGGCTTATTTAACCTAGAAAGGAAAAGGCTCAAGGGAAGCTTAGTAATTTCCTTTAAATAGATAAAGGCTAATGTGAGTGACATGAACATGATTATTTTTACTGATAACACTTTAAGAGATGATATCGCAGCAGAAAAAAAATTAAGTTAGATATTAGGGAAACGTGGTAAGGTCTGTGATCTATTGAAAACTACGGAAGACTGAGAGTAATATATATATATATATATAATTTTTTTTTTTTAACAGACATTTAAGAAAGGAATCCTCTAGTGATGCCTTGCACCTAAGGGGAAAAATGGATGAAATAAGTTTCTCAAAGTCCAGCCTCTGAAATCCAAAGTATTTTTAGGACAAATAACAATACCACCTCATGTGTATCCTCAATATCAAAATCTATTCATAAGGATCTCAAAGATTACAAAAGGTACATACCTTGCGTTAATAATGCAAATTAGAATCAAGTAAATAAAGAACAGAAGTTTAGGCAAAGCAAATAAAAGAAAGCATACTCTGTGTTGGCTTCTTAGTAATGTGCAATAAATGACACTCAAACATGATATAAGAAAATGTATTACTAGTCCACAATCAAGTTAAATCTCTATTTCAATCACCTCCAATAGTTCATTTCATCAACTCAGAAAAATTAAACCCATTTAAGGTCAAAGGTTTCTGCACGATTCATCCTGGAATAAATTTCTCTTCAACCTTGCTATTCTTTCTTACCTGAGCCAACACGAACCGGTTGGCTCACCCCTTTCTTTCCATCCTTATCCCTTGATGTCACAGTGGAAGTGCAGGAAAACAAAGGCAAAGATCCTAAAAGCAGTCAGAGAGAAAAGACAGAATACCTAAAAGAAATGACAATTAGACTGATGAGTGACTTCTGGACAGAAACAATAGAAGGTCGAGGCCCATGGAATAATATTCCAAAGCTGTCAATCTATAATTGACTTAACCAACTAAAAAGACATTTTTTATATAAACTAAAATTGAGTAAGTCTCACAATAAAATCTCACTAAAAATCACCAATGATGCTTTTTTAAAATGTAATTGAAACTAAAAGGACCAGAATGCAATAAAAGCAAGTTGTTTTTCACAGCTGGGGATCAGACGTGGAGCTTCTGGGGGCCACCCACACACGGAAAGAGCCTGTGCAAGAATCAGATCAACAGGAGAAAAGCAGAGGTGGATATAAGGAGGAGATTCATCCTAGAGCCCTGAAGCCAAACATTTCCCTGGAGTTTCTAACCATGCGAGACAATAAATTATATTTTTTGTTCAAAACAAAAAAGAAAATGTGGAGCAAAAAAGGTAAAAATGTAAAATGTAAACTATGAAGAAACAATTTATAAGTGAAGCATACAAGATCAAAAACTAATAAGCAATGTAAAAAATAACTTTGGGTTATGAGATATTTTTAAATTTTCTTTGTTACTTGAGTAAGAGAAGGAAGGGGGAGGGGCAAAAGGAGAAATAATCCAATAAAAATGTTCAGAACAGAAGGCTTTAGATGTGCGTTGGTGATCAGGAAAAAGGAGGAATAAAAATGGCGCTCAGATTTCTGACTTCAGCAGCAATGGACTGAGGTGCTATATTTATAGAGATGTGGAAAAGTAAAGGAGAAGCAGGTTTTGAAGCCCAAGAGTGAAGATTTAGAAATATACAGTCTTTCCAACTACAAAGGTGAAGAAAATAAATATGTAAGTCTTCGTATCTAAAGAGAATCCAGAACTGAAGATGGGAACTTGGGAGTACTGTCCAACAGAGAGTATTTGAAGTTTCTAGGAGAAAAAGAAAACGTAACGGGGGGAACGGGAAGAAAGAAAAGAGGAGAAGACAAGAGCCCAGGATTGATTCTTGATAAACTCTTAACATTACAAGGACGGGGCAGAGATGGAAGGGTGGGCTATCATACAGAAGAACAGCAGCCAGGAAAGTCAGTGGGAGTGATGGCAGGGGAGGGGGGACCAGAAGAGAGTGGTGTTAGCAAAATCAACAGACAAGGGTTGAGTGCTTTTAAAGATATACCTATAAATTCTTTGATACTCTTTTCTTCAGGTGGAGCTTAATTTTCTTACCCTGAAGCATGCGCTAGACTTAGTGACTCACTTTTAATGAGTAAAATAAAGAAATGATGCTCTGTGACTTCAGAGAGTAGGTCATAGAAAGACACTGCACCTTCTGTCTTGGTCACTTTCTCTCTCTCTCGGGTCACTCACTGCAAGGGAAGCTGGCTGCCATGCACAGCCAGGCCGCCCTGTTGGGAGACCCACATGGCAAAAATCTGTGGCCTCCAGTCAATAGCCCCGTGAGTGAGTCACCCTGGAAGTTAACCCTCTCGCCCCAGTCAAGCCTTAAGATGACTGCAGTCCCGGCCTTGTGAGAGACCCTGAGCCAGAATTACCCAGCAAAGCTGCTCCTAGACTCCCGACCCTCAGAAACAGTGTGAGATAATAAATGTCTGTCATTTTAAACCACTAAACTGGGGTAATTGGTTATTCAGTAGAAGATAAAAAAAAAAAAAACCACACACACACAAGGATACTAGAGGAAGGCAGGAGTGGTAAACTGTGTCAAACGCTGCAAAGAGTTCCATATGGAACGGTGGGGTGGAAGCCAGAGTAGAAATGGGTCAACCTGTGAAGGAAAGATGAAAACATAGAGAAAGCAGACAATTCTCTTGAGAAGTCTGGCTCAGGACGGAAGCAGAGAAATGGGGCAGTAAGCTGGCAGAGGGCCAAGAGGACAACTAAAGCAGCAAAAGTCGATCTAGGGATTTAGAACAAAAGTCGACGGCTGACTCGTGACAGAAGCAGGAAACCTCCTCCACGGAGACAGGAGGACGGCCAAGAAGACAGGTGCAAAGGCAGGTAACACTTCAGATCTTGTTGACACTATTTTCTCAATAATAATAAAGTGGGGTAAATCCTTGACCACATTCCCTCACAGATGGGCATCTGGCCTCTACTTGGGGACATCTACCCCCCTCCTCACTGTCTCCAGGGGTGCGGTGTGCTGCCCCTCCCCTAGGAGGGGAGTGCCTTCCCAGGAAGCAACTCCTGAAACAAGACAGCATAAATCTTCACTCTGATGTTAGAGGAATACCTGACTCCTTATGTTGATTCAGGGAATTACATCTTCTTTTAAAAGATACCAAACAAAAGATACCCTCCTTCCCTAGATATGGTATTTGGGATGAGGTGGGGCTGAGACTTTCATTTTTATTTTGCACATATTAGAATATACATTTCACTTTTCTAACTAAAAAGATTATTCAGGACCCTTTAAAACATCTCCAATTATATTTAAAATATCATTTCTTTGCTTTAGATGATATTCCAATATAAATAGCCAGTGATCAATTTACTAGACCTACAATTTTGTAGATTCTGTTTTAAGTCAATTCTCTTTCCAATCCCACTTTAGTTGCCACAATTTCTCAGCTGCAGGTCCTTGGTCATCACAAAACTTGACCCCAGTAGCTATTTCTCGTTAATAGTTTTGGTCATTCAATCGCTACAAAGTGTCACGTGTAGGCTTAGAGCAGCCCCATCCTGTCGTCTGCCATTACCAAGTTAGCTTGATCAAACGTCAGATTCACACACAATACTCCATCAGCGGGTTGCAGCTGGGGGACCTAACGCCAGAAGCAGCCCGTTCCTGCAAGTCAAGTCCACATGCTTTGCACAGTGTTTTTTCTCAATTTTCAGAGATCTTTTTCACTTATTTCTAGGTTTTGAGCATTCTTTGGAAGGGCTTAGCTTCCATATTTGACTTATGAGTCTTTTATCTCCATTTAAATACAGACTCCAGTTTCTTGCTCAAGACTAGCAGGGAACATAATCTTGCGTTGGTGCCTCTTTCTGGGAGACTCTCAGACATACTGCCAAGAATTCCTGCAGTTGTTCAAGATCTTGCAGCTGGGTCACTGGCATGATCTTTATCCATGAGAGCCCACGTGGAAAGACATAAAATTTTAGGATCTTTCAAACTTGAAGGCAACATCAGAATTCATTTCTGGAATGGGTCAAGTCTTAAATTTCATGAAACAACATAAGCCACTCTGAACTCGTCTCTGTGACAAACAGAGATCTGAATATCAGATCACTGAGTCTCAACGTCTGAGGCCCAGAGCAGCAGCAGCATCTGGAAACTAGTTCGAAATGCAGATTCTTTGGTCCCACCTCAGACCTACTGAATTAGGCACTCAAGAGGTAGGGCCAGCCATCTGTGTTTTAACACACCCCGTTTCCAGGGGATTCTGATGTTTGTTAAACTTTGAGAGCAACTGACAGATTTTGCTAAGTGGTTCATCCTATCACAGAACCAAATGCTGTGAATTTGACTTGGGATGTTTCGGAACCTCCTCTCAGAGAACAATTCTCTAACCAAGGACAGAATGCCTATTGTTAACTTGTGCGCGGAGAGAGCTGGGTGAATTCTCAGTGGAGGTTTTAGACGTAAGAAAAGATAATGTAGGATTCTGGTAAGGAGGTGAACAGCCACTGTGATGGTAGGCATCTCACATACCTCCCATTCCTGGGGAAGAATGAGTAATGGTTCTTCTTTTGGAAAGGGGAGGCTTTAAAAACAATGATGGTTGATGTTGCTGGTGTGAAATATAAAGGGTAAAAAGAAAAGCCTCCGAAAACATCGGCAGAGACTGCTGATTTTGTTTTGTTGTTTTTGTTTGTCCCCTTCTGAAGGGACACCGAGAAACATTTGTGTTTTATGACTCTTAAGTTGACAGCAGCTGTGTCAAGGGGGAATATAGGGCCATAAAGGGCAGAAATAAACCATTTCTTGGGGTCTTCTGCGTCACACCTGCAACACATAGGCTGAAACCCGCAACAATGACTCACAGCTCAAAGAGAGCACCCCCTGCCATTCCAACACTGATTGGCACAAGAACAGGCCCTGACCCACTAAATCTGATCCACCCTCTTACTTTTAAAACCCACTCTACTAAGTGAGCTATTTCCAGAAAGTTTTTTTTTTAAGGTATAATTGGGATGATAAATAAGCACATACAGCATAAAATATGGAATTCCTTCTGTCAAACAGCAAAATTGTCACCTGTATTAATACACTTAGGCCCCTAACAAAGAATCACCGACTAGACAGAGAAAGAGAGTTACCTGGGAACATATTAACTGTCTAATACATTGTGTTGGAACATTCTGGTCAGTTTTCATTTTACAAATGCTCAAATCTCTCATCTTCTATTTTAGAAAGTTAAAAAAGAAAAAGTTCATCAAATTGTATTACATTTTTCCTACTTTTCCTTTAGCCTTTTAAAGACTGCTTGGCCTACTTATATCTATGGTTAAGGTTACAGTAACACAAAGCACTTCTCCTTACTTCTAACCTCAGATACCTTTTTGTCACCAACCTCCATTCCTTACTCTAATTTTATCCCCGCTTCTTCACCCATCTTCAATGTTTTCCCTTAAATGCAGTCTGAAATGATCTCACCCCTGAACTTGGAGTAAGTGGTGTCTGCATAATTCACTTGACACTTGACTGTGTACTCATCTTATCACATCTCCTTTCTCAATGATTTCCCCATATTCTGGAGCAACATTTAGACACAACTTTCAAGAACTCCAAATTATTTATTATATAATTTGTGTCTCTCCATGTTTGGACTTAAAGAATTTTTATGTTTCACCTATGTGCACAAATCCCAAATACTGTGACTGGAAGAATTACTCATTTCATTCTAACTCATCACTTTAATTTTTGTTGTTCGTCACACTATCTGGATTAACTTTTTGCTTCAGTTCCATTTAACGCTGGGCTAGGCACTGAGTATAAAACAGTGTCTGCGGGTAAAACAAAGAAGAAAAAAACAGTGCCTGCATATAAGCAGCTTACTGTCCACTAAATGAATCTGCCTAAAACTAACTCTGCTGCAAAAATCAGAAGCACTTTACATAGCCAGGGAAGATAAATAAATATTACTGCCTGGAAGTTCTCTATATAAAGTATTGGGCTGAGAGGAGAGAAAAAAGGAAAGAGCAAGAAGAAACCAAATAAAGTGATGGGTCCCTGAAGGAGGTAGAAGAGGACCAGTGATTACAGGTTGATGCCAATTCCTCCCAGCACGTGGCGTAGTCAGAAGATGAGCACCAGGAGACTGGTTCAAGATGGCAGAGTAGAAGGATGTTTGCACACTCCCTCTTGTGAGAGTACTGGAATCACAACTAACTGCTGAACAATCATAGACGGGAAGACACTGGGACTCACCAAAAAAGATACCCCACATCCAAAGACAAAGGAGAAGCTGCAATGAGACAGCAGGAGAGGTGCAATCACAAGAAAATCAAATCCCATAACCACTGGGTGGGTGACTCACAAACCAGAGAACAATTATACCACAGAAGTCCACCCACTAGAGTGAAGGTTCTGAGCCCCACATCAGGCTTCCCAAACTAGGGGTCCGGCAACGGGACAAGGAATTCCCAGAGAATCAGACTTCGAAAGCTAGCGGTATTTGACTGCAGAACTTCAGCAGGACTGGGAGACACAGAGACTCCACTCTTGTGTGTGCCGATGTAATGCACACATTACTTTGGCACACATAAAGTAATGTGCACATCAGGACCCAGGGGGAAGGAGCAGTGACCCCATAGGAGACTGAACCAGACCTACCTGCTAGTGTTGGAGGGTCTCCTGCAGAGGTGGGAGGAGGCTGTGGCTCACCACGGGGACAAGGACACTGGGAGTAGAAGTTCTGGGATGTATTCCTTGGCATGAGCAGGCCCAGAGTCCACCATTAGCCCCACCAAAGGCCCTTTAGCCTCCAGTGCTGGGTAACCACAGGCCAAACAACGAACAGGAAGGGAATTCAGCCCCAGCCATCAGCAGACAAGCAGATTAAAGTTTTACTGAGCTCTGCACACCAAAGCAACACCCAGCTCTACCCACCACCAGTCCCTCCCATCAGGAAGCCTGCACAAGCCTCTTAGATAGCCTCATCCACCAGAGGGCAGACAGCAGAAGCAAGAAGAACTACAATCCTGCAGGCTGTGGGAAAAAAAACCCACATTCATAGAAAGATAGACAAAATGAAAAGGCAGATGTCTATGTACCAGGTGAAGGAACAATATAAAACCCCAGAAAAACAATTAAATGAACTGGAGATAGGCAACCTTCCAGAAAAAGAATTCAGAAAAATGAGAGTAAAGATGATCCAGAACCTCAGAAAAAGAATGGTGGCAAAGACTGAGAAGATGCAAGAAATGTTTAACAAAGACCTAGAAGAATTAAAGAACAAACAAACAGAGATGAACAATACAATAACTGAAATGAAAAATATACTAGAAGGAATCAATAACAGAATAACTGAGGCAGAAGAACGGATAAGTGACCTGGAAGACAGAATGGTGTAATTCACTGCCACAGAACTGAATAAAGAAAAAAGAATGAAAAGAAATGAAGACAGCCTAAGAGACCTCTGGGACAACATTAAACACACCAACATTCACATTATTGGGGTCCCAGAAGAAGAAGAGAGAGACAGAAAGGACCCGAGAAAATATTTGAAGAGATTATAGTCAAAAACTTCCTTAACATGGGAAAGGAAATAGCCACCCAAGTTCAGGAAATGCAGAGAGTCCCAGGCAGGATAAACCCAAGGAGAAACATGCTAAAACACAGAGTAATCAAATTGCCAAAAATTAAAGACAAAGAAAACTTATTAAAAGCAACAAGGGAAAAAAGACAAATAACATACAAGGGAACTCCCATACGGTTAACAGCTGATTTCTCACCAGAAACTCTTCAAGCCAGAAGGGAGTGGAATGATATATTTAAAGTGATGAAAGGGAAGAACCTACAGCCAAGATTACTCTACCTGGCGAGGATTTCATTCAGATTCGATGGAGAAATCAAAAGCTTTACAGACAAACAAAAACAAAGAGAAGTCAGCACCACCAAACGAGCTCTACAACAAATGCTAAAGGAACTTCTCTAAGTGGGAAACACAAGAAAAGAAAAGGACCTACAAAAATAAACCCCAAACAATTAAGAAAATGGTGATAAGAAGACACATATTGATAATTACCTTAAATATGAATGGATTAAATGCTGCAACCAAAACACACAGGCTCCTGAATGGATACAATACAAGACCCATATATATGCTGTCTACAAGAGACCCACTTCAGACCTAGGGAAACATTCAGACTGAAAGTGAGAGGATAGAAAAAATATTCCATGCAGATGGAAATCAAAAGAAAGCTGGAGTAGCAATACTCATATCAGATAAAATAGACTTTAAAATAAATAATGTTAAAAGAGACAAGAAAGGACACTACATAATGATCAAGGGATCAATCCAAGAAGAAGATATAACAACTATAAATATATACACACCCAACATAGGAGCACCTCAACACATAAGGCTAATGTTAACAGCTATAAAAGAAGAAATTGACAGTAACACAATAATAGTGGGGGGCTTTAACGCCTTACTTACACCAATGGACAGATCATCCAGACAGAAAATTAATAAGGAAACGCAAGCTTTAAATGACACAATAGACTAGATAGATTTAATTAACATTTATAGGATATTCCATCTGAAAACAGCAGGTTATACTTTCTTCTCAAGCACACATAGAACATTCTCCAGGATAGATCACATCTTGGCACACAAATCAAGCCTCGGTAAATTTGAGAAAATTGAAATCAAATCAAGCAACTTTTCTGACCACACGCTAATGAGATTAAAAGTCAATTACAGGGAAAAAAACGTAAAAAACACAAACACATGGAGGCTAAACAATACGTTACTAAATAACCAAGAGTTCACTGAAGAAATCAAAGAGGAAATCAAAGAAAAAAAATACCTAGAGACAAATGAGAATGTCTAAGAGAGAAGTTTATAGCAATACATTCCTACCCCAAGAAACAACAAACATCTCAAATAAACAATCTAACCTTACACCTAAAGGACCTAGAGAAAGAAGAACAAACAAAACCCAAAGTTAGTACAAGGAAAGAAATCATAAAGATCAGAGCAGAAATAAATGAAATAGAAACAAAGAAAACAATAGCAAAGATCAATAAAACTGAAAGCTGCTTCTTTGAGAAGATAAACAAAATTGATAAACCATTAGCCAGACTCATCAAGAAAAAGAGGGAGAGGACTCAAATCAATAAAATTAGAAATGAAAAAGGAGAAGTTACAATGGACAACGCAGAAATACAAAGCATACTAAGAGACTACTACAACCAACTCTATGCCAATGAAATGGACAACCTGGAAGAAATGGACAAATTCTTAGAAAGGTATAACCTTCCAAGACTGAACCAAGAAGAAATAGAAAATATGAAGAAACCAATCACAAGTAATGAAATTGAAACTGTAATTAAAAATCTTCCAACAAACAAACTTCCAGGACCAGATGGCTTCACAGGTGAATTCTATCAAACATTTAGAGAAGAGCTAACACTCATCCTTCTCAAACTCTTCCAAAAATTGCAGAGGAAGGAACACTCTCAAACCCATTCTACGAGGCCACCATCACCCTGATACCAAAACCAGACAGAGATACTACAAAAAAAGAAAATTACAGACCAATATCACTGATGAACATAGATGCAAAAATCCTCAACAAAATACTACCAAACAGATTCCAACAGCACATTAAAAGGATCATACACCATGATCAAGTGAGATTTATCCCAGGGATTCAAGGATTCTTCAATATATGCAAATCAGTCAATGTGATATTAACAAATCGAAGAATAAAAACCATATGATCATCTCAATAGATGCAGAAAAAGCTTTTGACAAAATTCAACACCCATTTACAATAAAAACTCTCCAGAAAATGGGTGTAGAGCGAACCTACCTCAACATAATAAAGGCCATATACAACAAACCCACAGCAAACATCATTCTCAGTGATGAAAAACTGAAAGCATTTCCTCTAAGATCAGGAACGAGACAAGGAGGTCCACTCTCGCCACTCTTATTCAACATAGTTTTGGAAGTCTTAGCCATGGCAATCAGAGAAGAAAAAGAAATAAATGGAATCCAAGTTGGAAAAGAAGAAGTAAAACTGTCACTGTTTGCAGATGACATGATACTATACATAGATAATCCTAAAGATGCCACCAGAAAACTCCTAGAGCTAATCAATGAATTTGGTAAAGTTGCAGGATACAAAATTAATGCACAGAAATCTCTTGCATTCCTATACACTAACAACAAAAGATCAGAAAGAGAAATTAAGGAAACACTCCCATTCACCTCTGCAACAAAAAGAATAAAATACCTAGGAATAAACCTACCTAGGGAGAAATAAGATCTGTATGCAGAAAACTATAAGACACTGTTGAAAGAAATTAAAGAAGATACCAACAGATGGAGAGATATACTATTTTCTTGGATTGGAAGAATCAATATTGTGAAAATGACTATACTACCCAAAGCAATCTACAGATTCAATGCAATCCCTATCAAATTACCAATGGCATTTTTTACAGAACTAGAACAAAAAATCTTAAAATTTGTATGGAGACACAAAAGACCTGGAAAAGCCAAAGCAATCTTGAGGGAAAAAAGTGGAACTGGAGGGATCAGAGTCCCTGACTTCAGACTATACCACAAAGCTATAGTAATCAAGACAATATGGTACTGACACAAAAGCAGAAATATAGATCAATGGAACAGGATAGAAAGCCCAGAGATTAACCCATGCACCTATGGTCAACTAATCTATGACAAAGGAGGCAAGGATATACAATGGAGAAAAGACAACCTCTTCAATAAGTGGTGCTGGGGAAACTGGACAGGTACATGTAAAAAAATGAAATTAGAACACTCCCTAACACCATACACAAAAATAAACTCAAAATCGATTAAAGACCTAAATGTAAGACTGAACACTATAAAACTCTTAAAGGAAAACAGAGGAAGAACACTCTTTGACATAAATCACAGCAAGATCTTTTTTGACCCATCTCTAGAGTAATGGAAATAAAAACAAAAATAAACAATGGGACCTAATGAAACTTAAAATCTTTTGCAAAGCAAAGGAAACTATAAACAACACGAAAAGACAACCCTCAGCATGGGAGAAAATATTTATAAACAAGCAACAGACAAAGGATTAATCTCCAAAATAAACAAACAGCTCATGCAGCTCAATATGAAAGAAACAAACAACCCAATCACAAAATGGGCAGAAGACCTAAATAGACATTTCTCCAAAGAAGACATACAGACGGCCATGAAGCACATGAAAAGCTGCTCAACATCACTAATTATTAGAGAAATGCAAATCAAAACTACAATGAGGCATCACCTCACACCAGTTAGAAAGGGCATAATCAGAAAATCTACAAACAACAAATGCTGGAGAGGGTGTTGAGAAAAGGGAACCCTCCTGCACTGTTGGTGGGAATGTAAATTGATACAGCCACTATGGAGATTCCTTAAAAACTAAAAATAGAATTACCGTATGACCCAGCAATCCCACTACTGGGCATATACCCAGAAAAAACCATAATTCAAAAAGACATATGCACCCCAATGTTCATTGCAGCACTATTTACAATAGCCAGGACATGGAAGCACCCTAAATGCCCATCGACAGACGAATGGATAAAGAAGATGTGGTACATATATACAATGGAATATTACTCAGCCATAAAAAGGAACGAAATTGGGTCATTTGTAGAGACGTGGATGGATCTAGAGACTGTCACACAGAGTGAAGTCAGAAAGAGAAAAACAAATATCATATATTAAGGCATATATGTGGAACCTAGAAAAATGGTACAGATGAACCAGTTTGCAGGGCAGAAATAGAGACGAAGAAGTAGAGAATAAACATATGGACACCTAGGGGGAAAGCGGCAGGGGGTGGGGGTGTTGGTGTGATGAATTGGGAGGTTGGGATTGACATATATACACTAATATGTATAAAATGGATAACTAATAAGAACCCGCTATATAAAAAAATAAATAAAATAAAATTCAAAAATTCAAAAAAACAAAGAACGAACGTATGGACACCAAGGGGGGAAAGTGGAGGTAAGAGCTGGTGGTGGGATGAATTGGGAGAGCGGGATCGACATATATACACTAATATGTATAAAATAGATAACTAATAAGAACCTGTTATATAAAAAATTAAAATTAAATTAAATTTTTTAAAAAATAGAGAGAGAAGCACCATCCACTGTACTGATATCAGAAACACCTACCCTTCCCTCTGCAAAACTGGTCCCGTGCTCTAGGGAACTCATGCTTGGAATATTGTGATAGTCCCTTAGCAGCTCCTCCTCTGCTTTCTATTTCTAGCTTATGGTTGACTCAGGATGCAGCTGCAATGCTAATTCCTAGCCCATCTCCAGAGCTGCTCACATGACTTTCATTTTCTAATAAACATTATTCCCTTTTACTTGATGGAATGGGCTTCGGGTATTAATTTTTATATTCCAGGTCCTCCAATAATTGCCCTGAAAGTACTTAAATGGCTCTATACCCATTCTACTGGCAAGCCCAGAGCTGAAGTCCAGATGCGGCTCCTGTGACAGATACGCATCTGGGCTTAAGGCTACGTCCGTTTCTTCTACACCGGCTTTACCAAGTGGGATGCAACATCATCTAAAATTGGGTCAAGAGTATCTTGCTGCCTTCTCTAAATGTAACAATGCATAGTGAGGTCATTTCTATCCCACCCCATCCACCCCCTGCTGTTACTCTGTCCTAAACAAGACTGTAAAGTAGAAGATTCTAAGTAAACCAAGTAGGGAGTTGAAAGAATATGGACTTCAGAGGCAGAATGATCTGGCTTTAACCTGAGCTATTGGAATCACTCACTTCCTCATTAATACATTGATTCAGTAATTATTGGGCACCTACTATGTGCCAGGAAATCAACTGGGTGCTGAGGTTGCAATGGGGAGTAAGATCAACTCCTTCCCTGCCTTAGTGGAGCTCAGAACAAAGCAGGACAGATGATCATTTCAAAAGAGAATGGTGGGGGGCTTCCCTGGTGGTGCAGTGGTTGAGAATCTGCCTGCCAACGCCGGGGACACGGGTTCAGGCCCTAGTCTGGGAAGATCCCACACGCCGCGGAGCAACTAAGCCCGTGCGCCACAACTACTGAGCCTGCGCATCTGGAGCCTGTGCTCCGCAACAAGAGAGGCCACGATAGTGAGAGGCCCGCGCACCGTGATGAAGAGTGGCCCCCACTCGCAGCAAATGGAGAAAGCCCTCGCACAGAAACGAAGACCCAACACGGCCAAAAATAAATAAATAAATAAATTTTTAAAAAAAAAAAGAGCATGGTGGGTACTCTGACGATGGGAAGCAAATGGAGTTATGAGGGCACAGAGGGGGCAGCTCATGTAACCTAAAGAGGGGGGCTTCCAGCAGACATACCACCTGGGCTGAGCGCAAAAGGAGGAGTGGGAGCTAGGCAGCCATCAGGGACAGAAGAACGTTCCAGGCATGGAGGGCAGAATGTATGGAGGCTCCAAGAATGAGAGAGCACAGCAGGACGAGGAAATATAAGATGTCTGATGTGGTTGAAAAGTGGTAGGTAGGAAAGAGCCTGGCAGAAAATGAGGTATAAATAAGGACTGACTTGTTATCATAAGGTGTCTGGAGTGAACTGTGAGAATCATGGGTAACTACTGAGCAGAAGAGGAAGAGACAAAATCAGAGGTTTGTTTTTCGAAGGCTCGTCTCACAGATTTGTAGAGAAAGAATTGGAGGAGACAGGAGACTTAGAAAAAGAGGTCGGTGGGAGGCTGTTGCCATAATCGAGGGGATAAATATTAAGGAGCCAAACTAAGGCCCTGGCAGAGGAGTAATAGAGGAGTGGGGGTGTGTGAGTGAGGAACCAGAATCAACAAAACCTGAAGACAGGTTGATGTGAGGAGAAAGAAAAGGAGGGAAAAACAACTTCCAGATTTCTGGCACATGCAGCAATGTCATTCCTAAAAGAGGGACTTCTGGAGCCCATGCATATTTTAGAAAGACAATGACTTCCATTTTGGACGTGTTAAATATCAGGTGCCAATGGCATGGCCAACTGCAGGGGACCAACGAGCATTAGACTAACTTGTCTGGAGCTCAGAAGAGAGATCTGCACAGAACACAGTAAGGGATGTGCAGAGGAAGACCAGCCCACAAAAGATCTTGTGAAAGAGCTTCTAGAAAGGTATAACAGGAAAAATTTCCTCCCTAAAATGCAAGTAACAATATATACCCCACAGGGCTGTTGTGTGAATTAGGTAATGTATGTATGTAAATGAAACGTAATGTCCCTGATAGACCAGGTACATAATAGGTACACAACAAATGGTAAATTTCATCATCATTAATGTTACTATTTATAATAAAATTAATGCATGAGTTTTCCTTAGGTGTTTAGGTAGTTGTCTATTTTTTATAATACCTCTTAACAAAGTTAGATCAACTCTGAAAGTTTGGAGTATAGTTTACAGTAGTCTGGGATGAAAGCCTTTAAGTGAAAAATGCACATGTCTATTTTATTTATTTATTTATTTTAACATCTTTATTGGAGTATAATTGCTTTACAATGGTGTGTTAGTTTCTACTTTATAACAAAGTGAATCAGCTATACATATACATATATCCCCATATCTCCTCCCTCTTGCATCTCCCTCCCATCTTCCCTATCCCACCCCTCTAAGTGGTCACGAAGCACCAAGCTGATCTCCCTGTGCTATGCGGCTGCTTCCCACTAGCTGTCTACTTTACCACATATGTCTATTTTAGATGATATACCTGAAACAAACAAATGAAAAATTAAAATTCTGATGTAAAAAATATGTAACTTAGTAACTATGTTTACTCTTCTGTCTCTTCTGCAACTGTATGTGGTCAGTTCATGGAAACATCAAAGTGATCATACCAGGATGAGAATAAAATTTAGAAAAATGAAAAACATGAAGGGTATTAGCCACCTAAGGAATGGCTAGAAGTAGCAAAGGCATTGTCTATAAATAAATATGTGGCTGAGGAGTTTTGGAAGCACCTTCTTTCATCTAAGGTGCAAGGCACAGAGCACACACGTAATAAATATTCACCAAATGAATGAGTGAATGTTAGAGTCGGGCACACACAGCCTACTACTGGATCTCTTCACCTGGGCTTCCCACCAGCACCTCACATTCAATCTATAAAGTGGACCTTACTATCTTTTCCCCCAAATCTGCTCCCTTGGTCACTTCTCTAAGGAGGTTAACACTGTTATCACCCACCCAGACGAAGACTCTGGACTCTGCTCCCTCCCTCTCCCCCAAATCACCACATCCCATCCAGGTGGCATCCTGAGAGCACCCCATTCTCCAGCCAAAGTCAGAGCAGTCCCTCTAACACCCCAAAATCCCCCACACTGCTCCCCTGTTTCATGCCTCCAACGGCTTCGCACTGCTGCAGGAAAAATCGCAAACTCTTTGATGGCATAAAAAACCCAACCCCAGCTTGTCCCCAGTGAACCTACCCATTCCTCAGTCGTATTGAAGCTTCTGGGGCTCCCTAGAACCTCCGTGCCATTTCACACAGCCCTGCCTTTGTGAAGGGGTTTCCTTCCCACCTCATCTTCCAGGACGCCCCTTCGGACATACCTCTTCTCCAAAGCCTTCCTGATAACCACCCTTTCATACCACCATAGGTAGAAAGAACTCCTCCTTGTGCCGTACCCTCGCTCTGCCCTGCACATAACACCTACAGCATTTTATTGCAATTGCATGTATAACTTGTGTGTCTGCTCTTTTAGAGTATTAGCTCTTGGAAAACAGAGCCACTTCTTGGTCACCTTTGTATCTTCTGAATTTAGCACAGTGGCCTGGCATACAGTAGGTGCCCAATAAATGTTTGCTTGCATTTACCTCTTACTTATTATTTATGTACTAGCACTTGTTATTATAGTGGGGTTTTTTATTTAATGCTCTAGTTTATTCAATAGTCTTTTCTGAATGGGGTTTGAGTAAAGCAGTTCTGGGAACCTGACAGCTTTTTTGTACATTGATAAAATCATGATTCTGGACTTCAAAAAATGCAGAAATTCCTAGGTCCCTCTCTTGAAATATGATAACCACATCAAGATAAATTCATCCAGTGAGAACCATCTGGTCTCTATAGATGCCATCTCTAGGTCTGCCTGAATTACAATAATCTACCTTGTGTTTAGGGACAGGTAAAGGAGTTCTTTGGAACTAAGTATGAAAATATAATGGAGTTTTAAGAAGAAAACTATAAAACTCTACTGAGGGATATAAAAGAAAACTTGAACTACCTAAAAGCAAAATGGGCAAAGGATGTAAACTAGTAATTCACAAAAGAAATAGCACTGCTCACATAAGCACTTCGAGGGTTATAATCTGACAAAGATTAAAAAGACTGATCCTGTCTGGCTTTGGTTAAGTAGAGAAGCAGGCGCTGTCAGCAGGAATGTAAATTCATACAGCATCTTTGGAGGGAAATTGACAATACCCAAGAAAAAAAATTAAATGTTTATATCCTTTAACCTATCACATTTCTAGGGATTAATCCTGTAGATATACCTGTGTGAATGCAGAAAACACATGTACACAGCATATGTTCACAGCAGCACTAAGAGAGCAAAAATATTGGGAATAATCACATGACCATATGTTGCCAGTTAAGTGACTTTTGGTGCATCTAAGAACAGAATTCTAAACACCCACTAAAACAACCAACATGAAAATGTTCTGAGACAGAAACATGTCCAATATACTTATGTAAAAGAAAATTATAGAATATTATTAAATGATTATTAAAGAATAATATGATTAAAGGATTTCATTTAAAATGATAATTTTTGTAAAAATTTTTCAACTTCAGGGTAGTATTAGGGTACTACCTTCAAAATTGCTGCCATATTCTATACCACTCGTGCTATTATTTACTTGTTTGTTGAAAATCAACCAATTTTTTTATATAAATGAATGTATTGCAAGAGAAAAGTGATAACATCCATGAAATCTTGAGTTCAATATGTATGTTTTTCTGATATACCTGGAAAATAAAGGCAGAATATTAAAATAAAATATGTTCTTCCCTGCACCACCTGAGGTCATCTCTTGTGTGTCCCACTAGGGTGTCACATTCCTCACTTTGTGAGTCAGTGTGAGGACTGGCAGAGAAGACCAGCCAGATGTGGGGATTCCATCACCAAACTGCTAACAACTGGGATCTGTGGGGCTGGGGTGCGGAGGTGGTATTATGAAGAACTCTCATTTTCTCCATTACAGACGTCTGGGATATTGGGGGTATCCCCAGGATAATGAGCACACAGCACCTTTGCACTCAGAAATTAATAAATATTTATTTCAAGGTTTCTCTGTCTTGGATTATCTGTCAGAGAAACAAATATCACACTAACTAGACCTAAGATGACGTGAACGAACAGCAAATGAATCACCTTTTAAATGAGGCCAGCGCAGTGCTCTAGCTGCAAGGTGGTGGCCACAGTCTAAATGTCACAGGTAGGACTGATGTGTGACTGATGAAGTGACTGCCACGCCGCCGTCCACAGCACCAGCACCTCTTCCAGTCCCAGGCCCGGGAGTCACTGAGAAAATAAACTCCTGTCACGAATGGGGAAGATGCGCCGCCGAGCACCGGGCTGCTGTTTGTGGGGAATGAAGACATTTACTGCTGCCCTGGAAGATCATCATCTCCGGCGCTCAGGATGGGAAAATCAGCGTCTGTGACGGGGTAGAGACAGGAGAGAGGCTCAAAGGAGCAAGAGTGGCCTGCGGTTACACTGAGTCTGTGCAGCACCTTGCTCGCCCTTCACAGCGACCCCTGCGCAGAGGAATGAGAAGCATTCTCGACTAAAGCAAGCCCTCTCCCCTCTCCACACAGACGGCTCTGCTCCATTCTCTGCATCTCTAACCTGAAATACTGTGTTAAACAACAGGGATGATGGCGAGGAGGGGGAATGTGCCAGTTCCGCTTACACTACCTGCAGCCGTCTAAGACTCTTAGTCTATGGGTCACGTCCCAAACCATTGTTCTTATGTAAAGGCAAGCAACCTGATAAAATTGCACGCGAGTGCTGCTGAAAAACAAATAACATGAGTTTCTTCCCGCCTCGATTAAACTTTTCTTTATGTTATGCAGCTAGATACCCACAGGAGTTGATGTGTAAGATATTAGCAAGTGACCAAAGAGGAATGTATGATAACGCCAAACACCTAGAAAAGATTGACAATTCCATGGTCAAAACAGAGATGCTAATATAAATTTTAATAATTGTTAGCTAAATAACATACTGTGTAGCTATTCTATGAAACTACACCTGTGTAATAATTTTCAAGTACGTAAGTCTTGAAATATGTAATAAGGATCTGGTGGTTTAAGTACAATTTCCACGAAAATAAATAAATAAGAAAACAAAGAGTAGAATAAGAGAAAAAAAAGGTTTTTTAATATATATTATTGTCACCACATGAAATTACTATATTAACTCAATCAACCTGAAACTGTCATCCTTAAGAGCAGAGTCAAGACAAATCCAATTATTTCTCAAACATAAAATAAAATCTTAACCACTCTCATTTACTAGAGCACAAGAAGGCAGCCTCCAACTTCCAGCCCCCTCTGGTTCTCAGCTTAATTGCTCTGAACAGGAAGGCAAATCCTAAGAGGTGACCACATTTGTGCTCTGAGTTGCAAAAAATATTATCTGGCTTTAAAAATCTTTAAATGAGATTATCCACAAAAGACAAAAAAAAGAAGTGCTTTTATTCTCTGAAAATGTTCTCCTATCTATAGAAGATTAAATGAGACACTGCCATCTTATTAGGGAGGCAAACTATGGGGGTGGGAGGGGTTAGTGACCTTAAATAAAAGTTAAAACACTCTTTTAACAAAATATAACAATATATATGTAGTCAATTACCTTCAAATATTTTTGCTCTTGCTTTATTTTAAAAACCAGTTTTAGAAAATGAGCTAGATCTTGACCACCACTCATCTGTTCAAACATTTATGAAACACCCTACTATGTGTAGGGCTAAGAGTTGGGGATTCTGAACTGAATGATATCAAAATGTATTGAGTCTAATGTAGGAGACAGGTGAGCACATAATTATTATGCATCTAAATAAGTGACATAAAAATATATGTGGTGAATTTATAGTCATTGGGCACTTAGGATATACTAAGCACCATGCTGACATCTTTATTATATACATTGTCTTAATTCTCTCATTTCTTTTTGACTAAATGCCATTACTGAACCTATATTATAAGTGAGGTAACTGACGTAAATTGAGGTTAACATACTGGACCAGGATAACTCAGTTATCAACAGGCTGAGCCAGAACTGGATCTCAAGTGTCTTTGGTCCCAGTGCTGGAATCGCTGGCTGGACTGGGAGGAAATGGGATGGGGTCAGGTCAGGGAGGTCCTTGGATGCCATGTTTAGGATTCTCTTTATGCTTTAATCAGGTAGGAGCTACCAAAGAATCGTAATCATGGGAGGAAGACTTGTTTTTGAGAATATCTCTGCATAAATTTTAATAATTGTTAGCTAAATAGCATACTGTGTTGTTATTCTATGAAGTTACATCTGTGTAATAATTTTAAAGTATTTAAGTCTTGAAATATGTCATAAGGATAAAGTGTTTTTTTAAGTACATTTCCATGAAAATAAATAAATAAGGAAACAAGTCAGTATAGCTAATTGTAGAGAAAGAAATTTGGATACGGTTGACTTCTAGGCTATCACTATAAACTTAAGAAGGATTGGAAAACAGACTAAGCAGAATTTAGTGACTGGATGAGTGAAGTGATGTATAGTGACTCCAAATGTCATGACTTGAGTACCTGGATGGATCATAAGTAAGCAATTCATACAGGGGAACATCAGGAAGAGCTTTGGAGCCAGGAGCAGGGGTGCAGTGGAAAAGAATTAGTTCATTTGGGGGCATGTTGAATTCAACCTATGTGGAATAGAGTAGACACATCCAGTGGGCAAATAGAAATATTACTCCAGAGCTCAGCAGTTAGACCTCTTTAAAGATGAGTTTAGAAATCATCAGCTGAAAGGGTGATTAACCCACAGAAAGACACAGAGGAGGTTTCTTTCAGTTCTCATCCCCTAACTTCCTTTCCCTCTAACTTTCCTCCCCTCCCTCTGTCTTTAACTGTTGTAACTTATCAAAGAAATACAGTAGGCCAAATAATGCCCCCCCTCAAAGATGCCCATATCCTAATCTCCAGAACCTATGAAAAGGTACCTTATATGACAAAAAGGAGTTTGCAGAAATGATTAAATTGAGGATCTTGAGCTGGAATATTATTCTAGATTATCTGGGTAAGCTCAATCTAACCACAAGGGTCCTTATAAGAAAGAGACAGGAGGATCAGAGTCAGAGAAAGAGAGATTGGAAGATGCTACACTGCCGATCTGGAAGATGAGGAAGAAACTGCAAGCCAAGGAATGCAAGTGGCCTCTGGAAGCTGGAAAAGGCAAAGAAACGGATTCTCCCATAAAGCCTCCGGAAGAAACACAGCACTGCTGATATACTGACTTTTACCCAGTGAGACTGATTTTGGACTTCTGACCACAAAAACTGTAAAATTTTAAAAATTGTGTTGTTTTAAGCCACTACATTTTTGGAAATTTATTATAAGAACTATATAAACTATATAATTAATACAAGTTTATATACAAACTATGTAAACTAATACAAGCACTAACCTATTTTTGTTTTATTCTTTAGAGAGCATTTTGCATGACCTGTCATTAATTTTTTTTTAATTCTATATTATTTATTTTTTTATACAGCAGGTCCTTATTGGTTATCCATTTTATACATGTTAGTGTATATATGTCACTCCCAATATCCCAATTCATCACACCACCACCCCCCATCCACCACTTTCCCCCTTGGTGTCCATACGTTTATTCTCTACTCCTGTGTCTCTATTCCTGCCCTGCAAACTGGTTCATCTGTACCATTTTTCTAGGTTCCACATATATGCATTAATATACGATATTTGTTTTTCCCTTTCTGACTTCACTCTGTATGACAGTCTCTAGATCCATCCACGTCTCTACAAATGACCCAATTTCGTTCCTCTTTATGGCTGAGTAATATTCCATTGTATATATGTACCACCTCTTCTTTATCCATTTGTCTGTTGATGGGCATTTAGGTTGCTTCCATGACCTGGCTATTGTAAATAGTGCTGCAATGAACATTGGGGTGCATGTGTCTTTTTGAATTATGGTTTCCTCTGGGTATATGCCCAGTAGTGGGATTGCTGGGTCATATGGTAATTCTATTCTTAGTTTTTTAAGGAACCTCCATACCGTTCTCCATAGTGGCTGTATCAATTTACATTCCTACCAACAGTGCAAGAGGGTTCCCTTTTCTCCACACCCTCTCCAGCATTTGTTGTTCGTAGATTTTCTGATGATGCCCATTCTAACTGGTGTGAGGTAATACCTCATTGTAGTTTTGATTTGCATTTCTCTAATAATTAGTGATGTTGAGCAGCGTTTCATGTGCTTCTTGGCCACCTGTATGTCTTCTTTAGAGAAATGTCTATTCAGATCTTCTGACCGTTTTTGGATTGGGTTGTTTGTTTTTTTAATATTGAGCTGCATGTGCTGTTTATATATTTTGGAGATTAATCCTTTGTCAGTTGATTCGTTTGCAAATATTTTCTCCCACTCTGAGGGCTGTCTTTTCGTCTTGTTTGTAGTTTCCTTTGCTGTGCAAAATCTTTTAAGTTTCAGTAGGTCCCATTTGTTTATTTTTGTTTTTATTTCCATTACTTTAGGGGGTGGATCAAAAAAGATCTTGCTGTGATTTATGTCAAAGAGTGTTCTTCCTATGTTTTCCTCTAAGAGTTTTACAGTGTCTGGTCTTACATTTAGGTCTTTAATCGATTTTGAGTTTATTTTTGTATATGGTGTTAGGGAGTGTTCTAATTTCATTCTTTTACATGTAGCTGTCCAGTTTTCCCAGCACCACTTACTGAAGAGACTGTCTTTTCTCCATTGTATATCCTTACCTCCTTTGTCATAGATTAGTTGACCATAGGTGTTTGGGTTTATCTCTGGGCTTTCTATCCTGTTCCATTGATCTATATTTCTCTTTTTGTGCCTGTACCATATTGTCTTGATTGCTGTAGCTTTGTAGTATAGACTGAAGTCAGGGAGTCTGATTCCTCCAGCTCTGTTATTTTCCCTCAAGACCGCTTTGGCTATTTGGGATCTTTTGTGTCTCCATACAAATTTTAACATTTTTTGTTCTAGTTCTGTAAAAAATGCCATTGGTAATTTGATAGGGATTGCCTTGAATCTGTAGATTGCTTTGGGTAGTATAGTCCTTTTCACAATATTGATTCTTCCAATCCAAGAACATGGTATATCTCTCCATCTGTTGGTATCATCTTTAATTTCTTTCATCAGTGTCTTATAGTTTTCTGCATACAGGTTTTTTGTCTCCCTAAGTAGGTTTACTCCTAGATATTTTATTCTTTTGGTTGCAGTGGTAGTTGGGAGTGTTTCCTTAATTTCTCTTTCAGATTTTTCATCATTAGTGTATAGGAATGCAAGAGATTTCTCTGAATTAATTTTGTATCCTGCAACTTTACCAAATTCATTGATTAGCTCTAGCAGTTTTCTGGTGGCATCTTTAGGATTATCTATGTATAGTGTCATGTCATCTGCAAACAGTGACAGTTTTACTTCTTCTTTTCCAATTTGGATTCCATCTATTTCTTTTTCTTCTCTGATTGTCATGGCTAGGACTTACAAAACTATGTTGAATAATAGTGGTGAGAGTGGACATCCTTATCTTGTTCCTGATCTTAGAGGAAATGCTTTCAGTTTTTCACCATTGAGAATGATGTTTGCTGTGGGTTTGTCATATATGCCCTTTATTAAGTTGAGGTAGGTTCCCTCTATGCCCATTTTCTGGAGAGTTTTTATAGTAAATGGGTGTTGAATTTTGTCAAAAGCTTTTTCTGCATCTATTGAGATGATCATACGGTTTTTATTCTTCAATTTGTTAATATGGTGTATCACATTGATTGATTTGCGTATATTGAAGAATCCTTGCATCCCTGGGATAAATCCCACTGGATCATGGTGTATGATCCTTTTAATGTGTTGTTGGATTCTGTTTGTTAGTATTTTGTTGAGGATTTTTGCATCTATATTCATCAGTGATATTGGTCTGTAATTTTCTTTTTTTGTAGTATCTTTGTCTGGTTTTGGTGTCAGGGTGATGGTAGCCTCATAGAATGAGTTTGGGAGTGTTCCTTCCTCTGCAATGTTTTGGAAGAGTTTGAGAAGGATGGGTGTTAGCTCTTCTCTAAATGTTTGATAGAATTCACCTGTGAAGCCATCTGGTCCTGGGCTTTTGTTTGTTGGAAGATTTTTTTTTTCCTAAATTTATTTTATTTATTTTTAGCTGTGTTGGATCTTCGTTTCTGTGCAAGGGCTTTCTCTAGTTGCGGCGAGCGGGGGCCACTATTCATTGCGGTGCGCGGGCCTCTCACTATCGCGGCCTCTCTTGTTGCGGAGCACAGGCTCCAGACGCACAGGCTTAGTAGTTGTGGCTCATGGGCCCAGTTGCTCCGCGGCATGTGGGATCTTCCCAGACCAGGGCTCGAACCCGTGTTCCCTGCATTAGCAGGCAGATTCTCAACCCCTGCGCCACCAGGGAAGCTCTGTTGGAAGATTTTTAATCACAGTTTCAATTTCATTACTTGTGATTGGTCTGTTCATATTTTCTATTTCTTCCTGGTTCAGTCTTGGAAGGTTATACCTTTCTAAGAATTTGTCCATTTCTTCCAGGTTGTCCATGTTATTGGCATAGAGTTGCTTGTAGTAGTCTCTCAGGATGCTTTGTATTTCTGTGGTGTCCGTTGTAACTTCTCCTTTTTCATTTCTAATTTTATTGATTTGAGTCCTCTCCCTCTTTTTCTTGATGAGTCTGGCTAATGGTTTATCAATTTTGTTTATCTGCTCAAAGAACCAGCTTTTAGTTTTATTGATCTTTGCTATTGTTCCTTTTGTTTCTATTTCATTTATTTCTGCTCTAATCTTTATGATATCTTTCCTTCTGCTAACTTTGGGTTTTGTTTGTTCTTCTTTCTCTAGTTCCTTTAGGTGTAAGGTTAGATTGTTAATTTGAGATGTTTGTTGTTTCTTGAGGTAGGATTGTATTGCTATAAACTTCCCTCTTAGAACTGCTTTTGCTGCATCCCATAGGTTTTGGATCATTGTGTTTTCATTGTCATTTGTGTCTAAGTATTTTCTGATTTCCCCTTTGATTTCTTCAGTGATCTCTTGGTTATTTAGTAACATATCATTTAGCCTCCATGTGTTTGTGTTTTTTACGGTTTTTTTCCCTGTAATTGATTTCTAATCTCTTTAGCGTGTGTTCAGAAAAGATGCTTGATATGATTTCAATTTTCTTAAGTTTACTGAGGCTTGATTTGTGACCCAAGATGTGATCTATCCTGGAGAATGTTCCGACAAAGAAAGTGTAATCTGCTGTTTTTGGATGGAATGTCCTATAAATATTAAATCTATCTGGTCTTTTGTATCATTTAAAGCTTCTGTTTCCCTATTAATTTTCTGTTTGGATGATCTGTCCAGTGGTGTAAGTGAGGTGTTAAAGTTCCCCACTATTACTGTGTTACTGTCGATTTCCTCTTTTATAGCTAGCAGTTGCATTATGTATTGAGGTGCTCCTATGTTGGGTGCATATATAATTGTTATATCTTCTTCTTGGATTGATCCCTTGATCATTATGTAGTGTCTTTCCTTGTCTCTTGCAATATTCTTTATTTTAAAGTCTATTTTATCTGATATAAGTATTGCTACTCCAGCTTTCTTCTGATTTCCATTTGCATGGAATATCTTTTTCCATCCTCTCACCTTCAGTCTGTATGTGTTCCTAGGTCTGAAGTGGGTCTCTTGTAGACAGCATATATATGGGTCTTGTTTTTGTATCCACTCAGCGAGCCTGTGTCTTTTGCTTGGAGCATTTAATCCGTTCATGTTTAAGGTAATTATCAATATGTATGTTCCTATGACCATTTTCTTAATTGTTATGGGTTTGTTTTTGTAGGTCCCTTTCTTCTCTTGTGTTTCCCACTTAGAGAAGTTCCTTTAGCATTTGTTGTAGAGCTGGTTTGGTGGTGCTGAATTCTCTTAGCTTTTGCTTGCCTTTAAAGCTTTTGATTTCTCCATAGAATCTGAATGAGATCCCTGCCGGTAGAGTAATCTTCATTGTTGGTTCTTTTCTTTCATCACTTTAAATATGTCATGCCACTCCCTTCTGTCTTTTAGAGATTCTGCTGAGAAATCAGCTGTTAACCTTATGGGAGTTCCCTTGTATGTTATTTCTCATTTTTCCCTTGCTGCTTTCAATAATTTTTCTTTGTCTAATTTTTGCCAACTTGATTACTATGTGTCTCAGCATGTTTCTCCTTGGGTTTATCATGTATGGGACTCTCTGAGCTTCCTGGACTTAGGTGGCCATTTCCTTTCCCATGTTAGGGAAGTTTTTGACTATAATCTCTTCAAATATTTTCTCAGGTCCTTTCTCTCTCTCTTCTCCTTCTGGGACCCCTATAATGCAAATGTTGCTGTGTTTAATGTTGTCCCCGAGGTCTCTTATGCTGACTTCATTTCTTTTCATTCTTTTTTCTTTATTCTGTTCTGCAGCAGTGAATTCCACCATTCTGTCTTCCAGGTCACTTATCTGTTCTTCTGCCTCAATTATTCTGCTATTGATTCCTTCTAGTGTATTTTTTTTTAACTTACTTTTATTTCTTTATTTATTTATTTTTGGTTGTGTTGGGTCTTTGTTTCTGTGCGAGGGCTTTCTCTAGCTGCAGCAAGCGGGGGCCACTCTTCATCAGGGTGCACGGGCCTGTCACCATCGCGGCCTGTCTTGTTGCGAAGCACAGGCTCCAGACGCACAGGCTCAGTAGTTGTGGCTCACGGGCCTAGCTGCTCCGCGGCATGTGGGATCCTCCCAGACCAGGGCTCGAACCCGTGTCCCCTGCATTGGCAGGCAGATTCTCAACCGCTGTGCCACCAGGGAAGCCCCCTTCTAGTGTATTTTTCATTTCAGTTATTTTATTGTTCATCTCTGTTTGTTTGTTCTTTAATTCTTCTAGGTCTTTGTTAGATATTTCTTGCATCTTCTCGATCTTTGCCTCCATTCTTTGTCCAAGGTCCTAGATCATCTTCACTATCATTATTCTAAATTCTTTTTCTGGAAGGTTGCCTATGTCCACTTCATTTAGTTGTTTTTCTGGAGTTTTATCTTGTTCCTTCATCTGGTACATAGCCCTGTGCCTTTTCATCATGCCTATCTTTCTGTGAATGTGGTGTTTGTTCCACAGGCTGCAGGATTGTAGTTCTTGCTTCTGCTGTCTGCTCTCTGGTGGATGAGCCTATCTAAGGGGCTTGTGCAAGTTTGTCATTAATTTTTTAAGTACATGAATAGAACGTTCTAAAGACAGATAGACATACAGACACACAGATTTATGTATTTATGTTTCTTCCTCAATTTATTTTTCTTTTGATCAATGGCAGGATCATGGTAGGAAAAGTTTTGATCATGATAAAAAGATGGTTTCCACTCCTGTTGGATTTCCCTTAGCAAAGGTTTCCACTGGGCAGTGCTTCTCAATCTTAGCTGCACATTATAATCACCAGGAGAACTTTTTAACTCCCTGCCCCATCCCAACCCCAGTGGCCAGAATCTCTGGATACAAGTTTTCCAAGTGTGGTTCCTGGACCAGCAACATCAGCATCACACAGGAACAAGACAGAAATGCAAATTCTTAATCCCGAATCCAAATTTACTGAATCAGAATTTAGGGATGGGGCCTAGCAACCTGTGTTTTAGCAAGTTCTACAGATGATTCTGATACATACTAAAGGTTTGTTCTAGTGAAAGAAGTTCAAGGTTTACCTCTGTTCTCCCTTATAATTCCTCACCTGGACTCTCCACTTCCTGCAAGGAAGAGTTGGTAGGGATTAGTCAGACATGGAAACACTGGGTAGATCATGTTTGCTTGGGTGCAGTCACTTTGCACTAAAAGCTCAGCTCTTAGTCACGGCTCTCTCTCTTCTGTCTCTAACACCCATGGATCCAGAGCAACAAGTTCTCTTGACCAAGTAAGTCCTGCCATCACCACCCCCTTTCAGATGTTCTCACTTCTCTCTCCAGGAGAAAGAGAAGGTCTTGGCTGGACCAAGATCTCTGAAGGCCTAAGATTAAATATATTATAGTAATTCCCTCTGACAAAAGTAACGAAATAGGGGCTTCCCTAGTGGCGCAGTGGTTGAGAATCTGCCTGCCAATGCAGGGGACACAGGTTCGAGCCCTGGTCTGGGAGGATCCCACATGCCACGGAGCAACTAGGCCCGTGAGCCACAACTACTGAGCCTGCGCGTCTGGAGCCTGTGCTCCGCAACAAGAGAGGCCGCGATAGTGAGAGGCCCGCGCACCGTGATGAAGAGTGGCCCCCGCTTGCCGCAACTAGAGAAAGCCCTCGCACAACAACGAAGACCCAACACAGCCAAAAATAAATATAAAAATAAATAAATAGATAAAAGATTACTATAAAAAGAAAGTAACGAAATAAAATTTTTAAAGTTTCTTCAAAATGAAGCAAAAGCTATATGCTTATAACAGAAGTTTCTTTCCAGATTTTTCTAGGAATATTCAAAGCAGCTGACTTTTCTTTTCTTTGCCCCAGCTTTTCAGGTGTCCTAAGCACACACTTAAGCATATCTCAGCCTGGCCCTCCAGAAAAGAGCTGGGGTTATCGGGCAGCCTCCAATGATTCCACTCAATGCCAGATGGATGCCTCCAGCACAGGTAATGTGAGTGTTGGATGGTCCTCTCCTGGTGGCAAGATTGAAGATTTGGGTGTGAGCTTCAGGAGATAAAATAGAAAATGCTCACTAGCTTTGAAAAGATGAACTCCAGGTGGTCCTGCCCAGCTTCCCAGAAGTTGGGGCTTCGGTCCAAAGCTCTAGCAAACAATAAGGTAGTACTTTACCTCTGAGTTGTAGGTCATTGCCTCCTTGTATATTATATTCATCTTTCTCAAAAACTACATGAGGTGAAGCAATCGATTATGGACATTTTTGAATCCCATCGCATGGTTCCAATTCCTTCATCACTTCCAACAAGCAAGTAGTAAACTTGATGCTCCAAACATTTAGCAGGAATACAAAGTAATATGAGACATAATTCATGCAAAAGAACTTTGACTCTTTTGGAAGAAATCCATATACATAAACCCAAGGGATCCTTTTGATGACCTATACTGAAAATCACAGTTTTCACGATGTCAAATGTAGAGACCTGGTGACTTCTACATGTTCCACTCTTCACAATAAGAATAAGCAGAGATGCATTCTTCCTCCCTACAAAAGTGCTTTATCATTGTGTTATTTAGAATAGTTCCCAGAAGGACACATACTTCCCTGTGTTGCTTGGCTAAGTCAGAAGCAGTTGCAATGCTCACTGTGGACATAGTCAAAAACAGCTCTTGAAAGCCACTGAAAATGTTTATCTGTAGCTACTCCACTGAGTGGCTTCCTAAAAGAAGTCTCTCTGCTCTCCCAGCCAGTGCCATGTGCACAATGACGCCACACAAGGTCAAGCTGGCCATGGCAGTGTGGCCACCATGCCTGCAGGCACTTATCACATTCTGGGGCTTTTTTGTCTCACACAGAGGGGATACTGGCTCTGAAGCAGAAGTGGTGACTGTTAGGGTTTATAAGAATTGGCTGCCAGCCCAGGGGCTATTTGGGTTTCTCCACTGCTTTAGCTGAAGGATTCTGCAGGAAGATTCTTTCAGGGCACTCACTGCCATCTGAGGTTACATAATAGCAAGCATCTGAATAAGTGATTATTTGAAATTCCTGCAAAACCATCAAAGCCCAATTCCTAGTCTGAGAGAAGAGAGGGGATGGGAGGACTTGAAGTTTCTATCTTTGGAAGCTGACAGCTTATTATTAAGAAAGGCAAGGTGTCCGAGGCTTGACATTTTTTGTTACCCCTTTCATTGACTTCATACGCAAGCAAATGCACTTGGCAGCCTTTTAGCCAAGCACCGGGACACCAGATTGAGAGGAGAAACCAGTTCAGGAAATGGATTTATACTCCAAGCTCAGATGAACCTGAGCTCATTTCAGAGGGGACAGCAGCGGGTTGGCAAGGACATGCCTCTGAAATCAGCTCAGATTGACAGTGTTTACAAGCAAGAGGAAAACGCTCACATTCTAGTATGTTTGGGGATGTAAGCAGAGGTGGGCCCTGGCAAGGGCAGAATAGCTAGAATCTATCCAGGCTAGGTGTTGCATGGTTGTTTGGGATAGGGAGTGAGGTGAAGAGGAAGGGCTGCAGTTCTCTGACAAGTTCACAGTCGGCTAAATACAGAGCTGCTACATCCAGAGACATTTGAGGCAGCCACTGGGCCACGTCCTCAGATGCATATTCAGCTGGAGAAATTTCCATAAGTCACCAATGACCCCCATCTTCATTGGTGGACTTGCATGCAGAATGCCATACATTAGGCACTCTCACAGAAGATTTTCTTTTTTTTTTTTTTTTAATTAATTAATTTATTTGTTTTTATTTTTGGCTGTGTTGGGTCTTCGTTTCTGTGCGAGGGCTTTCTCCAGTTGCGGTGAGCGGGGGCCACTCTTCATCACGGTGCGCGGGCCTCTCACTATCGCGGCCTCTCTTGTTGCGGAGCACAGGCTCCAGACGTGCAGGCTCAGTAGTTGTGGCTCATGGGCTTAGTTGCTCCGTGGCATGTGGGATCTTCCCAGACCAGGGCTCGAACCCGTGTCCCCTGCATTGGCAGGCAGATTCTCAACCACTGCGCCACCAGGGAAGCCCAAGATTTTCTGATCAGTCAGAAAGTTGACCACTCCCAACCATTTCCCTGGTGTCACAACCTAAGGAAGAAAGGGTTTTCAGGAATCTTATTTACACATAAAATGGAATTCGTGGAGACAAAAAAACCTGAAGGTCTTAGTTGTCTACAAGATCAATGTGTGGTAAATGTGCATTGGAGTTAATCAATCAATCAATCAATCTTAGAGTGCATTCCCATTTCCACAAGTATAGCGGATGAAACCTCGGAGGTGGTGTCTCCATTGTTCTGGCACTGTGTTCTCTTCCCAGTGCCTTTTAAAAGAATCGCTGTATCAGTTAGGATGCCTTCAGTTGCTGGTAACTGAGAACTCCAACTGAAACTATCACAGATGACACTGAAATGAGTTAACTTTAAATAAAAGAAGTTCAGAAATCTGGTCAACCAATTCCTGTGATTCACTTGGCTTTGTTCTTCTCCATGTGTTAGCTTCACCCTCCAGATGGGTGGGAGAGTTCTAAGCTTCACATCAGACGCAATCAAGTCCACAGGCAGAATAATGTCACTTCTCCCACTGGCTTCCCTGGGGAAGGAGGAAACATCTCCAGAAACCCCTGTCCCCAGAGATCTCCCTTCACATGTCATTAACCAGACCTGGGTTACAACCCTTTCCCTAAAGCAGCACCACACAGAGAGACTAGGATTCCCAGTATTGTCAGGAACCAACTGGCATCCACCACCAGGGCTGGAATTGGAGACAGCTTTTCCTGAAGCCTATGGATGGATGTGTGAAAGAAGGATGGAGGCCTGAACAAATGCAGTCTCTGCTAGGAAAGAGAAAGGAGGGAACGGCTATCTGGTGGGCGACCAGTGGTGTCTGCTATAGGCATTCATCATCCGTCCCTTATGCAAGGGAAGGTGATAGAATCACGTTCTAAGTGATTAATCCCTTATTCAATTCAGAGTCCAGTTCCAAGGGAAGGTTTACAACGAAAGGTCTGTGGAAGTTAAGGGTTCCTTCTTCAGATAGTCCTGACCGGATTATCACAGAGCAGAGAGACCTTCAGCTCATGTCAAAGCATAAGCAGCCTCTGCCACCATGAGGATCTGCAGGGCCAGCAGGCAGTAAGCATGAGCTCCTGCAGATGGCTCCAGCAGCAGCCTGTGGAGGATCCTACAAAGTAACTCACACAAAAGCAACGGAGAAACAAGCGTTGTGAAGCACAAAGAAAGAAGATAAGGGAGCACAGCTGCTACCTTCTAGACTCTAAAATAGTAACTTTTCCTGTGTATTTCTAGACTCAAAAACTGGGTACTCTGAACAGAAGTTTCAGGAAAACAACTTTTAGCTCAATATAAAATTGAGGTTATCAACAACCAGAACTGCCCAAACAATAGCATGGGCTCCCATTAAAGGCTGAGAGGTCCTTTTCACTCAAGGAGTTCCAGTAAGGCTGGTGACAAGGAAATCTGCCCCAGGAGAAACACACTCAAGGCATTTTAATAACAGTACAACTCATTTTGACACGAAGCATCATGCTGGTAACTTATAAGGCTCAACGAGTGCTTGATCGTCATGTATAACATGCATTTATTTAAAGTTTCTTAAACCTGAAAAAGATTCCACACTAAAATGTACAACCAGGAAGTTCCTGTGCATTGATGAAGTTAGGACATGGGTTCATTTCCTCTGTGTGAGTGGGTAAGGTGCAAAAGAATGGCCAAAACCAAACTCATCTTCCCCAAAGTCAGCACTGACTCTTGACTTTCCTACCTCAGCGCCATTCTCCTTGTCACCCAGGAGTAAGTCCTTGGAGTCAGAGGTCCTTTCCTTTCCCTCCCAACCAGCCAGCAAGCCATTTGAATGTGGCCTCCAAAATGCTTCTCACATTTATCACTTCCTCCCTTTCTGACTGATCCTCTGGTTCCGAGAATAATTATCTACCCTTTGAATTTATGCAATAACTTCCTGACTTGTGTCTCTGACCCAAATGTACTTCCTAAAGTTCAGCTTCAATGACATTACTCGTCTGCTCAAAACTTTCCATCAAGTAAGGACAGCTAAGCCTCCAGAGACACACATTATCCAAGAATAGCCGGGTCTAATTAAGGTACAATCCACACCTCCAGAGTAAGAGGGTCTTCACAATGTCTGCCCAGTGGGATTTCAGCATGCTGTAAACCAGTGACTGCTGTAGGCCTGCCATTCTTCCCCCTTCCAAATGGGAGTTTAAAAATGGCTCCACAATTATACTTGAGGGGAGGGGGGAAAAAATCTTATCTCTTTAGTTTATAGGAGGAAGGAGGTGTCCATTGAACTAATAGAAACTGTTGTGAATCACCTGGAGATCCTGGACTCAGAGCTGGGTAGAGTGACTGGATTTGTGTTTGGATTGTTTCCCTTGGAGAGAAGGTGACTATAATCGATTGTAAAAAGCTCATTGACAAAGCAGACTGAGCAGAGACAATGCCAGCTTTTGACAAAATCCCATTTCGTATCCCTTTTCCCAAGCACACAGGAAGACCATGTTTCCCAGCCTCCCTTGTAGTTGGATGGGGCAATATGACTGGGTTCTAGCAAACAGGATGTTTACACAAGTCAAGCAGGACACTTCCAAGCCTGGCGCTTAAAAACTTCTTGCAGGACCCTCCTTTCCCCTCCGCTGTTTGCAGCAAACTAAGACTGTTCAAGTCAGTAAATTTCTGAGACAGTGGAGCCTCTATCAGCCTGAGTCTCAGAGTAACCACAAGGAACAGAGCCCCTCCCCCTATTTACTCTGGTTGGTTCCATTCTGTGCTTGAGAAATGTTCCTTCTGACGTTTGACATTTCAGGGTCAGTATAGCTGGTGCTGACTAGTCCATACACAATCCCCAACCAGATATTTCATAAACTATACTTTTCGTCAAAAAAGATCCAGAAGAAAGAGTGTGGTTAAAATTAACCAAATTCATCCAACCTTCAGAAAAATTCTCCCAGGGTGTCAGGGTCCTCTTACTATTAAAAGTTAGCACAGGTTCATCATCATCTGCATGTTTTACCTTAATCGCCAAAAATTGCCATTCTTGACCAAAAATTAATTTCACCAAACTTGAAGCTTTTCCTTACTTCATCAAAAAAAAAAAAAAAATGGGGAATGCCTTTTCCCTTGAATATCTCAGGAAATTTTTACTACAAAATTAAAGTTAAAAAGTAGCTCAAACTGTTGAAAACAATTTTTTTTAAGCAGCTCAACTGTAAAACTCACAAGCAGGAGTCCAAAAAGAGAAGACTAGTCCACATGTTAGGTTGTCTCTAATTTTTGGTTTAAAGTGATGTGGTTTTAACATTTATAAAATATCCAATCTTATTGTGGGAGGTAGGAAAACTTACTAACCTAAAAGATGAATACGACTTGAAAAAATAGCATTGATCTGTTCTCAAAGAGCAACGTTACGTATCTTTAAATATTAAAATCAAAGAAAAAGCTAGTTATTTAAAACACTGAGGTAGCAATTTTTAAGATTGCAGTGTCAGGCAACAGTTGTAATTTTCAACAGTATAGACTCCCCTCTGTGCTTGTATGTGGTCCTATGAGGTCTGTTTGGATTGCCCCTTGGAATCTCGACACCCATGTTACCAGAATATACTTTAACTCCAATAATCCATTACAAACTTTCAAGTAGACCAACTTCATCCACATAGACAAAGACTAACCAAAGCAAGCCAACACATGAAATGAAAAAAAAAAAGAAAAGAAAAGAGTTAAGCAGAGAGAAAACCACAAGAATAGAGAAAAAAGAATAAATTGGGGAAAAGAGTGAAGCAAGAGAAGGTGTGTAAACAGAGAAATGCATTATCAGCATCCCTCAAGTTACCAGGAAAGGAAACAGGAGGAAAGGATAAACAACTGAGAATGGCCACGTGGAATCAGCTGGGCAGAAGTGTTCCCTGAGTCTGATGTCCTATGAAAAATTACCATCTCAGGTTTTTGTTTCTGTCTTATACCTGGTAGGACCACAGAATTTGTGAGTAGGAAGGTCCCAAACACCATACCTACCCCTGTCTGACGCAGAAATCTTCTTAAATGTCCCTGAAATGTTTTCCACTGGAACTGGAGATTGGGTATCCCAGCATCACTAAACTGATGAAATTTCATAGGAGCCAGAGTAAGATTGAAAATGCCAGGCAAGTGTCTGCTTTTCTTTCTTTCTTTCCTCCTTTCTTTCCTTCCTTCCTTCCTCCCTCCCTCCCTCCCTCCCTTCCTTTTTTTTCTTTCTTTTTTCCTGACTCCCAAGATGTGGGAGTAGCATGTGATGCATTTCCTCTCCTCCAGGGAATGTCTCAGCAAAATTACAGACTTTCAAATTTGGAAGTAGACATTGAACATGGTCAAAGAAGGGAGGACAAACAGAGAAAGGAAAAGTTCAGCAACAATATTCACTGCAAAGTGAAAATACAAGATTGTTTTCCTGAGAAACTAGGTTTAGGGCAAGAGCTGGTCCCATCCTGGACAAAAGCCTTTAAAACTGTAGCTGATGTTAATGATCCCTCAGGGAACCTCTGAGATCCATCCTCAGCCACCCTCTCTTTTCACCCTACACACTCTCTGTTGACTCTTACCGCCCTACCCTCACTCCACTCAGAAGGCTTAACCTTTCTGAGTGGCAAAAAGAACAGGGTGATGACAATTGTCATTGACCCAAATCGATTCACAAAAGCTACCATGCCAGGAGAATGAATTCTACATCCTCCCAGTCTTGGGGTTTCATTCTAAGCAAAAATGATCACCAGGGAGAAAGAAATGGCAACACAGATACATGAAAATATTCATCTTATTTTCATGACACCAAGCCAGCAAGAGACGGGACAGGTTATAATGCAGAGGAAGTTCCAAGCATGAAAACTCAATTCTGTCCTTTGTTTACAACTCCAAGACTGCCACCCCTATGATCTCACCCTAATCACATCTCACGACCCTCGCAAATTCCTTTCCAGATCCTTCTCCAAGGTGGAGCCAGATTGACCAAATACTGTCCATGTATAATTATTGTTTGATTTATTTACATTTGACTTGTCTCATTATAATATCATTTTCAAGGAAGAGATCTCTCATCCCAATAACCAGCTACTCTCTATTAAGACCTCTGTCCTATCTGGCTGCACTTTGAGTGTGTTCCTTGTTTATGTCACCCTTAGAGTTACAAGAATTCAGATGCTATTCAGCCTCCTCTTCAATATCTTAGTGAACTGAGTATTTCAACTTTAACTTTAAAAACCCCAAGTACTAAGGTCTACAAGATTACCTCTTTACAAGGCCTTTTACCAAATGCCAAACAGTAACATGTATAGACCCACATACTACTATTGCTTCCACTCTCCTACAACAGACGTCCTCCTTCTCTTTGTCAGAATCTATCCCTCTCCCAGAGCAAACTCATCCAAGCATGGTTTCACTATTGTCCTTGGAGGGATGAGGTCCAAGTCTGTATCTGAAGCACAGACCTTTCTTCTAAATGCCAGCCTCTATTTTCAGCTATTTACCTGACATGTCCCTGAGCCATCTTGCTTAGCTCGGCTTCCCTGGAAAGCAGAATCTGAGATGGAGATTTCCACGTGGTGGTTTATTGGAGCTGCTCTTAGGAATACCACCTGTGAGGGAGCGCTGTCAGCAGGGAAGAGCAAGGAGAGGTTGAACGGTGATGCAGCCCCAACAAAGGCTCCCTCAATCCCACAGGAACCAGATGATCCTTCAAATCTATTCCAGACTGGGGCAAGGAGGCTCAGACTTCGTATCCCAAGATCTACCAGCCCTTGATTGTAGGCCGCCCCCAGAGAAGGGGGCATAATCTTCAGCGAAGCAGTGTCCTTCATGGCGATCTCCAGGGAGGAATTCAGCTATGAGCCATGGCAGACAACTTCCCAGACAGCTGGGGAAATGAATATCTAGCAGCTTTACCTCCTCCTGATGATCAGAAGCAGGTGCTCCTGCTAAGACCGTGACTTCTTCCCTTGCCTCATGCTATATTGGCACGAGGAGCCTGAAGTAACTAAGTGAAGTCATAGCTGGAAGTTTAATAGAGATTCTTCTTGTGTTTCCTGATGGAAACATGTCCTTCTGAGAACCAGGACTTCTAAACCCGTGAAGCCCAGGGTTGCAGGGACAAGAAACATGAATTCCCCAAGTGGGTAAATGAAGCAATGGCAAGAGGGGCCACCTTCTACCTCTACCCCCTTGGTTTCCAGACTCATGTATTCTACCTTCTTGGGACACAGCACCACATATTGGTTGCTGAATTAGAATGCATATTGCATCCCGGAGGATGACCCCATCCTGGCAAGGTATTATCTCAAAGTTGGTGCCACAGCTGTGCCTTTGAAAGGCCATTCTGTTGCTCTCTTTGGCTGCACCTTCTAGGTGGCATGGTATATTAGGGCTGGAGGTGCAGTATGTGGTGGACACAGTGGATCCCACGGTCAGGGATGCATTGCTTCACTTCCTTTGTAGTAAGTAGGTGCAGGTGGCACATCACAGTAACACATCCAAAATGAACTCATCATCATCTCTATCCTCACTCCCAATCCACTTCACATCCTACTTTTCCTATCTGTCACAAGCACACTGCCGTGCTGCTCAAATGCGATGTTCCCAGGCAAGCAGTGCCACAGCCTGTGTAGCCCTGGCACTGCATCTTCTCTGGCACATGATTCCACATCCCAGAATATATTCAAAGCAACCTCCTGGAGCAGAAGTTCCTCTCCAAGATAAGTAGCTTTTAATAGCATTACTATATAGAAATAACAAATATGTTATACAGTAGGACAAGAAATCAGATGAATTTTCAAAAAACAGACAACTTCAAATAAATGTGGTGTTTTAGCAGATTGATTTGGACTGGATGCCCAGAATGCCAGGGAAATGTATGCACTGTCCTTTATCCTTAGAAATGATTTAAGAGAAGGAAGCACTGCTTTGGGAATGAGCACTGGAGTAATAACTAAGAGATCTGAAATCTAGAATTGGATTTTCAATTGATAATGATGTAATTTAGTTAAGACATTGAGCAACTTAGTCGTCCATTTCCTCATCTATGACCCTACCTACAAATATCTATTCCATGTCTTCTCTTGGATGTCTCAAAGGTACCTCAAACTCAACATGTCCAAAACCTACATCATAATTTTTCCCCACAATCCAGTCCTTTTCTAATATTTCCAGTTCCTGCAAATGGTACCACCACCCATTCAATAGCTCAGGCCAAAAATCGAAGAATCCTCCTTGACACCTATTTCTTCTTCAATCGGTATATTAAATCTATAACCAAGCCCTGCTGATTTTACTTCCTGAAATCAGGATAGATGGCTCTAAAATTCATCCACTCCTGTCCATCTCCTCCACTACCATCAACACGCCCACACCTACTCTACTCTAGTCCCAGCCACTTCTCATCTGGACCGATGCAGGATCCTCCCAACTGTTCTACCTGCATTTACTCTGTCTCCTCCCCATTCTCTTGAGATTCTGGGCATTTAGTCTAAATGCCCCACAGATGCAGATACACACACATACACACACACACACGATCAATTGTCCTCAATACAACCAGAGTAACCTTTTTTTTTTTTTTTTTTTGGCTGTATTGGGTCTTCATTGTTGTGCTCTGGGTTTCTCTAGTTGCAGAGAGCAGGGGCTACTCTTTGTTGCAGTGGGTAGGCTTCTCATTGCGGTGGCTTCTCTTGTTGCGGAGCATGGGCTCTAGGTGCGCAGGCTTCAGTAGCTGTGGCACATGGGCTCTAGAGCACAGGCTCAGTAGTTGTGGCGCACGGGCTTAGTTGCTCCGTGGCACGTGGGCTCTTCCCAGACCAGGGCTCAAACCCATGTCCCCTGCATTGGCAGGCGGATTCTTAACCACTGCTCCACCAGGGAAGTCCCCAGAGTAACCTTTTGAAGAGCAAATCCCCTCCTGCCACCGTTGCCTGCTTGTTTAACAGGACCTAAGAGGCAGGACACGGCCAGGTCCCTGCCTCCCTCTCCAGCCTAGTCTGAAATCAAGCTCCCACTCACTCTGCCTCCTGGAAAGCCTCCTCTGTTATGGGCAGAATTGTGCTCCCCTCACCCCAACCTACAAAACATGCATGTGTTAAAGTCGTAACCCCCAGTACCTCAGAATGTTATTATATTTGGAGGTAGGGCTTTAAAGAAGTAATTAAGGTAAAGTGAAGGCATATGGGTGGGCCCTAATCCAACCTGACTGGTAAGTAAAATCAGTAAGAGGAGATTAGCACACAGTCACACACAGAAGAAAGACCATGTGAAGACACAGAGAGAGGATGGTCAAATACAAGCCAAGGAGAGAGCCTCAGAAGAAACCAGCCCTCCTGACACCCCAATCTCTGACTTCCTGCCTCCAGACCTGTGAGAAAATAAATTACTGTTGTTTAAGCCACCCAGTCTATGATAATTTATTACAGTGGCCCTGGCAAACATCCTCCCCAAACAAAATTCCTAAATCACATCCAAAAATAACAGCCATCAGTTTCTGAGCACATGCCTTGTGCCAGGGCCTGCCCTTGGCCCTTTGTTACATTATCTCCTTTAACTCTGACAAGAACCATTGTCCCTAATGAGAAGGAACCTGAGAAGCTCATGGATTTGCAAAGACCACCTGGCTCCAGAGCCTCTGCTCTTCCACGCACGCCATGGCTTCCTGAGGAAAACTTGTCTAATGTTTCTGGAATTCTTGGGGATAATCTGGATTATTGCTTAAAGCATGAGTGTTATAAAAAGCCAAGTCTCCTTTCCACTTGGAAGCTGAAGAGTGGCTCTCAGCCCAGCTGGTGGAACACCACAGGAATTCACTATGATGGCCATGGAAGGAGGAGGAAGGTAGTAGGGATGGGGGGTGGGGTCTTTCCTTGGGGGAGCTTTGTGATCTAGCTAAGGTTCCCCCCAGCCCTCCCTCCATCCTCCTCTTCCTGTTTAGCTGAAGGCAGGCCCTCAGTGACTGGACAGCAAGGTGGCCGTGTAAAGCCATCAGGGGAGTAAGATACTATTGGTGTATTAAAGCTGAGCCTCAGAAGGTACACTTACAACCATCCATGTCCCTCTGAATTTGCCTGGGAGAGTAAAGACTGCTTTAGGGTATTGCTTGAAAGCATGGAGTTTAGAGTCATGTCAGCCTAGGTCTGAATATCACTTCTATCTGTGAGAATTTGGGCAAGCCATTTAAATTCTTTAAAGTCACTTTCCTCATCCCTACAGTAAGAAGAGCAATTAAAATAACATTATTATAGGGATATCATAATAATCAAATGAGATAATAAGTGTAAAGCACTTAGACAATACCTAGCATACAGTAGGCTTAAATAAATAGTATCTGTTAGTAGAATTAATGAGAAAACATGCTTTCACATGGGGGTCTGTCTACAGTATTGTAGCATAATTTCTTACCTGTTTCGGACATTATCAGTGCTCCTCCCACATCCCCTCGGTCTCCTTTAACTTTCCTGACTGCCCCTCCCCTGGTCACTGTGTTCTCTGGCCTCTGACAGTCTGCACCTGGGCCTCTCTTGGGTGACACCTCAGGCTACTGGAATGTGAAGAATGACAGGCACAGAAGTATGAAAGCCCAGCTCTCTTGCTTTGTACGAGGACAAACTCTGAGTTCCCTGATGGGATCAAGTTGAGGATGAATCTTTGTCTGAAATGTCATCCTTGCTTGACTCTTTCCCCCTCCCCATCCTGCCTCTACCACCCCCCCTCACCAGTTTCTCCTGGGATCATTTCCTCAATAAATCTCCTGCACATGGACCCCTGTCTCAGGGTCCATAATTCTGGGGAGTGCAGCCCAGGAAAGATCCCATCCTCCTGGTACTACAAAGAAGACTGACAACCTTTTCAAAGGACCAGCTCTAAACCCTGCAGAAGAGGCATGATGCAGGGCTTGAGGAGACGGGGTCCAGGCATTTAGCCCCTCTAGGTTCAGGATGTCGGTCCTTCACCAACACAGCTAGTGAGTAAAAAGGACATGGGTTAAAATACTCTCTTTTGAAATCATCACGTTTGAAGTTGAAAATTTGAGAAATGGATGTTCTTACCCTTTTGACTGCTTTTTCTGAGCCTTAGCGTCTCCATCTATGAAATTTTATACTAACAAGTTTCACAGGGAGTTTATGGGGATGCCTGTACTTGTATCTTAACAAAATATTTTTAAGTTACTGTATTTTCTTTCTACAACATCACCTTCTCGCATTTAGCCCACTGTCATAAAAGATGCTGCAACAAACCCCAGCCAGCACATGGTTACCTAGAGCACGGAGGAGGGAGTCATGCCATGGAAAGCACAGAGAGTCTCTACATACAGGGTCTCTACCATCACAGGGACCGAGACCACCAAGGTCTACACCATCACAGACACTGTGACTACCAAGGGGACCATTCTTTCTTCCCATTGGTCTGTGCAAATTCAACAAATCCTTACTGAACACTCTCTGTGCACCAAGCACTCTGCTACCTGCGGTGGTCACTGAAATTGTCAGTTTTTGCCATTGTGGAATTAAAGACAAAAATTAATAATGAAGCAAAAAACACATAATTGCTAACTACTCTAAATGCAAAAAAGGAAAAAGCCCAGGGTGCTGGGAGGGCTTATTATTAGGGATATGACCTATGGGAGTGGAGTGAAGGAAGGCATCCCTGAGGAAGCTAAGAGGGAGGGGAGGAAAGGAGGTAAACAAGCACTGAAGGAAGCATGTGCAAAGATCCTGAGGCAGCAAGAGGATTGCACATTAGAGGAAGTAAAAGAAAGCCAAAGGGGCTGGAGCACACAGTCAAATGAACATGGTGGGAAACAGCTCTGGAGAGGTGATGTGAAGCCCGGTGGCACAGGACAAAAGACCACCAAGCACCTTCCCTGCCAATGCCCCCTGCCTAACTGGACCGCCCCACCTCTGGGATGCATGACCCAGGACCTCCCTAGCAGGTCTGCCTGGTCTCTGAAATCTAGTGCTTTCCACCTGGGTCCTTCCTGGTTTCATCCACATCCAATTTCTAACGTTACCTAAGACTGTATTTTATTGTGAATTGATACAAAGAGTGTGGTGCTCTGATGACAGAGGTGAGCTCATAACAGGGAGGGCAGAGGCTTTCAGCACAACAATTAGTAGCCAAACCATCAACAAGTGTTTTCCAGTGATAGCGATTAGGGGTCCATGTTGAGGAGCTGTGAATTGTGCCCCCTCCTTTCCTAGAGTACATAAATGCTCCTGCAAGACTCTTCTTCTGGTTTGCTGGTAAACAAGATCAGAACACCACTTAGCAAGAGAACTCCAAACACCGGATTTTGTTTTTTAATGCCATGCGTGGCATTCGGCATTAATGCTAAAAAAAAAAATGCAACTTTGCCAACAATAACCCACATAAATGTGAAGGACTCTTTACAGTGAATAACATCTGTGATGATGAAGAAAGTTCAAGGGAAAAAAGCCTCAGCTGCAGTCCCGCAGAGATGAAAGCGAATCCAGGAGAGGAGCAGACCTTGAGATTCAGCGCTCTTGAAAGGCAGCATTATCTTTCGCTCAGTCAGTTTAAAATCCTCACGCTATGTTTCAGGGACAGGGACACTAATGAATCCAGTGAAGCAAGTCACAAAAACCCCAGATGGAACCGAGGCAGCCCTTTGTCCAGGTCCCATTTTCACCCTATCCCCAGCTAGGACCTCATCCAGCTGACCTCGGGCATCCTTCTGCTTGGACCCCCCCAGCACACCCAGCTGGACCCAGACCACCGGAGAGGAAGGTCAAGATTACTGAAGACTTCTATTTTACAAGTAACTGTGCTGCTCAAGAGACAGAGGAAAAGTAGACTACACGAAAACTGTATGAAGATACCACTTTGTCAAATTCATTAGAAGTTAAAAAAATAATAAGACAAAAGAAGGGCAGAGGCTTTTTCAATCCCTAAAGAAAAGCAGTAGAGATTCACCTGAGGCTCGTAGTACTTAACTATGAGTTTATTTTGAACCAAAGTTGATCCTTTTTTACTATCAGTTTAAAAAGTAGCTCATAAAGAAAGATAAGCTTCAAACGTTCCTAATTCAGAGCGTGTTTCATGGGGCTTGCCCACGATGAGATACACATACTGCAGCTCACCCTCTGTCTTCAATGAAGGGATTATCCAGCTGGGGGCGGTGGTTTCCAGGCCCCTCGGCAGCCCTGCGCTCAGCCATTTAGCTGAGCCCTTTCTTACCCTCCATAGCAATGGCCTACCAAGCGCGGGCAGAGTTAGTTCAGGAGACCCGCCCAGCTCCATTCCGGAGGGCTCTGCTGGGAAAGCTAGTACACTCGTCCACACTGATGCTTTCCCTCCCACTCATCCAACAATCCAGAATCATGAGATGGTGGGATTCAGAGGGGGCAACGTCCAAGTAAACATGGTACTGTCTGTCAGGGCTTTAAGACAAATCCAGCAGAGGGTCCAAAAAAAATGTGTGTGCTTCCCCACGCTTTCTGAGCTTGACTGGGGCTCTATGTTCCCAGAGGCAATAAATTCAGGAGCAATCGTATGCTTTCTTGACCTGACAACGGGGAAACTAAGAGAAGAAAACGACAAACAGAGGTAAGAAAGCAGCAGCTGCCGAAGGATGTCAGTGCAAACTGTGGGCGGGGTCGTTGGTTTAAAATAAAACTTAAAAAAAAAGGAAAAGTAGCCAGCTTAGCCTGAGCAAGGCTCTGAGTGCCAACTTGATCTTCTGAGTTCACACAGGGTCATCGAGGGTCAGCCTCTAGAGCACCATATTGATACTATCATCCCCATTTATTGAGCACCACTGGTATGCCAAGCAGTGTTTAAAATGCTTTATCTGCATGCTGTCATTTATTTCTCACTATAACCCCACAAGGTTGGTACTTTCACTACACCCATATCACAACTGAGGAGAACGAGGCTCAGAAAGGTCAAATCAATTGCTCCAGGTCACACAGCTAGAAAACACAGATCTTCAGACCCGGGACTGCCCACCCCCAACAAGGCAGCATCTTGTTCATCTCTGCAGCATGGCCACCACAGCAGGATGTCAGCAAACCACATGGAGCCGAAATAACACGACCCCAGCTGCTTCCAGCTCACATCACAAGAGCCCCAGGTGAGTTTACAACACCTACCTGCTGGTCGGGACAGTAAGTGGGGGGGGGGGGGCGGGGAGTAACACAAGGCCCCCTCTGTTCCAAGAGTGAGGAGACCTAGGCCAAGTGGCTACCAGACCCTTCGGTGGGCCAGAAGGACAGACCCCCAGGGTGGAGCCAGCTTCCAGCTGTCACATCCACAGACACATGTCACATCCTGCTCCTGAAGGCCAGGGCAGAAGTTGTGACACTGTGAAGGGAGAAATGAGAATCCCTCTACGAGGAGTCTTACCCTCCATTGCAGGGTGGGTGTTAAGGAAGCACATAAAGCCAGCTGAGCTGACAAGTGACAGGCCACAGGAGGCCACAACTCCAGCTGCACCTCTCACTGCCAGAGCTCTGGGGAGATGCAGCCTTGGGGAGCACAGAAGGGGGCCTGAAAGGCCAAGGAGATGCAGTACTGGCAGCAGAGGCCCTGGCCAAGACACGCTCCACAGATGCCCGATGAAGAAATGAACAAGGTAAGGAATTCAGAGGTGCAAACGACTATGTGTAAAATAAATAAGCTACAAGGATACATTGTGCAGCACAGGAAATACAGCCAATATTTTTCAATAACTATAAATGGAATATAAGCTTTAAAAATTGTGAATCACTATGTCATACACCTGAAACATATAATATTGTATATCAATTATACCTCAATTTTTAAAAATCAGTTCTGTAACAAAAAAAATTGAACAAGTTACAAACAAGACCTTGGACCTGGATGTGTTGCCTCGAAACCCCACATGAGATGGATTGCTGGAATTCTTCTGGCCTAAAGCAGGAATTTGGGACCAGGGTTCTAGATGGGGATGGGGTGTGGAAAATGGCAGCATTTTTAGATAATTGAGAGATTAAAAAACAGAGATGCCTCACCCGAGCTCACACAGGTCAGTGAGGGAAACAAGGTAAGAAGCCCAACCTCCAGGTGCCCCCTCCATAGTCTCCCCTCCCCACAGGGTTTCCACACTTGCCTAAGCATAGGGTCACCTGGGGCACTTGTTTTAAAAATATGAATTCCTGGGCCTGACTCGACATTTACTGAATCTGAGTCCCCAGGGGCCGGGGCATGTGTCTTTTTCATAAGGACTGCAGGTCCTCGTAAGAGCAGACATGTCTGGGAAACACAGCAATACTCCAGGACCTTCTTGCAATGGCCTTTCTGACATGAGAGCCTCACCAGTGTAAAAATTTTGAAAGCTATTTCCTAGCTCAAATGAATGTTTAGTGGTTTCAGGTTTAAAAAAATTAAAATACAATACAATGAGAAAGTCATTTTTGAGAGAAGAGTAAGAATTAAATGAAAATGGACCACTTAGCAATTATTTTCAAAAGTCAGATGATTTTGAAGAAAACCGCCAGCACAGCAGAAGCTGAAGGTATCCATTGTGCTAATAAATATACAAATAAAGAAGATTTATTTGGAATTCAAATAAAAGTCAAAGAATAATCTCACTTGAGACCTGCCTGTATTTTTAGAGACTGTGCTTTCTTAGGAACTTTAGACCCGAAATTAGGAAAAGTCAGTGAATCCTCTAAGTAACTGAAAAAGGTCTTGATCCCAGCCTACCTCACAGAAGGCCCCATCATCTAGGCCCTACTAGATGGTAGATTTGGAACTCTCCTCTTTCCGTCTACTGGCTGGCCTGCGGGAGGCTGGGTGAGGGAATCCCTGAGGAAACAGGCAGACCTGGAGGGTTTCAAGTCCTGTCTCCATAACTATGCGTCCTTGGGCAAGTAATTTAAACTCTCTGGGTCTTGACTTCATCACCTATAAATTAGGGTAATAATGAAAGCTCATTCTCAGGGTCATTAGAAGTATGAAATGAAGGAAGTTAACACAGAATCTGCACTTAGTCAAAGCTCCGTAAGTATTAACCAGTTTCATTACTATTTTTATTGTGAAGTCTCAGTGTTACTCAGCTTTTTAATTAACACTGGCCTCGTGTGGTCACCCACTGCTAAAATATTTTCTATTCCTGGCTTCCAAATTTGCTTGTATACCCGACATCTGAATTTTTACCCAGTACTAGTAACACCATCCACATCAGCATCACAGCTTTTTAAAATCTCTCTCTCCAGGCGATAGGTTGCTCTGAGTTGCCCCATGATAAAAAAGTACTCCTAAAGGGGACTGGACTGAATTTTCCCATATTTAACTATGCTGAAGAGTCAGATCTTATAAGTACATTTCCTGTGATGGGATTCCCTCATTCACCATTCAGCCAAGTCTTACTTTTCCCTTAAAACCTCCTGTGTGAGGTCTTTCTTCCCAATGAACCTAACCTGTGATGGGGTCGCACTTCACTGATGACCTACATTCAGCATTCATTCATTCATTCATTCCTCAACAAAGATTTACCAAACACCTACTAACTGCAACATTGCTTTTGTCTGTATCTTTCATCTGGCACTCTCTTGTGATTAATAATAATTATTATTATTATATTATTCCCTCTCCACACTAAATTGTAACTCCCTCACCATCAGAGACCATGCTGAATTCCTCCCTAAATCCCTAGTGCCCAGCAAGTGCTTTCCATACAGCAGACTTCCAGGAAAAGCTTTCTCATTAACCATGATCCAGATCCTTATCCATGTGGGGCAGTTTCCCTCATGGTAGAGAAGATAGGCTGCTCAACCAGCTTGCTTGGCCTTACTAGCAAGGTATATGACCTTAAGGTAAGTCACCATGTCTCTGAGATCCCCTCAAGCCTTAAGACTTGATGCAACTTAGATCCTTGTACTTCTAAAGCTTAGTTACTTCATCCTCGGCCTCAGAATTTCCACTAAAAATGCTTCTCTCTGGGCATCCCAACATAGAGGAAAGCCAAGGGACAAAGAGACCTGTACATCCTCAGAGAATGGTTTCTGCATTTTCCCAGTGAAGTCACATATTCTGTTTCATTTTATTAAAAAACTCAAAAACATTCTGCTGCTAATCTTATCCACTTCCCATCTCATCCTTTATCCTCTCCTTCCCCCCAGGAAAAGACAAATAAAAACATATTAAGACCAAGTTGACTCCAATCAGCACCACTTTCAGCATTCCCTGAAGAACAGTGAACTCAGTAGTTGGTCAGTGACCAAAGATAAGAAAATTACAAAAGTAAAAAGACCAATATCTGTCCTGAAGTAGACTGAAAATTCCCTGCCCGTCTGATTTGTTGCACTTTTCATCCAGATGATTTGGCATCATGGAGACACAGGTTTTTACTCTGTTTATATTTCATGCCTTCAAAGGCAATTCATAAAAAGTAAAATAAAAATTTTTAAAGCATAAGTCTTGGGTGATAGGAGTTTCATTAAGCCATATTTGTTACTTAGATTTGGCATCATAAATTGTATTTGAGTCTGATATTTGACTTCTTTCATCAACTTTCCTAGACCTCTAAAATGTAGAAGTTCATATTTTCTTCTTCACTCACAGATATCTTCCAGTGACATTCTAAGTTGGTGAATAAATTATTATAGAAGTTGTCTGAATTGCACAGCCTCATTGGAGACCAAGGTGAGTCTCTCTGGAGCCACTGGTCTTCACGCTGCACTCTGAGAGCACACCGTACCCATTGCCCTGCTCACAGCCCTGTCCTTGGGAACTGCTGGTCCTGAGGCAGAGAGAACAGGGTGTGGGTGAATTTCAACAAAGTCATCACCACGGCTAGAGAAGCAAAGTACAGGTTGTGCTCATGGTGGGTGAAAGGCATCTTTGGACTCCGAGTACCGCACACTTCACTTTCATAAAATATTACTGGGATGTTCTCAGACAACAAGTGATGCATTTGATTCCCACCCTAAGCTGCCCCAAAAGGCAATGATGAGAAAGTCTGGTCATAAGCTTGGGTACAGCAAATGCAAGAAAAATCACAGGAAGTTTATATTTCCTCAACTTGCTGGCTATTTCATGCTCAAGGAACATGAGATTACATTTCTCTTTCTCTTCAAACAAATTAAGCTACAGACTCCAGTTCCTGCAGCTGGAGCCATCTTATTGCTTCCATAGCCTCTTTTTGCTTCTCTTGGCTTAAAGTCTTGTCATGGGGGTGGATCGGACCAAAAGACCTACTACTCCTCTCATAGAAATAACCTTCGCAGGGCTTCCCTGGTGGCGCAGAGGTTGAGAATCTGCCTGCCAATGCAGGGGACACGGGTTCGAGCCCTGGTCTGGGAAGATCCCACATGCTGCAGAGCAACTAGGCCCGTGAGCCACAACTACTGAGCCTGCGCGTCTGGAGCCTGTGCTCCGCAACAAGAGAGGCCGCGATAGTGAGAGGCCCATGCACCGCGATGAGGAGTGGCCCCCACTTGCCACAACTGGAGAAAGCCCTCGCACAGAAACGAAGACCCAACACAGCCATAAAATAAAAAATAAATAAATAAATAGAAATTTTTAAAAAAAGAAAAAAGAACTAACCTTGCAGAAGATACAAAAAGAACTCTTGGTCATTTTTCTAAAACCTAAATGAGCACTTGATGCTGGGAATAGAAAAACTATTTTTTACTGTTCTATCCCAATTCATGTACTCTTGTCTTGCCTGGTAGTGAAATTTGTAATGTGATTATAAAGCCATGAACTTGATACAATGTCCCTAAATTTAATAACTGGGCTCTGCAAGCAAAAACAGTAGGGAAAAAAAATAATAATAAACAATTGCCCTACAGCTGGAGTCTGATCTTTTCACCCGTTCTCTCTAGTTGGGAACAATGCTGGGTAGACTGGCATTTTAGGTACCATTTGGCAAATTCATTCTAACAGAACCCACACAGCCCCCAGACCAAAAATTAGTTCATTCATTTGGTAAAAGGAAGCACGCAGCTCTCAAAAGGTCAAAGTCATGTGAAATTCTTTCATTCCCCATTTAAATAATAAGCCCAGTTGGCTTAGGGAGTGAAGACAATGCTAGGTTACAAGAAACAATATTCATTTCCCTACTGCTCTTCAGTAACATCCTCTTCTCTCCCTTCTTTTTTCCTCCCATAATTTCCTCCCTGAAACTTCAGTTTGCCATTGTCATGAATGGACCCAGAGTCCCTCAGAACAGAGTGAATGTTCCTGAAGAAAGAGGAGTGAATGGGGCCACGTGAACGTAGACAGCCACAGCTCAATTCTTCAGGCAGTTCCTTACCTAACTTCATTCCTTACCTTACAAACCTAGATGGGTGGCACAAGAAGAACAAGGCTAAAAGTAAGAAGACATTTTAATCCAAATTAGAGAAATTCATGACTATTCAGAATCATCCGGGGTTCAGTATTGCTTTTCCACCCTTCTTTCTGAGTAGCAAATAAATTCTGTCAGAGGAAGTGAGATCTTATCAGTCCTCTCTGGGAGAAAACAGACAGTTATACTTTTCCAGTGAGGAAGTGCTAATGTTAAATATATCCATATAGATATAGATATATAAATATATAGATACAAAATATATTTCTATATAAATTTTTAATATTTATAAATATTTTATAAAATATAAATATATATTTATATGTAAATTATGTTTATATATAATATAAACAATATTTTTATATTATATATAAAGTATATGTTTTATATTATATATAAATATATAATATTTAAAATGTTTTCTAAATATATATTATATATAAATATATAGTTAGATACAAAAAATACAGATAGGTAGATATGGATAGATAGATCTAGATAGAGCTAGATATAGGCAGGTTGATGATTGATTGATTGATAGGTAAATACATAGATAGGGAGATCAATTGATCATCATTCCTAGGACATCAGTACAGAATTGAAAAACAGTACTGCAGGCTTGTACACAAATGCAGGAACATATGACGCCAAACCTAAAGAACACTAAGCTGCTTCCTAGAGGTTTTCAGGGGGAAATATTTTTCTTCTCAAATATCATCAGGTAGAGAACACTTGAAGCCAAACCAAATAACACTGAGCTACTTCCCAGAGGTTTTCATGGAACAATATTTTTCTTCTCAAAAACTATCAGATGGAAAACCCAATGACCACACAAGGAAGACCACGGTCGGTTACAACAAGCCACTTTACCATGAACAGGTTTTCCTGTCCTCACTGAACTGTTTTGGCAGATCATGCTGTAGCGTTTGAGGAGAAAGTAGATCCAAAACAAAGACCACCTAAATCACAATGGGTACTTTCCCTCCTTTGTCTCGCTAGAAAGAAAGGAGCTCAAAAGCAAACCGACTTCCATAGTCTGAGATAACTGTGTCCCACTTCTTCCTCTTCCTACTAGTAGGACTGAAGTCTCCGTTTCTCCGTTAGGCAAATTAAACTGTTATCTACTTCACTGTATTATTATAAAATGTAAGATTAATACATATAAAGGACCTAGCCCACAGTACACAGTAAATTCTCTATAATACTAGCAATAGTTATTATCTTTTGATTATAATACTTGTAGTTAAGATTCTGTAAATCTTGATATTGTCATGACAATCAAGAGGTTGGTTAAAAAGATTATGTATCTTGCACCCCTATATTCATAGCAGCACTATTTACAATAGCCAAGACATGGAAACAACCTAAATGTCCATCGACAGATGAACGGATAAAGAAGATGTGGTACATATATACAATGAAATGTTACTCAGCCATTAAAAACAATGAAATAATGCCATTTACAGCAACATGGATGGACCTAGAGATTATCGTACTAAGTGAAGTAAGTCAGAAACAGAAAGACAAATACCATATGATATCACTTATATGTGAAACCTAAAATATGACACAAATGAACATATCTATGAAACAGACTCACATAGACAACAGACTTGTGGTTGCCAAGGAGGATGTATTGGGAGTTTGGGATTAGCAGACGTAAACTAGCATATATAGGATGGATAAACAACAAGGTCCTACGTATAGAACAGGGAACTATATTCAATATCCTGTGATAAACCATAATGGAAAAGAACATGAAAAAGTATATATATGTATGTATGTATGTATTTATACATATATATAACTGAGTCTCTTTGCTGTACAGCAGAAATTAACACATTGTAAATCAACTATATTTCAATAAAATTAATTTTTTAAAAAGATCAGGTATCTCAGAATTTCCAGGACAACTTTAGTTTCAAATATCTTATCCTATGGTCATACATCCAAAGTATTGTCTTAGTAACTAGGGTACTCACTGATAGATATTGCAGGTTATTTGCAATGAAAGAAGGAAAGAAGAAAGGAGAAATTAAGAGAATACAGGATCTACTGAATATGGTAGTTTCCAAACTGGGGTTCCTGAACCCCTTAGAGATTAATGAGAGCAATCTTTTTGTGTTCCTAAAGTCATAATAGACATCTTACCAACTACACAGTCACAAAGATGCTAAAATATAACCAGCACATTAGACAAGTATACTGAATGCTTTAATGGAAAAGGAAATGAGAAATGCTTTCATAAATCCAGCTTGCCAAAAAAATAGTAATAAAAAGGGTGTTTAGTGATAGAAAACTTAGGAACGACCACTTCAGATGAAGTTCTTCCATGGCTCCAGGGAAATGGACGACAAAGCTAGGTAGGCAGTTACCTAGAAATACTTTAGTCTCTCAGTTACTTGCTGTTGAGTTTTTGATCCAAAGAACCAAAGAAATGCCGCAGTCATCAATCCTCCCCAAGCTCCTCTTAAAGTAGCAAATCAGCGATTGTCTTCTTTTTAAACCATAACTAGATGTGAAGTGATATTTTTGCAGAATTGGTTCAATAAAATCACCCTGTAACAGTGACTAGAAAATGTAAAACATGTATTTTAAGTGAGGGTGCTGGCCTCTGTTTTAATAGATAACACAACTTCTATGTCTTGAATGGGATGGTGGTTCTAACAGTTACTTTTCAGTGACGCCTGGGTTCTCCTCCCGGGCTTTTATCCTTATGCCTCCCTCAGACCACGTACCTTTGTTGTCTGGATTCAGGAAGATTCTGTGGCTGTGGAATAAGTTAACCTCTATGGGGCAGAACTGGCTAGCGATGGGGTGGAAGTCTCCATCTCCATCCCATTCGTGACCACCGGTTGTAACCAGCAGAGCCTCAGCACAGCACTTGGAAAAGAAGACAATGGGATCCCCCTAAATACATAAACTTATAGGTCAACCATCATTATCAGCTCTTAATTGCAGAGCACCAACAAGCTGGAGCACAATGAAATTAGAGGTGGGAGAGTTAAAAACCAGAATGTCTGTATCCCAAGTCAATAAGAGCTGGCTGTGACACTCAACACACCTGCACACAAAAGAAATTCCAGGGACTTCCCTGGTGGTCCAGTGGTTGAGAATCCACACTCCCAACACGGGAGGCAGGGGTTTGATCCCTGGTCAGGGAACTAGGATCCTGCATGCTGCCCAGTGCGGCCAAAAAAAAAAAGAAGAAGAAATTCCATCCCCTGAGATAGCCAAACCTCTCCACAGCCTAGGCTGGTTTGTGGGTCTGAGGGGTGTTGCTGTCTACCCCAGAAGTGAAGAATTGGGTGGGAAGCCAAGAAAGAGGAGAGGAGTAACGTCCCTCTGCTTTGTGTCTGCCCTCCTTTATGTGGCTTCCTTATTTTATTTAAAAGTATATCTTGGAATGCTCTGAACACACTTCTGTATTTTCTTCCTAAATGAAGCTAAATATGTCTGGACTAGAAAATATTGTATTGTTACTATCTAAATAAACAGACAGGAATTAGGAACATACCTCCTTACAAGCTCAACAGTGTTTTTTTCTGCCACCTTCAAGGTACACTGCTGCATCGTACTCAGAGTTTTCCCACCCGTCACAAAGAAAGATATACTGCTCTCTGGAGGAAGACGGGAAGAGGGGAAACACCCTTTCAGGGAAGGGCAGCTGCTTAGTGCTGTTTTCTCATATTTATTCCCCCTTGTGACCAAAGATTATGTTTATGAGATGCCTCTCTTTTTTACATTTCCCATTTCATTATGCTATAATCCATGAATAACCATACTAAAAGATACCATTTATAAAGCACCTATTCCATTCCAGGGTCAGTAATAAGCCCTTTCATTTAACTTTGACAATAACCCTTGAGCTAAGTATTATCACCACATCTGGATGATGAGAAGTCAAAGGTTCAGAGAGGGTGTGTAACATGCCACACTTCACAGTCCTAGGAGCCGCCAGAGCTGGAATTCAAACCCACATCTCTTTGTCTACAAAACCTAAGTTCTTACCACCTCACCAGATACACGTGCCAAGAGGCAGACTGGCAGACCCGGAGTTAACAGGATTACAGGGGCTGGTGCCAGGGACACCCCCAGACACGTCTTTCCTGGCCAGTCATGCCAGCTGGTGAGTCCACACAGCCGTATTGCCCTCTGTCTCCCCTTCCCCGAGTGGCTAGCCTGCCTTGACCCACCCAAGTCCTGACTTTGACTTGGTGAACGGACTCCAATCTCTTTGCTTCTGACATTAGTATCTAGTTTTGGGTCTTGTTTATTCCAAATCCTCACCTCTAATCTGAGCCTAATCAATCCTTCCCAACTAGTTTTTCCAGTTGGTCTAGAACCCCATCTCATGAACTGGATGCCAGAAACAATCAGCACATGTGAGCTAAGAAAGTCTTCCTATTAAAGACTTATGAGTGTGTGTGTGTATGTGTGTATCAGACATAGATACAACCACATTATTTATTTAAAAAAAAAAAAAACAGCTAATACTAAGATGACCCTCTAACTAGCCTGAGGATAGACCTCCCAGGAATCCTTTTGCTTCCTTCAGAGAATTCTTCACAGCCCCACATGTCTGGGGAAAAGTGCCCTGCAAGATCAAACCTCCTCCACACAATCCTCACGTTCTTGCTGTTTTTCCCAGGCCTAGCTTGCCATCTACTGGCAAGAAGCAGCAGCAAGAATCCAGGGGCAAGGACACAGGAAAAGAAAGACAGGAGCGGAACCTGACAGCTGTCCTCTACCAAATATTCATGTCCTTAGATCTTCCAAGGCCCAGATCTGCTGGACAACCATGGAAAGGCTGGGAGCATGGCAAGTTCTCACTCCCAAGCTGCTGGCAATATCTGTGTCTCCCTAAAGAAACACTATGAACAAGTGAGCGGTCCTTGTGTACTTCATTGGCAGAAAATTTTCTTCCATTTAAGAAAGTGCATTTAAGGGGCTTCCCTGGTGGCGCGGTGGTTGAGAATCTGCCTGCTAGTGCAGGGGACACGGGTTCGAGCCCTCGTCTGGGAAGTTCCCACATGCCGCGGAGCAGCTAGGCCCGTGAGCCACAACTACTGAGCCTGCGCGTCTGGAGCCTGTGCTCCGCAACAAGAGAGGCCGCGATAGTGAGAGGCCTGCGCACCGCGATGAAGAGTGGCCCCCGCTCACTGCAACTAGACAAAGCCCTCGCACAGAAACGAAGACTCAACACAGCCAAAAAAATTAATTAATTAATTAATTAATTAAAATGAATAATGCTTTAAAAAAAAAAAAAAGAAAGAAACTGCATTTAAGAAAACGTATCAGACAGAAGAGGCAAATATGAACATCCTAGATAAAGCTCCAGAAGACAGCCCAGGAGGACTTTGATGCTTCCCAGTGTGCTGGCAGATGGCATGGAGAACGCACAAGCCCACAGCGGGCCAGCGGACAAAGTGGCGAGAAAGCAGTTCATTGCTCTTCCCAGGAACTTGAACTTGTGAGCCCAAACTTGAAGGAATGCCAGTAACGTTCCAGAGCCCAAACTAAAGCCTAATGTTAACTCTTTTACTGACCTTCAATGGAAACATTCTCTGAAAAATAATAATATCCCTGCCAAGCTCATATAAAATTAGAAATTTCTGTATTAAACATATCAAAAACATATCGCGCAAATCTGATTTCAAGGCCCACACCCTTGCAACACCCTGAGCTTCTCAGTAACAGCGAGTCCTTCCAAAAATGACTTTCTTTTTCAAGCTTTGATTTAGTTCCCTAATCTTCTCCACATCCTGAGAAAAGATGAGAATAAGGAAGAAAGATTTGCCAGTCTACCTCATTGCCCTGTGCTCTCACTTGTCAGAAACTGGCCTAATGGGCTTTAAATAAATTTTAAGTGTTGGGGTCTTTTCTCTGTTTAAAGTGCATGTGAATTTCAGGTTAATTGTGACAAACTGATCACATGTATTCATTCCCTTTCCCTCCCAACACTTGACTAAAATGACAATGACAAAATTAAAAAGATATTACCCACAAGGGCAAAGACAATGAGAGAGGAGGCAACAGCCGACAAGGGATCCTGGCACACGTGTGGAACGCTGAGCACTGGTGGACGTTACAGAGCAGTGGTATTTCCACCTAAGTGCCCACAGGGAACAGTGCAGCAGAGAAGCACAGGAATTCAGTCTGCAGAATCACGGAGGAGAGCCGAGTGTCTGCAGGCACCTGCAATCCGAGGCAGGTAAAGGAAGAGGTACAGGAAAAGGACTTGGTTGAAAGTCTAGAGACAGAGCAGTTAGAAGCTGTTTCTCCCCAGACAACCCCATCCCCACAGAACAAGATGACTACCTTTCTCACCCACCACCGGGCTCCCTGCCCCACCCAAACTGGAGACTGAGGTTTATTCTCTGGAGAAATCAAGCCTAAGAGAGGCTCAAAATTTTGGGGTGCCAAGCAGAGCAAAAAATTCCGATAGGGCATCAGGCAAAAAAAAGACTTCAGAGTGAACTCAGCCCTGCACCCTGAATACCAGCAACCAGGTTTACATATCACTATGAATTCAAATGGTGTAAACACTAATTATTCAGTTCTTCAAAACTATGTCACAATCATGACTGATTTAACCAAAAATTGTGGAATAACTATAGGGAGGATTGAGGGAGGGAAGGTGGCAGAGAGAAGAGAAGACAGCAGAGGCCTAAACTCCTCTCACAGAAGTGTAGAGATAAAGTGAAATTGATATATTTGAAAATAGTGGTAAAAACTTAATGTTTGTAAATATGCAGGTAAACATCAGAAGAAACCATTAAAAGAGTAGAAAGTAATTGCCTCTCAGATGAGTCAAGGAGATAGAGAAAAGGGGGGCACTGATCTTCTCTGTAAGACTTGCTGTACTATATTATTTTTAAATTATGTGCATGTGTTACTTTGATAAAAATATTTTTAATGAAAACAGCTAAGGAGCTTCATTTTGCAGAGATAAAAAAATTCCAGAGATGAATGGTGGCGATGGTTGTACAACAATGGTAGTGTACTTAATGCCACTTAAAAATCATTTAAAAGGTAAATTTTATCTTATCTATTTTTACTACAATAAAAAATGTTAATTAAAATAGCATTTGGATGGATAAAGAAGATGTGGCATATATATACAATGGAATATTACTCAGCCATAAAAAGAAACGAAATTGAGTTGTTTGTAGGGAGGTGGATGGACCTAGAGTCTGTCATACAGAGTGAAGTAAGTCAGAAAGAGAAAAACAAATACCGTATGCTAACACATATATATGGAATCTAAAAAAAAAAAGAAATGGTCATGAAGAACCTAGGGGCAGGACGAGAATAAAGATGCAGATCTACTAGAGAATGGACTTGAGGACATGGGGAGGGGGAAGGGTAAACTGGGACAAAGTGAGAGTGTGGCATGTACATATATACACTACCAAATGTAAAACCGATAGCTAGTGGGAAGCAGCCGCATAGCACAGGGAGATCAGCTCGGTGCTTTGTGACCACCTAGGGGGGTGGGAGGGAGGGAGACGCAAGAGGGAAGAGATATGGGGATATATGTATATGCATAGCTGATTCACTTTGTTATAAAGCAGAAACTAACACACCACTGTAAAGCAATTATACTCCAATAAAGATGTTAAAAAAAAATAGTATTTGGTAATTAAGTCAGGGATGACTGAACCATTGACCCACTGGTGATGATTGACCATTTGTTGCCATCTACAATATGCGGCAAGGCTAAGTGGCTTTTCTTATATATGTAAACTAACAGGCTTAAGCTGGTTGGTACAGGGCATTCATTAATTTCACTGAAAAGTTATCAAATGATACAGTAATCACATGACTGAAAATGACGAGAACAATGGGAGACAAATTTTGACCTCAAAGAGTTTAGAGTTGAACATACAGAGAAGAGCGATCAACAAGGTATTGCTAGACGTAAGAATCTAAGATGTAATCTGTGAAAAGATCTAGATGGTGCCTCATAGCAACCACTCCACGAGTGCTTGTCAGTGCTGAACAGAAACTGGAAACAGGTAACTGCTCTACTGTTGGTGGTAACAAAGTTTTGTAGAAACGTAATTCTACCCAAAGGACCAGGGGAGACTTTCCAGAGGAGATGCCTTTTGAACAGAGGTTTAAAGACCATTCCAAGCAGAAGCCAGTGGCCTCTCCCAGAGGTCCAGGCTATCCAAATACACCACAAATACTGGAACTGGTGAGGCTGCCATTTAAAGCTACAACAGCTTTACCCATAAAGGCTTTGAAATAAAGTCAACAATGAATGATTTTATAGGGCAAAACAATGCTTTCTCTGACAATCTGTTACCCTGAACAGAGAGGCTGACGGTCTGAGGCAGGGCAGGGAGACAAGGGCTTGGACGGAGCAGGGTGGGGGGAGATGGAAAGGAAAAATGTTGATCAGTGGCCTAGTATTTGCTAATTCTCTTGGTCTTACCATCCAGAAGCAATTACCCTTCAACTTCACTCACCTTTCCCTAGGTTAAACAAACCAAAAACTTCGCCTGAGAAAATTGCCCAGTTTTTCAAACCACCCAACAGAAGCAAACAAGACAATTCATAAGGAGACTCAGAACACAACATTGTAAAGCAATTATACTCCAATAAAGATGTTAAAAGAAAAGGGGGGACTCAGTAGCTTAGAGGAGAGGTATATGGATATATGCATGGCATCACCCTCCTTCTTCTGCTAGTCTCAGAGTTCATCTTTAACTCATGATTTCCCTACAGAGAGGCAAGCTTTTGATTTTTATTTTGATGGGCCTCCATGTCCTAAGACACACCAAGAACATGCTTTCTAGCAAAATACTAGATCTACTATGTTACCATTAAGACCAAACAAATTGTCTGATAGAGCGCCTTCCTATGGAATTTTACATGCTTATGGAGGCACTTACCTCCAAATCATCTAATTAACCCTACCAACTGACTTTCTCCAGTCCTGACCTGAAGAAATCTCATCATTTCAGGTATTCCTGGGAATTTTGAGAATTTGGTTTAGTTTCTCTATGGTGGAGGATCCCAAGAGCACTTTGATTCTATTACATTTCTACTGTAATGTTACTTGTGCCCTCTTTAGCTCCCCATGGAACCGTGAGCCCCTCTGAGGAGGCACTGTGTTGTACTCATTGTGAAAGGAGTTAAGAGTGGATAGAAACACAGAAGCATAAAGCCGATGCTATGGTACCCTGTGTTAATGACCTCAGCTCACCCTGGAGGGCACTTGTAGGTGGTTCTTATTCCCACTGCTGGCTTCAGGCATCTCTATGCCCAGAGGGTGCCATCAGGCCATGGGAGCGTGTCAACCTACTTGTATAAGATGAAGTGTGAGGATTTAATGCCCCAATGAAGGAGGAAGGTTAGTGGATAAATGTCCTGGTTTCCTGACCCTCAGTGGGACAACTCAGAGCTATGCTCCAAACAAATTTCTCACGTGGTCCCCACCACAATGAAGATCTGGTTGTCCATGGCTCATTAATGGCTTTGCTTGTCTTGTTCCCGCAATCCCTCATAGTAATTTCTGTAACCACCTCTGAAATAAACTTCCTATATGGAGTCTTTGGAAAAGCCCAATGGAAGAATCACAGTAAAGCAAATAGCAGTTCACCATTTGGAAAGCAGCTCTAACATGCTGCTAGAGGCTGAATGGCTGACCACAGAAAATCAAGAGACCGCGTGACCAGAGCTGCCATTCAGGAGCTGGGTATGGTCAGATCCATGAAGTCCTAAGGTCAGGCAGGCACAACATGAGTGGCTGGTACAAGAGAAGTGCTACTTTTAGGATTGAGCCCAAACAGGCTGGAAGACACAACAAATTTACACAAAAAGATGATCCAGACCCTAAGCTGCCAAACTGTTGTCCCTCCCTTAGTTCTTATCTATGATCCTGTGAGAGATTCCCAAACACCAGCCGATAAAGAAAGGAAAAAATGAATAACAGGCCTGGTTCATGGGTAGGTCATAAAAATGTACTGCTACCACAGTACAGGGCACCCCGGAAAATCCTCCAAGCAGCACACATGGTCATTAACTTTGTGTGGAGGGAGAAGTGATCAGAAGTCAGGATATTCAAGAACTCCTGGGCAGTGGCAACTGACTCAGTATGTTGGTCAGGGGCCTAGAAGGAGCAAGAGAACAATATTCAGAAGTAGACACAAGAAGGTCTGGAGAGGAAGCACATAGATGGATCTAGGGGAACGGGCACAAAATGTAGGTCACTGTGAATGAGATCAATGTCCACCACCAGATCATCCACCGTGAGATGTTGTACAGAAAGGCTCATCCCATGGATGACAGCGAGCCTCTGTCCTTGAGCACCCCAAGCGTTCACACAATAGGTTCACAATGGAGTAGTCAGGGTGGCAGGTATGGAAGCTATGCATAGGCCCAGTAGCATGGGTGCCTTCTTATTAAAGATAACTAGTTATTCCCTCTGATAAATGTTAGCAGCAGAAGCTAATGTTGAGCCCTTGATATGATACATTCCCAAGGAGGCCAGGTCATCTGGCGGCAAGTTGATTTCATTGACCTCCTTCTACCCTAGAGAGGATAGTGATTCATCCTTACTAGGATTGACGTGTGTTCCAAGTATGAGGTTTGCCTTCTTTGCTTATGTTGCCTATACCAATACCACTATCAGAGAGTTCACGGAGTATCTGATTTACAGGTGTGGGATCCCATGTAACTTCTTCTTGGACCAAGGAACCCACTTTACAGCAATGCAACAATGGACACGTGATCAGAGGATCTACTGGCCCTATCATTTACCACTCCACCTAGAAGGCTGCCTGCCTGGTAGAACACTGAAATGACCTCTTAAAGGCACAGCTCATGTACTAATTTGGGAATGACACTCAATGAAGTTGGGGTGTGGCCTTCAATATGAGGTATAAACATTGAATCAATAACCCTTATGAGGTCAGCGCCCCAACAGTTAGAATACACTGGTCTGGGAACTAAGGGGTAACAGCAGAATGACCCTCTCTCCATCACTTCCAATGAGCCACTTGTGGATTTGGGGCTTCCTGTCCTTGCAACTTCAGGTTTTGGGGGATATAGAAGTTATAGCCCATGGGGGTGGAATACACATGTGAGGGGACACAGTATAGAATTCCACTGAACCTAGTTACCACTGCCACTTGGCCATTTGGGGCTCCTCTATAGGAGTTCATATACTACTAGGGGTAGACGGTGATAAGGTGGGTACCACATAATGGGGGCAGGAAGGAATATGCCTGAGAACATGGGTGATTCACTGGGGTGTCTCTTAATGCTTCCACAGCCTTACAAGGGCAAAATAACCAGGGAGTCTCAGCAGGGCAGAAGGTCTGGGTCATCCCATCAAGCTAGCAATCTACAGTGAAAATGTTAATCAAAGGCAAGGAGAATCCAGAAAAAGGATCTGTGAGGGAGAGGATGAATATCATCTTAGCCTAGGGAACACCGCAGCAGTGCCCTACGAACTCTCCTGCTGTTAAGTCCTGATATTAGAGATATGACTAAAAACCATCTTGAAGAAGAATCAGTGCCAGAGTGACTTAATGTGGGGCATGGTGATGAGCAGTACAAGGGAGGCACCAGGGAAGGTGTATCCATGCCCTGCTCTTATCCCCTTGACACACCCTGGAGTTCATGTGAAAATGATAATTCCCGCATGGTCCATTGGCTTCCTGCATCTCTCTGAGTCTGAGGGCTTTCTCTACCTGGGAAGTGTGCTTGGCTCTCCCATGTGGGGTAAGCTGGTAGTACCAGGGAGTTAACAACCCCGGAGTGACTCTCAAGCAATGAGAGGCATTGATAATGACCCCAACTTTCTCACCTTTTGGTGGCACAATTCTGAGCTGTGTTTCACACTGTTTCTTAGAGGGATCCCAATAAGACTGAGCCCCAGTTACCTCCAGATGTAACCCTTAATTAATGCCACCCAAATTGTTTTCTTCCTTTTCCTGTCTCACTTCCCCATTCCTTCTGAGTGCTTCCTAGGATCACCTCCCAAATCAACTTCTTAACTCCCAAATCCTTGACTAAGGTCTACTTTAGGGGAAATCCAGGCTAGGGCCAGAAAGTGAAGGAAATGTTGATATATCCAATTAATAGAATAATATGTGGTCAGTGAAAGTGATAAGTATATAGGAATATGAAAAGACATATGCATTATAATGTTGACTGAAAGACAACTGTTTATTCTGTTTACAACCGAAAGCATGTGAAAACATAGGCTTAGAAAGAGAATAGAGAGACTGACCACTGCTTTGTTGGAGTTGAAGGAAGAAAGTCTCTCAAGGAGGGAGAACAATAGCGTCAAGGTGCTGAGGGTTCTAATGAGAGCGTTGGTCTCAAAGTTCTCAGCAGTCACAAACCACAAATCAGGGGCAAGATCACCACCATCCTGGGTACTGCCAGTCCTCTTCCCCAAAGCTGGTCATTTGCTCCCAGAGAGAAGGCTGGGGAAGCTCCGCTGATTCCGCTGTGGCTTTAGAAAGCCTAGATGGGAGAGGCCAAACTAACCACATACAGTGTTTGTAAACCAACCACAGTTTGGAAGAAAAGCTTGACCTCTATGTTGGGATACTCAGTAGCAAAACTCACTACCCCACAGACTCCGAGCAATTCTGACCCACCTTCTGAGTCCAACAGGGCAGAAGGTACCTAAGCCACAAAACAATGGCTTCTGTCAATGGAAGTTTTCCTTTTTACTGAGAGAAAACAGATTAGCGTATGTCACAGGCCAGACCATAAATGAAAAAGATTTAAAAATTTACCATATAAAAATGTAAGACAACTGGGGGGAAAAAAAACACACCATAAAAAGAAAGTCAAAAGCTAAACAATAAACTGGAAAAAAACACTTGTAATATATACTATGACAAAGGGTTAACATCTTTAATACACAAAAACAGGAGACAGATGGTGAATAATCTTTATTCATAAGCTTCACCAACATATTTGAGATTGTCAGCGCTCAGCAGATATTTGGAATTCTATGCTGACCTAAGAGAAAACTTTAAATGCTTTAAGAAGTCAGCATTTATCAATGGCAGTGGAACTGCTAGATTTTGTGAAGGAATCCAGGAAAAGCATTGGCTCATTTCCATGGTTTTACACTGAGCAAAATAAGGAAAGGAAAGTGTTATGCTGGGGCTGAAGTCGTATATTTAAACATAAAGCCCTGTGATCTAGGGCTTTCTAAAAGTTAACAAAGTCCTGGCAAGCTATGGGGAAAATAAATAATAAGGAAATCATTCAATAATAGCTCTGTTTTTAATAAGCTAATGATTTGACAGTTCTATAGGTTGGTTTGTTTTGGCAAGCTTGGAAATAATCACAGAATAAAATGTGAGATAATTATTTGGATAAAAATAAAAGCAACAACAAAGCCCAAGATTTCATATAGCACAAAGGAAAACACCTTGTATTCCTCAGGGACTGAAAACCACACAGAAGCAGATACCCACACTGTAATTTGAGGGACCCTAGAAGCTTCCAGTGGAGAGTGTGTCCTTAATTTCCTCCACTGAAATTCAACCTTTGAAATTCAATTCACCGAGATCTCAAAGGCCTTTGGTTTCTTATGCAAATAGCAACAAAGCTATCAATCGACAGTCATTTCCAACTATCACCTTTTGGGGAGGATATTTTTCAACTTAGAGTCAGACCCCAAGGGAAGGAGAGTTGAGATGGAGATTGAGGTGAGAACCCCAAAACGGGAAGACCTGGGAGGGGGAAAATACACATTTTGAGCCATTCCAGTTGTGCCAGCCAGGCTTCCGCTAGGTATGCATACTCACAGGCACATCTGGAAGGCGTATGGCTCAGAAGAAAATGCCTCTGGATTGCAGAGTAAGGTGATTGCTAAAGTGTGATTTACTGGCTTAGATAAGGCCCACCTAAAACACATAATGGACAAACCTAGGTCTTAACTCCGCCCACTCACCCGTAGTCTTTGGGGCCTCTCCGGAGTTTCACAAACACACCCGTTTCACAAGATGAATAAAATGCCCCAGCAGTGGGTTTCCAATTTCACCACAGCCGTTGCATGCCCTTCTCTGTATTTGCACACCTTGCTGGGTTTTAACAGTGAGGACAATTGGTCACAGATCAGTTAGCACCTCAGCAAAGGCAAGAAAGCTTTTCTGAGAAAAGAAAGAAAGTTTGCAAAGCCTCCAGGTGCTGACCACCTCAGAAGAATTGCTTTGCACTGCTTTGAACTGAGCATTCCAAACAGCTGAGAATTTTCCTCATTCTAAACCACCTCCCACCAACCCAAGGATATTCAGGCCGTTCCCATTGCCTTCTGGGGATATCTCCCTTGTTCAGAAACCAAGAACATTAAATTCGAAAGAAAACTAACATTCTTTAGCACCTACCCATATCAGGCACTGTAAAAGGTGACTTACATGCCTTTAATCCTCAATTTATCTCCATTTTGAGTGTGGGTGTTATTGCCCCTATTTCATCAAGGGAGGAACCGGTGCTCCTAGGGCTCAAACCCCTGCCCAAAGTCAGCAACTGGGGTGGAGTCAGAAAGCAACGAAAAAAACAATCTGATTGACACTAAACCTGAAGCCTTTTCCACTTCATCACCCTACTCTTAGGTTTGTGGCTATGAAAAAAAAATGCACCTAAACTGGGTTAAGGTCCACACAAGTCAACTTAATAGAGGAACTGGGTATACTCCTAAGATCCTCACTGGGGAAGAAAAGAGGGAGAGATGAGAAGTGGCCCCTGCACTGATTCAATATCATCGATACATTCATTCATTCAACAAGTATTTACTGAGTGTTTTAAATGCTAGAGGATGTTCTGGGTGCTGGAGATAGCCTGGATGGGGACAGACAAAATCCCTAGCCTCACAGAACTTATATTTTAGTCAGGGAGAGAGATGATAAACACAAGGAAGTCATGACAGGTGGCGACAAGGGCAATGAAGAAAAATATGCAGCGGTGGGCCAAGGGGACAGGACAAGTGATGTTGGAAGGGTGGCCAGGGCAAGCCCTTTGAGGAGATGAGCCTTGAGCACAGCCCTGCCTACAGTGAGGAGGGAGCCACCCACATGGCTGGGGAGGAGGGGAGGGGCTGGGGGAGCACAAGTGCCAAAGCTGGGAGGATTTCACTTGTCATGTCCCAGGAGCAGGAGAGGGAGGAGGGAGGGGCAGGGCTCGGAGCTGAGGGCAGAGGACAGGCCACGGGCCAGCCCATGCAGACCCATGGGGCCACCCAGAGGGTGGCTGGAAACACAGGTTGCTGGCCACCCTCAGAGCTACTGCTTCAATAGGTGGGGCCTGAGAATGTGCATTTCTACCAAGTTCCCAGGTGATGCCGATGCTGCCGGCCTGGGGACCACGCTCTGAGAGCCACTGATGTGGAGCCTTGCACATCATGATAAGGCTTTGAATTATGTTCTCAATGTGTCAGGAAGGCACTGGAGGACTCCAAGCAGGCGATGAAGGGAAACTGTCTGTACGGGGCAAGGGTGGAAGTAGGGAACCAGCTGGGGAGCAACGACACCAGCTCAGGCAGTGATAGTGAAGGTCTTGAACTAGGGTGTCTGGAGTGGGAGGGGGAGGGGGAAATGGTCAGACTCAGAATATACTTTGAAGGTAGGACTGACAGCACTTGCCAATGGACTGATGTGTGTGAGAAGCAAAGAGAGAAATCAAATGATGACTCCTTGGTTTTAGAGCAACCTGCTGAGTAACGGTGGAGGCATTTGCAAAATTGGGGAAGACAGCTTTGGGACTGGGGTTCATTTTGAACATACTGATTTTCTGAGATGAATCAGAAAATTTGAATCCAAGCAGGATAGCAAGTAGGTAAATAACTTACATGTCTCAAGCTCTGGGAGAGGTCCAGACCAGAGGTATAAATTTGGGAGGCACCATTTTCTAACCAGTACGTGCAATGACACGGCTGGATGTGATCACTAGAGAGTATAAACCAGCAACAGCCAGTACTGAGCCCCGCGGCACACAAAGGAGATGGAGAAGGAACCGCTGATAAAAACGAAAAACCCAGGAGAATATAAAGTTGTGGCAACCAAGAGAGAAAGTGTTTCCCTGAGAAGGGAGTGACCCAGTCCTGGTGACAGAAGAGGAATGATGAGTGGCCGCTGGGCTTAGCAACCCGCACATGGAGTAGTTGGGTGGTGGGAGAGACAGGGCTCAAAATATATGGAGAGAGAAATGAGTCTGTGCAAAGTTCCCATTTATAAGCAGGGTGTTCATTTTCATCAACACATTGTCAAAATGGAAATTCTCTCCTGTCAAGAATATACTTGATATTGCTGTGAAGACAATTATTAATATAGGCTATTTATTTGTTTTTTTAATGTGAATCATGTAAGATAGAGTTTATCAGAGTCCCTATGTTTGTTGGGTACAAACCTGTAGCAATAATACAAACGATGAAGGTACCTTTATGTCAAGTTGTATGTTTTATGTATCCCAAGTACCAATAATAAAAACAAATGTGGGCTTCCCTGGTGGCGCAGTGGTTGAGAATCTGCCTGCTAATGCAGGGGACACGGGTTCGAGCCCTGGTCTGGGAAGATCCCACATGCCGCGGAGCAGCTGGGCCCGTGAGCCACAGCTGCTGAGCCTGCGCGTCTGGAGCCTGTGCTCTGCAACAAGAGAGGCCGCGATAGTGAGAGGCCCGCGCACCGTGATGAAGAGTGGCCCCCGCTTGCCACAACTAGAGAAAGCCCTCGCACAGAAACGAAGACCCAACACAGCCAAAAATAAATAAATAAATATATAATAAAAATAAGTAAATTAAAAACAAATGTTGGTCAATTATGCTAGAGGAAAAACTAAACTGTCTTTATATTCTCTCTGTAGAAAATTATATTACAGAATTTTGTCATGTGAGGAAACAAAGAACATGCAGAACCAAGAAAGGTAAGGGACAAGTTATATAAAAGTGAGTCAGACACTTAAGTAATAAAAAAAACTTTTTTTGGATTTTGTAATGTTTGTGATCTCTACCAGCTTTTTAAAATTCTTAATTCGTTGTGACTTATTTTCTCATTCCACATATTTATTTTCATGCCTAGTTTTGTATTCATAATTTGATACTCTTACAGAGGCTTCCCCACCCAGAAAATTGTATAAGCTTCAGGTCCACAAAACGTGTATGCATCCCTGAACGGAGGGGACGAAAACCGGAATGGGATATGTTCAAGAAATGATGGGAAGCATAGAAGTACAGACAGCAAGTATGAAAGCTCTTCAGTGGCATAGGAGTAAGGCCGGTGGGCGAGGGCGGGGAGCGTGGAGGAGAGGTTACAAAAGGAAAGTTAAATCATGGGAGGAGTGCCTGGGAAATGACACCACAGATGTCTCACATCAATTGGAGATCCTTGGCTGTCACATCTTCTGGAGTTTTCAGTGATGGATAACAAGGGAGTTGGGAGCTTGGAAGATAGACCACACACAACTGGGCATCACCAAAGAGCCTGTATCTCCAGAATTTCTCCTGGTACCAGCCTTACACTCTGACCTTGTGTGGGCACCAGAGAGAAAGGGAGGTTTGGCAGGAGCTGTATTCTAAATCACCTCAGGCACACAATTTCAGTGGGTTTTTAGCCATTGTTAAATGGAATTTGATTTTTGTTTAAGTAAAAGAGCCTGTTCCATCAAAGTCTTATGGGCATACCCAATATATATCAGAGATTAAAACACAGAGATCAAGGAGCTGCCAGATTTGGTGTCTGATGAGGGCCCACTTCCTGGTTCATAAACAGCTGCCTTCTTGCTGTGCCTTCACACAGTGGAAGGGGTGAGGGAGTTCTCGGGGTACTTTTGTAAGGGTACTACCCTCATTCATGAAGGTTCTGTCCTTTTTACTCCTTACTAGCCAATTCCCTGTTACTCCAACCCCCAGTAATAGTTAATATTTACGCTTAACTTTTCCTTTTCAAAATACTATGTGGTCTTTGTCTCCCGGTTGGACCCTGACCGATACAGGTGCTCAGAGGGAGGAGCCATTCTAATACACTCGCTCTCCCTGATAACAAAACCCAGAGAAGCCTTCAGCCTGGCCAGTTTTCCAAATTAAAAAAACTGAATCCAACATCCTGATGTTGTGTATAGAATCTGACACCAGCGATATTTAATACAAGGTACATAAAAGGTATAAAAAAGATTTTCTTCCATGAAGAACAATAGGTTCCATATCCTAGTGGCAAAACTCATGCCACAAAGTAAGCAAACACTTATCACAAATGTGAAAGAAAACCTTGTGAGCCGAAACTCATCTCTGAAATGAGCTGCTCCTCCTAAAGGTGCCGCCATCTCTTATACTCACAGGAGATCTCAGTCCCTGGAAATGTCCACGCTTGGGTTCCAACCAGTACCCCAATGGGCAATAGTTACTGTTAGTTACAGGTTTCCCTTACACCGCATAATTATCATTAGTTCTTTTGAGCATCCACTAATAAGTCAAAATCAGGGCAATAGTCTGGGTCCTTGGGCAAACAAGAAAAACTCAAAAGTGTTCAGCTGTGGTTTGAGGAGGGGGCACTCCTGGCTGGGCTACATTTCAGCACTAGGGGGCACTATCCTCATTTAGAATCTTCTCTCCCCTTAAACACACCTAATACATCTTTGTTGTGGCTTTATTCCTCCCAGTTAGGGCATTTGTCCAGTTAAAGGGAAGAATCCCAAGAGTAAAAGAAAATAAAAGGCCGTTCAGAGTTCACTTGGGGACTGTGAAAGACTTGCTCTCCAACTAGTTTCAAAACTCCCAAGAGTGGTCACTGAATTCTGATTTTTACCTGAGCAGTTAGGACATGTGATTTCCGCTGTGAATGACTCCTGGTCTTACCCATTCAGCACTGCCCCCGCCCTCATCATAACTTGTTCTGCTAACCCCAAGGCACCCCTGGCTCCCACCTAGCAGGTACATGGACCACAGTTTCAGTTCAACTCCCATTGTGATGATGAGGAAACTGAAAATCAGTTACTCTTCAGAGCTTCCAGATCCAGCTCTGAGACCAGAGCCAATGGTCTGGAGAATCCCCAAACACTGCTCGTTCCAGTGAAGTTGTATTTAAAAACATCGTAATAGAGTTGACAGAAAACGATTCCTCCAGGTGGTGTAAAAAACTTCTCCAACAGAAAGAATTGAGGCTCTATTTCCACCATGGTAATTCAGCTGATTGCTGGTACACGGATCATGTTTGGAGGGGATAGCAATTTGCATCTATATCACGGCAGTTACACTAAACATTTACTCTTTGCCAAACGCCAAGGCGAATGCAGAGAGTTCTGCAGTTCATTTACTGCACAGCAGTACTCAGCTCAGGGGCCCACACTCAGCACTGCCTCTTTTGATAACCGACACAATGGTGTCATCTGCTCACCAAGCTGTGTACCCCGCAAGGCAGTGTCTGTGAGGAGGAGGGTGCCTCTTCTAATTCACACAAAAGCACCCCATGGACTGGCAGAGGGCCTCGCAGTGGAAATGGCTTACACGGTTTATCTTAACCCTCATTTAATTACTGCAGCCTCATGAGGTGGCTCTTATCATGCACACTCCACAGCTGAGGAACCCGCCTCGTTCTAGGTTTCCCACATTACACAGCCAGTAGGTGGTAAAGCAGGAATCGAACCCAGGTCTGCAGTGCCTAAGCATCTACAAAGACGTTCTGGTGCAGACGATGAAAAGCTGTATGGTTACCGGTGTCAATCTGACCTCACAACATTTACATACAGTCCCAGGGAGAATAGTCGCCATGGGATCTTCCCCAAGTCCCCGTGTGCCCCTTCCTCTCAACTATGCGCCAAAATAAGCATGTAAAAATGAAACCAAATAAATTGGAAGGCTGTTGCATTAGCTATTTCACCGTGAAACATCACATATAAGAAAGTACATAAAACAAATGTATGTGCCACTAGAGATGATCATACTAAGTGAAGGAAGTCAGAAAGAGAAAGACAAATACCATATGATATCACTTATCTGTGGAATCTAAAATATGGCACAAATGAACCTATCTACAAAACAGAAGCAGACTCACAGACATAGAGAACAGACCTGTGGTTGCCAAGGGGGGCGGGGGGAGGGAGAGGGAGGGACTGGGAGGCTGGGGTTGGTAGATGCAAACTATTACACTTAAGATGAATAAACAACAAGGTCCTACTGTATAGCACAGGGAACTATATTCAATATCCCATGATGAGCCATAATGGAAAAGAATATTTAAAAAATGTACATATGTGTATAACTGAATCACTTTGCTGTACAGAAGAGATTGGCACAGCATTGTAAATCAACTATACTTCAGTAAAAAAAAAAAGAACAAATGTATAGTTTAAATAATAAAGTGAACACTCCTATAATCACCACCTAAGTCAAGAAACTACCAGCACTTCCGGAGACACCTTCCTATTAGTTCCTTCCCAGTCATAACTTCTGCCCACATCCCTAGAGGTAACCTTCCCCTGACTTTTACGTTAAGGGTTTATCTTTTTTGATATCCACATATACATACCTGAACAATATGGTTAAAGTCACTTGGGCCAGAGTCTCTGTTCTAGGCATTTGAAATGAGATCCTTCCCCTCATGGGGCTTATGTTCTAGCAAATTTGTGTCTGTTTTTGAACTTGATACAAATATCATGCAGACATATAGCACCGTATTTCTTCTGCACAACATTGTGATATTCACTCACTTTGTTATATGTTAGTTGTAGTTATCTTTCATTGCTCTCTATAGTATCCCACATACAAATGTTTCATAATTTATGTCTTCATTCTGTTGTTGATGGACACCTGGGTTGTTTCCAGTTTGGGACTATGAGCTTTCTCATACATGTATCCAGAAGGACATGAGAATGAAATCTCTAGTACATAGACCTATGAGTAGAATTGCTAGACCATTAGATATGCAAATCTTCAAATTTATGACATAAGAAAACTACTTTCCAAAAATGGTTGTACCTATCTACCATCTCACCAACCATGTATGAGTTCCTAGTAATCCACAATTTTGCAAGTACTTGTTATTGTCAGACTTTAAAATGTTTGCTAATCTGATGTGTTAGTGATATCTCAGTGTGATCTTGTTTTGCATATCTCCAAACATGTATTGTTGGATTTCCTCTTTTGAGAAGTGTCTCTTCTAGTCTTTTGCTCACTGACAGTGAACTACAGAAGCAAACCTGATCTTGAGTATACGTCTGATACTGTCAGTCTACAGGCTGTCATTATAATTTAGATGGTTGTTTTTTTTTTGGCCACACGATGTGGCACACGGGTTCTTAGTTCCCTGACCAGGGATCAAACCCTTATCCCCTGCAGTGGAAGTGACGAGTCTTAACCACTGGACCACCAGGGAAGTCCCTAGATATTATTGTTGACATGATGACAGTTATACCACAGGCTGATGGGGTCTAGAATTTGCTGAGCACCTACTATATGCCAGACACTATGCCAAGGAAGCTACAGTGGAAACTCACCTCAAAAGGTAATTCCAAGGTAATTGTAAATAGAAACAAAACAACAATGTAAAGACAACTTTTTATCATCTAATTCAAGATATTAGTCTCGCTAGAAAAATAAAATTGTTAAATTACAATGAAAAAAATTCATTTTTCTTTGAACATACTCTATTGATAGGACATTTGACTACAGGAGAACAACAGCAACAACAAAAAAAATGGAAAACAGAAGAAAAACATCTTACTTCCTCAATCTACCAAGATCAAAAGAGAATCTCATGTTATCGAAGGGAGCCAATGAGTATATTCCACTATGTGAGAGAATTATAGAGAAACCCAGGGGCTTCTAGAGAAACTGGGACTTTGTGACATTTGCTCCCAGTTTGTGAAAGTAGGAGGGAATTAATATTGTGTATACACCAGGCATACATTACTTCATCTAATCTTCACAAACACTACAAGACAGGTGTTTTTTCATCTTATACGTGAGGAAACAGTAGTTTGAGGGGTTATGACACTTTGCGGAGGTTACTCCCTAAAAAGTAGTGGATCTGCGAATTGAACTTGTCTACCTCGCTCCAGAGTTCTTTACATGTCACCACAATCCCTAGGCAGTGGGTCCAGAAAGCATGCCAAATGAGGACATTGTTGCCAAAGTCCAGGAGACCAACTGAGTCAGAACTTAAGCAACACTGACAGGAGGCGGGGAGGTGGGGAGAATTTACCACAGAAGCCATTATTCTTTACAATTTATTAGGCTTTCAGAAGTGGGATGGCGAATTCCTGACATGATTTTCTGGTGCACTTTGATGAGCAGTTGAGGATACCGAAAGGACCCTCTCTCTAAATTATCTCTCTAACCCACTATTCTATCTTTTTTAAAAAAAAAATTAATAGCTCTCCTTTTAAAATGAATTGCCTAGTTGGGGAGAGCAAGGGTCAAGAGCCCTGGGAAACTGCAGCTTAGTTTTGAGAAACTCTTGAGACCTCCAGTGTCCATGGCAAGTAGGCGGTTATATAAATGGATTTGGGACACAGAGGAGAGGTACAGGCTGGAGAAAATAAACTGTGGAACCATGACTGAAGTCACGTGCAAAGATGAGAGCACCTAAGGGATTAGGATAATCCCCAGGGCTCCACTATGTTCCTAGTGTTAATCAATTAATAGGCTGGAATTGGAAAATCCTGAAACACCAAAAGCAAACACAGATGGTCGAAAATGACTCAAGATCCTCTCCCAGAATGTCAGTAGGAGAAAAATGCAATGATCTGGAGTCTCTATTTTTCCTCTAAAGACTTAACTGTTTCTAAGAGATCTGAGCTCTTCAAATTTAACTCATTTGCAATCCAGTCTCTCAGTACAGGAGACCAGGATAGGCAGCCTAATTTCAGTTATCTTTTTACAGTAAGAACCTAATCCTTCAGTCTGCATTTCTTTGTCATGCTGCACCCATGTCTTCTATTAATACAAGTGTAGATTCCTCAGATGTCTAGATCCAAACCTAAAGTCATCTAACTGCCAAAGGCTGTTTCATGTCCCTATTCACGGGGAATCTAGGTTGGAAACACTTGGAAATATCGTTAGAAAAATGATCATTTGGGCAAAAAATGTCAAACTCATGGGCCAACATAATCCAAGAATATTAAAAGCCATAATTTAAGTCCAGGTGAGTCAATTACATTCCTAGATAAATTAGGAACTGATGCAAATGATTCAAATAATTGCCCTTTATTTCATTTACCTCCCTCATCAAAATATTTGGACTATCTTCGATGTGATTATTTTGTTTAAATCAATACTTTTTTCACTTCAGTTGCCCCTAAATTAAACTATACATCAGTGGAATGCCAACATATAGAGAGAAGGAAGTTAATATAGACTGGAAACCTTTCTAGTTTCACAAATAACCTTTTAAAGTATAAAGTAATTTTACTAACTACATACAAATGAACTGTGAACAGGTTGGAAAACTGGAGAGAAGTGGTTGTGGCTCTTGGTTGAATTAAAACTGATGAAACAAAAAAGTCTTTGGAGGAGTTAGGGAAATGATCTCAAAGAACTCAACTGAGACTATTCACAGATTAAATTAAAATCTTTTCTGAAGCAACTTACATTTTAGGGAAAAGGCAAAGGGTACTGTAGACTAAGCAAATAATAAAGACAGATCTGGGGACTCTCACCAAGGTACACACATCTCTAATAATGGCAAGGCAAGGTGCTACCTAGAATAAATCTAAACTTTGTAGATAACGAGATTTTCCTTAACTGGAATCTAATAACTCCATCCATTTTAGAATTGATTATATAAATCTGAAAATTGTCTATGAAAAAGATTTCTTACCACCAGAATCCTTGCCAAACCATCTGCATTACAAACTTCACGGGTATGGTTTCTCTTGAAAATACTTAAAAGCTGAGTCTACTAAAGATACTGAAAAGATAGAGAACTTCTCATCTTCCCAACTGACAATACATCTCTTTAAAACTCTATGTGAGCCTTGAAAAACTCAAAGGCTTTCAGAGGCAGGGCAAGTTACAAAGGTGAGAAGTGATCCTGAAATGGAAGGGTACATGCCCTGCCCCAAAGCAGAAAGGCGTTCAAATTCAAGTTTTGTTTTGTTTACAAGATAGGTATTTTTCCCATTTACAGTTGAGGAAACAAAACATATACAGGTACATTCCTCCTGGAGTGGCCACTTTCAAACCCATGTAACAAGGACATTCTCCGAAGCATTATGTACAAGAGACTAGAAAATCTAATGACCCAACAATTAAATTCTATGCAGTCATTTAAAACTTGTTTTCTAAGAGTTAATGATAGAACCTATTTTTTCAATTTTTGTCATCATTTTACTTGCAAACATTTCTCAGTATTTAAATGGATTTAACAGGAAAGTTGGATACTGTTTCAAGAGTTAGATTTTGGGATAAGTTTTGAATTCAAATCCCCCCTCTGCCACCAATTAGCTTTGAGACCCTAGGGAGGTTATTTAATCTCTAAGTTTCCTCACCTGTAAAATAGGTAAAATGATACACTCTTGTGAATGTTATGAGAATTAAAATAAGATCTACATAAAGCAATATGCATAAGTTCCTATAATACAGCAGCCAACAAATGATGATAAATAATAAATTCTAACGAATCTTTTAGCTAATCGTGGTTATATTTCGCAATTACCTCATTCTGGTATTACCAAGAATTACCAAGGACCAAGGGTTAGGATCAAGCAAATTCTATACAAGACACATTCTGGCAGATATATGTTGAGATTGGTTGGTTTGTTTTAAATAGATGTGTTCTATAACCCCTACACTTAATTTGGGACGTCCAAACTCACTCTATTATACTGTATGACCCAGTAGCTTGGAAATTTCAGTTGAATGTTTACCCAAGTGCCTGAGCTGATTCAAAGCTTTTTTAAAAGATAATTTTGGTCTTACCTGTAAATCTCATGAGGTCAACCTCAGATGACAGTTCCCATTCCACTCGAGCTGAGACTGCTAAGTTTACACTGCAAACTTTATGCTGTCATACCTCCTATCCCAGCTCCCCAGCCATACACGCACAGAGGAACCGTCCTGCTGTCTACACCCCGGCTACTCACACTGTGATCTATAGATGAGCACTGTTGGCTTCACCTGGAGCTAATTAGCAATGCAGAGTCTTAAGCTCCCTCTCAGCCCTCCTGAATAAAAATCTGCATTTTAACTAGATCCCCAGGTGACCCATATGCATGTTAACACTGGAGAAGCACTGCCCCACAGTACCTGCTGCTTTTTAATTAACAAGATCATCAGCAGGTTCCAGGAGCCACTGAGAGATACGCAGTGAACTGAGTTTATGAGACCCTGAATAGGTGACACAGACTACATGTCCTTTTCCTTTGTGTTTTATGTTCTCTTGCTCATTTTTATGTAACAGCAAAGAAACACACCTGGACCATATTATCGTGACCTCACAGAAAACTGAATTGTCTGACTGGCTGAATTATACCTCAAGTTAATTATTCATATACAATAGTTCCCCCCTTATCCACAGTTACACTTTCTGGTTTCAGTTACCCGCAGTCAACCAGAGTCCAAAAATATTAAATGGAAAATTCCAGAGAGAAACAATTCATGAGTTTTAAATTGCGCGCTGTTCTGAGTAACATGATATCTCACGCTGTCCTGCTGCATCCTGCCCAGGACCCTCAACCATTGACATTGTCCACTCCTGACATCTAAGATCAAGCACGATATGATCATGGCTTGATGATCCAGGATCACCCAAAGCAGATGATCCTCCTTCTCTCGTATGGTCAGAAGATCAATAGTAGCCTAATGATATTCACAACGCCTGCGTCACTCACATCACTTCATCTCATCATGTAGGCATTTTAACATCTCACATCATCACAAGAAGGATGAGTCTGTAAATAATATATTTTGGGAGACCACATTCAGGTAACTTTTATTACAGGATAGTGTTACAAATGTTTTATTTTATTATTGTTGTTGTTAATCTCTTACCGTGCCTAATTTATAAGTTAAACTTTATCATAGGTATGTATGTATAGGAAAAAAAACATAGTATATATAGGGTTCAGTACTGTTTGCAGCTTCAGGTATCCCCAGAGGGTCTTGGAACATATCCCATTTGGATAAGGGGGGACAAGGGGGGACTACTGTACCTCTCCAGTTTGGTTTTGGACATTAAAAGAAAATAACATCAGTTGAAAACTCTGAGTCCCCTAGTACAATTTTGTATTCAAATATATTCCCATCACTTGTAAAAGATATCTTATGAGGTTAAATACTATTTTCAGAAATGCTATTTAAAAGCAGAATGTATATGTGAAGTCACCATATAGTGAGTACTTACTATATACAAGACACTGTGCTAACTATTTTGTATACATTATCTTATTTACTTAGGTACACAGTGCTAGAACTATTTCACAGATAAGATGAAGCTCACAGGTTATGAACTTGTCTAAGATCACACAATTGCTAAATGACAAACCTCAGCTATAAATCCAAACCAAAACTTCATACTAAACACTACTGCTCTGTCCATGTGATCCACAAAATTCTCTGTGAGACTGAGCCATGTAGGCAGTAAATGCTGTGAGAATTCCTGCAGTCAAAAACACATCAAATATCTAATTTTGCGTAATGGAGTATCACCCAAACTTATTTGCTCATGGAGTCCCCTCCTTTCCCCCAAACCTATAAACTACTGTTAGATCACCCTTTAGACATGTACCACAATGTACTAACCTTTACAACATTTTAAAATGTTTTTAGAACTCTCTGTCACTCAACAGTTTTAAGGCGTATTAGGGACGCTCCAAGAAGGAATTCAAATGCTTACATGTCAAACATATGGGCAGAACTGGTAACCCAAGAAATTTTACCAGGAAAATAACTTCTGGAATACAAATATTTCCACTTAGTCAGACATGCTTTGTTTAAAATATGGAGGGACTATCTAGGGCACAAAGAATCCAAATGGGAAAACAAATTAAGGTGTCATACAGCACCTTAAAACACTCAGATTTTATAAAATACTGAATCTACTCACCAAATACATGTTCAATTTACCACTGATTTTCCAAAAAATATCTTCTACCAAACAAAGTACATCTATACACTATACCATAGCGCCATCATTAAAATAAACAAATAAAACCTTAAGAGTCAAGGAGGGACTTCTCTCGTGGCACAGTGGTTAAGAATCCGCCTGCCAATGCAGGGGACATGGGTTTGAGCCCTGGTCCGGGAAGATCCCACATGTTGCGGAGCAACTAAGCCCCTGTGCTACAACTACTGAGCCTGCACTCTAGAGCCTGCAAGCCACACCTACTGAAGCCCGTGTGCCACAACTACTGAAGCCCACGCGCCCTAGAGCCCGTGCTCCGCAACAAGAGAAGCCACCGCAAGGAGAAGCCCGTGCACTGCAACAAAGAGTAGCCCCTGCTCACTGCAACTAGAGAAAACCCACACGCAGCAACGAAGAACAAACGCAGCCAAAAATAAATAACATTTAAAAAAAAAACTTAAAAAAAATGAGTCAAGGAGTTATTTTCTAGAGCATTATAAAATGAAGATCTGAAAAAGATACTAATTATATGGATCCACCATTCCCAAAATAATACTTTATCTAGTTTCAAGATGGCAAAGTCCTATCCACCGCCTCCTCTTGAAAATCACCCCCAAAATGAACAAGAAACTGAAAAGCAAACTCAACTACAGTGCAACTAGGAGACATTATAACTGCAAACTATAATGAAAAGAGAACAGATGGAGGAATGGCAAATGCCTTAGTGAAGGAAGGTCAAATCTAAATGCTTGCAGAGGGAGCAGCCCATGAGAAGCAGGCTGATTAACTCACACAGACCCCAGACGGGCTCAGGAATTGCAGGGACCATGTACCACAAAGGCAGAGGTGAGTCACAGGGCTGAAAACCAAGGGAGACTCAAGGTGCTGGGATCCAGCAGTGATAAAAACTGGGTAAAAATCCTGCCCTCGTGAAGCTGCATTAGAGGATGCAGGCAAAAGTTAAACTTAAAAGTGCTTTGGAAAACAAAGCAGGGAATGAAAAGTATGGGGGGGGTGTGGGCACAATTTAAATAGAATGGTACCTGATTCTCATTGAGAAAGTGACATCTAAAAAAAGACAAAGGTAGGGAAGAACGTGTGGATACCTGGAACAGCAGGAGTAGTATGAAATGCTTCACTTTTTTTCAAAAGGCTTATTCTGATTTTTTAATCGAGAAAAAGTAACAGTGTGAGGGCTTGAGGTATAACATTGTTAGCCCTCACTCATATCGGTTGTCTTCTTCCTGAGCACTCAGAAGATAACACGCCCATGCCTATTAGTTAGCACCATGCAATTAGTTCTAGCCAATAAAACATGAATGGAAAGCATGTACTGAGGAATTATTATCTGCTGGGACTCCTCCATGCTCTTTCCCTGCTGTAGTAACTTTAGAAACCGTGAGCTCGGAAGGTGGTGTCACAGAATGTAGGGATCCTGATCCCTGTATCATCAGTGGAGGAGAGCTTTACTGATCTACAATAGATTTTGTGAGAGCAAGAAATAAATTTTGGTTAAATCCAGAGGTTTCAGGGTTTATTAGTAGTAGAACTTAGCTATCCAACTAATTCTTGGCTAAAGAAAGAAGACCTGTTAGGAAAATATTATAATGAACAGGTTAGAATGTTGGTAACGGTGGAGGTGGGAGAAGCTGGATTCTGGGTATTCTGAAAGTCGAGCCAACAGGGACTGCTGGAAAATTAGTATATATAAGGAACAGTTAAACCCCACCTTCCAGTTTCCCAGCTCCACCATATATTATCAGATGATGACCCTCTCTCCCACCTCTCTCCTCTCCACCTGAGCCTCTACCACCACCACCACCAATCACTTCAAAAGAAGATAGAAGAGAAAGTCTCTGAAGAAAATTGGAAGAGTTCCTTATTCAGGGACAGTAAGTCCTCAGTTCCTAAGGACCACTATTCCGACAGAAGATTGAAGAACTCTTCTTTGGAGAAAAATGGATATCCCCAGAAGAAAGACCTGCAGAGTGATTTGGGGGATCTGGGGGGTGGAATCCAACAAAAGCCACCTCATCACTTGATTAAGTGATAGTGAAGTCCAATAATCAATAATCAGCCTTTAGTGCTTCAATCTTTAATAGAAATAGCCAAAAACATGTAAACAATTGAGAAAATGCTCTAACAGGGAAGTCAGGAAAAAAGAGTGGAAAACTCAAAGGAATAGAATAACAAACGGAGGAAAAAATTTTTCAAAAAAATAATTTAAAGTCTAAGAGTAGTAAAAAAATACTGTGTCAGTGAAACAAGAACAGGAAGCTATCAAAAAGAATAAGAATATGAAGTAGTCTAATAGTCACTAGTAAGACAGTTGCAAAAAGGTAGTGATATGAAATTAAGGGGAAGAAATCACCAAAGAAATAATACAAGAATGCTTCCCAGAACTGAAGGAAATAACCAAATTTCCAAAACATGGAACAGGGGAAAATAACACACACTAAGAAACATTATAAATTTTCAAAACAACAGAGAGAAAAACAGAAGCTAAAAGCTTCCAAAGAGGAAAAACAGGTCACAAACAAAAAAATCAATAATCAAAATGGCATCAGACTTTAATAGCAAGACTGGGTGCTAGGACACAACAGAACAATGCCTTGAAAAATAGGAAAATGATTTCAAACGGTTAAGTGGGAGGTTAGAATAAAGAAATTTTAGAATGCAAGATTTCCAAAAATTCTACCTTCTCCAAACCTTTTCTCAAGATACTTACTGGAGAATATGCTCTCTAAAACTAGGGCATAAACCAAGTCAAAGAAAAACATAGGATCCAGGAAATGGGGTTCAACTCAGAAGAGAAGGATGGGTTATTCCTGGCATAAGGGCAAAAGGAAGCCCCAAGAGAGCTATGCAACAAGCTGAGGAACCAACTAGCCCATATTGGAACAGGATGACAAAGAGCTCTAAGAAAGATTCCCCAGGAAAAATAAAAACATAGAAATATGTTTGATCTGTGAAAATGCCATATTAGAGGCATTTTATAGAGCTTATGGAAGATGTAGGACAACTTAGCTAGAGAGCCAAAGAAAATTACGTAAACAAAATAGGCACTTATTAACTCCAAGGGAAAAAAGAAGTTGTACAAGAAAGGTAGACATAACAGACCTACTTAGCTGAATATTGAACAATATTTACTTAGAGAGTTAAACTCCTCATTTAATATTTTAGGATGTTGGTAAGTAATGTCTAAAATTATTAGGAGAAAATGAACATTACTATAAATGCAGAAAAAACAAGTAAGAGTTAATGTCACTGACTCTAGGGAGCTGGAAGGGGTAGAGGTGGGGGATTGGGAGCCCTCTGTTTTTTGGTATGCATCTTTTACCGTTATTGGGCTTTATAAACCCTGCATTTATTATTTTGGAGATATATAGATATACTATATAGATATTACTTAGAAGAGATAAAATACTTTTACAGCAGCTAACAGTACCCACCACTCTACCAAGGAAATAAAGTTAGAAAATCAATGTTGCTCCAATAGTCTTAATAACACATGACAGGTGTACTATTCCAAAGGACGTTAGCTCTGCGCTTAAAAGACTTAAGGTCTTTTAAGGAGACCAAGACTTAGAAACAAAGAAACCAGATCTTCAGAAGCAGTCATATAATCTGGCCAGTGAGCATAGATTCAAACTCATCTGAACCACATTCCAACATAAACAAAACTAAGGAACTTTTTTAGGTCTTCTAAAAGCATGCAGTATGGCATTTGAAAAACTAACAAACCACTGCATTCAGATAAGATAAACAAAGGAATCTAGGGGAAAAAAAGTATTTTTTATTATCCACAGGCCGTCAGACTATAGTCTATAATTCACTTAGGGCACATTTCAATTTTATTTTGACAGTATGTTACAAACTTACTTCTACATGCAGGCATCAGTCTAGCCAGAACTTTAAGGGCACTTTGTTCTTAACCATAACACTTATTCTTCTCTATCCGAAGATATTTCAGACAAGAGATGGCAAACTCAGAAAAGAAGCAAGTCCATTAGTCTCAAAGATGAATGATCTCAGCATAGAATGGCCAACGGGGAAGAGACATACTAAAAAAAAAAAAAAAAACAAAGCTAAAAGGAAAAAGTGCATTAGCTTTCTAAATCTTTAGGAATCAAAATGCTTCCTTTCATTTTTATGTGTTTTAGCATTTCAGAACATTATAAATACCCTCATTTAAGCAGCCAGCCAGCACAATGGCCCATAGCCTCCCTTCTTTTCCCTCAAATACACCAAACTCCTCCCCAATTGTCCCAGTTATCCTCCCTTTACGCCACCCGCACAACCACCACCAGATCCCTGCCTTCCCATCTCTGCCCCCAGGAAGATGATCCCTGCTGTGTGCATCTCTAGAGAGCACTTGCTGACTGGCTGCCAGTTGGGTTTGGTCAGCAGGCAGCCCCAGCAGATCCAGTGGAGGATCTTTCTTTCTGACTCCCTCCCTGTCTTGGGCACCACATCTTTGGCAACCGCTGCATCCCACGGCAACCCTTACTTCCTGTTCTCACTCTCCCTGAGATCTAGTAACACTATTTCCCCTTGTCCCCCTTGCTCTAGAGGCGGTAATGGCTTCAGGCTGTGGCTAGTCTATCCCAGCCTTTCACCACTGCTCGTTTCTTCCTTTCAGGCTGCCCATATCTCTAAGCAACTCTTCCATTAACTTCTTTTCAATTGAACCAGCTAGGGTAATTCTATTACCAGCCAGAACTCCGACCAATTCATTATCTCAAAGCCTTTTTGCACTTCATGTTCACTATACCTAACATGTTCTTCACTTAGCCCTTTTGTATACTGGCTCCTTAGAGATCAGGTGTCAAACTCCTATCACCCTCCTCAGAGGGGCTTCCCTGACCACCAAATCTAGTATTAGCTCCCACCTCAAGCACTCTCTTAGTCCCTTCCATTTTTATCATCTCTCTTTCCTAGAAACTAAGCTCCTAAAAGTAGGAACCTAACTAGGCTGTCTTGTTCACCTTTTACCCAGTGCACAGCATGGAGTCTAATAAGAGCAGGAGTTAAAAGACTTCTTGTGAAATGAGGTGGTTTCAAATCAAACTTTAAAAAAAAATTCCTTCAAGTTTAATTTTTAAAGCAAAAGAGTCCCAAGACAATCTCCAACTCTTAAGGGATGTTATTCCCATAAGCAGGTAAAACTCATTTAAAATGAATGCAAATGTTTGGTAGAACACCATTTCTTAAGACTATTCCCGCCTATAACACTAGTTCTAGATTGTTTTCTGTAGCAATCCAATGATTGATTATATTCCCACATGGGATACACTGTCAGGGCCTATCAGATAACGGGGGCTAGTCCAAAGATTTAACAGGCTCAGATGGTGTTCAATCCCCCAAAGGTAGCTCTAATTCCTACTACTTTCAAGAAAGCAATTGTGAATATGAGGATTAAGTTATTATACAGTATCATAGGGATATGCATGAGTCAACTCTTATTTTAAAATTAAAACCCATCAAGCATTTGTAACAATTCACTGCAATTCAAACTTAACTACCAGAGCCCCATAACCCAAGAGTATGAATGTGAACTAAAGGGCCACTCATCTAAACCAAAATCTGACCTATGATGGATCAGAAAAGAAATATTAGACAAACAGATCAGTTTAGACAGTTGATCCTTCTACAACACAGGTTTAAACTGCATAGGTCCACTTATACGTGGATTTATTTTCAGTAAACATGTTCTACAGTACTACACAACCCCCGGTTGGTTGGATCTTCAGATGTAGAACCGAGGATGCAGAGGGCCAACCATAAATTTATACTCGGCCTTTCAACCGCATGCAGGGTGGACACCCCTAACCCCTGCATTATGCAAGGGTCAACTGTAAATTAGTTTCATGTTACGCTTTTCTAATGATTATCTCCACAAGAATTAAAGCTAGTAAATGCCCAAAATAATTTTATATAGAACTTTAGCTCTAAGTTAATATATTCAGTCAAACATCTTTTCATAAACTGTTCCTATTTTCCATATAAACACAGAGAATTCCTGGAATGCAGATTTCAATAATTATACTTAACTTACTTTAAGTTTTTATTAAAAATGAAAGAAGTCCAAGAGAACAATTTATATGCAACTATACAATGTTTTAAGTGACTTTCCTATTCCTATTAAAGCTTTATATTTAAAATGTCTACATAATATGTGCTTCACAGGCTTAACACTACCAAACTTTACCACACATGTGACTTTAGCAGCTTTATTGCACAATGATCCACGTTAACACTGCATATTTGCTTAGTTCACCCTATGTCATAAAGTGCTATTCATAGGTGGGAAAGGAACAAAGCTTACTAAACACTGAAATTCTCCATGATATTTCCTACCTCAGTCAGGGAAAAGAAAGCTAATTTAGTGTTACCAACCTGAATAGCAGATTTCCATTTATATACGTATATAACCAGAAAGAAAAAAAAAAACCAGATCTAAGAGTTTTGTTTAGTCAATTAAAATATGTCAAAAGAATTTCAAGATGATTAATGCTAAATGCCTAACAGTCTAGTTTCTGAATACTCTAACTTTAAAAAAACTAACCAGTTTAAATAAAACCACCCAAGAAAGAATCTTTCAAAAATGAAGATAAAATTTAGATATAATGAGATTCTTCAAATTCAAAGAACTTTTGACTTTAAAAAAGGGTACACACAGACATTATGATTTTAATTATTATTCCTAAACAATTAAATTTGTATTTTTACTTGCTTATATGACAAATGCTTATTACCAATGAGCCATAGAAAATACCATACAACTGACCGGATAGTTACTTCACATTTTATAATATGTTTAATGACACTAAAAATGTATCAAGAACTTTTCAAACATGTAAACATAAACCAGGACAATCTGATATATAATATTTGTGCCAAAGAATGAAAATTACAAGACACAAAAAGAAAGCAAAAGAATATGACAATTATCAGTGTATCTTCACTAATATTTATGAAAAATAATGATTTGATATAAGCGCAAATATTTTCATAGAGAAACTAAAAAAAAAATTGAAGAAAAAAATTTCCCCAAAAATCATATGAAGTGAAAACCTTCGTGTGTTAGCCAAGAATTTTGTGTTCCCTGCAAGAAACCATGTTTCCTACACATGCAAGTATGGGCATTACAGCTAAGAGAACTCTTAAAAATGTCCTTAAGAATACAGTTTGTGGTCTTAAAAAAAACCCAGCAGTATTCATTTTCCAGGCAATATATTCTGAATATTAAATACATAATTTTCCATTTAAATATACTACCGTTTCTATGGCCTTTTTTTACCTATCTATACCTTTGTTTTCCGATTAAAAACGAATGCACAACACAATGCTTAGTACTAATTTCTATCCAGAAGGCATTTAAAAAATATCTTCTCTTAGGACATAAACATGATATAAAAATGAAAAACCAAACACAAAAGAAGCATAATAAATACTTTTGTATCCCTTCCCCCAACCCCGAAACAAGGAATGTAAGTATCAGCAACACAAGCTGACATAAATAAATTAGATTTCCCGGGGGTAAGAAGATAATCCAGTTAACCATTTCAGTGTTAACTATGAAAAAAGTATCTTTTTCCCGGTGTTTGTAAAAGGCAGGAAGCCTGTTTAGGCTTTCTGTTTTAAGAAGAAACATACACAAAAAACAAGTGTAGCGACCAGATACTTAGATGATATGTAATTAGTTACACAGGTTAACACCAAGGCATTACTTTGCTCACATTTTTTATCCTAAGTCACATCAGATGCTTAAACTACATGGTCTCTTGGTATTCTAGATATGTTGCTGTGATGGGTTCTTCAAGCTGAATTCCTCCACTGCCCATTAATGCAAATGCTGGATACATAGTATGCGAACAGTCCACTTGGCGCTCATAAAGGCATTTCATGTGATCCATATCATAGAAACCCACTTTGCCTTTATCGTAGTCGAGGAAAACCCCTATACTTGTTGGCATGGGGAGAACTCGATTTTCAGGTTCATTAGAAGAAGTAGGTGACCTGGGAATAAAAAATTTCTTCATGCCTATAGTAACTAACGTAAAGGGTTGTGAAGAATCAAAACAGGTATCCTCACTTCCGCTGTCATGCCCACTGTCTTGCTCGTATCTAAAATACAACACAAACAGACAAAGCAGAATCTTATCTGTATCAGCACAGGCTTTCAAGTAGCTTCGAGACATTTTCACAAGATAATATACATTGAGTTAAAATTAAAATCAATTGTACATCAAAACCTTTCTGGTAAACCATAATCAATTGAAAACATAAGGACTTCACATTGCCACTAAGAATTACGCCACAAACTCAGCCCCAAATTCTGTCATTAAGTAGCATCCATTTTTACCTATATACCTGAGAACCTAAAAGTAATAATTTTGGCCTATCAAAAATAAAGCAGGGGGAAGGGAACTGAAGGGACTTGACAAAGATTAAATATTTCTTGCACAAAAATCATATATAAAAAAATTAAAAACCAAGACAGGCCCCCTAATCCAAGGAATTTTCAGACTAAGTAAAATAAACGGGCACTGCAAAATAATGCAGGACAAAAAACCATGTTTCATTCTCCTGCTAAGAACTATATTTCCTGGTTGGGAGTTCTACATGGATCTATGATGCAAGCAAGTATTATAAAGGTTTTTTTTTCCCCCCCTTGATTATAAAACAGTAACACCTTGAAGAAAATTTTGATACAAAGTTCCTTCCATTTTTTCCCTATGCATAGATTGCTTCTTATATATTTGTGATAATACTACATCAACAACTTTAATCAGGTCTTTTCACTTCTAATATTTCTCATGTTGTAAACTTTTTTAGCATTATTAATAATAATCTACCAAGTAGACATGCCACTATGTTTAAGTGACTATTTCCCTATTTCAATTTTCGCTCTTATTTCAATTTCTCATCTTAGTGCAAAAAGTTTTTCCTATCACTCAGATTGTTAATCTGGGATTTCTGTAGACATAAATGGTCAAAAATTACTTGCCTGGACTAGTGCACACTATACCATCTAACAAAAATAAACTGTACAGTCTCCACTAAATAGTCAAACTCAAGAAACTGGAATTCTCTGCCATGGGAACACGTTTACCATGACCCAATTTTGTAAGTACTTACAGGACAGTTTAAAGAATTGTATCCCTTAACAAAAGAACAACTTAATATCAATTGTGAAATATGGCATTTAGAGGCATTTCACTATTTATGCAATTTTATCACATCATTAAGGTAACTGATATGAAAGACTTTGAAAATTCTAAATTGCGAAGCTCTACCATAATCAAGAGGTGTACCCAAAACAGACTTATTTCCTCACAGCATCAGAAATTAACTGCTGAATCTCATTATTCACTGTGTGAATACAAGACAACCTGACTCCTTTTCTTAGCCAGCCACATAAGCACAGCCAAAACACCTGAGTCTAAGAAATGTATACTCTAAATACTAAATACTCTAAATGCAACAAGTAAATCCAAGTCTATTTTCAGTCTCACCTTGCTAAACCAGGATGTTTACTTCCTAAAGAACTAAAGAATTATCAGTAGGAGAATCTACCTTGGACTGACTGCATCCCGGGGAGACCGGAGCCATTCTTGTAGTTTATCACTGGAAGCAACTCCCACTTTTACCAGGTATGAATATGGTTCTACACGGAAGGCCCAAAAGTGTTTCCCTTTTGTAATTCCAACATCTCCAATGATGTAGTCTAAGCTTGTGAAGTAACCCACTTGGATCCGCTCCGCAGCAAGGAGAAAATTAAATCCAGCTCTGCTCTCTACACGGTCTCTCTTCAAGTTCAGCAAGAGGTGTTCATTATTATAGCCACATTTTTCATCAAAAAGGAAACTGAAAACTGTAAATAGAGCAGAAAATTAGGCTGCAAATTATTAGCATTTCTACAATCTATGGTTACATTTAACAGGTTTTTCAAACAGAAATTACTAAAAAGATATAGGAAGAGGAATATATCATTCTACCCTACACAAACTATGAGAAAACAAAACCCCAACTTAGAAGTAATTTCCAGTAAATTCTCTGTACCTGAAAATCTTCAGAAATTTCAAAGCAGAAGAAACATTTTAAATGCATGAGAAATTTATGAATGTAGTTCCTTGGAATAGATATAGCAAATCTATCCTAAGTATTTTACAGTCTTGAATCTGTCCTTTTATCCCTAAAATAAGGGGCTGTACATTTTCAAAAATATCTATGTATTTTATTAAAACTTTATTCCAAATTTTATAAATATGGAAACTATTAGCAATTTTAGTAAGGTCTTTTCCTTATCAATCAAGATGGCAGACATGAGAAACAGTGTACAGTGTAAAAAAAAAAAAAAACACACACAGGCTTTGGGTTCAGAGAGACCTGGGTTTGATGCCTGGCACAAGCATTTAACTAGAGTTTAACCTAAACTTTGATTTCCTCAACTACAGAATGGAGATAACGTTGCCGGTGAATTTAACGTTCTTTCTTCGTCGCGAAAGAATTTGGAGAATTCCAAATTCAAGAAGTGGATTTATTTGGAGAGAAACACACTCCACAGACAGAGTGAGGGCCATCTTGGAAGACAAGAAGCAAGAGGCCTCGAAATAGGGCGTGGTTAGTTTTTACGGGCTGGATAATTTCATAGGCTAATGAGTAGGAGGATTGTTCCAATTATTTTGGGGAAGGGGCGGGGATAGCCAGGAATTGGGCTACCACCCACTTTTTTTTTTTTTTAACATCTTTATTGGAGTATAATTGCTTTACAGTGGTGTGTTACCACCCACTTTTTGACCTTTTATGGTTGGCCTCAAAACTGTCATGACGCTGGCAGATGTGTCATTAACATGCTAATGTATTACAATGAGCGTATGAGGCTCAAGGTCTACTGGAAGTCGAATCTTCCGCCATCTTGGACCTAGTTGGTTCTCACTAGTTTTCATCATGTACTATGGCTATGTCTTTCTTTTAAAGGTTGTGCCCTGCCCCTTCCCTCCTGTTTCAAGAACACTACTCTTCTATCAACTTAAACCCATTCAGCCTAACATTTAGTGGCTGCTAGCCCAAAAAGTGGAAACATTCCAAACGCCCATCAATAGATGAATAGATAAAGAAAATGTGGTATATACATACAATGGAATACTATTCAGCCTAAAAAAGTAAGGAAATTCTGATACATGCTACAACAAGCATGAACCTTGAAATAAGCCAGTCACAAAAGGATTATGTGAATCCATTCACATGAGGTACTTAGAATAGGCAAATTCATAGAGGCAGAGGTAGAACAAAGGTTACCAAGCTCTGGGGGAAGGGTGGATGGGGAATTACTGTTTAATGGGCACAGAGTGTCAGTTTGGAAAAATGAAAAAGTTCCAGAGATTGTGAGTGGTGATGGTTGCACAACACTGTTGAATGTACTTAATGCCACTGATCTGTAAAAATGGTTAAAATGGCAAATTTTAACTATATAATACCACAATTGTAAAAAACTGTCGGCTAACAAGCTAAAACTATTCTCCATATGTGATTTGACCAGTCTTACTGGGAATGCCTATTGCCCTGGCATGGCAATTCACACTTTCTCTCAATCTCAAAAGTCTCCCAGTTTGCAAAATAAATTTAAATGGTCACCCTATTCATGTGGTTTCTCTTGGAGAAAAGAAAGACAGCTTTTAATGTTTCCTTTCCTCCATCCCCCTTCACTTTGTCACTGAAAACAGTAGCTACTTTCAGGTTTCCTTTTTCTTCCAATTTCAATCAGAGACTAGAAAAGAAAGCGGAAACTGCATAAACAGTAAAATATTTACTTAATACTTGCAAATGGATCCTAAAACTCTCTTTTGGATTTTATTAAAATTCAAGAAAAATAATTTGAGCCAACCCTATTTATTTGTATTTCTTTTTAATTAGTCACAATGTACATGAAAAACAGAGTGAATAGTACACTCTGGACAAAAAGGGAAGGATGGGCAGAGTGCACAAAATATGGGTACATAAGCCAGTAAAAATGGGCAGGAACAATGAGGTCTAAAAGCCAAATGAAGGAACCTCTGAGGCCGTGACCAACTGGGCAGAATGATTTCCTGCTCACCAGGATGAGCACAACTTTGGTTCTAAATGTCCCTTATCCATGGAGACACTGTAGTGAACATCAACTAACGTGTAAGTCATTCTCATTCTATAAAAATTTACAGGTGCTGTTTAAGTAGTACCAGTGGTTATTAACTTGGAAGGGGGAGGGAGGATTGCTGGGCAGGAGGAGCTTTTAGTGTAGGAAAAAGCTATCCATGTGGTTCTAATACCTGCCTTCCATCCCCATGTGCTCGTAATTACTGAGTTAGAAAAGCCAGACAAGTCAGAATTAGGTAAATTAAAATTATTCTTCACGTTATTGTACCAATAAATTTTTAAAATATCTGCCTAGATCCTATGTTAATAGAGATTTCTATAAACTGATCAAAAATACAGAATTATACTATTTAATACTTGTAAGGTAGCATTTATGCTATTTTAATCCCAAATTAATAGCCCTGCTCACTCAAATGTCATGTTTTTCTGTATCTGATGTCAGTCAGAAATCTAATCCTGTTCTCAGCCTAGATGGTGAAATTCAAGTATTCAGTCTATTTCTAAATCCTAGCTGGGTATGGAATCTACTTTTCTAGAGTATTTTACAGATGAGAGGTGGTTTTAATGTAGGTCTGCATGGACACATTAACTGGTTTATTTTTTATCATGGTCTCTTCCAACTCTATGCTTTTCTTATTCCCACTATTCACAATACCTGGAGCTGGAGGAGTATGAAGAATCAATTCCCTGCTGCAAGGACTGCAGATTGAACCCTTGTAGGCTCTTACTCTGAAAGCATAGTTACAATTACTTTCAAGATCAGAAATGACTTTACTTGTGCCACACACTTCTATCTCATTCCAAGACAACATTTCCTCATCTCTATTAATCTTCCGATATTCGAGGACATAGCTATCAGCTTTATCCTTTTCTGGATGGTGCCAATTTATCAAAGCATTGTTATAAACTTTGCTCTGTTCCTCATTGATCTCTGGCACATCTATGCCTGAAAGAATTATGAAATAGAAAACAATGTTAAAATATTATTTCAGAACCTTTATTTTTCCTTTTATTTCAGTAAAAATGATTTATTGAAAATACTTAAAGGATTTCTCTGCTGTTCAAGAACTTTCTACATTTATAATACTGTATATAAGAAAAAGAATAAATCCTGCAAATACAACAGGATGTTGGACTTTGAGGACATGCTAAGTGAAATAAGTGAGACATAGAAAAACAAATGCTGACTGCGTGATTCCACTTTCGTGAGGTATCTAAAGTAGCCAAATTCATAAAATCAAAGACTGGAATGGTGGTTACCAGGGGCTGAGGAGCAGGAAGAAATGGGCGCTTATTAATCAACAGGCATAAAGTTTCAATTAAGCAAGATGAATAAGCTCTAGAGATGTGCTGTACAACTTGTGTCTACAGACAACAATACTGTATTGTATACCAGAAATTTAAGAGGCTAGATCTCAGGGTAAGTTTTATCATAATAAAATTTAAAAAGGAAAGTAAATTGAGATTTTAAAAGGTATATTTATGTTTATAACTGAAAGGGGAAAGAAGAATGAAAAATAAGACAGACAAAATAAGTAAAACTCAATTTTAGCTTTACATATTAATTCTGAAACACCATAAATTAAAATTTTTAACCACATACTCTTCAATTTCCATCTACTGAATAACAACCCTAGACTTGAAATTTATAATATGTGTCCTCCTATAAATTATTTTAATAAATACTTTTAAATCTAAGTTTGGTCAGTATAATAATAAACAAACTTCAATAAAACATTATATAGTTCTCTTTCATATTATCTTCCACAGAGTTGCAAAGCAATTTATTTATTTATTTTAAAACTTATTTATTTATTTATTTATTTGGCTGCACCAGGTCTTAGTTGGGCATGCGGGATCTTCGTTGCAGCGTGCAGGATCTTTAGTTGCAGCATGCGGGCTCTTAGTTGCGTCATGTGGGATTCAGTTCCCTGACCAGGGATCGAACCCAGGCCCCCTGCATTGGGAGCATGGAGTCTTAACCACTGGACCACCAGGGAAGTCTGGCAAAGCAATTTAAATGACTTTTTCTTGGTATAAACAAGATACATTTTTTTTTAAGAAAATCAGAAACTACATAAAACACACACAAATTAAGTAACTCAAAGATTATCACTACAATAATTTTGTGTAGCTCCTGCCAGTATTTTTCTCCCAGTGGCACAGTGGCATTCCACTGTAGCAACATTTAACTATTTTCAGAAACATGTTTCTAATTTCTCACTAAAAATACAATGATTAAAATATCACAGCTAAATCTTTGTGCATATTCATAATCTTTTCCTTAGAATAAATTCCAAACAGCTTAACTGCTTTGGTGATATGGTAAAAATAAGCTATAGGAGTTACACATGCACATGCACACATAAATAAACGCATATTTATATCAAATCACAGAGAAATGCACGAAATGAAAAGCAGAAGTCTCCCTCTTCTCCTTATCCTCCAGCTATGTACAAGCAATGTACAGCATAGGTATGTCTATGTGTGCATTTGTGCAACTGAATGTTATGCAGCCATGGGATCTGAAAAGCCATCCAAACTACATTTTAAAGTTAAAAAAAAAAAAAGCTAGTTAAAGAATAACATGACTGGAATGCTCTACGTGCATGCAGGAAAAAATGAGGAGAGCATCCACCAGTAGGAAGCTGGGTGACCAGCAGCTTTCCATTCTGACCCACCCGTTTTACTGGTCCTTCGTTACGCACTGGTATAACCCGAGATTACCCACACTCAACTTCCTTTTTCCAAAGACTGTTTTGGGACCCCCAGGGAAGGGAGGACCTTGTACTCCTAAGTAAACTAGCGTGTATATAAAAAACAATTCAAGTATACATTTTGGAAAAAGAGGAAAGTACAGTACATGAAATAGAATCAGCATTTCAAATATCACCACATATTTGGAAAAACAAGATCATCATAATAGACAAGAAAAGTATGTACCTGACAGAGATTCAGGTATTGATTGGAAGAGAAAGGTGGTCATAGTAATAATCCTCCAGTGTGTTTAACTTTTAAACAAGACAAATTTCCTTTGACTGAATACAAATCTATGCATCTATACCTGTACAGTAATTAAACTGTAAGTGTACTTTTCCAAGGACTGTAATTGTTCACCATTATTAGAAGAGAAATCTGAGGGAGATGAACAAGGTGAGAAGAAAAAAGGAAAGGGAGACCTCCCTGCTGCGGAGCAGCAGGACACAAACACAAGCAAATGTTAGGGGCCGAGCTGTCCGCCCTAAAACTCATATGTTGAAGTTCTAGGCCCTAGTACCTCAGAATGGGCCTTTATTTGGAGAGAGGGTCTTTAAAGAAGTAACACAGTTAAAAACAGGTCGTTAAGGTGGAGCCTAGTCCACTATGACTAATAGGACTGGAGTCCTTATAAGAGGAAATTTGGACTCAGATATGTATAGAGGGAAGACCACGTGAAGACACGAGAAGACGGCCATGTGCACACCTAGGAGAGAGACCTCAGAAGAAACCAACCCTGACGACAGCTTCATCTCAGACTTCTAGCCTCCAGAATCCTAAGGGAATTCGCTGGCGGTCCAGTGGTTAAGATGTGGGCTTTTACTGCCAAGGACCTGGGTTTGATCCCTGGTCGGGGAACTAATATCCTGCAAGCCCCAAGGTGTGATTGATAGATAGATAGATAGATAAATAAATAAATAAAACCTTTTACTGCCAGAATCCTATGAAATTAAATTTCTGTTGTTATGTCACCCAGTCTGTGGTATTTAGTTTTGGCAGCCCTGGCAAACTCATACAGCAATGTAAACACTTAAACATCTTAGAGTCATTTTTAGCCTGGAGATATCATTTCTAGGTTTCTGCCCTAGGGAAACTCATACACACGCACAAAGAAACACTGACAAAGATGTTCAGTAGAGCACTGCTTACAACAGATAAAAAAACAGGAACAGACTGTCTCTCAGTGGGAAACTTACTTACATAATGGAATACTGTAAAGTTAACATATAGCTGTAAACCAGAACTTCATGTATTAACAAATATTTATATTAAACTTAATTTCTCAAAAAAATAATTTACAAAAAAAAGATACATACAATGTGGTGCCATTCACACAATGTTTAAAAACATACAAACCAAAAGAATCTAGCTTCTGTGCATAAAAACACGGTTATAAAAACATAAATGGCATATGATTTTAGCGTATGATGGTCTGGGCAACTGAGATGCTGCATTATAATGTCAAACTGAAGAGAATTTGTGTTTCTCCTACACAATGTGAATTCAAACTAAAAACATGAAGGTATGCTGTTACTAAAACTCACCACTAGAGAAAAAGGACAATTCTCCAAGAAGTTCTGTTTGTTTAGATGTATTAACAACATAGTCTTCAAAAGAAGTCTGAGCCGCAGGTCTAAAGCTCTTCAAAGATTCTGTAGCTTTCTGTATTCTACAGACAGATATAAAATATTTTATACAAAAATGATTCTTTAAAAAGGCAAATCAGACTAAATATTTTCAATGAGATTAACAAAAGAAAACTTCACTCAACATTCAAGCTAAGAGTGAAGCAAGAGATACTGCACATAACACAGCACTCTGAACCACTCAGAGCTACAGCTGAAACATAAAGCAGCATTTAATGACACTGCTAGAGAGAGACTGTCAGTTCAAAGTTAAATACCTGAGGTGGAGCTGTTTTGCGGTCTGAACAAAGCAAGACTGATCTGTCTCCTTCAGCACTTCTTGAGCGTATCCCACGAGTCCATTGTTCTCTAGCAGCCCCTGATACTCTTCCATCTGAGTCTGAAATTTGTCTAATCTTAGTTTCTTAGAAGCATCAATTGCCTTCAAAACAGATGATTTCCTCTCTCCTAGGATTTCAAAGAGCTTTTCAAAATGTGTAATTGCTTCTTCTTTAGCCCGCTCTCCATTACACTATTAAAAAACAAGCAAAGCGTTACCTCATCTGCTAAATCCAAATGTCTTTTCAAGAAAGAGTCGCAGTTCAACAAAACGAACCCAAATACTGGAAAGAAAAAGATTTTATCTGACTCCTTGATGTTTTCAGAACAATAATTTGGCATCAGATATGCTTACTAAGGAATGATCAGTAACTTTGAGACATGCTTTGTAATTTTATAATACTGTATTTCCTTAAGCTTTCAATCTCCAAAGTCCAGCAATAAACAACTTATTCAATGAAATAAGAAAGCAACATTCAATTTGTATACAAAGGAACTTGAGGCAGAAATGAACTGATTTAACCAAAGACACAGGAAAATACAATCTTGCACTTATTTATTTTTATTCATTTCTAATTCAGGAAATTTTATCCTTTCTACCATATACCAATTTTTTAAAAAGTTAAACAACAGCTATGAAACTCAAAAAAATTACATCCTATACTAAGTAATAAAAATGTAACTCTTCTCTTCAAATTAATATTTAGTTATATATAATTATAATTAAGCTGTAATTTAATTAATATTGATTTAATTATAAGTTATGCAAATTAACTTTTTTATGCTTGAGTTTTTCTTTTCTGAAAACTAGGGGTAAGAGAGACCATTTAGGTTTTTCTGAAGATTGAAAAAGATTATTTACATAAAATGCCCACCACAACATCACATACTCTGAATAAACATTATTTTCACTGCACACATAGCTATTCCTGTACTTTGCCAAAAAATGATCCTCTCTATAGTGCTTATTAAACATTTTGAATGTCCACAAAATCACACCTTGACCTGATTTTGAAAATAAGACCAGCAAAGCACTTACAAGCATTTATCATAATAGACTCATAGCAGCAGCCAACAGAAAAGAGTCTTCAAGAACATACTTAAAAGCTGACAATATATGGTAGAAGTGCATTGCGCATTTTCCAATGGCTTCTGGCCAACATTTAAAATGAAAGGAAATTTTTTCCAGATTTCCTTCTCTGATTCCTAACCTCAACAGCCAATTTTTTAAAAGGAGGATAGGAGGAGAGAACAGAGGGTGGTGACATTCTGGTAGTATTTCAGTGACATATCACATTAAGTTCAGAAATATCATTATACGTAGATCAAGAGGAGACTTTTTTCCAGCTAAGTATAACTATAGATAAAAAGACAGTGTCACAGTCTTCACTGAGTAAAATTCAAGAATGGAGATAAATTTTCTAGTGCAGAAGATTCTTACTGATAAGCCTACAAACGCAGCTTAGGTCAAAGGTACAAGAAGGAGTTAAATAATTTCTCCAGAATCCCAAGGCATCAATGCCTACATGAATACTTGATGCCTGAGTTCCTCAGTTTTCAACCTACTGAATGACAAACTCAAAAACAAGCACTGGGTTTCCTTATCACAGAAGCAAAGGCAGCCTGACTGAGAAAACCAATAAAGACAAATCTAAAATAACCACAGACACAATCCCTGAAGCAACCTACTATCTAGATGATAATGTGCTATGTGTTCAGGGATTATAGTAAACTGAGAGAGTTTGTCAATCAGATACAAATGCGAGAAACAGAATCCTACTTTTAAATTACATGAAAATGCAATCAGTGACTATCAGAAAAATAATATTTAAAATATTAAAGCAATATTGGTAATATGGAGATTGGTTCAAGATGGCGGAGTAGAAGGATGTACTCTCACTCCCTCTTGCAAGAACAACAGAATCACAACTAACTGCTGAACAATCATCAACAGGAAGACACTGGAACCCCACATCCAAAGACAAAGGAGAAGCCACAATGAGATGGTAGGAGGGGCTCTATCACAATAAAATCAAATCCCATAACTGCTGGGTGGGTGACTCACAAACTGGAGAACACTTATACCACAGAAGTCCACCCACTGGAGTGAAGGTTCTGAGACCCACATCAGGCTTCCCAACCTGGGGGTCCAGCAAGGGGAGAAGGAATTCCTAGAGAATCAGACTTTGAAGGTTAGTGGGATTTGATTGCAGGACTTCGACAGGACTGGAGGAAACAGAGACTCCACTCTTGGAGGGCACACACAAAGTAGTGTGTACATCAGGAACCAGTGGGAAAGAGCAGTGACCCATAGGAGACTGAACCAGACCTATCTGCTAGTATTGGAAGGTCTCCTGCAAAGGCGGGGTGTGGCTATGTCTCACCATGAGGACAAGGACACTGGCAGCAGAAGTTCTGGGAAGTACTCCTTGGCGTGAGCCCTCCCAGAGTCCGCCATTAGCCCCACCAAAGAGCCTGGGTAGGGAGGCTCCAGTGTTGGGTCGCCTCAGGCCAAACAACCAATGAGGAGGGAACCCAGCCCCACCCATCAGCAGAAAATCGGATCAAAGATTTACTGAGCTCTGCCCACCAAAGCAACAGCCAGCTCTACCCACCACCAGTCCCTCCCATCAGGAAACTTGCACAAGCCTCTTAGATAGCCTCATCCACCAGAGGGCAGACAGCAGAAGCAAGACCTACAATCCGGCAGCCTGTGGAACAAAAACCACATTCACAGAAAGATAGACAAGATGAAAAGGCAGAGGGCTATGTACCAGCTGAAGGAACAAGATAAAACCCCAGAAAAACAACTAAATGAAGTGGAGATAGGCAACCTTCCAGAAAAAGATTTCAGAATAATGATAGTGAAGATGATCCAGGACCTCGGAAAAACAATGGAGGCAAACATCAAGAAGATGCAAAAAATGTTTAACAAACATCTAGAAGAATTAAAGAACAAACAAACAGAGATGAACAACACAATAACTGAAATGAAAAATACACTGAAAGGAATCAATAGCAGAATAACTGAGGCAGGAGAACGGATAAGTGACCTGGAAGACAGAATGGTGGAATTCACTGCTGCGGAACAGAATAAAGAAAAAAGAATGAAAAGAAACGAAGACAGCATGAGACCTCTGGGACAATATTAAACACAACAGCATTCGCATTATAGGGGTCCCAGAAGGAGAAGAGAAAGACAAAGGACCTGAGAAAATATTTGAAGAGATTATAGTCTAAAACTTCCCCAACATGGGAAAGGAAATAGCCGCCCAAGTCCAGGAAGTGCAGAGAGTCCCATACAGGATAAACCCAAGGAGAAACATGCCGAGACACATAGTAATCAAATTGGCAAAAATTAAAGACAAAGGAAAATTACTGAAAGCAGCAAGGGAAAAACAAGAAATAACATACAAGGGAACTCCCATAAGGTTAACAGCTGATTTCTCAGCAGAAACTCTACAAGCCAGAAGGGAGCGGCATGACATACTTAAAGTGATGAAAGGGAAGAACCTAAAACCAAGATTACTCTACCCCCAAGGATCTCATTCAGATTCGATGGAGAAATCAAAAGCTCTACAGACAAACAAAAGCTAAGAGAATTCAGCACCACCAAACCAGTTCTACAACAAATGCTAAAGGAACTTCCCTAAGTGGGAAACACAAGAGAAGAAAAGAACCTAAAAAACAAACCCAAAACAATTAAGAAAATGGTAATAGGAACACACATAGCGATAATTACCTTAAAAGTGAATGGATTAAATGCTCCAACCAAAAGACACAGGCTTGCTGAATGGATACAAAAACAAGACCCATACATATGCTGTCTACAAGAGACCCACTTCAGACCTAGGGACACATTCAGACTGAAAGTGAGGGGATGGAAAAAGATATTCCATGCAAATGGAAATCAAAAGAAAGCTGGAGTAGCAATACACATATCAGATAAAATAGACTTTAAAATAAAGACTATTACAAGAGACAAAGAAGGACACTACATAATGATCAAGGGATCAATCCAAGAAGAAGATATAACAATTATAAATATATATGAACCCATCACAGGAGCACCTCAATACATAAGGCAACTGCTAACAGCTATAAAAGAAGAAATCGACAGTAACACAGTAACAGTGGGGGACTTTAACACCTCACTTATACCAATGGGCAGATCATCCAGACAGAAAATTAATAAGGAAACACAAGCTTTAAATGACACAATAGACTAGATAGATTTAATTGACATTTATAGGACATTCCATCCAAAAACAGCAGATTACACTTTCTTCTCAAGTGCACATGGAACATTCTCCAGGATGGATCACATCTTGGGTCACAAATCAAGCCTCAGTAAATTTAAGAAAATTGAAATCATATCAAGCATCTTTTCTGACCACAATGCTATGAGATTAGAAATCAATTACAGGGGAAAAAACGTAAAAAACACAAACACATGGAGGCTAAACAATATGTTACTAAATAACCAAGAGATCACTGGAGAAATCAAAGAGGAAATCAAAAAATACCTAGAGAAAAATGATAATGAAAAGACAACGATACAAAATCAATGGGATTCAGCAAAAGCAGTTCTAAGAGGGAAGTTTATAGCTATACAAGCCTACCTCAAGAAACAAGAAAAATCCCAAACAAACAACCTAAACTTACACCTAAAGGAACTAGAGAGAAGAACAAACAAAACCCAAAGTTAGCAGAAGGGAAGAAGTCATAAAGATCAGAGCAGAAATAAATGAAATAGAAAACAATAGCAAAGATCAATAAAACTAAAAGCTGGTTCTTTGAGAAGATAAACAAAATTGATAAACGATTAGCCAGACTCATCAAGAAAAAGAGGGAGAGGACTCAAATCAATAAAATTAGAAATGAAAAAAGAGAAGTTACAACAGACACTGCAGAAATACAAAGCATCCTAAGAGACCACTACAAGCAACTCTACGCCAATAAAATGGACAACCTGGAAGAAACGGACAAATTCTTAGAGAGGTATAACCTTCTAAGACTGAACCAGGAAGAAATAGAAAATATGAACAGACAAATCACAAGCAATGAAATTGAAACTGTGATTAAAAATCTTCCAACAGGGCTTCCCTGCTGGCGGAGTGGTTAAGAATCCGCCTGCCAATGCAGGGGACACAGGTTCGAGCCCTGGTCCGGTAAGATCCCACATGCCGCGGAGCAACTAAGCTCATGTGCCACAACTATTGAGCCTACACTCCAGAGCCCGAGAGCCACAACTACTGAGTCCATGTGCCACAACTACTGAAGCACGCACACCTAGAGCCCGTGATCTGCAAAAAGAGAAGCCACCGCAATGAGAAACCTGCACACCGCAACGAAGAGTAGCCCCCGCTCGTCGCAACTAGAGAAAGATTGCATGCAGTAACGAAGACCCAACGCAGCCAAAAATAAATAATAAAATAAAATTAATTAATTAAAAAAAAATCTTCCAACAAACAAAAGTTCAGGACCAGATGGCTTCACAGGTGAATTCTATCAACCATTTAGAGAAGAGCTAACACCCATCCTTCTCAAACTCTTCCAAAAATTGCAGAGGAAGGAACACTCCCAAACTCATTTTATGGGGCCACCATCACCTTGATACCAAAACCAGACAAAGATACTACAAAAGAAGAAAATTACAGGCCAGTATCACTGATGAATATAGAGGCAAAAATCCTCAACAAAATACTAGCAAACAGAATCCAACAACACATTAAAAGGATCATACACCGTGATCAAGTGGGATTTATCCCAGGGATGCAAAGATTCTTCAGTATATGCAAATCAATCAATGTGATACACCATATTAACAAATTGAAGAAGAAAAACCATATGATCATCTCAATAGATGCAGAAAAAGCTTTTGACAAAATTCAACACCCATTTATGATAAAAACTCTCCAGAAAGTGGGCATAGAGGGAACCCACCTCAACGTAATAAAGGCCATATATGACAAACCCACAGCAAACATCATTCTCAATGGTGAAAAACTGAAAGCATTTCCTCTAAGATCAGGAACAAGACAAGGATGTCCACTCTCACCACTATTATTCAACATAGTTTTGGAAGTCCTAGTCACGGCAATCAGAAGAAAAAGAAATAAAAGGAATACAAATTGGAAAAGAAGAAGTAAAACTGTCACTGTTAGCAGATGACATGATACTATACATAGAGAATCCTAAAGATGCCACCAGAAAACTGCTAGAGCTAATCAATGAATTTGGTAAAGTTGCAGGATACAAAATTAATGCACAGAAATCTCTTGCATTCCTATACACTAACAACAAAAGATCAGAAAGAGAAATTAAGGAAACACTCCCATTCACCATTGCCACAAAAAGAATAAAATACCTAGGAATAAACCTACCTAGGGAGAAATAAGATCTGTATGCAGAAAACTATAAGACACTGTTGAAAGAAATTAAAGAAGATACCAACAGATGGAGAGATATACTATTTTCTTGGATTGGAAGAATCAATATTGTGAAAATGACTATACTACCCACAGCAATCTACAGATTCAATGCAATCCCTATCAAATTACCAATGGCATTTTTTACAGAACTAGAACAAAAAATCTTAAAATTTGTATGGATACAAAGAAGACCCCAAATAGCCAAAGCAATCTTGAGGAAAAAAACGGAGCTAGAGGAATCAGACTCCCCAACTTCAGACTATACCACAAAGCTACAGTAATCAAGACAATATGGTACTGGCACAAAAACAGAAATATAGATCAATGGAACAGGATAGAAAGCCCAGAGATAAACCCACGCACCTATGGTCAACTAATCTATGACAAAGGAGGCAAGGGTATACAATGGAGAAAAGACAGTCTCTTCAATAAGTGGTGCTGGGAAAACTGGACAGCTACATGTGAAAGAATGAAATTAGAACACTCCCTAACACCATACACAAAAATAAACTCAAAATGGATTAGAGACCTAAATATAAGACTGGACACTATAAAACTCTTAGAGGAAAGCATAGGAAGAACACTCTTTGACATCAATCACAGCAAGATCTTTTTTGATCCACCTCCTAGAGTAATGGAAATAAAAACAAAAATAAACAAATGGGACCTAATGAAACTTAAAAACTTTTGCAAAAGAAAGGAAACTACAAACAAGACGAAAAGACAACCCTCAGAATGGGAGAAAATATTTGCAAACGAATCTACAGACAAAGGATTAATCTCCAAAGTATATAAACAGCTCATGCAGCTCAATATTAAAAAAACAAACAACCCAATCCAAAAATGGGCAGAAGACCTCAATAGACATTTCTCCAAAGAGGACAGACAGATGGCCAAGAAGCACATGAATAGCTGCTCAACATCACTAATTATTAGAGAAATGCAAATCAAAACTACAATGAGGTATCACCTCACACCAGTTAGAATGGGCACCATCAGAAAATCTACAAACAACAAATGCTGGAGAGGGTGTGGAGAAAAGGGAACCCTCTTGCACTGTTGGTGGGAATGTAAATTGATACAGCCACTATGGAGAACAGTATGGAGGTTCCTTAAAAAACTAAAAATAGAATTACCATATGACCCAGCAATCCCACTACTGGGCATATACCCAGAGAAAACCGTAATTCAAAAAGACACATGCACCCGAATGTTCACTGCAGCACTATTTACAATAGCCAGGTCATGGAAGCAACCTAAATGCCCATTGAGAGACGAATGGATAAAGAAGATGTGGTACATATATACAGTGGAATATTACTCAGCCATGAAAAGGAACGAAATTGGGTCATTTGTAGAGACGTGGATGAATCTAGAGACTGTCATACAGAGTGAAGTAAGTCAGAAAGAGAAAAACAAATATCATATATTAACGCATATATATATGCATTAACCTAGAAAAATGGTACAGATGATCCTGTTTGTAGGGCAGAAGTTGAGACACATGTAGAGAACAAACGTATGGACACAAAGGAGGGAAAGCAGCCGTGGGTGGGGGTGGGGGTATGATGAATTGGGAGATTTGGATTGACATGTATACACTGATGTGTATAAAATGGATGACTAATAAGAATCTGCTGTATAAAAAAATAAATGAAATAAAATTCAAAAAAAATACTGGTAATATGGTGCTAATTCACATAATTTTTCAATGATTTTAACCCATTTTTGAAAAAAATTTGTAAGAAATGACAGTCTCATACTAGCCAGAATATTTTTACATTTAATTACAAAACATAAAGTGATCAAGGGTAATGGCTCTTCAGTTTATTTCAAATAGAGAAAAGAAATAGGGATCAAAATCAGTGAAGACTATTAGGAATTTTAAAATAACCCAGTTCTATCCTCTCTTACTATATTTTTAAAGTGCTATCAGTTTTTAAAATTTTTTACTGAAGTATAATATGCAAAGAGGAAAATGTACATGTAAGTGTAAGGATCAATGAGGCTTTGCAACCACACCCATGTAACCAGCATCTAGACTGAACAATATTACCAGTATCCCAGAAGCCACCCTTATAACCTTTCCAGGCACTAATCCTCCCTCTCTTCAATAACTCCTATCCTGAACAACACAGTCTAGTTTCACCTGTCTTGGAATCACCCAGCATGTACTCCTTTGTATTTCGCATCTTCCTTTCAATATTAGTGCCAGACTTATCTACATTGTTGCACATAGTTGTAGATATTCATCCTTCACTGCTATTTATATTCCACTGTTAATGAACATTTGAGTACTTTCCATTTTGTGGCTATCACAAATAATTCAGCTAAGAACATCTTAATACATGTCTTTTGGTGCACATATGTGACAGGAATATATTTCAGAGTATCCGGAAACTTAAATAAACCTGGTCCTACCGACACATAGTACATTTTTCAAATGCAATCTGTTAGTTTTATAAGATACAGATAATCATAAAAGTTATTATTTTCCTTATATTGCTACTTTGGAGAACTCGTTAACTGCCACATAAAGAATGTCATTCTTTCCTCTGTGTTCCAATATCAGTTACTCACAACCTCTATCAGCACTGATCACATAGCATTATTTTTTACATTTGTTTTCTTAGTCCCACAAAAGCAGGAGTGAAATCTAACACAACTTTGTACTCCCAGCTCAAATAATACCCTCTGGATTTTATGAATGAATAAATGAATGTCTAAATGAATAAATGAAAAATATGCAAACCAGCTTATCACTTACCTCCGTTTCTTTCATTAACAAGTTTAGTTCAGAAATCTGACTCTTCACCTGGCTCTCCTTGCCAATAAGGTAATCAATATCTTTTGAAAGCTTTTCCTATTGGAATATATTAGAAACAGAAATAGAAGTGTAACAAAGGCCTTCCAGAATTTCTTTTAACACAGTACCCTCTTCTCTAGCCTATGATGAACAGACAGTAAAATCAACAATGGTGATTATCATTATTAACCCAGGGTAAACAGTCACTGGCCTTGAGCACACAGGCCTAAAGATACATGAGGGATTAGAAGCAGTTAGAAAAAAGAACAAGGTAGTGATGCTCAGGTTAGTAAAAACTCCTGAATACACAAATGGCATATTTTTGTTGTCTCATCATCACTCCCAGAATGCTTCCTCCCCAGGCTTCTAAGTAAATGGAAGGGCAGCAATCCAAATAGTGTTGTCTTCCACCAGATTTTATAATTCACTCTCACATACACACACCCCACACACAACAGGAAAAACAACAAAGACCCTTCCAAAATAATCTTCATAGTCCATCCCAGCCTAGATGTTCATTAAACAATTATACAATACACAATAATGAAAACACAGATTTATAAAAATAGGTAACTTCAAGAGCTTATTGAACAGTTTGTTCATAAAGTAGTCATTTTGAAACTGGTATAGTTTATCATAGAGATAATGTCATAGATTTTGGTGAGATCACTAGTGTAGCCCAGAAAACATTAATATACCTGAAATACATCTAAAAACAAACAATAATACCCTGACGCACCACGGGGTACAAAGTAGTAAGAGACAATGTATCCTGAGACTAAGAATAAGAACATCCAGAAAACACCTCCCATGCTGTAGCCCTGACAGGAGGATCTGAACATTTCTTGCTCACAACTGGTGACTAAGGGTTGAAAAGAGTTAGGAAGAAGAGGGGCAAAGCTCTTAGGAATTAAAGAAGTGAGTCTCCTTCTTATATCATCGTCCTCTTTTTTTACTTAGACCGTGTTACAGGGTAAGAGAACGTATGCAGAAATCAAAGTGACAGGTCTCCAGCATGGCCCATCTTTAACTCTTCGGGACACCCAGCAATCAGACCCAGGGAGTTTCCTTGATGGCTCACTGGAGGGACAGAGGAAAGACCTGTTAGGCAGAGGGACAAGATTTCTGAGAACTCAAGGCACGACGGGACCAAGAAGGAAATCATAGGATGTTAAGGACAGGAAGAGACATTAAAATCCTGCATTTTAATCCAGCATTTTACAGATGAGGAAACCAAAGCTCACTGAGTACAAATATCACATAGTCAACAGCTGAACTAGAAACCTCCTCACCACACATTAACCATGATGTCACAGGCTGAGAGGTGCTTCCTCAGCACCAAGCTGTAAGGAAGATGATAGTTCCTCCGATACCACCGCTGTCAGGCCCATGTTAGGACCAGACCGTAGGTATGAGAGCTGGCACTCTTTTTAGCTATAGTAGCAAAGAAAGGAATTTGGCCAGTTAAACTGAAGTAGGGCTTAGTTCTGAAACAGCTTAAGTTAACAGTGCTAAATAGGCTAGAGAAGAATAGAGGACAGAATTCAGAAACACCGTCCAAGGTCTAAGTGGTTCCAGTGAGCTGTGATGCTTAAACCAAGTCTCTGGCCAACCACAGCCTTTATCTGAGACGGCTCCAGTCTTCTCAGTCCCCTTAAACTTAGGCAGTCTGTGTTAAGACTAGATCTGTCTTAACCAAGAATCAGTGGTCCATTTATTCATAATCCTCCAAAAAGTATATGCACCAGACACTGATACTAGGCATTTTATCCAGGAAGTTCATCTAACGTGAGAAGCAGGTTTAAATCCTTTAGTCCTATTAGGACCCCAGTTCTCTAGGAACTGATCAGAGGCTAAATTCTCAAGGACCCCAAAGTTGCTCAAAGCTTCCTCTAGAGCAGTGGTTCTCAAATGCTGGTGTGCATCAGTCTCCTGAGTGTCCATAAAGAACACAGAGGGGCTTCCCTGGTGGCGCAGTGGTTGAGAATCTGCCTGCCAATGCAGGGGACACGGGTTCGAGCCCTGGTCTGGGAAGATCCCACATGCCACGGAGCAACTGGGCCTGTGAGCCACAATTACTGAGCCTGCGCGCCTGGAGCCTGTGCCCCGCAACGGGAGGGGCCGCGATGGTGAGAGGCCCGCGCACCGCGATGAAGAGTGGCCCCCGCTTGCCACAACTAGAGAAAGCCCTAGCAGAGAAACGAAGACCCAACACAGCCAAAAATAAATAAATAAACAAAGTAAACAATGCCTTAAAAAAAAAAAAATTTCAAAAAAGAACACAGAGGCCCAAGGTCATTAAAGTAGTACAGGCCTGGCTTCCATAGTTTTACCAAGCGTTCCAGGTGATTCTAACACCCAGCAGAGTTTGAGCTCTCTCCCTGCAACACTCAAGTGAGTAAAAATGAAAATGATATTATAAACCTATGTCACCTAGATCATGAAGGCCTCTGGCTTAAAATCTAAAACAAGTAAAAAGGAAGATCTAAGGAGATCTGTTTGCTACTTTCAGCAAAACTGAATAATTTTACTCTTACTAAAAAGTGAATAAATTGAAAAATCCATTATGGAGTCTCATTTTTAAAAGTGTGAAACATAAATGGGAGAAATTAACAACAAGGCAAAGGATAACTTAAGTGTATGCTATTGTCAAATATTGATTTCAAGTAACAGAAAAGAAAATTTTGGACAACTTATATAATATCCAACCAATAAGAAACAAACAAAAAAGGTGTCAAAGTTAAAATTAGCAAACAGTGTTATTGCCACTGTGAGGCACAACAGAGAAACAAAGACTGGATTTACTCACCCACTTGAAACAACTAAAAAAACCTAACAGAATAAATGAAACAGCTCTCAAGACACTGGACATCAAGAAACAAAAAACAGTGTCCCTGAGGGATGGGAAACAAGATGAGCCTATGATTGCTCTCAGCTTATTGTCAGGAGAAGGCTTCCCAGGCCTGGTGCAGAGAACTCAAATGGGGCCCAGGATCTCCCGTGAGATGAGGCGATGAAGCTGGGAGTCTGGGGAGGTCAGAGTTTATAAAACATGACACCTAAGAACAGGTGGCCATAAAGAGAAAGAACTCCAGAGATTTACCAAGCAGCCCCCTTGCTTATTCATATGAGCTTTGATCAATTTTTATGTGTGAGGAAATTGCCACAGGCCAGGGCAAGTATCACCCAAAAGAATTAAAAGGAACAATTTCAGAGCTCACACATGCCGGAAATAGTGCCTGTTCCCCACCAGCCAGACTAAAACAAAAAAAAAAAAACCCTCAAAATTCATAGGGCATTGGGAAGAGTAAACAAATGGCTTTACTTCAATAATCACATAAAATTAGTCCTAGAACAAAATGCTGCTCTGTCCTAACAAAGCTTAACAGCAAGACCAAAAAGGAACAAATTGTTCTAACTTAATCACACAACAGAAGAAAACTCAAGAATATCATTAGGAATATAAAAATATCCACTGCCCAACAAGGTAAGCTTTACAATACCTGGCAGCCAATCAAAAGTTGGCAGGCTTGCAAAGGAGGAGGGGAATACAACTCATAATGATAAGAAAAATCAGTCAAAATTGACCTAGTAATGACACAGATAACAGAATTAGTAAATGAGGACAGACAATAAAACAACAATACTTGTAACCCATGTGTTCAATGTAGAGGGAGGACTGAGCATGTCAGACATACAAAATACAAAATATGAAACTGTATGTATAGATGCAGAATAGATACAGGTCAAAAAATGCATACACATATTGTTAAAGGAATCAAAAATTTAAATGGGTAGTAGATTTATAAATGAATTGATTCCCTTTTAAAAAGGAAAAAAGAATGAAACAAAAAAAATAGCATTATACCACTGCCTACTTGGCTGTAGATTATCAAATTTGAAAGTTTTAAAAGGGCCATGTATAAGGTTAACAGACAGTAAATAGTTTTAGCTGGAACCCACCAGAATAAACAAAAATGTTTATACTAATTCTATTGGCAGCAATAAGAATCAAGTGTCTTAAAACAGCTACTACCCTTCAAAGTGTGTCACTCCCATAACCACACTCAATGTCATGGCATTGGGCTTATGTAGGGATGGATCATAATGAAGTGTCCTTCATCCCTCTCTTTCCTCAGAACTAGATATCAGTAGGACAAAAAGTTCCCTGGTCAGAAATACTAACAACCTAATATTAATAGATCATTAAGTAACACTTTAGATTATTAACTCATTTCAGTAAAACAGACCACACAATATGCACAATATGATTTTATACAGAAAAAGTTAAAGTTCTAAAGTTATATAGGATCAAAATTTAGTTCTAAAAATAAGTTCTACCTTTAAGGTTTTGTAGGCACTGCTCATAGTGGTTACACGGTGGTTGGAATGATTACCACCCAACTTACAGAGATGACAAACTGGCCTCCTACATAATTCACAGTACATATTTATTCTCTCCGTTTCATGTTCTGGGCACATTAAAATCTATTGAATAAAGAATAAAAGTGGGATTAAGGGTCTTCATAGCTTACATGGCACTCAAAAGATTTCAAGTAATTGGATAAAGTCCCAAAACACAAAGATTTGCTTTATGATATCACTAAATAAAGCCATTTAAAGTAATGAAAGTGTAAAAAGAAATAAAAGCATTTGGTACATTACATGAGAATTCTCTACATTAGAATTACTGTTTTTCAATTTGAGGGTTCAAATGGTCAATTAATTATGTGTTATTTCCTCTAAACTTGGTGATAAGAAGGGAAAATTTTACTTCCTATAAGACTTAAGTGAAATGCTTAAACAAGCTAGAAAGGTCCACTGATCATAATGACTACGTAAATTCTTAATGATCATGATCAATATTTTTTAAGGTATCATAACAAATAACTTATGAGGACCCATAGCCTCATTATCCTCACAAGAAATCTGTTACTAAGAGAGTCTTGGAACACTTTATAAGCTTCCAGATGTTTGCTTTTACATATTGATTGCACACACATTGACCAAATTTAGAACTGTGTTCTCCTGATTTAAGTTTCTACCTTTTTGTTTACTCTGTAAACTATCATCATAGTTACACTGAATTTTTACATAATATAGCTGTTTTCATTTGGAAAAGAAGGAGGATTCTTTTAAACTAGTGTGTTAATGGAAATCAAAAAGCTGCCCATTATTCCAAAAGATTAGATTTTAAGCAACTACAACTGGTCTGATAACTTAGAGAAATTTTTTTTAATTCCATTATAAAAAGTCCTAATACCAATGTGTAGCTCCAGGAGAAAAACTGGAAAAGATTTCAAATTTCTAAGCATGTCCACGTTCCTACATTCTCAAAGCCATTACATTTAAAATAGAATAAAAAGTCAGGCTTTCTGCAAGGAATGCAAGAACTCAAAATTATAAGGCAAATATTCTATAGGATGAGACACCTCTTTAGAATTTGACTATAGTGAATTACACTATTCACTATTTTGTTTCATCTATAACTTCATTCATTCATAAAGTTCTTCTGTACGTTACTATAGAAATTACCCAGAATATTTAAGAAATGCAAATTCCACTTCAAATACTATATAACCATTATATCATAAGCTTCAAACTATTAGGCTGTAGTTACTCTTATTTATTCATAATACAATTTTAGGTAACCAAAAATGTCAGAATGTTTCCCAATCACATCTTTTAGACAATTATGGATTTATTAAAGCTTTTTAACTTTAACCATTTCAATCTTAGAGAGTATATCTGACATCACCTTTCCTCTCTTACTCAGTTATCATTACAAACATTCATGTATTGTATTGTATCACAATGTATTGTAATAGAGTGAACCATAATATTGCCTTCTAAGCTCTGGGGATGTTTAGCAACATACTAAATAACTCCAACTACTAGGCCTTAATTTCTTGTTCCAGCTTTTAAAGTTATTTCCCTTCTTACTGTCAGGTTCTAGACTTGTTACAATTTATCTTATCATATTAAGTTTAATACTCTAACTTAATAGAAACTTCACTTACCTTGGGTCTAAAATTCGTAGTTGGGCCCACATACTCATGCTGCGCTTTTACAGTACCCCAAGGATGATAAATTTTGAAGCATTCATTGCAGTAGCTTGCACTACAGTCCATGCAACTTTTTGTGGATTCTTGAGGTGGTGGTTTACAAAGGTCACACATAATGGCTGTGGCTGCCCTGGCTGCCTGACGATACCTTTCAACAATAGTTTCCAAAGTGAAATTTCGAAACAGACCGTTGATTCCCCGTTCTCCAAGATCCACATCATGTTCACAGCCAGGACAAGGAAAAGTAGTTGTCCTAGGGGTCAATGAATTGCGCTTCCAGCCTGTGTAATTAGTTAAGTCCTTGTTTAGTTACATCAGTAGGAAAATGGATAGAATGAAAACTAAGGAGTCATGTTTTGGAAAGATACATATCTACAAATATATTGCAAAAACATAATACTCAAAGTGGCTCCATATAAATCAATTTATGTACTGAAAATGCTTTTTTTTTAAATGGCTTTTCCTTGGCATACAAAAGATAAGCCCAAGTTATTAAACAGTGATCAAATTAAAAAGGAATGAAATTATTCTATAATAAATCCCATATAAAAACCATATTAAATCAAACAGATATGTGGACAAAACATATAATACAATACTACACAGGGTCAAGATCTTTTGAAATTATACAATTAACATTTATAGATAATTTCATATATCATTCCCAAAGGAATTTGGCTTGCATTTAAATGAACACAGCCTTGGCTCATTGATAGGAACTGAGTTTATACATAAAAGAGCAAGAGTCCTTAACCCAGCCAGGGTCCATTGACTGACTCCAGGAAGATTCAAATAGTTTGGTAAACTATTTGAAATTATATGCAAAATTTTGCATGTATGTATCCACACATATTTTCTGGTTAAACAACCCATAGCTTTTATCAGGTTCTCAAAAGAATATGTGACCACAAAACTGTTAAGAACCACCGCAAGAGAGGGTATCCCACTGTAGTATTGTTTTATCTAGAAAATTCAGTAGGCAAAATCATTAGTTAATTGAGTGCAATCTATAAAAGAGTAAAAAGCTCATTCATAGATCTAGAATCTAGTGACTTTAAGAGGAACCAACCATTTAATATCTTCTTACGACCTGAAAAAAAGAATCATTAAGATTATTTAATTCAGTAAGCCAGAAGATACACCAAAAAAATTACAGATAACTTTACAATATATAAATAATACAATGAATGACCTTAAACATCACACTCTTCTTCAGTATTATCCTGATTTTAACAAATCAAGAAACCAAGGCATGACAGTCCTTACCCACAGGTTCACAAGAATCTGGGGTGGTCTGTTTAACACAGGTGTATGCCTATCATGTTCCCTCCTCTTCTGTATAAATTTGAGTATGTAGCCTTGGTTGCCCACAAAATAACTTCCTAAATATAAACACAAACTTTTTAACCTACAGCCTTCTTTCATACTACTATGTATCCAGTACCAAAAGTGAATGGTTAAACTTAGTATATGACATTTAGAAAAGGTCTCTAAACAGCTATATTAATATTGCCTTGGCAACATTACTATCATCACTGAAGACTGTCTTAAAAGATGTCTGGCATATCACTACATAAATCACTACAGGTAAAATTTAGTGATCAGCCCACGATATTATTCATTTGAAGAGACTTTACACCATGCAAAGTGGCATTAGGCCCCCAAAGCTACTTATGCAACAAACATGCAGCTGCACTATTTTAAATTTTAAATATTTTCAAAATATTTAAAGATATTTTTAACCTTCACATTTTAAAATATACCCAAAAAAGCATACAAAAAAAGCTGCCCCATAAAAACTTGAAAATCCTACATAAAATATACTCTTGTAATCATTCTAAAAACATGCAATACAGTACAAGATATTTCACAGCACAGCAGGCACATAATAAAATAAGCAGCAGAGCTACTTTTAAAACACATGCCAATGAAAATTTTGTTTAGTGAAAAAACAAGCCAAATAATTCTGGAAGTGATATAGTACAGTGGTCAAGTTTAAACAAATGGAAATTCATATTTAATTGCATGCTTCCACACATGAACTAGGTGATAGAAATTAAAATGTATAACTAATCTCAACAGTCAATGTTTTTAAAAAAAATGAATTATTGGTTTTATGAATAGAAGATTGTGATCAATTAAGTAATGGGGAAAAACAAAAGTAAATTATGCCAGTAAAATCACACTTTAACACTATACACTGGTGACACCCAGATTTTGGCCTCATGTTCAGAAATTTCAGAAAAAAAGTTTTATCCCTTTTCTGTAAACCTCTTTTAACTTGTTTTTATAATAAAAAAAAAACAAGGTGTAAAGCATCACACTGAACTTCTTATATCAGACAAAATATTAAATCAATATATCTGCTAAAGAGCTTTTATTTCATCTGTCTTAACTTCTACCATTGTTTTCATAAAAACAATCAACAGAATATATATTCAGGGCAATAAAGAAAACAGGACAGATCTAAGGATACTCTGGGAAGTAAGCTGGATGGAAAAAAATCAAGACGGTAGAACTAAGAATAAAACATAACAGAATCAATATTTCTCTATAACTCTGCTAATATAGTAAACATTAGCCAAATGTGGCTATTTAAATTTAATTAAAATTTAATTTAAAATTCATTTCCTTAGTTGTAGTACCCACATTTAAAATTCTCAAGAGCCACATATGGCTAGTGGCTACCATCTTGTATGGTGCAGGGTCAAACATTTCTATGATTATAGGAAGGTCTATGGGACAGTACTACCCAGTAGCATGATATAATGGGGAAAAAAAGTAATGATGTCTTAGAAAGGTAAAGAAGCAATATAGGCCAAGCAATGCAATTTTCTATGTCAAACTCCATTTGCGGGGTCAATAATAGTTGCTAATTATCTGAACACTGCCACCTCACAGAATCAATTCTTTCCCCCATACCTTTAACTTCAAAGACAGATTAAACTAGTTAAGCATAAACCATGACACAATTATAAAATGAAGACGCCAAAAAAATTTCAAACTCGTTTATAGCAAATCCCCCCCAAAAAGTCAGCTTTCCATCATATGTTTTACCGTTTAAATGATCAAAGAGAATAATAAAGTATTTCAAAACAAAGAGAGTCAATTCCTAACAGGTTCCAAACCTGTGCCAGCTGCAACTTCTCCCATATCCTGGCTGCAAACAACTTCCCCACTGTTACCACCTGGACACGTTAAGTAGACTATTTCTCCTCATGCTGGACCCTCATGTTGGGCTTCCTGGTGTTGTGCATTGGGCTGATGCCTTATGCTTCCACCTTAATGCTTCCACATTCTGACCATCTGATGCCTATGAGTTACATTTACCCTTTGAGTATTAGCATTTTCAAACTGCAAAAACTTTTTCTCGACTACCCTCTGAATCAAAAGTAGGTAACAAGGTAATTTTTTAAGCAAACTGTTCCTATCTTTCCTCCTAATTATTAAATTTCAACACTTAAAATTCTCAGGGACTCACTAAAGCCTGTAAGAGAATGGATTACATGTGGCTTCTAGAAGTGGCTTCTGTAAGATTTTAAAATCGAGGCATGTAGAAGAAGGTGAGGAAACCAGAAAAGGGATACATTTCAGGTGTTTATTTTCTCCACTAAAATTTAAGGTATCACCAGCATTCCTGAAAAAAAGTAGCCAATTTTACTTTAAAGGTCAACTGGAGTAAAAAAAAAAAATTATTTTAATAAAATGGGTTGGCCCACCTTTCACACAAAAGCAATGTACATTATTTACCCACAAGTGAGACCTGACGGTTAAAACTCTGATCCCAAATACCTTAAAATAAAAACAAAAAATACACCATATGCACAAACAAGCAAAGATTATGGTATTAACTACAAAAATTATCAATACCTTTAAGTAAATTTTTAAATACAGAAGAAAGTACTGGCTTATTTAACCTCCCAAAGGGTAATATGGCTGTTAACGTAAGCTTTGTTCCACTAAGTAAATGTAAAGCATTTTTAAGGTAACATTAAAAAAAAACAGGGGGATGTCATTTTCTTTAAAAATATCCCATCATGGATATGTGTGTGTGTGTGTGTGTGTGTGTGTGTGTGTGTGTGTGTGTGTGTGTGTGTGTGTGTGTGTGTGTATACATGGCAAAATGCAAGCACTAATAATCAGAGCTCCATTTTAAAACATCAGAAATTGCTTGGAAATTTAGTCCTGTTGACCTTTAAGTCATGCCAGCCAAATTTGTTCACTTTCTACATGATTTTGAAGACTTGACCACTGATGTTTATTTTTAAAAAAACTTTATCTATATAAAGTTATTTGATTTAAATCTAACACTATACTGCCTGCGGCCACACAAGCAATAAAGCATTTTCTACCTCTCCACCCCAAAGATCTCCGTTGTGATGCTGTGAACAATGAACAGAAAGCTGGATTTAGAATTTAATTTCAAAGAGAAGATTCACAACCTGTTAACAAAAGATAAAGCAGTAACTGTGTCCTACACATAATACAATTATTGAATTAACAGTAAAAAAAAAGGTTTTTCCTGGTACACATGGTATTTATATAAAGCCACCAATGTAAAACAGTCATCAAGCTTATCCTATCACAGTTCAGAATTAATCACTGTTGGTGCATCACTTAAGAGACCTATACTTTATCCTATAGATTTGTATTTTTAAACAATCATACTTCTGGAAACTGTTGAATATATAAAGTAAAAATCAAGCATCTTTTTTTTGGTTTTTTTAAGTGATCTAAATCAACACAGTAAGTAAACATTACTAACAATGATTGTATCTTAATGACAACAGGTAATACAGAATGGGAGAAAAGCTTGCATATATATGACCAAAAGTGAACAGTTATATAGCTCTTTTATTTTTACACAATTTAACATGCTAGTGTTATACACACAAATCTTACTCTCCTTTCAAGGCGTCCTTCTATTTTAAAATCTGTCAAATGACCCATGCAATGCTATTTGAAAGGAATATGTGTGAAAGTGTAAGCCACATACGTCATTTTACATTTTCCAGTAGCCACAAAAAAGTAAAAATAAGTGAAATTAATTTTAGTAATACATATTTAACACAATATATCCAAAAACTATCATTTTAAAATATAATATAAAATTATTAGAGATATTTTATATTCACTTTTTCACTCTAAGAGGTACAAGTGCATATCTCAATTCAGACTAATGTGTTTCAAGCACTCAACAGCCATATGTGGCTAATGTACTGGACAGATCTGGAATTTTTGCTGTGAAGATACCCAGAGTACTACTACTCTTCCACAAGGCAGCCATCATATTCTGCAGTCATCCCTTCACCAAGTTAAATATTCTTATTTCCTATAATTGATCTCCACAGAGAAGTTTTCTAACTTGCCCCCCATGAGGACATAATACAGCTTAACAGGGTTCTTCCTAAAGAAGAGGGAGGAACATCTCAGTAAATCTATTTCTGATCTCTTGTTCTGGAAAAAATGCCATCATCGATAAATATAAGCCATCATGGCATGCTCTGTACAAATCTTATAGCAAACGTTTGTCATTCAACATCCACTCAACACATATTTATTAAACATCTACCAACTACTGTGCTAGGTAAGTTCCTGAAAACAGAAACAGTTAACTATTTTTCATCTATATTTCATTCATACTTTATATCGATCACAAAAAAACTAACCAAATCTTCAGATTCAAAGCCTATATAAAACACAGAATTTCATGAAATACACATGTGACCTCAATCTAATGATCAGTAGAAATACTAGTATTTAACTAGAATTTTATTTAATGGTCTGTGCTGAATATTAATATACAAAAACTGAATCTTGTTGGTCAATCAAGCCAGGGTCCCTAATTATCCAATGAGGATCTACCAACAGAATATGAATTTTTATCTGGTAGAATGATTTCAAGCTATCACTGTCTTTCCTCCCCTCCTCAGTATGCCAGTTTCCTAACAGGGACGAAAACATAAAAGTGATGACTTCACAAAGAGCATGACCCTCTCCAACCTCATACATCCTGCACTCCCACAGTTACCTAATGCTCCCTTTTTTGTATATACATATAATTTTTATGTGTGTAAAATATCCTCCAAGGAATTGGTGATTACCATTTTTTAAAAAATCATGTTTTTAAAATACCATAATACCACTCTTAGAATAAATCTCCTCTTATCCACTCTCTGATGGAGCACATAGACACAAATATTACCCAAGGAGACTCCATATCCCAGCATGGACCAAAAAAGATGACATTCTCTAAAATGCAAATGAGGAGAAAAAGATTCTTCTCTGACTTAAAAAAAAAGGGTTTTTTTTACAATATTAAAAAGTTACTCCTACACTAAGGAGGGAGAAATGGACAGAGTGGACAAAAGGATTAAACTGAAAACCTCAAAGCCCAAACTGGGCAGAGCTGAAGCCCTGAAGTCTGGTGCTCATGGCCGCTCGAGGACTCTCCTCCATAGGAAGGAAGTGCTGAACATGATGCTGTAGTATTTCTACCCAAACCTCTGCCTCCCCTTGACCCTTACTGCTGATTTTGGCCCTTAACTTCCCAGTGGCCCTGTTCCCAATGATTTTAAATTAATTTTGATCTACATTAATTCTGCAATAGATATTCAGAAGAAAGAAACATCATCCCAAGAGGAAAAAATTTAAACACTGGCTATATAATAATAGTATAGGACTTCCCTGGTGCCGCAGTGGTTAAGAATCCGCCTGCCAATGCAGGGGACACGGGTTCGAGCCCTGGTCTAGGAAGATCTCACATGCCACAGAAGCAACTAAGCCTGTGCGCCACAACTACTGAGCCAGCGCTCTAGAGCCCGTGAGCCACAACTACTGAGCTTGCGCACCATAACTACTGAAGTCCGTGCGCCTAGAGCCCAAGCTCCACAACGAGAAGCCACCGCAATGAGAAGCCCACGCACTGCAATGAAGAGTAGCCCCCGCTCACTGCAAATAGAGAAAGCCCGCGCGCAGCAATGAAGACCCGATGCAGCCAAAAATAAATAAATTTATTTTAAAAAAAATAAATAAATTGGGCTTCCCTGGTGGCGCAGTGGTTGAGAGTCTGCCTGCCAATGCAGGGGACACGGGTTCGAGCCTTGGTTTGGGAGGATCCCACATGCCGCTGAGCAACTGGGCCCGTGAGCCACAATTACTGAGCCTGCGCGTCTGGAGCCTGTGCTCCGCAAAAAGAGAGGCCGCGATAGTGAGAGGCCCGCGCACCGCGATGAAGAGTGGCCCCCGCTTGCCGCAACTAGAGGAAGCCCTTGCACAGAGGCGAAGACCCAACACAGCCATAAAAATAAATAAATAAATAAATAAAAGAAAGTCTTTAAAAAAAAAAAAAAAAGAATTGCATTCATTTAAAAAAAAAAAAATCTCACTCTGCTTACCCCAAATCATTTAAAATAAATAAATAAATAAATAAATTTATTTTTAAATAAATAAATTTATTTCTAAAAATAAATAAATTTATTTTAAAAATAAATTTATTTTTAAAAGTAAACAAATTTATTTTTAAAAAATAAATAAATAATGGTATAGTACATGTGCTATACATCTAATTAGATCTACTTCTACATACTACTACAGAATTCCACTACTGTTTAGCTGATGTTCAAAATCCTTATTTTAAAATTTGGATTAAAAAATGGCTGAAGAATAAAATGGAATAAAATGATACCAAATAACATTCCTCTAAAAAGTCTTCTAGAACTGGGCATTACGTAGTCTCATCCCTTAATTCTGCATATTTATTTACCTATTACCATACATAGATGGTTCCCTAGTAAGTACTTCAGTAGTCCATTATTTCATTCCTCATATAAAGGACTTCACAGGGTCAGAACACCCCCTAAAATACAGGCACAGTTAATAATGGGTTTAATACAAAATTCGTGTTCAATATCCAATATCCACTTTAAATGCATACCAAAAGACAATAAAAGTTCATTTTGACGTTTTAAAAGTTCATTTTAAAAGAGAGAGGGATTCTTTTCTAACTATAGTTTTAACTTATTCACCTGGAATGATTAACCCCCAAAACAACGAAAATAATTTCCCTTCCACAATTATCACTGAACATATAACCGAACTCCACCACCCCAGGTTCTACCACATACCTGGTCTGCTAATTCTGTCAATTTTATCCATGCTAGGGGAAGGAAGCCGAAGTCGAGGACTGCTCTGATTGGAGTTGTCTGATCCCACGTCATTGAATGAATCATCAAGCATCAGTAAGAGTTCTTTTACACATTTATGACAGATACTATGTTGACAAGGGAGAATCAATGGGTGGGTAAACAGCTCCTTGCATGCCGGGCAAATGAGCTCTCTTTCGATATTCTTAATGGTAACCTTAAGTTGAGAAAAAGAAATCAGAATCAAAGCCTTTTAGTGTGTAAATACATTAACATGCTTATACCTCTTGTATAAGTACATGTGTTTACCTTTCAAAAAAGAATTAAACAGATTTTTTTAAAGTCTGAAGTTTCGTTTTGGCTATGAAAGTCTATACCATTAATTATGTCCCCCTCATCATCCAATGCCTAGCAGTGAAGGGACATGAAATGGTTAAAGAAAAAAAAAAAAGAGAAAACCTGAAGTATGAGAAAAATTAGCATAAAGTATTAGGGGACCATAATATTTCATCAATAATTATTAAGTTATTCAAATCATTATTAATTAACTGATTTAGGAATTCAATGAAATCCTGAAAGTAGATTACTGCAATAAAAATTAAGTATATAGCACTAAGAATAGGATTATTCCTATTTAGCACATTAGCTCTGTAACTGGCAAGTAACAAGAGCTGGTAAAAACTGGGTTAGCCATTATGTTCATGGAACTCTACTTGAAATCTATTTACAAGCTGAATTATCAGCAACTTTCTACATTAAATGTGACCATTTTCCATGTGCTGCAACTGTAGTGTAGGTAAGAGGTTCTCAGGCTGCATATCAAAGCAGTTATCTTAAAAGCACTTTATGAATACTAAAAGGGTATAGGGGATTAGAAGGAACCATTATAAGCGCTCTCTCGATACTACAGGCTTGCAATATTTTCAGTGAGAAACATTTAGACTCATCACAACTAAAAAGGTCTGATGACCTCATACCAGTTTTCCCATCCTTTGCCTGTGTAGTTTTTCCCCACGGATCCCAAACTTCAGGTGCTATGAATCTATATTTAGCATTCCTGCAATTTTAATGATGGTATAATTTTAAAGTACTCATAACCCCGTACAATCATTTCAACTACTGGAAACACACAGAAAATTAAAACTGAATTAATTCACTTGTTTTAGTTAAATAAAAATGCATGCGAGTATTCCCCTTAAAATGACACCAAGTGCTTTAATAATCCCTGACAATAGCACTTCAGCCAACTGGCTTTATCACTGTCAATGGGTCTTGTGATGCAGTGTTTCTTGATGCACCACACAAATGTTTAAAAAAAGCCCACATCACGTCATAGTTTTGGTAAATTTGGAGGATATCCACACCTCACAATTCACATCAAAGAATACAGAATATTCATATCCTCTCTCATTTCGTAAAGAATTTGACATCTGATTCAAAAGGAAATTATTGTCCTGAATGTTCAAAACAGGCTCTCACGCCCCATTTTATGAGAGGTTTACTTCCCACTGAAAGATCTAAAATCATTTCCACTTTTCTTGTACACAGAGCAGTGCATAAGCTTTCTAATCACAATGGATATAAAGCAATTCTTACGCAAAAGAAAAATTTAGTGCTCATTTTACATTCACTGAGAGGAAACAATCTGATTAAGAGAAATGTGATGTGCTGGCTCCCCCAATTAAGCTATTTCAAAATAAATGAGGTTCGACGGGAAACTAGCAAGTTGGAAAGAATTGCATATCCGACCCCTTGAAACAAAAACACTTGTACCCCGACAGCTGCTGGAGGAAGCCCGCCTCCCGAGAGCAGGCAAAAGCGGGGAGGAGCCATTGCTCGAGGCGACTGCGGGCCAGGCCCGCGAGGGTCCGAGGGGGACTGGAGAGCCGGCGCCACCGCGGTCCCAGACAAAGGAAGGCGGGACACGCGCGGGACACGCGCCCCGGGCCTTGACGGGCACCCGACTCCCTAAAGCGAATTAATTCTACAATCTGAATACCATTAAAGAGCCCCGCCCAAACTCCCCCAGGTTCTCAGGTGAGCCATCAACGCACAGGAGTGGCGCACTCTTCCGGGTCCCGGTGACCCCGAGTCCGACCGTCCCCACTGAGGGGCAGAAATGGGGTGCCCCGGGCTGCGGAACACTGCCCGGGGCGGGAAAGGCGAAGAGGAAGCGGGGCCACCACACGTCCGCCCTCGCTCCTCCGAGGGGAGAGGGTCCCTCACGGCTCAGGGCAGAGGGGAAAGAGAAACCCAGGGGACCCGGCGCGCCGCCACCGAGGCGTTAGGCGGCCGTCCCTCTCCCACACTCACCAGCGAGTCTGAACCATCCCCCTCCATGGTAGCCTTCTGCCAGGTGTCATCAACCGCAGGATCCAAACAGGCAGACAGGCGGCCCCTGGCTGGGTCTGGTGGGCGGGTCCCTGTGGCTGCCGTGGAACCTCGGTTCGGAGCCGGAGGGCGAGCTGGTCAGCCGGACCCGACCAGCGGACCGACGCGGCGAGGAGGCCAGGGCGGGCGAAAGCAAAGACGCGGAGAGCCGAGCTTTGCTCCCTGCGATGGCCCCGTGAATCCCGCCCCGCATCCGGCTGCAGCGGCAGCTCCTGCGGCCTGCGCCTGGGCGGGCAGCCACGCGGAGACCAAGGCCAGGGAGCCGCGGAGGGCGGGGCCTGGGCGGGGCGGCGCCGTCGCCCGGGCAACAGCGCCCACCGCACAAAGGAGGAGGGGCCGCGGGCGGGTGGGAGACCCAGCGGCAGAGCAGCGGGCGGGGGTGTGGCAATCGGCGGGGTTCCAGCTCGCTCCGCCACCGCCTTTGCCCCTTCCCCGCCGCTCCATACTGCCGCCCGAGCCGCCACCTTCGCCCCCTGCCGGGTAGGAAGCCTCGGAGGGTCGGAAGTGAGGGCGGGGAAGGGGCGGTGGAGGCCGAGGGCCGAGCCGGGGCGGGGCCGCGGTGGAGCGGTCCGGCGGTGCTGCCCCTGACTACTGCCCTGGCCACTGCTCCGCGCCGACCCTCTGCTCTTCATTTTGCTTTCCGTGCGCTCTGCTAAAGCGCGGACTAACCATTCAGAGACAAGCTCCATTTCCTGACTCTAGCCGGGGCGGCGGGGCGAGGGCTGGCCCAGGCCGCCTTCCCGTGCCGTCGCACCCGGCACACAGAGTCGCGCGCGGGGGAGGCGACCAGGGCGAGACCCGGCTCACCCCACCCCAACCGGGGCCGGGGGTTTCCCCTAGAGGGTCCCTGTCCCCGCCCCGCTCTCCTCCTTCTCTTCCGGCCCCATTCGTAGCGTGAACTTCACATTCCCTGACTGGTCACCAGCCACTCGTTGTCTGCTTCTGCTTTTACACACCAGGGCGCCGCGCTGCCACGCACGGCACGTTCTTGCCAAGTGGCGCGGGGACAAGCCGCAGCGTAGGGGTCCCTCTCCCGGGTACTGGCCGGGAATTAGAGGCGGCAGCCCCCTGCCCCGCCTGGTGTTGCGTCCCGCCGCCGCCGCCGCCGCGCGGTTCCCACCCCCGGGCACAGAGGGTGCGGGGAAATCGGGACAGCTGGTTGGTCTTTAACGGCTCCGGCACCCACGCACCCAGGCGGTGGGCGCCCGCCCTGTGTTCAGGCACCGCTTTTCCAGCTCGGAGACTAGCCGCGTCAAATTCACCTGCTGCGGTTCAAGCGCGTTTCTTCCAGATTTCAAGGCAAACCGAAAACACATTAACGTGGGGTTGTTGGAAGCCGTATTGTTAGATCACGCCACCGCCCTCCCAGCTGGCTAAATAATTCCATCTCTTATGTATAGACTGAGAAAACAGAAGCTCTAAGCAGCTGGGCGAAGGGACCACAGAGCTGTATGTAGCGCGGCATCCCGTTTAGGTTTTGACACGCTTCCCACTTTTATTTCCCATTTGGGACAATTCTCTGTCTGTGGCAAGTTCCGCCGTCTTCCCACAGCTCTGTCAGCAGTAATAGCCTCTTCTCCAGCCGACGATTAAATAACGCTGTGGCAGTGTAGAATTAAGAACAGCAAGGGACCGTAGCAATTGTCTTTAATGGAATACCCTCAATTTACAGATGAGGTGCAGAGAGGATGAACACCTTGCCAAATAATGACTGGACTGTTCTGATCCAGATTAATGCCCGCTGCGTGGCCGAACATGCTGGAGTTGAGGCTGCTTCCTCCCCACGGGTTCTGAAGCGTCCTAATCAGAAGGGAACTGAGGAAGATAACAAATGCGTGTGTAATTTAGTTACCTATATGATGTCCTACACCATGTTCCCATATAGATTTTAAAAGGCTCGACCATTAAAAAGCATTATAAGTCGGTTTCTGTTTTTAATTCTGGTCTTTGGGTTCAACAATACCCCTTTGGCTGTAATCTCACATCAGCACACTTGAATAGTGCTTTGGTCCGAAACTAACGAAAGTACAGAGTAAAAGAGATTAGAAGGTTTCATAAACATGAACTAAAGAAAAAAACTGTATAGACAATACTTGGCTGAAAATAAATTTGAAAGCCCTTCCATTATGCAAATCAAATGACAATGAGTTATTTTTCACCTGATTCTCAAAGTTCAAAAAATATGTTAATACACTTGGTAAGAATGTGGGAAAGTAGACACTTTCAAACTTTTTTGTAACAGTGTAGATTGGTCCAGCTTATTTGAAGGGAAATTTTGTAAAACCTATCAAAAAATTTCAGTGTTTCTACCTTTAACTAAACAATTCCACTTCTAATAACTTTCCCACTGAAAGACTTGCATTGTACACTAAAACGTGTACAAAGATCTCAGGGGGACTTCATAGAAATTAAATATCAACCATCCATAATGTACATCCATGCCATGAAAAGTATTTCAGCATTGCAGCAGTTAAAATGAATGCACTGATGAGAAAGGATTTCTAAAATAGTGTCAAACAAATACAAAACCATATGGATTCTGTATGTTGCCACTTTGGGAAAAAAAAAAAAAGGTGAGACAGGCAGGCATATTGCTTACATAGGCAAATAAGTAAATAAAAGTAAGTCTGAAATGGAGCACAAAAATTGGTAACAGTGTTGTGGAGAAGTAAGGGGATGGAGTCAGGTGCAGAAGACACTTTCCACCCACATTGTATTGTATTATTTGCTCTTTAAAATATGTGTATGTTTTACTTCTAGAAACTTTTTAATGTAACTTAATCCATAAACTTTTAAATCCATATTTATTTAAACTATTTAACCCATATACTTTTAAAAGCAAAACGGTGGAGGGGGAATATTGGTAAGAAGATAGCAAATATGAAAACCACCAGTCTAAATGACCACTCTCCCATTTGCCTAGTCATTTCTCCCCCCTTGGCTGCCATGCTTTGGGGCATCTCATCACTTTCTCTCAACATCCATCCATCTCAGCCTCCCAGGTATCAAAGATACCAAGAGCCTTCCCAGTTCCTCAGCTTAAAATCTTGTGTGGTTTGGGTTTTTGTTTTTGTTTTTTTAATTCTTCTCTTTCCTTTCCCCGTACCTCTCTCTGACAGCCTTCAAATCCTCTTACAACAACTCAAAATGAAACTAGTATAGTATGGAGGGCCTAGAATTACTATGCTTCTTCTCTGTAGACATTTGAAGGCGTTTATGTAGGAATGACATGAAAGATGTGTTTTGTTTTGTTTTTTAAATCATTATTCCCCCAATTTGTATTGCATATACCATCCCTTGGTGCCTGCCCCTCCCCAGTTTGGAGTATCCTAGCACCTTCTTTTCCAGTAGTTTCTTTTAAAACATGGGTCAAAATTCAACACAAGGAAGCCTCTTCCACATCTATCACCCCCTCCAGTCCACAGACCTTCAATACTCCTGCCTATATTATATCTTGTGCTTGGTGGTGTTGTGTAATTGCTCTTCTATCACAGGGGTGTGAGCTGTCTCAAATCTATCTGCTTCATGAAGTCCAAAAGGTCAATTTCTCCTCCTTCACCTGCCATCAACCACCACTCCCGAAACACACACACACACACACACACACACTATTCAGGTCTGGTAAAATAGACGTTCAATAAATATTCATTACCTCACACTTAAAATATAAACCTGATACCCTTTAGTTTCTACACTATTCACTAAACTGACCTGCTCTTTTTCCACACTGACTCCTAATACCCAACAAGAGCTTAAATTCCTGGCCAAGTCAGGTCCTAATGACCCTGGTGCATATTTGCGTCAGTGCCGTGAGGCACCACTGGCTCTTAATCTGTTTGGTCTGAGGTCAAACAGCCAGGGTACTGTTCTGTTAGTATAGCTTGAACAGAACAAGCAACAAGGTCCCATGGCCAGCATACTTCTAAACCTTGCCCCCTGGTGGAAACAACCTGGGTTTTCAATTAAGAGAGCCCCTGGACTTAGGGGAAGTAAAGAAGGTGGCGATGAAGTCAATCACAGGGTTTCACAGTAGACTGGCACATGCACTGTCTAAGCTGCTGGGGATCAGGAGGGACAACAAATGACATTTACCAATTATTGACCCAAGCATCTGACAAGCCAAGCTTACCTGTCATAAAGTGTTTCTGTGGGAACAACCTCAGGGGAGAGGAGTCCAGCAAGCCAGGAAGTTCGGATTTCCCTTGCCGAGCCAACTCCAGCTCATCTTTCAAGGTGCAAATCTAGAGCCTCCATCCTCATTAGTCTAGTTCTCATTGATCAGCTCCCTTTACTCTGAGTTCCTCTAGCACTTAGAGTCTTACCGCTCAGTTTAACACCATTACATGCTCTCATTTCGTACACTCATTTTTGATGTTTTGTAAGCCTTATCTTCCCATCCATTTCAAGCTTTTGTTTGTTTAAGAGAAAATCCAGGAGGCATTTATCTGCTAACTGGTAACACCAGACCAACAATTTGAGAGTTGATGAGAGATACAGTGCTGCTCTGGCAGACGTTTCCCCATTAAAGGCAGGAGTGTATTGGCTGCACAACTGGTGGGCAAAGGGGTCCCTTAGCCAACTTGGGGTATGAACAATATCGATAATATTCAGAGGTTGTTAGCAGGTCCCCTTTGACCGCATCTTATTATTCCTACACTTAGGGTTGCTAGGTTTAGCAAATAAAAACACAGGACACCCTGTTAAATTTGAATTTCAGATACATAATGAACTTTTTTAGTATATATCCCAAATATTGAATGGGATATATTTACATTAAAAAATCTGTTGTTTAACTGAAATTCAAATTTAACTCTACATCCTGTATTTTATCTGGCATCTCTACCTCCCATTGTTAATGATCATAGTTTGCATATAAGGTGTCTCAAGACCCAACCCTGTTGTCAAAGTAGCTAGATGTAATAGCTTTACTTATTGAAGGCCTACTATGTGCCAATAACTGTATTAGGAACTTTGCACAAAATATTCATTTAATCCTTGCAATAACCCTGTGAAATAGGTATAATTCCCTTCAGAGGGGACATGTAACAGTCACAAGTCCTCTCCACCTCTATCCGGAGATCAAGTAATACCCTCAAGGTCACATGGCTAGATACCAAGAGCCAAGATTCAAACCTGGGTCTCACTCCAGCATCCCTACTCAGGCCCACAGGAGTGTCTAACATGCAATTTCAATGTCATAGAAAATATGATTTAAACATTCTTTGACAAAGGAGTTTCAGAGACAGTTTTTTCCCCCAAAATTATCTTTCGAGTAATGTAGTAAAAACATCAGAGGAAAATTCTGATATTTATAAAATTAGCTACATTCAAGTGATCCTGCTATCATCTAAATCTTCTCTTCGCCTTTCCTCCTCCCCACAACACACACACTTTACCCAATCCCAAGATATAAAAAAATATTTTAAAGGATACTTTGCAGTGGGCACAACATTAGTATTATCACCCAGTTTAGATTCAGTTGTGTGAGCAACTATCTATTGAGCCTTCTGAAAAAGATCATTTGGTGGTATTTTTGTTTTGGTTCCAGGAGATGTTTAAGACTTTACGTTAGTCGAGATGTGAGGATTTTCTAAATGTAATTCTTTCAGAGTATAAGCATCTTCTTGAAAGCAAATTTTGTGTTTATAAAAGTTCTTGAATCTTTTGTGCCTCAAAGACATTCAAAGTTAAAAGTAATAATTCACCAAGTAATGGAATCATCGCCTGTTTCTCTATTAAAATTAAATGTAAGCTTTCCAAAGCCTCTTTATTTTGCTCAAACTATTGTACTCCTTGGATGTGCCTGAACAGTAACTATTGAACCGTGGGAAACAAGAAGTGCTTTCTGGCTGTGAATATATAAAAATAAGTATGTTTAAATGCTAAATAAGGAAGCATACTGAATTTAAATTCTTCTATGTTCCTTGTCATCAAATCTTCATTATATGATTCTAGAAAAGCGTGTGACAGTGTGAAGAAAAGAAGTGTATGAAGATGATAAAAAATTAATAAGATAAATCTTTCTAGAGACCAAAACAGTTTGAAAATACTGCTTTGTGTAATCCTAGATATTGATCACAGAGTTGGAAAGCTCTCTTTTAGCCCAAAGAGATGAGTTACAAAAGAAAAACCAAACCAAAACAAAACAAAACAAAACAACAAAAAACAAAACCTCAGAGAGCAGCTTCCAGAAATGGTACAAATTTCTGTATTTCTGTGATAGTGAAATATAAGCAAGTCCATTTACATTGATTTTTTAAACCTCTTGAGAATTATCATAGGTATTAACCATACTCATAGGGTATTGTTTGATGAACAGAAAGACCACAATGGTAGAGATCACTGTGTACTTTAAATATTAAAGTAATCATCACAATAGAGTAAAACTAGATGATCAACTTTGTCATGTGGGTTTTATATTACTCTAAGATGAAAGGCTCACCTCCCACATTCAAGAACACAGCAGTAAGCTAATTTAATTTGAAATAGACACACAGCAAACTGCTGCCACTGGGAAATGCAGTAGATTGGAGGTGGAAGTGAAGTTCCACCTTTTACTCTGTAAAATTTTCTGTAAAGTTTGAATATTTTGCAATGAGCATGTATTAAACATTGTAAAATTTTAAAGCCGTCAGAGACAAGTGAAAGAAATTATGATGATGGTCAACCCCTCAACTTTGAAGGAAGGGAAGGAAAGGGCAGGGGGTTAGGAAGACAAGAGCCTCTGCTCTTTTTTTTTTTTTAACTCCATGAGCTTGGTGTAATTAGATCAGTTTCACATTATTCTTTACCTTACCAACTTGAGCTACAAAGTGGAACCTAACTTCTCAGAGGAAAATAAAGCAAGTCAAAGGTCCGCTAGTCCATGGCTAATACTCAGCGAGGTATTCTGTGTTCAAATCCTGTATAATCACATATATAAGCAGGGTTTTAAATAGAGTTAGGAGGCGGAGCTGTGAGGAAAGTGGGCAGAGAATAAGCTTGAGTTGTAATGGTTAGGAGGCTACTCCTGACCCCTCACGCCCCACCCCGCCAAATAAAAGGCAGAGGGAGGAACTGTCCTAAGATCTCACTGTGAGAGCCTACTTTCCAACTCAAGACATTTCACAGGGATACCTGCCTCTCTAACTTTGGAAGTCAGCTGAGCTCCTGTTCCTGCTTTTGCTGCAGGCCCATTACTGAAACCTAGTGAAGAGGGTCCGCCTAATGGAGAGCGAGGCAGAGAAATTCAGTGGATGAAGCCAGAAGGTTATTTGAGTTTTGTTTTGTTCATTACAGTGAGCATATTGTGAAACACAATGCTAATTCTGAGAGGTTTTTGTTCACCTGACTTTATTATAAGAAGTTTTAAGGGTTCACTAATGGTTCTGCCCTACTCGCCCATTTAGTATTCATGAGAAGTTCACCTGCCTGCTTCATAATCACCTGGGATGTCAACTTGCAGATCCCTGGGTCCCACCTCAAAACTATTCTCTCCGTATATCAAGTGTTGCCTGCTATTGAAGGAAAGTATTAGCCAACTAATACAATTCTGGCTTTCTCTGAAGAATGTCTGAGCACCACGGGCCTAAACTCACCTCTCCATCATCCTATTCCCGATCCCATCAAGAGTGGTACATTTATTTTGCAATCAACAAAAGGCATCCTCTTTCCCTCCCCCCCCCCCCCCCCCCGAGTTCCTAGGCAACCAGGGTCCTGCTGTGTGCTTCAGAGGGCCAGTTTCTGGCCCTCTGGCGGCAAGCCTCCTCGCCCAGAGCCAGCACTTCCTTCTGGACTTCTTTCTCCAGGGTCGGTCCTCCAGAGGGTAGAGAGTGCTGTAGTACGCATCCCAGACGGGGCGGAGAGGGGGAAGGTGCTGGTGGCCAAGGGGAAGCTGTTTGGGGCGACAAGGAGCTTGGAGATACTGGTCAGGATGTCCCTATGCATGTGCAGGAGGCCCCTCGAATTGTAGGATGGAGCCCCAGGATTCGAAGAAAATTAGAACCAGGGTCCTCCATTTGTACTTCTGGTCCGGGGTGTAAATGATAGGGATGGCCCGAAGCACAGCCTCGACCTTCGAAATGTTCATAAGTATTCTGTTTCGGATGAGTGTATTCCGTGTTTGCAGAACAGGAGAGAGAATTCAGGGAGGCTCACAGTTCGCCGGGGACGCTTCCGTCTGGGACGGCGTTAACCGGCTCCCCAGCCCCGGGAGCCGCGGGACTGCCTGGCCTGAAGCATCCACGGAGTTGGGGTTAGTGAGGTATGAGACTGGTGTTTCAGGTGCTCGCACCAGAGCTGCAGATCATCCTTCTCCTTTCTGATGACCTTGCGCAGGGCCTCCTTTTGTCGTCTGTGCCACAACCTTTTCTCGAAACTCCAGGTGCAGAAGACAAACGCGGACGCCGTTTCTCGCCTTCTAGCCACAGGCGAATCCCGGCAGGCCGCGCACCGCGCAGCCTTCGCATTTCCCGACACTTCCCGCCTGTAAACCAATTAGGTGCCTCTCCAGGCACTTTCTCTGATGCAGCGCGGAGGCCCGCCTCCCCGCAAGGCTTTCAGCTTAGGCGCGGCGCCACCCGGCCCGGCCGAGGGCGCGGTCACCACGCGCCACCGACAGCGCCAGCCTGGGTTTCTAAAGGGCTCCGGGACAGGTGCCTGGCTGAAATCCGGTGCCTTAGCATCTCCTCCCCACCAAAGGAAGGATGTTTGAAATGTTCCCGACCTGGGACAACGGCCAAGGACCTGGAAGGAGTGCTGATAACGCCAAGGCTTGGCGAACGGGGGTTCTGCTCCTATTTATCCGCCACAAGGTCGAACTGCTTGCTGAACCCGATCCCACCCTCCTCGCCTATTCACCGTCTGGTCCGACCCTCCCTCCGCGCTCCGCGCCTGGACGGGCGAGGTCAACCCCTCGATGTCACCACGCTTAGGAGCCCTGGAGGCGTCAAGGAGAGCTCCCTGGCCAATGCCCGGCCCTCCTCCCCATCTTCGCAGGCTGAGATCTTGACCCTCGCCGTCCCGAGAGCCCCCGCGGTCGCCCAGCGGGCCAAGTGCCTTTTGGCTCGTTTCAGAAATGCCGCGCAATTAAAAAAAAAAAAAAAAAGAAGGCGTCTACTTTGCGTTCTGCAGCTGCTGGGGCGCCCTGGCTGAGAGCGCGGACCTGGGACTGCAGCCCCGCCCTCCCCGGCGGCTTCAAGGGCCCGGGACGCCTACAGCCACAGGCCGTGTAGTGCCTGGAGTGGGGGCCCAGGCCGCGGCTCCGCGCGCCCCGGCACTTACCTTGCCTCTGGCTAGCAATTCCATGATGTAGCCAAATTCACTTATCTCCCCCGACTCAGACATGGTTACGACCCTTCGCAAACTCGGGAGGAACCAGGCAGGTGCATCGAATACGTTCTTTTTCTCTCTCTTGTTCTGTTTTTAGTCTGAGTTTTGCCAAGCGCCCCGCCTGTATGCTGTTAACGAGGAAAAATGAGAAAGCGGGGGGAAAAAGCAAAAAAGGGGTTGGGTGGGATGAAGGCCATAGAGGGCTCCTGGGCAGCCACGTCTGGCGTTCTTAGCTCCGGGCAGGGCGACGTAACGGAACAAACGAGGGCGGCGGAGGCGGTGGCGACCGTGAAATCCTCACCGGGCGGAGCAGGGCGCGGAGGCCCCGCCTCCTCGGGGGTCGCGGCCCGCGCCTCCTGCCGGGGGTCGGACGGCTGCGGAGACAAACACCTACACAAAAGCTTGTCTGCTCCCGGCGTGGCGCCGCCCCAGCCCGGACACCCACTGGATAGTTAAAGCCGTCCTTTATGCGATGGCTGAGACGGTGGCTGTCTGGAGCTCTCAGCGCAAAAAGGACCAGGAAAAATCCTCATCCCACTGTCTGGAGGTGCGAGGGCAGAGAGAATGAATGCAGAGCAGGCACAACAAAGGATCTGGCTGACAGCGCCGGAAAAAAAAAATAAGTGAGGGCCCAGGAAGCGGCAACGCCGCATCTCAAGTCAGCCTTCCTGAAATCCAATAGGTAACAAAGACCAAGCCAGCGCTTCTGAGACGAGAACAAACACCAGGATTGTATTTTAAACACTCTAAGTGTGTAAGGTCGATTGTATCTCTATATCCTCTTGATACTCAACTTTCCTTTAATTTGAAAAAAAAAAAAAAAAAAGGACTCCTGCCAGCAAGATTCCTGGACATTCTCACCCCTAGTTACTGACTAACTCACTTTCCAATTATTTATTTCATTGATTGAGTTAAACATTCAGTGCATGTTTCTCACGTTTTATACTTCTTTTTAAAATAGCAGCTCCCCTAGGAGGCTGCAGCTGAAACGGCCTCTTAGTCTTCTCCCTGCTTCACTCATACCTGACTATCTTTGCTTCTCTTGAGAAGAAAACTTGGCGGAACAAAGTCAGGACTACTCTATTCCTCCACTATAGGCAGCCTCTTATCGTTCCTGAAAAGGAGGAAAGTGATAAGGGCATGAGCTTTTCTTTAAAAAAAAAAAGAAAGAAAGAAGAAAAGAAAAGAAATGCCAGCTATGATTAGATTAGACACAACTATAAGATTTACTGCAAGAATGAAACCATTTTCCTTAGGGATTTTTCTTGTTTGCCTTTTCTTTTGGTCATTTTCTGATTTCTCTTCTCTGGTCCAGAAATCCAAAAGTATATAATGATTTCTTTCTTTTTTTTCCTGCACATAAAGCTCCAATAATGTTGCTCCTTGACTCTTCTTCCACTAGAACTTGGCTCCTTCTTCAGTGTGTTAACTTTTCTCTCTGAGTTGGTGCCGATCGCCTCTTACAGCAAGCAGCAAAAGTTAATGTGTTGGGTGTTCGCAGTTGGGCTCAGTAGGAGATAAGACAAAATCATAATGCTTCTTGTTTAGAAGCTTCTTGTCCTTCTCAAGTTCTGCAGAACCTTGTGTATGCCCTTTGCTTCCATAAGGAAAACTAAACAAAATTCAAGTAAGGTCTGTAGCATCCATGAATGCATTCCTCCCCAATATTAGCAATACTTGACAGATTGCCAGAAAGAGGTATTGCTTTAAAAGAGAAAGTTTTTCACACCCAGAAAGAATTTGGGCACATAATAAAAATCACGATGTTAGAGCCAAACTAGTCTTATGTCAGGCATGACAAGCAGGAAGAAGGGAGAGACAAAGGAACAAAAAAAGCCAAATGTTTCCCCTTAAAAAGCTTTCCCCCAAAACCCCATCCAATGACCTCCACTTACATCTCCCGTGTGAGAACAAGGACATATGTCCACCCATAGTTACAAGGAAGGCTGGGAAGGTGATTATTTTACTCTGGGAACATTGCCACTCTAAACAAAATCAAGGATTTATTAGTGAGGAAGAAGAAGAAAGAGATATTGAGCAGGAAACTGTTGGTTTCTGCTACCCCTGGGGTAAGTCCATTCAGTTTCCTGAGTTTCTTTCTTCTTTTTTTTCACTTTTTTGGCTGCACCACGCGGCACGTGGGATCTTAGCTCCCCGACCAGGGATTGAACCCGTGCCCCCTGCAGTGGAAGCGTGGAGTCTTAACCACTAGACTGCCAGGGAAGTCCCAGTTTGCTGAGTTTCAATTTTCTCTTCTGTAAAATGACTGGTTTTGAACTAAATGGTGTTCCTCTTCTGGTTTTGAACTAAATGGTCTAACCTCTTCCTGCTCTTAATGCTAATGTCTCCAATCTAAGGATCCCTTTACCATCTGGCAGCACTAGCTGCTCCTCTTTTCCCTGAATAAGTTGCTGTTACAAAAGATCTGTCCACCCAATCACTTGCTATTAGGAAATACTCCAGGCAAAATATGCTTAACAGTTGCCTGGATTCCCACCCAAGGCCAAGATGGGGCTGGGGGCAAGGGTGTTAGAATCAGCTGCTGTAGTGGCAAGAAGTGGAACTGGCCATGAGAGTCCAGATAGGTGCCCACAAGTTGGACACTGAGCATTTACTCAGATGCCTGGTGGTACTTACCACTCTTTATTTAGTCACTGAGTGAACAGCACTATGGAGCATTAAGAACCTTTCAAAGATGACAGGCATACAAAATGAAGACTCCATTAACATTTCCCTTGAAATTCTCTGTACAGACTTCAAAGACACAGGATCAGTCAGTAGGTGCCAAACAAAATTTGCTTTATTATTTCTCTTACTTCTAAGAACAAAATAAGTTTAATATCATACAGATTAATATCTAACTTCATTCCCCATAGGAACCAAAATTAAGAAAAAAGTTAAGTCACATTTCTCAAAAATAATAAAAGTAGCATGACAGATGCTGCTTCACAGGGAACTTCCCCACCTAAAAGAAGATATTTAATAGCGGGATTACGTGATGTGTGAATTTTTCACACTGAGAAGTCTAGCAATATTAAAGAGTCCCTCACTGTGGGAAATCTAATTGTCAGTTTCCATCTAATGGAGAAAACTTTTCAATATAACTGCTTAATTGCCATGCGGATTACTGAAATAACTCTAACTTATAGAGAGCCACAGCTTTTGCCTTCATTTTCATCCATGACACCCTATTTTCTCCTCCTTATAGTAAACAACATAACACAATAGTTTTAACAAATAACACACAAAATACACATTCCAAGTTTTTCTTAGCTGTGGACACAAATAAATAATTGTACAAATTTAGAAGTTGAAATCTATGATGATGAATGTTTAGCAGTTTAAGAGTTAAAGACTGGAATTAGTAATATAAAAATATCCTGGTTTTAATAGACCCTCATATTTACTTCAACAGTCTTTATTTCAAAATTGGAAACATAAATGTAGCTTTCTGACACAAATGCATCCTAGCACCTATATCTAGAAAGGTCATTTAAAATACCTAATTTTTTAACAGCTTTATTGAGGTATGATTTACATACCATAAAATTCACCAATTGTAAGTGTACAGTTTAGTAATTTTTATTAAATTATGGAGTTATGCAATCATCTCATAATCCAGTTCTAAAACATTGGAATATCTCTCCATTTATTGAGATTTTCTCTTATTTCTCTTAGCTGTGCTCTATAGTGTTCAGATATATTGCACTGCTTTTGTTAAATGCGTTGCTAAGTATCTTATTATTGTGAATGAACTTGATTTCTTAATTTCATTTTTGGGTTGTTTATTGCTTGTACACAGAAATGCAACTAATAATTGCATAATAAACTGTATCTTGCAATGTTGTAAAATTCAATAATCCGTAATTAAAGAAAGTTTTACTTTTTCCTTTCCAGTCTGTATGCCTTTATTTTTCTTGCCTCATAGCTCTAGTTAGAGCCTCCATTATAATACTGAATAAAAGTGACAGGAGTTGACATCCTTGCCTCATTCCCAATAGTAGCAGAGAAACAGTCCATCTTTAACCATTAAATATTGGTTTAGCTACATTCCATAACTTTTGATACATTGTGGGTTTGTTTTTATTCATTTAGAAATATTTTCTAATTTTTCCTTGTGACAGGCCATCTAGAAATATGTTGTTTAATTTCCAAATTATTCCAAATTTCTAAATAATTTAGATTTCCCATATTTCTTCCTGTTGATTTCTAATCTAATTTGGTTTTAAACAAAGACCATTTTTAAAATTTTTTTCAATGTTTTTAAAATATATTGAGGCTTTTTTACGGGCTAACATGGGAGTTAGCAAACCTTCTCTTACTGGGTGAGATATTAGTTAAACATTTAGCACTTGCAGCAATACAGTCTTTTTGATGAAAGCACAGTCAACAATAGATAAACAAGTGGGTGAGGCTATGTTCCAATAAACATTTATTTATAAAAATAGGCAACTGAATAAGCACATGAAAAGGTGCTCAACCATCATTAGTCATTAGGGAAATGCAACCCAATACCACTTCATACCTACTGGGATGCTTATAATTTAAAAGAAATGGAAAATAAGTGTTTGTGATGATGTGGAGAAATTGGAAGCCTTGTACATAGCTGATGGGAATATAAAATGATGCAGTGGGAAACAGTTTAGTGGTACCTCAAGAAGTTAAACATAAAACTACCAGCAATTCCACTTCTAGGTAGATACTCAAAAGAACTGAAAGCAGGGACTCAAAGAGATACTTGTTTGTACACAAGTGTTCATTGCTGCATTTTTCACAATCAACAAAAGATATAAACAACCCAAGTGTTGATCAACACATGATTGGATAAACAAAATGTAGTATATACATATAATGGAATTTTTTTGTCTATAATATGGAATGAACTTCTGATATATGGTACAATATGGATAGACCTTGAAAACATTAGGCTAAGTGAAATAAGCTAGACACAGAAGGACAAATACTACATAATTTTCTTTATATAAAATGTCTAGGATAGGCAAATTCATAGGGACAGAAAGTAGATTAGACAGACCGGAGGGAGAGGGGAATGGGGAGTTACTGTTTAATGGGTACAGAGATTATGTTGTGGATGATGAAAAATTTGGGGTATAGTTAATGGTGATGGTTGCACAACATTACGAATGTAAATAATGCCACTGAACTTCACACTTAAAAATGGTTTTAAAAAATTAGGTATCTGGCTCTTGAGTTGTAGTTTACTGATTGTTTCCTAAAATATTATCTGTTTTGGGTAATATTCCATGTATGCTTAAAAGGCATGTGTATTCTTCTGTTGGGTGGAGCATTCCATGAATCAGCTAGGTAAAGTTGGTTTTCCATGTCTTAGGTCTTTGTTCTTCCTCTGTTCCTCCTCTACTGTATTCTTTTGCGTTAAATTTTTTTAGTGAACCTATTTCATTCTTCTGTTGATTTTAACAAAATTACTACTTCTTAATAGTTACTCTAGGAATTATGATATAAGTATTAACTGAGCGCAACCTACTTTAAGTTAATACTGACTTAATACCAGTAAAATACAGCAACTTAACAATACAGTTCCAATCCTCCTCCCTCAACTGCCATACATATTATGTATATATAACACCTATGTATGTTATAAACCCAAGAATACATTCTTATAATTACTGCTTTACACAATCTAACACAAGATTGCTGTGTTTTTAAAGAAATTAAGAGAAGATGAAAAAAATATATGTACACAATTTATTTATTCACAGTTTATCATTTCTGGTACCTATCATTTCCTGCTATCTGTAGTCATTTCCTTTCATTCTGAAGACCTCCTTTAGTATATTTGTAAGACAATGTGTTAGCAATGTTTCTTCAGTCTTTTAATTAATCTGTAAATCCAAAATAATCACAATAAAATTACTTTCAGGATTTTCTAGGAACATGTCAAGTTAATTCTAAAATTAATTCAAAAGACCAGTGGGTAAGACTCTGTACTCCCAGTGTAGGGGGCCCGGGTTTGATCTGTGGTCAGGGAACTAGATCCCACATGCATGCTGCAACTAAGAGTTTGCATGCCGCAACAAAGAAGTCCGCATGCCACAACTAAACATGCCACAACGAAGATTCCACATGCCACAACTAAGACCCAGTGCAGCCAAAATAAATAAATAATTTTTTTTTTAAAAGAGAGAAATGCACAAGATTGGCCAAGATAATTTATAAAAGTACAATGCTGTAGCAAATACAAAAATGAAGCCATAATAATTAGAACAACTGGTATAAGAATAGACGAATAGATCAATAACACAGAATAGAAAATCTAGATTAAAACTTATGATTAGATTTTACATGATTTCTGCTTATTTACTAAGTAATAAAGGTGATATTTCAAATCAGTGATGAAAGGGAGGAGATCGAGATGGCAGAGTAGGAGGATGTGGAACTCACCTTCCCCCACGAACACGTCAAAAATACAACTACATGGGGAACAATTCTCACTGAAAACTAACTGGAGACTGGCAGAAGGACTGCTGTACAACCAAGCCTGTAAGAAAGCTACACACAGAATCAGGTAGAAAGGGAAGAGAAAGAGTCAGGTTGGGACCTGCGCTCCTGGGAGAGGTCTCAGAGGAAAAAGGAGATTACACAGGTGGAGATTTGCCCTGGGAGTGAGTGGTTCAAGCCACATATTGGGCGCCTTGGCCCTGGGGTCCAACACAGGGAAGACAAGCCCGCTTGCCTGGTTGGAGGGCCGGTGGCACTAACAGGAGGGCTGTGGGAAGCCTGGACTCCACTTGTGAAGAGTGCACAAACGCTTGCTCTTGAAGCAGGGTAGAGACAGTGGATTGAGACGGCATACCACTGCCCCTGCATGTACCCCAGCCTGAGAAGAGTGATAGCTCCAGACACTTGCATCATGACACAGCTCTACACTAGGGCAAGGTCTGCCAAGGCCCAAGGAGAGAGCTCAGCAGTGAGACAAAAATGTGGCTGATGTGACGTCTGAGCAGGGCGGGGGCAGCCATTACTGGTGCTTACATAGGCAGCACATCAGAAGCAGTCTGGGTCTCTGACCCCAGCCGGACTGCGACAGGCCACACCCTGACTCATGCCAAGTGCCCACACTAGCCCCTCTTGCTCCAGCACTGCTTCCCTCTGGGGTGAGGGTACTGTTGCTGGGAGGGGCGAGAGCACACACTTAAAGGGAACAGAACCGGCTCAGACCCAATCCTCAAGACTTCTGCTCCAGTAACTTGGGACCAACCCCACCCCTGATAGGGTGATGATGGTCACAGAAAAGTCGGGAAGACCTAGCTCACACCTGGCTCCAGCCCTAGCCTCTCCATCTCAAGCCCCACCTCCTACCATGGTGATAGCTACCGGCACACCCTGGGGAAAGATGTGACTCGTGATCACATGAGATTCAGCTCCCCCCACCAAAGCCACTGGGCACACACAGACTGAGTGAGGATGCTCCCACATAAGGACACTACTTCAAGACCACAATAGGTAACTGTTTCACCCAATTTCAGAGTGACAAAGAAAGTCAAACAAAATGAGAAGACAAAGGAGTTTGTCCCAATTGAAAGAGCAAGAGAAAACCCCTGGGAAAAAACAAGAAATGAAACAGAAATAAACAATTTACCAGACAGAATTCAAAGAATTAGTAATAAAAATGCTAACTGAAGTATGGAAAAGGATACATGAACACAATGAGAATTTTAACAAGGAACTAGAAAACATAAAGAAGTATCAGTCAGAGCTGAAGAATACAATAACTGAAATGAAAAACATACTAAAAGGAATTAACAGCAGACTAGGTGATACAGAAGAACTCATAAGTGATCTGGAAGATAGAATAATGGAAATCACCCAATCAACCACCAAAAGGAAAAACAAATTTAAAAAATGAGAACAGTTTAAGAGGTCCCTGGGACAACGTCAAGTGTACCAACAATTGCATTATAGGGGTCCCAGAAGGAGAAGAGAAAGAGAAGGGAATTGAAAATGTATTTGACAAAACTATGGCTGAAAACTTCCCAAACCTGAAGAAGGAAAAAAATATCCAGGTATAGGAAACAGAGGGTCCCAAACCAGATGAACTCAACAGACCCACACCAAGACATATCATAATTAAAATGGCAAAAGTAAAAGAAAAGAGAGAATTCTAAAGGCAGCAAGAGAAAAACAAAGAATCACATACAAGGGAAACTCCAAAAGGCTATCAGCTGACTTTTCTGCAGAAACATTGCAGACCAGAAGGGAGTGGCATGATGTATTCAAAGAACTGAAAGGGAAAAATCTGCAACCTAGGATACTCTACCCAGCAAGATTATTATTTAGAATTGAAGAAGAGATAAAGAACTTCTCAGACAAGCAAAAACTAAAAGAGTTCATCAATGCTAAACCTACTCTAAAAGAAGTCTTAAAGGGTCTTCTATAGGAAAGGCAAATACATAGTAAAGGCTGAAGATCAACCACTTAAATAAGCTAGTATGAAAATTAAAAGGCAAAAAAAATTATAAAATCAACTATAACTATAATAATTATTAAAAAGATAAACATGAAATTGTTAAATATGACATCAAAAACACAAAATGTTGGGGAGGGGAGTAAAAAATGGTAGATCTTTTAGAATGTGTTTGAACCTGAAGGACTACTTGTTTGAAACAAGTAGACAGTTATAGGTCAACATATATGAACCTCATGGTAACCACAAATCAAAAACCTACAACAGATACACAAAAAAAGAGAGAAAGGAACACCAGCATACCACTAAAGAAAATCATCGAAACACAAAAGAAGAAACTAAAAGAAGAAAAAGAGAAGAAATACAGAAACAACCAGAAAACAAGTAACAAAACAGCAATAAGTACGTAGCTATCAATAATTACTTTAAATATCAATGGACTGAATGCTCCAATCAAAAGATATTAGGTGGCTGGTTGGATAAAAAACAAGACCCATTTATATGCTGCTTTCAAGAGACTCACTTCAGAGCTAAATACATACACAGACTGAAAGTGAGGGGATGGAAAAAGATATTTCATGCAAATGGAAATGACAGAAGCAGGGTAGCAATACTCATATCAGACTTTAAAACAAAGTTTATAACAAAAGAAAAGGAAGGGCATTAGGGATCAATACAAAAAGAGGATATTACACTTGTTAACATATATGCACCTAGTACAGGAGCACCTACATATGTAAAGCAAATATTAACAGACATAAAGGGAGAAAGTGACAATAATCCAATAACAGTGGACTATTAACACCCCACTTATATCAATGGTCAGATCACCCAGGCAGAAAATCAATAAGGAAACAGTGGTCTTAAATGATACAATAGAATAGTTGGGCTTAAGAGATATCTATCGGACATTCCATCCCCAAATGGCAGAATACACATTCTTTCAAAGTGCATATGGAACATTCTCCGGGATGGATCACATGCTAGGCCACAAAACAAGTCTCAACAAATTTAAGGTGAGAGAAATTATATCAAGCATTTTTTCAGACCACAACAGTCTTAAACTAGAAATCAATTACAGGGAGAAAAATGGGGAAAGCACAAACACTTGGAGACCAAACAACATGCTACTAAAAAAAACAATGGAACAATGAAGAAATCAAAGAGGAAATCCAAAAATGCCCCAAGACAAATGAAAATGGAAACACAATTTTCTAAAATCTATGAGATACAGTAAAAGCAGTTCTAAGAGGGAAGTTTATAGTGATACAGGCCTACCTCAAGAAATACCAAAAATCTCAAATAAACAGCCTAACCTAATTACAAAAAGAAGAACAAAGTCCAAAGTCAGCAGAAGGGAGGAAATAATAAAGATAAGAGAGGAAATAAATAAAATAGAGAACAACAACAACAAAAAAACAATTGAAAAGACCAATGAAATCAAGAACTGGTTTTGTGAAAGATAAACAAAATTAATAAACCTTTAGCCAGGCTCATTAAGAAAAAGAGAGGATGCAGATAAACAAAATAAGAAATGAAAGAGGAGAAATAACAACAGATATCACAGAGATACAAAGAACTATGAGAGAATACTACAAACAGTTGTATGTCCCAAAACTGGAAAACCTAGAAGAAACACATGAAATGAACACATTTCTAGAAACATTCAGTTCCAAGACTGAATCAGAAAGAAAAAGAAATAGACAATCTGAACAGACAGATCAGTAGTAGTGAAATTGAATTTGTAATTTAAAAAAAAAATCCCAGCAAACAAAAGCCAGGACCCGACAACTTCATAGGGGAATTCTATCAAACATATAAAGAAGAGCTAATACCTATCCTTCTCAAACTATTCCAAAAAATTAAAGAGGATGGAACACTCCTAAATTCATTCTACAAGATCACCATTACTCAATACCAAAACCAGACAAAAATGCTACCAAAAAAAAAAAAATTTACAAGCCAATATCTCTGATGAATAGAGATGCAATAATTCTCAACAAAATATTAGCAAACCAAATTCAACAATATATAAAAAGGATCATACACCATGATCCCACCAAAAAACTACTAGAGTTCATCAAGGAATTCAGTAAAGCTGCAGGATACAAAACTGATATACAGAAATCTATTGCTCCTCTGTACACTAAAAACGAACTATCAGAAAGAGAAAGCATGAAAAAAATCCCATTTAAAATAGCATCAAGAAGAATAAAATACCTAGGAATAAACTTAACCAAGGAGATGAAAGACCTAAACTCTGAAAACTATAAAACACTGATGAAGGAAATTGAAGATGACACAGAGAAATGGAAAGATATCCCATGTTCCTGGATTGGAAGATTAATGTTGTTAAAATGTCCATACTACCCAAACCAATCTACAGACTTAATGTAATCCCTATCAAAATACCCATGACATTTTTCGTGAAAGAAAAATATCTCTTTCATAGATACCACTAATCTCATTCTTGAGGTCCTATCTTCTAATACCAAAGGTCCTATCTTTTAATACCATCACACTGGGGGTTAGTATTTCAATACAAGAAGTTTTGAGGGGACACATACATTCAGTCTAAGGCTGAAGATTTTGTCTATTGATTTTGTTTCTGGTCACATTGTTGGGCTCTGTTACTATTTCTAATAGTTTGTTAGTTGATTCTCCTGGAATTAAAAAAAAATTATCTGAATACACATAGGTCATTTTTCTTATTTGTTGCCAATATTTAGAGATTTTTTTTTTCTTATTTTGTTATAACTTTCATTATAATGTTGGATAGCAGAAATGATAACAGTCATTCTAGATTTATTTCTGACCTTAATGAAAACCATTCAAATAATTCACCTTTGTACCTGAGGATCTTGTGGGTTGAGGATTTTGGGTTAATAATACCCTTTATTGGGTTAAGAAGGTTTTTTCTATTCCTACTACACTAAAAAGAATTTTTTTATTACATATACATGTTGAAATTTATCAAATTCTTTTATGAGGCATCTATTTACATGACTGTATGATTTCCATTTTTAATCTAGTAATAGAGTGATTTACATTAATTTTTTTCCAGTGTTGAACCTCTTCTGGGATAAACCCTGCTTGGTTATGATACATAAATCTATTAATACATTACTGAATCTGATGTACCAACATGTTCTTCAGCATTTTTGCTTTAATGTCCACATTTGTCCCAAATGGTCACTTTCTGGTGGCCTAGGATTCTTCCTGTTCCCTGTATCTGCCCTGAGTCAGTAGCACATTTGCAGTCATTTCCATTTTTAGGTAGTAGCTTTTCTCTGTTAACATTATTCCATCTGCTTTGCATACTTCAGGATTCCTTATAATAATTTCTGGCCCGCCCAGTGTATCCATTTCTGTTTTCTAGTACTACTATGAATTTTTTAAAAAAACAAAAAAGATCTGTCATTTCCACGAATTTGGAATGGGAGGGACAGAGGCCTTTGCATGGCTCTATCTTCCATCTTGTTCAAAATTCAAAATTGATGCCATTTTTAGATTCTTGCTGGAACCTGATTATTTCTAGTACTCTCCAATCAGTTTAAATATCACCAGAAAACTAAGCACATCTACCTAACATTTTCTTCCCTTTCCATAATATGCTTTTTGGTTTAATTCCATAAAATGTTAACTGTTAGGAAGAAAGGCAGTAATACATTAGCCAAAGTTGTCTGTTATGGAGATATGTCACAATATGCCTTTCCTACACGACTTTTCAACACCCATTTGGGACAAATTCTTAAAATTTCTTCTTAGAATGAACCAACTTGGTCAGCTACCAACATTTTTTTTCTCCTCTGCATCAGAATAAGGATTATTTTTTTTCTCCAAATGAAATGCTGGTTACCTCAGCAACATTAAGAAGAGTTTTCTTTTTAAGTCCCCTTTCCCTTGAGGTGAAAAGGATATTGTATTTTCTAGCAGTTTCTTTTCTTTAGAAGTTTATCACAGACAATCTTTGGCCCAAAGAGGGGGGCAAACTGCTTTGGGGTGGTTTGTTTAAGGACAGAGGATCAATTCTTGTCTCAGAGTTTCCCAAATTGCAAAGTTGGAACTGCGTGCACATATCCTAAATTCGTCCTCGGAGGACACTTATTTCTCTAGCAAGCAAGACTTGGCCCAGGAGGAAGCCTAGGATGGCCAACTCAGGCTATCTTAGGAGACTGCGGTCGCACAAGACACGCTGCTGAGCAGAGACTGCACTGCCTGCATCCCACGTCCATTCACTGAGTCTTGATATGTATACTAACAACACTCATTCATTCATTAAATATGACTGACCGCCTACTGTGTGCCTGGCAGTGTTCTGGCAGTGCAGATTCAGCAGTGAACAAGATAAACAAGATTCTTAAAATATAAATGTCCTTTTAATACCATGCTGTGTTTTGAAAGCTTCAATTTTGTATGAGATTTTTTGATGCTGAGGTAATATGATCTTGGTAGGGAGGGCAGAACCTTTTTTTCCTGCAAGGTACACTGTGAAATGATATACCATTTCTTTCCTAGGAAATGAGATATGCAAAGAGATTATTGGTTTGTTTGTCATTAGATATGCTAGAACTATATTGGATAACCAGGTTTCTCTTAACTAAGGTCCTAATCACTAATTCCACCCCTATCCCCCAACCTGTTCACATTGGGGCATAATTCTTTGGCGGATGACACCTTCTATAGGTACGGGGAAGGGAGGGTTAAGAGAGAAAACTGCCTCTGATCAATACAGCTGCATCATCATCATAAATAATTTAACCACATACTCCGTTTTTAGTTTCTTTGATCTGCTTCTATCATCATGCCTGGTTGTGTTACTGCCACAGAAGTTTGCTCTTTGCAAGGCTAAAGAATCTCCTTGCAGGACCTCAGTCATCCTCCTGGGGCAAAGGTCCACTTTGTGTTATTCCTCCTGCCTCATAGCTCAGCATCGATGTTTTTTAACCATCCTGAAGGATCTTGAGTGCATTGTTGCTTTGAGATGTTATAAGCCAGGGATAAAGGAAGTTACTTATTAGTGCTGGAAATAAGATAAGTGGGCTGGTTCTAACAACCATCTTCCTCTAATAATTCCTTGTTTATTTTAGAGGGTTGTTTGTTTTGTGAGAGTTAGGGGAGTGAAGATATAGGAGGAAGGAGAAGGGATCATTTTCAGGACCTCAGATTCAGATCTGGTATTGGTTTTGGTGGCAGTGAATGAGGAGATGGGGGTGTATTCTGAGGAAGAAATTAGTGTAAGATTATCACATAGCAGAGTTCATTGGCTCTGGCAAAAGTGATAAAGTGTGTCTTTGTTTTATTTTGCCGCAAAGACATATTTTGAAAATCTCCTTCTTGTGCCACTGGTCCTCAACAAAGAACACAGCTCATATCTCCATTAATTTGAAGTTAAAAATGTTAACAATATCAATATTGGCCACTGACTTATTGCTTAATCTAAGTATTTGCTAGGGCGTCGAGCACTGCTGTTCTATTACAGAGGGGAGAAATATCTGGGAAGGAATTTGCAGAGTAGAAAAAAATGCTAAGAAAGGGATTCTAGGGCTTCCCTGGTGGCACAGTGGTTGAGAATCTGCCTGCCAATGCAGGGGACATGGGTTCAAGCCCTGGTCTGGGAAGATCCCACATGCCGCGGAGCGACTAGGCCCGTGAGCCACAATTACTGAGCCTGCGTGTCTGGAGCCTGTGCTCCGCAACAAGAGAGGCCGCGATAGTGAGAGGCCCGCGCACCCACTTGCCGCAACTGGAGAAAGCCCTCGCATAGAAACGAAGACCCAACACAGCCATAAATAAATAAACAAATAAATAAAAGGGATTCTATAAGGATCATACTATAAAAATAGTGTTGACTTTGAGCAGTAGGAAGGACAAGCTTTTGGCCAAGAAGCAGGCACATTTTCACCTACAAACTGGCCAGCCAAGGCAGAGGGAAGCTATGGTGTATGCTTAAAAGTTTTAAAAGAGCACCTTTTTCTGAATAAGATTAATGGCACAACGGGAAAGCACATTGAGAATTGTATCTATGAACCTGTCTGCTGCTTTTCTGTAACTACGACATGTACTCCCTTCCCACAGAACATCTCCTTCAGAGTCTGGCTCTTCTTGCTACCTCAGTTCTCCTCACTGACTTGGCTTTACTTCACCTGCTTCTTATTTGAATCCATAATTGAAATGGAGGGATCTGAGTCTTTCGTGATGTGAAACAGATATACTCTCTTTTAAGGGCTCAAACCACTTTTGCGGCCCCTTTCCTAATGCCCACAGGTCTTCAACTACGTCCCGAAGCTCCCAGGAGCTCCAAGGTTCCCCCACAGACACTGCTGCCCATGTACCCTGGCAAAAGAAAGTGGGGAATTCCATAGTTTGACTGGCGTGGCCAGTGTCAGAAGGTAATTACAATCAGTAACAAACTGAGAATAAACCGCAATACCCCAGGCACAGCCTCAGGCTCTGACTCTGAACTCCTATCTCTTCATTTACTGAGACATGCACAATTTTGAATTCTATCAGGGGAAACATTATTATGACATTTCCCATTATAGAGGATTCTACTATGATTTTCTTTCTAACATAATTTCTGGAACACAGTGACACTATTTATAAGGTATTTCCCTAGAGAAGCAGCAATATAGCTACATTAATATAAATGAGAAGAATATTTGCTGCAGGTATATCTATTTTAGAGTTCCGTCAGCTTGCTAGGGGGGAACGCTGTATTTCACACAGGCATTTCATAGTATATTGTTTACTCTTAAAAAGGAAAATTGTTAATATTTATCTTCCAGTATCCTTTCATGTGAAGATTCACAATACGTGTTTTACTATGTGTAATGGTACCTAGCTGAAATCTTTCTATCTCATGATTCCAGAAGGAGTTTTAAGGTTCTTTTTTCAATATTCCAAATTTGGTTTACCTGTATGAAAAGAAGTACTTTCTATTTAACTGTAAAAGTACTCACTGAGTAACAAACTCTAAATAATTTGTTACATGTTACCCCATTATTTTGTTAACAATGAGACAAAAATGACTATCATATATAAAGTATCCAACACCTACTAAGCCCACAAATATATATTCAATGAATGAATGAACATATCTACCTTACAAATGGAGAAACTGAGGTCAAAAGAAAGGTTTTAGCCATAATCATGCATAACTCAAGAAATCCCCTGAAAATCTGATTCAAATATTCTTTTCCTTTCTTTCCTTAAAAGACAAGTGAAAGTTCTAATAATGGACATTTTCTCTTTGAAAGGGAATCTGAGAGTAATGTTTTGTAGATAAAAAACCTTCAGATTAAAATTTCATAATAAAAATAAGGAAGCAAATTATTTCATCTAAACACCACTTTTGTCTTTCTTTTACTCTTAATTGTAAAATTCTGAAAAAAACCATTTAAATACTATGAAGTTACAGAGTCTCATCAATTATAACTCGAAACTGTGGATAAGAAAAAGCTGGAAATCTTAGTAAAGTTCTAACTTTTTAAAAATTGCATATTCCACCTTGTATTTTCTAAATGACTACTGCAAGTGGGAAATAAAACCAGAAATACAGCCTTGTCTTCACCTGCTACCAGCACCACAGTTCTAGTCTGAAAAACTATTTTATGGCACTTCAGTCCAAAATTTATTTCCTCCCCCTTCTTTGTTACAAAACCTTGATAAATGTGCCCAACTTAACAAACAAATGAACAAACAAAGAACAAGCAAAAACCCAGCCTTCTTTGCAGCTAGGGGTAGCCAATGAGATGTCACTGGAAGTTGTTAGGTGGGGCTTCTGGGAGAGCCCTCTGCCCCCTCCTTCCTTCTCTTCTAACTGAAACACAGTTCTGAGGCCTGGCATTCCAATCCCCATCTTGGACTCCTGAGGAGAACCTGAGGATAGAAGTCACGCACTAGGACGACTAGAGAAGAGAAAGAGACGAGCCCAAGTCTCTAGGAATCGTGGGGCTTCCATTCTAGCCTTGGACTACCTACCGCCCACCTTCTTTCACTCAAGAGAAAATAAAACTCTAACTTGTTTAAACCATGTTATTTAAGTTTTCTGTTACATGCAACCAAATCTAGTCCCAACTGATAAAGCCACATTATAGCTATTTGACCTTTAGCTATTCATTTAACTTCTCTGTATCTCAGTTTATTCATCTATAGAAATGGGCACAATAATAGTCCTGGCTCAGAGAGTTGTTATAAGGATTAAATGAATTAATACATGTAAAGGGATTAGAATTGTAACCAGAGCAGACTGACCGCTCAATGAATCCCATCTGTTACTGTTATTCACTTGTACCATCTATAATATCATACCTGGAGTTTAAATGTGAAGGAAGAGGGTGTGTGAAGAAACAAAGTCACTGCATTTGTTTCTTGCCCCATTCTTCAGGGACAGAGACCTGGGCAAAGAGCATAACAGAACCCTGATAATACGATAATGCACACTTCTCAATTAAAATCACTTTACAGATTACCAAGCACCTTCAGATAACTGAGTTCCTCTAAGCCTTACCAGAGCTCTGAGATGAGGGTGAACGTTGATGCTTGTTTGTGTTGGCAGGTCATTAGCTGACTGGCTCAGTGGCCAGAGTCCAAGTTCACCGTTCCAGTGAGGGCCAGTTGGCTGGATTCCATTTCATAGCCCTAGATTGTGCAGCATACTTAGCCGTGGTTAATTGCTCTCTGATCATGATTCCAAGTGTAAATCGTGTGGGAGAAGACATGAGGGAGTATAACTCAGCCGTGCTGGAGAAACTGTCTGCCTTCTCCACCTGCCAGCAGGTACATGTGGGTTGTAAGTGAGGCTTTTTTTTAAAAGAGAGATTTCCTGAATCTTTTTAAATCTGACTTTTTTTCAGCTAGTTTATTTAGAAAGCTTCTGAGCCTTAGGGTTTTGGTTTTTTTTAAAGAATTTATTTATTTATTTATTATTTATTTTTGGCTGTGTTGGGTCTTCGTTGCTACGTGCGGGCTTTCTCTAGTGGCGGCGAGCGGGGGCTACTCTTCATTGCAGTGCGCGGGCTTCTCATCGCGGTGGATTCTCTTGTTGCGGAGCACGGGCTCTAGGCACGCGGGCTTCAGTAGTTGTGGCATGCGGGCTCAGCAGTTGTGGCTCGTGGGCTCTAGAGTGCTGGCTCAGTAGTTGTGGCGCACAGGCTTAGTTGCTCTGTGGCATGTGGGATCTTCCCAGAGCAGGGCTCGAACCCGTGTCCCCTGCATTGGCAGGCGGATTCTTAACCACTGCGCCACCAGGGAAGCCCGAGCCTTAGGGTTTTAACTTGAGAATGCCTCTCAGATTAGCTCCACTCTAATCTTAATATAATAATGATAACAGCTGATATGTACTAAGGCACTCACTCTGAGTCAGCACTATTGTAAGCACTTACTCTTACCAGCCCATTTGATTCTCACGAAACTCTACAAGGTAGGTACTATTATATCCGCCCTTCAGAGAAGGTCATCCTAAGCCACAAACAGTGGAGTGACTTGCCCAGCATCACCAAGAGAGGCAGTGGCAGAGCCAGGAGAGAGCCCATGCTCTTAGCCAGCACCTTGTATCTTTCTTAGAGTCATAAACTCTCCACTTTCTACCTTTACTCTCCAAGCTTCAGCCCCTGTGGAGGGAGGACAGAGGTGTGATTCTTTGACCAAGTGCCTTTGATTGTGGCCATATTTTTATCACTTGTTATTCCGTATTCCACTCTCTCTTTACTCACAAAGGATGGTAAAATCTCTCAGGCAGTGCTTCTACCAGATCAAATTCCAGGATTGTACTGTTTTCTGTGCGGGGGGAGCTTACTGCCTTTGGTTGATCCTTCATCTGAGCTCACTATCAAAAGCCCATGAGAACCTCTGGTCTGTGGCTCCAAGTCAGCTTCTCCAGGGAGATTTTTTTCTGAAGAGTCCATTCCTGCTAGTGATACCCAATTGGGGAGAAAGATTTCCTGTAACACATGCAAGAACAGAGCCTATTTCCTTGACCCTAACTGGCACTATCAATGTAATAACAGCGTTTTGGCAGTCAGGGGGCGATAGGGAGGAAGTGACACAGAATTTTTAAAAATCAGAAAAGTATAAAAATGTACTTTACTTCTGTGATCTTCCTCCCAAAACCCATAAACCCAGTCTAATAATGAGAAAAACATCAAACAAATCCCAACGGAGGAACATTCTACAAAATACCTGACCAGTACTCCTCAAAACTGTCAACGTTATGAAGAAAAGTCTGAAAAACTGTCACAGCCAAGAGGAGACATGATAACTAAATGTAATGTGGTATCTTGGATGGGATCCTGGAACAGAAAAAGGACACCAGGCAAAACCTAAGGAAATCTGAATAGAGTTAATAATGATAAGAATGCATTAATATTGGTTAAGTAATTGTAGCAAATATACCCTGCTAATGTAAGATGTTAATAATATGGGAAACTGGGTGCAGAGTGTTTGGGAACTCTCTGTATTTATCTTTGCAATTTTTCTGTAAATCTAAAACTTTTAAAATAAAGTTTATTAAAAAAACAAAGCAAACATGGGCAGTGTTGTCATGTCCTATCGTATATGTAAAATTCTACTGGGCTGGCTGACATACTGTCCTCACATTTATAGAAACCCTGAACCCAACACCCCTCCTCTCCTCTGAAGAGCTTTATAGAGGGCACTTTATAGAGAGAGACACCTCAGTTTTTGTTATTTGTACCAATCTACATGGCACATTTTATGATCCCCGTGTTATAGAGTAATGAGATCTGGCACATGCAATGGCTTGCTCAAGGTCACCAGGATGGGGGCAGAGCTGGGCGTGGAGCCCTGTTTACCTTTCCTGGTACCACTGCAGGCTGGGCAGGGAACCCAGCTTAGATGAATTCAATTCCATTCAATTCAACTGACGTTAGCTAACACGTACTAGTATTGTGAGCACTGGGAATCTTAAACTGAATGAAATTCAGCTCCCTGCTCAAGGGCCATGCTGTGGTGCAGTGGGGAGAGACAAATACAACAAGAGTTATTTTCAATAGAAGAAGCTAAGTGCCAAGGCAGACACGTGGAGAGTGTTGAGGGAGCCGGGAGGAAAGGCTCCCCCAGACAGGAGGTGGCTATTTAGCCCTAGGAAAAATCTCAGCCTGAAGTGCAGGTGAGCCCTGATTAGGGAAAATGTGTTTCTTGGTTCCTTAGGGGCCCTGTTGCATCTGATTTCTTACAGTCCCAAAGGCTCTTCTGAAAGTTCACTTGGTGGCAGGAGTGGGACAGCAGCACTGAAGCCCATTTTCTGGCAGGGCATAAATCTTACATTCAGTGGCCCAGATCTTGTGAGAACATGAAAGGGCTTTGATATACACGAATAGCAAAATAGCAAAAAAAAGAAAAAAGGCAAAAAAGTTACAGTCCAATTTACTCGGCTTCCTCCTGTGTCTGTGAGGTATAAATGAAGGGAGATCCGTGCAGGATTTCCTCGACTGTGAGGTATGTTGGCATTCCTAAGAGAGTGTGACAGCCTGAATTTTCTGTTTGTGCTTTTAGTGACTGATCAGCTAGTCGGGACAACGTAAACTAATGCTATTTTCTTATACCCTTTGATAGTGGGGCATAGGCATTTCTTCTGTAGGTTGTGAACCACTCCCTGGGCCCATTTCCTCCCTGTGGGAGATTTGAGGAGCCATGGTAACTCGTCAGTCCCCTAGGCCATGATCTGAGGCACTGTACAAAGCCCATTTTGCAAATGCAAGAGATTTTTTTCTTTCTTTTTAATAGTGAGTGTCTGAATTAAAGAAGCAATTTCCCAAACTGGAGGTTCCAAATCAGTTGTTTCTGCTAGTTTTATTCTGTATATTTTTGACATTATTTGCTCCCTCTCCATGTTTTCTGAAGATGGCGAGCAGCCCAGCTGCTGGATCCTCTTCTGTCTCTGCTTGGAGTCTTCTCTGTCACCACCAGGCCCTCTCTGGTGTCCTAGAAGTTCCTGCTCTCAAAGGCGATGCCCACGTCATATCCTGAGAGAGTTAACATCCTTCGCTTCACACTCATTTTCCTAAACTCAGAAGAGAAAAGAAACTCTATATGCTTGGCTTTGTTCAGTGGCTGGTGTGGTCTCACAGGCTGCGATTCCTTGGTAAATTACCCCAATGATTGTTCAGCCATCAGGGGGAAATTCGTCTTTTATAACATCTTCCTTTAATGAGTCTTCCTAACACTGTGAAATGACCTTAACACCCAGAAGAGGATTTTAAAAATGGTGTGTAGAAAAGGCTGGCTGAGGATGTGTGTGGAGGTAAGTTCACAATACTTGGGGAAGAAAAAGGATACAATACAAGAATGTGATTTTTAAAGTGGATGCAGACCAGCTAGGAGTCAGGATTTTTTTTTAGTATTTTTAAGGAAAAAGTGATCAGTCTTTAGTGTTACATTTTTGGAAAATAAGCAATGAACGGTGATTTAGTAGACAGTAGTCATATCAGAAGATGTTTTTCATCTATAACTTATTTGATATGATTTAATTTCTTTTTTCAATAACTTTGTTACATTTAAAGTATATTAAATCGTGCAAAGATAGAACATAATTTTACATCTGGCCTGAGGGATAAGGAATGGGTTTACATGCTATCCTGCATTTCATGAAACTGGCCACAAATCAGAGGAATAAAAACAGAAATATTTTGAAATGATTTATAAATATTATATACACTACTGTTTTAGGAAAATTACTTTCCAGTAAAAATGGCCAAGATTCACTGATTGATTTTTCCAATAAGCATGACTTTCACACCTACCATGTGCTGTGTCACAACTTAGAAATTCAAAAAAGAAAAAGAGATGAATAAACCAAAGCTGCTGACAGCAAGCGCTCACGGTCTGCCTGAGACAATGGACAGTAAACAGGTAATTACTGCCCAGCGTGGGAAGTTCTTTAGCAGAAGCACATAAGCAGAACCAGGGAGCAACAGGGTAGGAGAAAGACCATAAAGGGCCAGTGTCTTGCTCTGTCTAATTCAGCTGGGCAGGTGAAATTGGACTTTTAAGTTGACAGTTGAAGGATAAGTAAGAGTTCAGAAGGGCAGGTAGAGGACGTTCTAGGCTGAGAGGCGGTCTGTGCAAAGTCAAGAACAGAGAGAGCAGAGTGCCTTCAGGTATCACGGGTTGGGCAGAGGGGAATGACCAAAGGTGAGGTTGGAAAGGGAGGCAGGGCTTAGGTCTCCAGGGCCTGACACAGCATTATGCTAAGGAGATACATGTTACCCCGCGGACAGCACTTCTCAAACTTTAACGTTCACAAGACTCACTGGGGAGCTCATTAAAATAGATGCTGATTCTATGGGTCGGAGCGTTACCGTTTCTAACAAGTGCCAGGTGATGCTGCTTCTGCAATGAAGTGGTTTTCAGGCCTCACTGAGGTAGCAGATAGTCGCCAATTCCAATAGCTGGAATGGATCACCTCTGTGCTAAGATATGCCACCTTTAATCCTTTGAGAGGAAGGGTTTGGGGTGGCACCTCGGCCAACAGAGCCTCTAGGATTGTGCCCATAAGCTGCCTCCTGGGCTTACTGTGGGTGCCCTAGCATCTTTCCTGTGTGTTCTATGATGTGAGGAGGGTGGAGAAGCCAAGCCAGTCCAAACAAGCAGCTCTGCACTCTAAGAACCACAATCTGGTTTTCTACGGAGAAAACACAGTGCTGCAACAAATAGCCCGTTACCCAAAGCAGCTGATATTGCTTGTCGGCGTGGCCCAGAGCCTTCCCTCCTCAAGCATTAAGCGTTAGGAGATTGAAATCTTGGTTCTAGTTCACCTCTGCAGGGGACTCAGTTCATCCAGGCTGTGGTGGTGTCCGCGGCAACCCAGCTCTACCAAGCTCAAAGTTTCCACTACGCAGGGGCAACAAAGGAGTGGTGGAAATGAGAAATGAAAATCTTGTTCTATGACTTTCCAGATATAATTGTTTAATTATTTTTTATAAGTTATTTTAAGTCATTCCTTAGTCCTTTCTCAAATTATAACAGAGATGATTAAATTGGCCATTTTTCCTAATAACCGGTAATAGAAATCTGGAAAAGGAAAATGCCAGGCTGCGTAAAATAAATGAAAACTTGAATTTCTGCTGAGTTGATTGGTCTTGAGGTCACCATCATATGTAAGCGTGTGAGTATAAACACATTCACACGTATGTGGTTGCATGTGCAGGTCCTTTTATAGAAGCTGGTCACACATGTTGCCTCTGCACAGGGCTGCGGAATGGGGGTTGGTGTGGGAGGAGAGTTCTTCATCAACAGTACCCTTTTTGTCCTGTTTAAAGTTTTTCTGATATAATTGCTTACCTTTAAAAAAAAAAGAGAAGACAGATGTCTCAGTGGTTGAAAAGCATGATGACACTTGCAGCACCCTTTAGTCTGCTAGTTTGGGCAGTAACACTTTCCTCCTGGGTCACCTCGTCTTGAAGCTCTTCTTGTTCTGTGTATTTAAGGGGAAAAGATGAAAGTCATCAGGTCTCCCGAAGCTAAATTACCCAGAGCCTGAGTAATTTATTAAGGAACTAAACCTTTGAAATAAATTCCCTGTAAGTCAGAATTTTTTTCAATTGTGTCCTCAGTTGACAGTTTCTGCCCTCTCTTCAGAAAACGGTGAAACATAATCGAAATGAGATGTAAGATTACAAAATAAAAATGAACTGGAAGGAAAGACATATCTTTTTAACACAGGCAAACATCTTCATTGATGCCCTTCCTACCACCTTCTCTTCCCCAAACACACTATGACAGATCTCTGGGGAAAAGCATATTCCAGGTAGATGCCATACTGACTATTAACATTTAATGGATAACTTTCATTATGGTATTATATATTTATAAGCAGAGAAGAAGCATCGTGTCTTCCATAAACACTGAGTATTAAACACACAAGTTATAACCCAGTTTGCAACCTGCTCTGACTTAAATAAAATCTCATTTTAGTGAATTGGAGTAAGCTCTCTGAAGTCATTTAGACACTAAAGTAATATTGGTACACACCTGTTGTAGAAATGAAAGCTGAAATAATTTGGTTTGGAGCTCTATGTTCTGTAATCTGTATTTCCTCTCCTCAGAGGAGGTAGTACAATGTTTGAAAAAAACTTAGAAGTAGTGCTTCCAGAAACTCATTTGTCTACTTACATATTAATAGGCCTTCTACCTAGAAATTCTTCCTGCATTTTTAGGTTTCATCTAGGAGGGATTTAGAGATAAAATCTAAATATTTCAATATAGTAATTAACATCGAGCCAGTCCCCACTTCCTCAATGTTTTCAATAAAAACATCTTCCTTCTCCGGTGTTGGACATAACCTCATCTAGCTAGGTCTGCCAGAGAAAATCCAAGAGCTGCTGGGATCCTTACCTCTTTTGTTCTCTTCCAAATCTTCAGGCTTCTTAGTACTGATGGACTTCTGGGGTTGGGCAGGGCTGGGCGGGGCCGCGCGGCGCCGCGGGGGGGAGGGGCAGGGGGAGGTACATATATATACTTTGCCTCCTAAAGACCCTGCTCCCAACTACCATTTAAGAGACATACGTTTGTCAGCCTGAAGTCACCTTAAGCTCATCTACTCTCCATGTTAGAATGGACCTTTTGAGTTATTTAATACAGTGATTCTTAAACCTGGCTTCTCATCAGAATTACCTGTGGAACTTAAAAAGATTCCTGTCTCTACCATAACCTTCTGAATGAAAAGCTTTGGAGGTGAGTCTCACCTTTTTAAAGTACAGCTCTGAATTTGTCAATCCAAATTCTGAATGTATCTCTATAATATGAGAAAAAAATTTTGTATAACACAAACCATTATCACAACTAACAAAATTTAAAATAATTATTTAATATCACTAAATATCTAGTTCATATCAAATTTCCCTAGTCCTCTCAAAAATGTCTTTTGAAAGTTAGTTTGCTTAAATTAGGACCCAAGCCCAAGTCAGGTCCATGTGTTCCTGTGTCTCTTACATTTCTTTTAATCTAGAACAGTCTACCTTATCCCTCTCCTTCCACTTCCTTATGCCATTGGCTTGTTGAAGAAACCAGATTTATCTTTAGGATGTGCTACCTCTGACACAGCTGGATGCCTCCTCGTGGTGCCATTTTACTTTTCCCATTTCACTGGTGAGATCTAGACATTAGCTCTACAGATTGACTAGCTTCAGTCTCTGCTGTTTTTGGCAAGGATACTTTGTAGCTAGTACTGTGTACCTCACGAGGCATTAATCAGGAGGCTCTTACTGTCTGATTGTTCTCCTTTTAGAGACTGCAGGGTTGATTAGTGGATTCAGGTGCTGGCAGCATGAGCCTTCCATTTTAACATTCTCCATCACCTTTTCTCCCAATGGTTTCAGTATCCACTGATGGTTTTAGCCTAGAATCTATGAGCATTTGCAAAATAGTTCTTTTCTGCCCCCATCATTCCTTTTACATTTAAACTGAGAATTTTTCTGAAAACTGGAACTTTCCCTCATCAACTAGGATGATTTGTTTACTCTGAAAATGCAGGTTGTTCAAGAACAGGCAACAGGCATGCTGACTTTTAGAGAAATGGGGTAATGCTCTAAAATAATGGTGTCTGTTTTCCTGTTTGACACTTCCTTGTCCAAACTGACTGTCATCTGAAAGTGAGTCTAGCTATGCACTGCCAGCCTGCAGTCCTCTGCTTCCTCCCTGTCTTCCAGCTGAGCTTACCTTCTCCAGGGCAGGGAGCTTACTGGTTCCATTCCAGCTTCACACAGCTCTGACGTTGCAGTCCTTTATCTTTCTCACATACTGATTCATTTATCAACTCCACTATTCGAAAAATAGTATTTGTTGTGCATGTTTAAAGTTTTGAGCAGTCCAGTTACTGGTGGAGCCAGAATGTGACTAAGGAGGGGTATACATTAAGATTAACCCCTAATCCTCACAAGCTCTAAAGCCAGCTCAAATGATCACACAATAAACAGAGTTCGGTGATATGCAAATCAACTTCAAGGCAAGTCCCCTAGGCCTCCCCTTCTTACGATGGCCACCCCCTAAGCCCCCACTAAACAGAAATTCTAGAGTTGGCACTGAATCTAAACCTTATTCCACAGAACGGCTCTTCAGCTATTTGAATATGATAAATATGGCCCATTTCTCCTTGCCCCCCTAGAAAGCCTGATCTTCCCACTTCTGACCTTTGTAATATGTGGTACCTTGAAACCAACAGTACACAGTGGTGTCCGTCACCTCCTTCATTTTAGCTGCCCTACTTCTATTAAAATGATACTTTAATAGGCAGGGATAGTAACTTTGAAAAACTGTGATTTTTTTTGCCTTTGCATTTCCTGTTCCACCAGAGGCACTCATTTATCTTGAGAGGTTTAGCATTTTACAGCAATGAGGAAGAGAGGGAATAAGCAGCTTTAGAGTTTGCAGCAAAATAAGAATCATTAAAGCTAGCCTTTGTCACTTGAGAAAGGATTTTATAAATTAAACTCCAGTTAAGGACTTCCCTGGTGGCGCAGTGGTTAAGAATCTGCCTGCCAATGCAGGGGACACAGGTTCCAGCCCTGCTCCGGGAGGATCCCACATGCCGATGAGCCACTAAGCCCGTGCGCCACAACTACTGAGCCTGCACTCTAGAGGCCGCATGCCACAACTACTGAAGCCTATGCGCCTAGAGCCCGTGCTTCGCAACAAGAGAAGCCACCCCAATGAGAAGCCCGCTCACCGCAACTAGAGAAAGCCCACGTACAGCAACGAAGACCCAATGCAGCCAAAAATAAATTAAAAACAAAAACAAAAAAAGCCCTCCAATTAACATGTCAAGGCAATGGTAGAGAGAACTCAGAAAATGAAGAAAGTCCCTGACACAAACGAAGGGGAGAAATCTTATTTACTCCCAGCCCTGGGAAAGTGTGGAAAGGATGAAAGAGATGGGCAGAGGAGAGGAGGTGCGTGGAATGCCTAGTAGGTGTGAAGGAAACTAAGGACATAGGGGCTGGTAGTCTGTCAGTACTGCCCTTAGACCCGGGCAAGAGGGCCCCATTCCAATGCTCCCCATAAGACTGGTGGGCCCCCTTTCTAGAGCATGCCCCCAGCTACCAGAGATCATGGAATTCCCACGTGAGCCCACTTCCAGGGCCTGCATGGGGTTCTCTCCTGGGTCCTTTTTGGACTGTGCTGCCAGGGTGTGTGTACACACTTGGGTCCAAGGTGTGATGATGGAGCAGCTGCCTGGGGGAGTTGGAGATGATACAGAGCTTGTCATAAGCATAAGGGAACCCCTCAAGGTGTGGGAGGGGGCCTAGGGTGGGGAAAGAGGGCTGGCCATGGGTTGGGAACCCTGAGGAGGCCAAGATTTCTAGATGTGAGCCTCAGTTTCCTTTGAGATGCTCGATAGGGTGATGTTGGTAGGGTAGGAGGCTGGACACGTATGTGGGCGAAGATCACCTGACTCAGACTGTGTGTAGTAAAGAGAACCTTGTGCTCAGATGCAGGAGGTGCAGGGGGTGGAGAGAGATCAAGTGGGTGTGAAAGAGCCACCCCCTACACTCCCTCCAAGAAGAAGAAGTGGATGTGTAATCTGTGGATCTCTCTAATGACTGCAGGGAGCCAGGGCGGGCAAGCCAGCAAATCAGGGAGAAATCTTTCCCCTTTGCCTGCTCTGCTCCAGCCCAGCAGCACCGACTGCCAAATCACGGCCTGGGGTGGAAAGTGAAGTTAATTGTGCATTTATGCTATTCACAATTATTCGGTATGACTTGCTTTTTCCCCTCCCAAATCTGTTATTACGATATATTTGTCAGTCTAGGAGGATAGAACATAATTTTCTGGTGTGATTTGTAACTCTTAAATATTTAGACATGTGGTACGTGAGGTGGCCTTCTGACCTGCTTCTCCAGGCTTCCTAGAAGAGGCTGCAGTCCTAGGAGAAATAGTTTTAGCTTACCTCTACATTCCAGGGTGGCTCAGTACCACTGAAGTGGGAGGGGAGGTTACTAGATATATGAAATGAAGACAGTGTTTCAGGAATAAAGACCTAGGAGCTTCTGCATAGGCCAAAGAGATGGGGTGGGGTGTGTGTGTGTGTGTGTGTGTGTGTGTGTGTGAAGGAGACAGGAGGGTGCAGATACAGCGTCACTAAAATCAGGGAGATTGGCGGTGGCCTGGGATTAGAGCAAAAAGGCCACAGTGCTGGGACTGTGCAATTAGCGGCAAATGGCAGCAACCCACCTGCAAAGGCCACACTAGACCGGCGGCAGACACCTTAGTAGACACCAGATCAGAGCAGCAACCTGCAACAGAGGCCCCCACGAACTTCCAGGAGGCACATACACTCAGCCAACAAGGAGCAAGAGAGAAAAAAAAAACACTGATATCAGAAGAGACTGAGATTGTTTGTTAGCTGACAAATATAAATGGCCCCGCTCCCTAGCCTCCGCTACCCCTTGACAGATGAAGATACGGGCAAATGAAGATTGGGTCCATTTGAGAAAATAAATGTCATATATTTTCTTTGCATAGCTGAGCATTCATTACATTTCAACCCTATTACCACAGACTAAGATCACATTAGCTTTTTTGGGGTGGGAGCAAAGATCACACTGTTGAATCGCACTCAGCTGTTAACTAAAACCTCTTTTTAAAATTTACATTTGCAAATAATTATGGGGTTCTTACTTGCTTCTCCTACCCAAGCTGCTTTTTCTAAATCAGTGATTGGTTCTCAAATTTCAGTGTGCACCAGAGCCATGTGAGGGCTTTCAAGAGTTTTAAGATTTTCTCATACAGGTTTTGGACGTCAAGTTTACATATACGTTTCTTGTTTTTGTTTCTTTTTTTGCAATCATAAAAGGGATCTTCTCTTCAAGAACATCTTCTAACTAGTTTAGGTTTATATACATAGTCTTTTATTCTTTTTAGTAAACATTTTTATTGAACTGTAATTACACATACAGAAAAGTGCACAAATCATAAGTGTACAGCTTGATAAATATTCATAAAGTGAATGCACCTATGTAACCAGCACCTAAGTTATGAAACAGAACATCGCCAGCACCACAGACTCTGCCTTGTACTCTTCCAGTCCCTGTGGAGCAAAAGAAACCAGCTGAAAACTAATGTTTCGATTATGATTCCACTTACAGAAAGTTCAAAGCCAGACATAACTGATGGTGATTTAAGTCATGATAGTGCTTACCTTTGAGGAGGGAGGTAGTGATTGAATGGGGGCACTGATTTCTGACACCATAGACAATTTTGCCCATTTTGAACTTCATCTAAATGGAATCAGAGTATGCACTCTCTTGTGTCTGGTGAAGGCTACTGATAGCTGTATGTTACTTGTATGTAATTGCTACTTTACTAAGTTCTCTTACAGCTTTTCAACAAATTCCTTTGTGTTTTCCAGATATAAAATCATATTAAAAAATAGTTTTCCTCTTCCTTTTCAATTCATGTCTTTGTTTTCTTTTGTCTCATCTCATTGACTAAATCCCCCAACACAAAGTTAAATAGTAGAGGAGATAGTGGGCCTTGTTCCTGACTTTAGTATCGACATTAAGATGCTGGCTTTTGGGCAGAGGTACAATGTCAATGAATTACTCATCAATTTCTACTTATTGAGTATATTTAACATAAATGAGAGCTCAATTTGGTCAAGTGTCTTTTCTGCAAAGATGGAGATAATCATATGATTTTTCTCCTTAACTCTTTTAATATTATGAATATTAATGGATTGTCTAATAATAGTCTTGCAGATTCCTATAATAAATCCAACTTACTCATGACTTAATATTTTTTGAAAGTGTTGTTGAATTGTTTGCTAATGTACTGTTAACATTTATGTACTGATATATTCATAAGTGAGAACGGTCTATAATTTTCTCTTTGGTACAAACTTTGTCAGGTTTTAGAAACAATGCTTATCATGTTCACTTTACAAAATGAATTTAGAAGCCTTTTTTGTGTTTTTTGCCCTTTGAGGTTCAAGAGTCTCTTTATAGCCCCTGGAATTGTTTAAACAACATTAGGATTATTTAATCATGACAGTTTGGTAGAAATACCCTTGAAACAATCTGGGCCTGATTTTTTTTTTTTGTAAAGAGTCCATTTGTTTTGAATTTCTGTATCTACTTCGGTAATCTTGGCAATTGGCATTTTTCTAAGAAAGGTTAATATTTTCTAATTTATTATATAAAATTACTCAAAGTAGTGTTATAATTTTGAAAATTTTCCTGTTTTATGGTTATTTCTCTCTTGTCATTTAAACTTTTGTGTTTTTGCTTCCTCCTTTTTCTTGAAGATTGTCTGGTGGTTTGTCTATCTTGTCTTCCCTCCTTCCCCCTTTTTATTAATCCCTTCCTTCTACTTCCTTTTGGTTTGCTTTTTCCTCCAGTTTTTAAGACTCGATTGTGTAATTCTTAGCTTTTCTCATTTTTATTGATATTGCTCTACAACTATAAATTTCCTGTCATAATGGCTTTTTTTTAAATCAATAAATACTAGGTTTTCATCAGTCTTGTGGTCATGTCCTTCTGGTGTGCTTCCAATGTCTGTGGGGATATTGGGCTGCTTATTCTTTTATTCCTTAAAACAACTTTGAATGGGCTTTGACTGTAATCCTTCTCAGGTTTTGGTTTTGTTTTTGGGTGAAATGAGTTTTCCTGTACTTTTAGGAGGAAGGGGTGCCCTAGGATGACTTTTCTTTGCTCTATGGCCCTAAAGTTCCTGTTTCATTTTCACAAAGTGATTTAAAAGATTATCTATGTCCACATATAATGTCTAGGTATACTGACTTTCCTTCCCAACATTTATCTGGACTCTCTCTTCTCTTTGTCCTATTGTACCTATCCTGTCCAATTTGGATTCTATTTCTAGCTAGGCTTTATCTCATTAGTTTTAAGATGTATACAGGACAGGGCCCAGACTGCTCTAGCACAATCATCAGACCATATCATATTGCTCTAACACTTACCTGCAAATGGGGACCTGTAGAACCCCTCCCAGTTTCAGCTTTTGTTCTCAGACTGGCCCACTGCACTTTCTAGTGAGAAAATGGGGGCAATGTTATAGTTCTATTCTCAAGGCTGTCAGAAACCAGCTGCCTGCCTTTCACTTCCTCCCACACAGATGCTGAAACTATGTTGGTCAGTGGTTTGTCCTTATAAAACTGTATTCTGAAGTTCATGGGGACACCCTGTCATCTAGTTTTGTAGAATAGCTATCCTAGTTACTCTGGATTCAAATGGGGAGATTCAGAAACTAAAATGCTGCCATCATCTTCCTCAAGTTTAAACTCTGTGGGATCTCTATTACAGAAAAGAGGTTTTAAAAACAATTTTATGATGGTTATGACAGAGATTATAATTAGGAATTTACTTTATTTCAGGAATTTACTTTATTTACTTAGTACTATGCTAAGTACTTTATATGTATTACCTCATTTGATCTTCAAACAATCTTGTTAGAGTTAGATTTCCCCCCCCTCATTTTATCAAAGGGGAAGTTAGGGTCCAAGATTACACTGGTGAACTGGCAGATCTAGGATTTAAACCCAAGTCATCTGACTCCAGAGCACCTCCTTACTATACTGACTCTCAAATATTATCAGGCCCAACAGTTTCAGACTATGTACCACTGTCGGCAAAACTTCTATTTGAATTTGAATATTTATAAATAATTATTTAAAGATCTAATTAAAATGTACACATATTATAGGTCAAATCTAAAAGCACTGTAGATGATAAATAGGTTGATATTCTGTTATATGACCTGATGAACCTTGTTTTCATGCATATGCTCAAAACAAGGCCTCTCCTACCATAGTCTAAAAAATACCATACTGGAGTTGGCCGTAGAGCATAGGGAACAGAGTTACTGAGACTTCATATTCCCCTTCTTATTCTATCACCACTGCTAAAGAACCAAGTATATATATGAAATAGTGCTTATAATTTATTTTATTAATACTTTTCTTGTAGGTAACTATTTAGAAAAAGTTGGTAATAGTTTCTCCACAATTCACAATGGGCTGGTATTTTTTTGGTCAATATGCTGCTTGGAATGTGAACATTCACTGGTCCATAAAGTTTCACAAGGAGGTCTCTCACGAGTATATCAATTAGAATCATATTGTAATATATAATCTTATGCTATTAAATTACACAAGGAGTTAGAAAATATTTAGTAGTTTTTTGAAATACTTTGACCTTGGAATTCTCCTTCATATGAATACAGCTACTATTACTAACTTTTTAAGCTTCCAACCATGAACGGCAATTCAGGAAAAAAAAAACTGGGGCTTTTTAAATAGTTCTAAAGCCGTTACATATATGCCATTTTAACTCCTGATGTCTACAAAATGAGTTAGTTTGAGATGTAGATGTCAATTTGTCAGAATTTAAACTGGTACAAACTGGAATAACTCATGGAAGGATGACATCTGTTGTTAGGCTTATTTTATCCCCACCATCTGAAAACTGATTTTATTTCTAATTAAAAAAAAATTTTTTTTTGACTTTGGCAAATTGGGATTTAAAACTAAGCATGCCAATAATAAATGAATCATTTCTCCAAGTATATACTAGGTTTCCTTTGGGAAGGACCATTACTTAAGGGTATTTTTTCTCCACTCTAGGAAAGAAATTAAAATAAAAATTTAAATATTACAATACCTAAACAGTGATACTAGTAACTTAGTTTTTACACTGATACTTGTAAAACTAATAATCCAACATTTATTATCACCAAGACTTTAAATGAAACCCAGTCCCTCTGGTGAAGAGATTTCCTTCTCCATTTCAGCACTACTCTCATAACTTTGAACGTCATAGAGCAACAGTGACAGATGTAATTTACTGATAAATTGATTACTAATAAAGATGAGTTTTTATACTAACTCCTTTACAATTAGCTAGGTCACAGAATGAAGAAAACAAAACAAAGAAAAGCAAAACCCCAGTCCTTAACCCCTAAATGGTACATTTCCTTCCCACTTACCTGAAAATACAAAAATATGAATGACCGTGTATGGAGCTACACCATTAACTTTACTTGAGTGGTGCTATTTTTTTTACTTAAATGTTTACTTATTTCATTTGAAAAAATTAGAAAATCATCAGTTTGAAATTAGAGCAGCTAACACACTGGGGCAACAAACTAAAAATAAGAATCCAAATGGCTAAAAATAACTCAGTTATAAAAGTACAAGTATAATTTACAGTATCACATATCTCAGAAAAAGAAACAAAACCATTAAATGGCTTTCCTTCCAGATAAGACTTTTTTCTCTGCAGAAAGGAAAAAAAAGCAACTAATGATTTGAGAGTAAAATCAAACATAACTGTTATTTACCCCAGCAACATCTAAAATAAATGACCCACACAGCACAAAACTTTCCCATTCACAATCACATACAGTTATATTACTTGTCCCTCAGTTACATAATAGTCTTCTTAAAACAATCTCCCTTTAGAAAATTATTGTATTAGTTAAGCCTATTCATTCTTGCTATGAAGTTAATTTCATTTGTATAGGCCACAAAAGTTTAATTGGCACATTTTACTTAAGTCAAAATAAGTCTTCTTTTTAAAAATTATGGGATCATCTGTTTTCAAAGAATAATCCCAGATGCTTGATTCATTAAAGCAATGTTCTACCATCAGCAGTCAAGCTTTTTAAATGATCACTAAGTGTTCACCTGAAGATTATCAATGCTATGTGAACTGTAAACTCCTTCTGAAGATTTGTATTTATGATACAATTTTGTACTGAAGAGCTTTTTAAAAAGATAACCTTCATACATACAGTTAGTTTGCCTCAAAGAACTTAGAAATACAGTATATAAACATTTAAGAACCACAATAGAGTCCACTGTGGTTCAAACTTCAACAAAGATTTCCTTGAAACCTAGTACGAAGGTTACTGGCTCAAGACCATATACCAAAGTGACATCAGCACAAGATTCAATTGTAAGACTCTACCTCTTAAAAAAAAGAGCACACTTGGTTATACATGGCTTTTAACCTTGAGCTACAGTTAGGCTACAAATCCCCCCCACCCTCCCAATCTAAAGTTAGTCATGTGGAGATGTGTACATTCTCTGAGCACTGTTTAGAGTCCTTGGTTTTCCAGCTCTGATGGAGATCTCGAAGGCGCTCAGAAGTCCGTGTGCTTACGTTCAGGGCAGGATGAACTTTACAAATGCCACTTTCCTCCATTAGTGACAGGCCACAAATTCCAAAGTATGCATGCAAAGCATCTGAAAATAAGGCAGTTTTATCACAACAGGCATTCTTATTTGTACAAAATATTTTAGCTACTTATCAGCCCATCACTACATTAAAAATAAATTTAGAAAAATACTAAATACAGTTTTTGAAATATTTGCTTTCTCAAAGTCTCAAACCTCAAATTTTTAAAAACTAGGTGATCAAAATCAGATGATACATTATCAAGAAAACATCACTAACAAAGGAGAACAGTTCCTAGCTGAAGAAGTGACATTACCAACATCCTCTGTGATTAAAGAACAAAAAGGAAAAGTACCAGTGATATAAAAGACTTCTCACTCTAATGGGTTTTCCCTTTTGCTTACTATAGAATATGGAAACAAGGAGCTTTATATCATAAACAGAAATTTTTTTCTTAAAAGTGAAAATAAACCTCAGAATCTAAGTAGCATTAGCCCTCCCCCTTAAGTTTTACCTCTGACAGTTCCTAAACCATATACGATGACAATACTATGTTAAGTGAAAGAAGCTTAGGCAAAATAATCCATTCTGGAATGCTGTACCATATTTAATTTCCCTATTTCAGGTAATGTCAGTCATTCTAAAAATATCTGACCTGACAATAAAAACAAACTCACACATTCTATTTGGTCATAATAATGTGAGTGTTCATACCATAACAATTCTTCTACAGTGGCCTCACTACCGTTTCCCATCTTTCAGGGAGCAGCAACTTTCTTCCATTAAATGGCCACTGAACTCACATGGCTGTTGCTTGCCTGAGACTGAAAGAGCTCAGAGAACTGCAGTTATGGGAACACTACAAAAAGCAGATTTTGTAGCAGTCAAAATTTTTTTCTGTTTTTGAGTTTGTCATCATTTATGGTCTCATGAGCTATTAAAGTTCAAAACATCTTTTGTGTCAAAAGAATTAAAGAGAAAGTTTTACTTAAAAAGTATCATTTACTTTTCAAAAAAGGAATGACAGATAGTTGTGCTTACTCAATGTTATTTGTGAAAAAGTTATTTCACCAATGAAAGTCCATGTTAATCCCCTTTTATGTCTTTTTCAGAGAATACTTAGGTTTCTTCTAGCTCATTTTCCTCTAATTTTCAGACCACAAAAAATAAACTTGATTTTTCCTATACTATTACAGTTTTCTTGCAGTTTTTCTAAAATTAAAAAGCAACATTAAATTTTATTGTGTAGAAATAAGGAAACATTTCTAGGAAAAGAATGCAACAGAAGGGCTTCCCCGGTGGCGCAGTGGTTGAGGGTCTGCCTGCCGATGCAGGGGACACGGGTTCGAGCCCTGGTCTGGGAGGATCCCACATGCCGCGGAGCAACTAGGCCCGTGAGCCACAACTACTGAGCCTGCGCGTCTGGAGCCTGTGCTCCGCAACAGGAGAGGCCGCCATAGTGAGAGGCCTGCGCACCGCGATGAAGAGTGGCCCCCGCTTGCCGCAACTAGAGAAAGCCCTCGCACAGAAACGAAGACCCAACACAGCCAAAAATAAATAAATTAATAATAATAAAAAAAAAGAATGCAACAGAAAATACACTTAGAATAAATAAAATAGGATCTTACACTTTCCAGTAATGTAAGAATAATTTTTTTTCTCAAAAGGATTTTTTGTAAAAGCTAATGAAATAGAAGTTAAACGTTTCAATCCTCAAAAACAAATTAAAAAAAACTCTTTGTAGGTAGTGACGTATTCAAGCACTTTAGATGCTGAAATATATATTTTCCTCATAATAAAACTTCATTGTTTTCATAAGTTTTTCCTATAAATGTATATAAAATCTCTGTCAAATCTGCTACTAGATTGATTTATTAGAACCAAGAATAAGCTAATTTTAAAAACTCTTACTAAAATTATTTTTATAACAGCTCTGGGAACAGATCTTTTCCACATAAATTCAATTTATCATACAAAGACTTCCTATGCTCTGTAATGTACAGGATCTGAAGACATTGTAACATATCTATAAAAAATATTACATCCAAGTATTTACTCAAATGTTAAACTTAACAACTGATCTCTCTAGGAAAAAGCTCCAAGAATTTTCTTTTAAAAAAGCTACTGTAAAAAATCTAAATGTATCTCAATACGTTTATATAACAAATGCTTTTCAAGAGACTGTCATTTCCCTATTCCCATTATTTGTTAAAACAGTACATTATTTTTTAAAATAGTACCATGTACTGATTGAAAACAATGGAATCAATACCAAAAGAATTGTTTTCTTGAGGCAATTTTCAAACATATTTATAGCTATGTGTTATAGATACCAAATTTAAAAATATTATTTTGCTTTAGAAATTAAAAGCATTGTACATTTTTTAAAAAAAGAAGCATATTTTGCATGAAAATACACATTAATATGGATGTCAGGAAATATTCCTGCTCACTTCAGGTAAAAAAACATGATTCCATGCGCCCCTTATCTGTATCTCGATTCAGGTACATATTCTGACTGTAACCGTTCCATGACAAGAGAGGAGGTGAAGAGGTTCTAGACTCATAATGAAAACCATGACAGTACTGCAATGCTGCAAAAACAATCCTTCCTTCAATCCACTGTCATATATTTATAGCTAATACTTAGTCAATTTGCTTATCAAAAGTGTCAGTGTTCTGACTTATTGTTAACAAAGTCTTGAACTGAGTTTTCTGGAAGTTATAAATAGATTCATTTTGCTGGCGGTGAACCCTAAGGGGGAAGGGCAAGTAGCTTGGAGAATGATGCTAGAGGTGGGAGAGGAGCCAAATCTTGGGAGGGCCTTGTGTGCCATGCCACCTGACTCTGAGTGCTAAGAAAGTTTTTGAACAATTTTAACAGACTTAATAGAAGAGTTTAGATTAGAGGTTCTCTTTTGCATCAGAGATCCCTTTGGGAGTCTGAAAAGAGCTTTGGCCTTTCCTCTCATTTAAGCAAATGTACATACACACACACGAAAGTGTCACTAGGAGGGGCACTGGACTAGAGGAAGACTAGTAAGACATCTGCAGAATCCTAGGCCTGAACTTGGGCCTAGTGCCACCAAAGGTTTGGGGCAGGACATGGAGATGATGAGCTGTGCTGGCAGGCTAGGCCTGAGGGGTCTGTAGATGGCATCCACGTAGTTACTGACTTTATTATATTAGAGCATGCGGCTTAGACTATGGCCTGTCTAGGTTTGGAAAATAGCAGAATTATCCACATATTTTGAAGAAACGTCATTATTTCTGAAGAACTCTTTTAAAAGTACTTATGAAATACAAGAATCCTCTGTTCTTCACATCCATGCCTTTCCTGAGCTGGGAAAGCATGGAATATTGTATTGTCTGAATCTATTTGGTTCCTGAGTTTTAGAGAGTGAATGGTTTGAGAGTTCATATAGCAAAAGTATTCATCTAAAAAAAATAACCTGAATCTGCCAAAATTCAGAGAATAAGAGGATGGACAGTGAGGGACACCTGTATTCAGGATTTGAGATTTCTGATTTAATGACTTATGAAAAGGGTAAGAACTAGCTCCCTTTTGGATTTAAGAGTAATTTATTCTGCAGAGCTCAAGTGATAGCTAGTAATCCTAAAGATCTTGGATGAACCAATTCTATTTTGGACAGGGACCATTCAGACCATCTGCCTTACTGCCCGCAACAAAATGAAACACTGCTAAGTGAAATATATGGAAAAAAGGGCAAACTATACCAATACATCTTGATAATCAAATCCTTCCTTTACACCCCAAAGACCCTAAATCTACCGTAAACTTAAACAATTTACCTTTTTAAAAACATTATTTAAGGTAAGTTTACAACTGTGCCTATATTTTCTATCATATGCCCTTTCTGACAAAGATGCTTGAAGATCTACTCAAAAAATAAACAAAACAAAAGTTGCTCTGGATTTATACAAAAAATAAATTACCTGGATGACTATCTGGCCACTTGGCAAATCCCCCTACGAGGCGATCTTGGGTTGATAAGATATAATTTCTATTTTTCTCGAAGTTAGTATACTGGAAAATTTTCAGAAGCTGAAATGACATGACAAATATAAATTTATTGACATAAAACTTTCATATTGACCTTTGGCTCAATTTTCAGATATATGTAATTTAAATATGCTTTTCTCTAATTAAGTAAGGCTCTCAGAGCAAGCCTAGGGGGCTTAAGCATTTAAAATTCTCAAGCACATTAACTTTCTTTTATCATCTTATCAAATATACTCTCCTTTTCTTGACCCACTCACTATTTCCTTCTTTTGAACCATACCCAACTGACTTCTCTGCATCACATTTAGCTACATTCAAAACACAACTTCCCAGTATGTTCAACTTCATCAGTTATTTTTAAAAGGGCAATTTTATTAACCTATATTCTAACTCTTATGACAGGCTTTTGAACTATTAGTTACAAATTGCTGGTAATGAAAACTAAAAATATTTCAAAAAAGAGCAACAAAAATTATTAACCACGTGCTAGAGACAGTTTTGTTTGAGAATAGTAAAAAATTAAAGCTCTTTAATTAGGAAAGATACAAGGTGAGACAAATACAATTTTAGCATAAAAAATTATGCAGCTTAAAGATTTAGGACATGTATTTGTCCTTTCTCTGAAGATCCCATTCAATAGAAAAAAATAAAGGATTGTCAAACTGTGAAGAGAACAGGGTCGGGGGGTGCTGAGCAGTAGATAAGAAAGTTCAAGAAGTGTCACAAAGCAGCTGAAAGTGTGTCAATAAATCAGAGAGCCACGAAAGGTATTAATGATTAATAAAGAAGCATTATTTCTCAAAAAGAGAAACAAAACCAGTAATAAGGTTATAGTACAAATAAGAAACCAACTTATTCATTCATTTGGTTTAATTAACAGAATATAAGCAGAGACTCTTTAGACTCCTGATGCTAGAAACATTTTTCATTAAGTGGCAAATAGGTCATTACATAGAAAGAAGGAACAATAATCTTAACACTGTACTTGGTTTAGCAATAAAAAATATTTATAAGCCCTAATATGTGATTACTGGTTTTCAAATTTTAAAATCAACCTACAGGCAAAGCATAAAATATTTGATCACTGTTACTGAACAAAATATGAATGTTACCTAAGTTGACGTTGTAAAAGTAAAGGTAAACTGAAAGGTTTAGAAGGAGAGGAAGAGAAATGGTTCAGAACTAAAAAAAATATATACCAGTAACAATTTGCTGGAAAAAGGGGAGGCCAAACCTTCATTTTTCATAGTTGGGAATATGTTTTCATAGCTGGGATAATGTCTAAAGGTGTTAAGTCAAGAAATCAGCATATTTAAAGTTATTATTTAAAGTTATCCATAAGAATTAAAATTTTTAAAAAGGTTTAAAAGTAGTTGCCTTTAGAAAGTTGTCAAAGACCACCAAGGTCATATCAAAAAGACTCAAGAAACAACTTGAAGGGGCTCCTACTGGCTAAAGATGGGACAATTTGAGCATTAAAAAGAACAATGTAATGGACTAAAATGGATAAAATATATTAAAATCAATGAGTTCACAGTGATATTCAAAGGGTAAAAAAGAAAAAACCCTAAAACCCAATTATTTTATTGGAAAACTTTACAGGATGCTAGGGAACCAACTCACTGACTGAATGAACATTATTAAAATTAAGAGAAGAATCATCTGCCTTTCTCTGTACAACCATACCTTAAAGTGAAATTCTTCTTTATAAAAGAATCCTAGTTAATAAATTTAGAGGGAATGATAGAATATCACCATTTAGCAACCCCCAATGACATAATGGACCTAAGTAATGATCCTCAACGGCTGCTAAAACCATTCCATATGAAGATGATGAAGCTTTTATACATCAGCAACAAACAATCCAAAAGGAAACTAAGAAAGCAATTCCACTCATAATAGCTTCCAAAAGAATTTAAATACTTAGGAATAAACCTATCTAAGCAGGTGAAAGATCTGTATACAAAAAACTATAAAACACTGGTGAAAGATTAAAGATCTAAATAAATGGATAAACATTCCATCATCATGGATAGGAAGACCTGACATTGTTAAGATGTCAACACTACTCAAAGCAATCTACAGATTCAATGTAAACTCTATCAAACTTTCAACAGCCTTTTTCCTAAGAAATGGGAAAGCCAATTCTTAAATTCACATGAAACTGAAAGGGGCCCTGAAGAGCCAAAACAATCTTTAAAAAGAAAAATGTCGAGGACTCATACTTCCTGACGTTGAAACTTACCACAAAGCTACAGTAATTAAAACAGTAAGGACCAATGTAATAGAATGGAGAGCCCAGAAATAAACAGGCAATTTTTGACAAAGGTGCCAAGAACATTTAATGGGTAAAGAACTGTCTTTACAACAAATAGTATTGGGAAAGCTGGATGTCCACATGTAAAAGGATGAAGCTGAAGCTCTTGCTTTATACCATATACAAAAATCAACTCAAAGTGGATCAAAGACCTACGCTCAAGAACTAAAACTATAAAATTGTTGGAATAAAACATTGGGGAAAATCTTCATAACATTGGATTTGGCAATGATTTCATGGAATAACAACCAAAAGCACAGGCAACAAAAGAAAAAATAGATAAATTGGACATTTCTCCGAAGAAGATACACAGGATGGCCAATAAGCACATCAAAAGATGCTCAATATCACTAATCATTAGGGAAATGCAAATCAAAACCACAATGAGATGTCACCGCATAGCCATTAGGATGGTATTATGAAAAAAAAACAGAAAAAACAAGTATTGGTGAGAATGTAGAGAAATTGGAACCCTTATACATTGCTAGTGGGAATGTAAAATGGTGCAGCCACTGTGGAAAATAGTTTGGTGGTTTCTCAAAAAATTGAACACATAATTACCATGTAATCCACAGATTCCACTCCTAGGTAATTATCCAGAAACAGATATTTATTTTACACCAGTGCTCATTGCCACCGTATTTACAATAGCCAAGAGGTGAAAACAATCCAAGTGTCCATCAACAGATGAACAGAAAAACAAAATGTGGTATATACATACAACAGGTATATTTACTCAACCATAAGAAGGAACGAAATTTTGATATATGTGACAATATGGATGGAGCTTGAGAAATATAAGCCAGACACAGGACACAGTAGATTATATGATTCTACTTATATGATGTACCTAGAATAAGTAAATTCACAGAGACAAAAAGTAGAATAGAGGTTAGCAGGGCTGGAGGGATGGGAGAATGGGGAGTTACTGTTTAATGAGCACATTTTATGTTTAGGATGATGACAATGTTTGGGGTATAGACAGTGGCAATGGTTACACAACACTGTGATTTGTACACTTATAAATAGTTAAACGTTATTACATTACATATATTTTAACACCATAAAAAAAGTGAACAAAGAAGGCTGATGGGGAACTTTATAATGGATTAATCAGTTTTGACAACTCTGGAGCCCTTTGATCAAAAGGAGAGACAGCCAGAGATTATATTATATGCCTCTTGATGTGACGCAATAGGAAATATATATCATCCTGACTTGATATTTAATGATAAGGAATTATGGCTGATTTCTTAGAAGTGACATTACGGTTCCATTTTTTAAAAAGCTATTTATGTTTAGCGATTATACTGAAAAATTTCCAGATAATATAGAAAATGGTATCTGGGATTTGCTTTAAAATATTAGTCAGTGAGGGTGAGGGAAGTGGGTAGGTATATGGATGAACGAAGGCTGGCTTTGTTTGGGATGAAAACTGTTGAGATTGGTTGATGAACATATTAAGGGTTCATTATACACTATTTTCTCTTCTTTTGAGTATGTTTGAAATTTTTCATAATTAAAAAAATTAAAATGGTGCACCTGAGGAATGGCACTAGAAGTGAGAAGAGAGACAGAGGCTACTGCCTTCACTTTAAATTGTTCTATTTTCCCAATTCATTTCAACCACATGTATGAATTTTGTTTAAGAGAAAAAATTAGGATATTATAGTAAGTCCCCACAAACGAACCTTCAAGTTGTGAACATTCAAAGATGCGAACGTGCATTCACACATCCAATCCCGTAAGTCAGTTCACATGTCTGGCGTACATTGTCACATGCGTGCATCCTCTACAAGTGGTTGTGCTTTTTGTGTACTCTACTGTAGAGTACTGTATAGAGTACAGTAGTACAGTATCTTTATTTCAAGCTAGATCTGCAAGAGGACGACTTCATTGAATTCCTTGCTGTGCAACATGAGAAGTTTACTAATGAAGACCTGATGGAACTGGAGGCCCAGAGAAAGGATAAAGAGAGACAAGAGGAAGAAGTAGTAACTGAAGAACCGAAGAGATTCATGATGCAGGAAATGGCAAGGGGATTTTCTTTATTTGAGGAGGCACTGTTAGTTTTTGAGGCACAGGACCCGAATGTAGAACGGTACACGAAGGTTGCAGCAGCCGTTCAGAATGCAATCCAGTGCTAGCGTGTCATCTGTGATGAGAAAAAAAGAGCTACTACCCAGACATCACTGGATCGTTTTTTCAAGAGGGTAGATAGAATTGAATCCAGCAAGGAACCAGAACCTGTGCCATCCACATCAGGCATGAGTGAAACTGCAGCTTGCCCTCCGTCTCCTATTGCTGACGATCCTTCAGCTCAGCCATCTCCCACCTCCTCTCCCTCCTCCAGTCAGTAACTCTTCTTGCCTGTTGACTCGATGCCAGCCCATGTGCCAGCTGTTGTACTGTACTACTGTACTTATCAAGGTACTGTACTGTAGGATTAAAAATGTTTTACTTTTTCTGTTTGTTTTTTACATATTATTTGTGTGAAAAGTATTATAAACCTATTACAGTACAGTACTATAGAGCTGATTGTGTTAGTTGGGTACCTAGGCTAACTCTGTTAGACTTACGAACAAACTGGACTTACGAACGCACTCTCGGAATGCAACTTGTTCATATGCAGGGGACTTACTGTGTATAGATGATGAACATAGACTTTGGTTAGATTCCTGAATATCAGGCCTAGGTGATATGTTTTTAAAGGCAAAAAAGGCAATTTTAAGGTATTGAAAACTTGTGGGTACTCAATGGCTAATAAGCTTATGTATTTAGGTACATCAAAAGGTAGCAGAGATGGGGAAAATGTATGAACATATTCATCAATAATTTCAGAAGGCTTACACAAATAAATTAATACAAAATAGAAAACCTTAGATGGTTTTTAAAGGAATGACCCATGGTTTATCTTTTAAGATTAAATTTTCCCATAAATCCTTTACTGGTATGTTCAGACAGATCTCCCCACTAGATAGACCACTGATCAGTTCCAGGTACAAGTTTTTTATGACATTACACCTACTTTCTTACATAGGTTCTGGGACACTAGAGCTTTATAAGAATAGAAATTTTTAAGTAGCACAACAGATAACTGAATTCTGTGGAAAAACCATACAGAGACTAGCTTTGCCAGAGCAAAAGGAAAAACCTTTTGCCCTAAAGCTAACAATATTTAATGAACATTACAAAGACCAAACCCTTTAAGCACAGTTTTTTTTTTTTATTAACAAAGAGTAAAGGTTTCTCATTTTTATTATTTCTCTTACCTTTAGAGTTGCTCCCACCCAAAAAGAATAACAGGTGTCGACAGGCTTATTAGGTCTTCCATGATAACCGTTTTGTTGTCTCATTATACACCACCTCTTTATCCTGTTCAATTCTTTTTCTGAAAAAACTTCTTCTAGTTTACCCATCAGGCACAGTGATGCAATGCCACAAAAAGTTGATCCTCCTGTTAATTAAAACCACACAATACTTTAAACTTATTAGATGTCTAGGAAAATAATATGAAATGATTGAAGAAAAAAAGGGTTAAATAACTCCAGAAAATAGTGAAATAAAAGTAAAATTAAAAGACAATTAATTTACTTTTATTTCACTATTTTATTTACCTTAATTTCACTATTTAAAATAACCACTAAGCACTGGAGTCTTCAATATGAACTTGATGAAATAGAAAAAAATTTTAAAATAACTTAAAGCTGTAAGAACAATTTTTTAAATGAAGAGATTTAGAAAGTAGTTCAAAATTATATGGTTAATGGGAGAGTTGAAACTAAAATCTAGAACTCCTACTCCCTACTACTCTATCACCTGAGTCTGATTTTAATTCCCTTAAAGACAGTATATTGCTTATGAATTGAGGTTCCATCTGCCTAAAGCTGCAGACTGATTTTCACATATAACATAAACTAGAAGCTTATATGTCAGCTTAAGAAATTTAAGGAAGAAAAGTTTCAGCAAAAGGAAAGAGTGTGTGTGTGTGTGTGTGTGTGTGTGTGTGTGTGTGTGTGTTGGGGATGGGGGTAGTGTGGAGAAGAAAACTGTATCTGGAAGTAGATGCACAATACATGTCCATGCTCACTATGGTAGACTGACTAATGCCCCCCAGTGATATCCAGGTCCTAATCCCTGAACATGGGCATGCTACCTTATATGGCAAAAAGGACTCTGCAAATGTGATGGAAGTTAAGGATCTTGAGACAGGGAGATCATCCTGGATGGGGTGTACCCTAAGTGTAACCACAAGTGTCCCTATAAAAGGGGGGCAGAGGGAGATTAAACTACAGTCAAAGAGGAGGCATTGTGACTATGGAAGCAGAGACTAAAGTGATGAGACAAGAAGTCAAAGAATGTCAGCAGCCACCAGAAGCTGAAAGAGACAAAGGAACAGATTATCTCCTGGAGCCTCCAGAAAAAACCTGCCCTGCTGACACCTTGATTTGAAGCCCTGTAAGATGCAGTTCAGACTTCTGGCCTCTGGAACTGTAAGAGAATAAATTTGTGTTGTTTTATACCCCTAAGTTTATTAAAATGTTATAGCATCAATAGAACCAGTATAGTCACAAAGGTAATTACTTTCCTCGGGAAATGAAAAGTCAGTATTTTTCCATAAAGGAAAAAACAACAACAAAAAAACCCCCACCACTTTCCATTGGCGTTATCTGCTGTCAACTCCAAACAATTTGAAAATACTTATATTTCCAATTTATTACAACTTGACCTAGTGATTTTTATTAATTCCATCTCTTTAAATAGATTGTTCCTAATATGCCTCATCCTGTAACTTTCCTTTTGGTGTTACAAATCTTGGTTGCATTCTCTGGCAAAGGAAAAGTGAGCATTCTCTCTAGAAAATGCAAGGCAGCTATCACATTAAAAGGGTCACTGTCAAAAAAATAAAAATAAATAAATAAAAGGGTCACACTGTAAGAACTATTTAGTCTTCAGAATTTTTCCCAATGGAAAAAAAAAAGGGAGATCTATGTTAGTCATGAGTGAATTAAAACAAAAAACAAATTTATCATAACCTTTTAGAATAATTTCTATTCAGCAACTATCAATCTTATTTCCCCTTCAATGACCTACTAGTTTCAATTTCTCTTTCATGACAAGCTGGCCATGACTTCAGGTATTATTACATCATTAAATATAAAGCCTCTAAGAGAAAGTACATAATCTTTAAAACTACCTACCAAGAAATAAAGACACATTTAATTGTTACTCTCCAAAATAATTGTTCGGATTTTTTAAAGCAAACTGGCACAATTCAAAATAAAAATACTCTTTCCTTTGCCCAAATGACCAGATTTTGAAAATGACAATTTCTGAAGCATGCTTGGTCTCTGAGTAGCCAAACACAGTCATTACAAAGTCTATTCTTTAAGCTAAAATTCACTTATCAACATTTACCCCCGAGAGGTTCCTGTCTAAACAATTTTTAAAAACCAGTACTAAAAACCTGGATTAAAAGTAGGATGTTAGAAGAGCGTTAGAGGCAGACATAAAAACAGCAAGAAAAGACAGGTAACATTCTGACAATAAGTACAGTAAGAAAAAGCACGCATAAGAACTCAACTAGAATATCCTTTTGGGGCTAAATAGGATTAGGTCAATGATTCCTACAAGCTTCAAAAAACTTCGAGAATGTTACGTCACTATATAAAGTACAATTTAAGAATTCCTTCTCATAATAATGATCTGAATTCATCAAGAAAAGATTAAATTCTGTTCATCATGCCCTGGTTGAAGGTTATGAAAATAACCTTCTTTATCGAAGGCATGTAAGAGTACGAGAATATTAAGGCACATTCAAATAAGGGAAAGATTTCCACCTGAAATTGCTGAAAGTTTGCCACCTAAAGTGAAATGCTTCAGTTATGTGGATAATTAATGTACACAGAATACCACAGTCATAAAAAAATCATAGCTGGGAGGGACTGGTTCTTTCTTTACAACCTACCCCAGTTCTTCCAGTTGCAGGGTAAAGGAGGCGTTCCTGACTCTGGTTCTGTTTGCTATGCTTTACTTATGCTTTAACTTATTGTTCCCATAAGGTTTTAAAGCTCGTTTTTAAGCATTCTCTTAGTATCTATTTGTATATACCAAATAATTTGAAAGAATCTATGTGCTCTGAAATGTGTAATTTAAGATGGTCAACAAACATACAGCTAAAGTAGAAAGCTAAGTAAACAGGTACACAAATAAGTACACCATTTTACTCTTAAACACCACATGAAAAAGGTAAAGTGAGGTAGATTCAAGGGAGTCGAATGCTTAGACGAAATCAGGCCAAGTAAAGTTTAATACTTCTCTTCTGGATTGAGGAGTAGAGATATTCTAAAAGAATCACGGAATCAAATTAATATATCTGAACTTTTACATTATGAATCTCAAGAGGAAAAGTAGTTTCAATCCTAGCAAAGTAGGAAAATCTAATTCTTCCAAAACACATGAACATTTTCCCCTAGAACTGTAATATCATAAAAGAATCACTAGGATAAACAGAATCATAACATTTGATAATCATGGCCTAGAAGGGTACAATGTGCCTATTTAGTTTTCGTGACAAATGGACTCCAGGCTAAGCAGGTGTTGGAGAACAGCAGTTGAGTTAAAAAGAAAAAGAAAACAGTATATTAAGTAGCATTTAGACCGCAGAATTAGGACAAAAAGCACATGAAGAAACTTGATTAACATCAAAGTGTAGCAGAAGTACACATTCTAAATTCAGCCTTCCCAGCTTTGGGATGCAGAGTGGAATACAGCATAACTAACTCATCGAATATGTACTGAACAACTACAATATTCAAGGGCATATGGAGTATGACATAAATAAGACACGATCAGCTTACAACCTAGCAGAGAAGGTAAATGGAAGTAAATGGTACGAACCAAGTATTACGGGAATATAGAAAAGGGAGAAATTGCTTAGGGCTAGGGGGGACAAGAAACAATGAAAGATTTTACAAAGAATGTGACAGTGAAACTAGGCATAGAAAGATGGGTAAAATTTGAAGTTTAAGAAAAGGTAAATGAAGAGAAGCGAGTAAAGGGGAAGCATTTCAAGTATAGGAAAAAGAACATTAGCAAAGTCCAGGGGTGAGAAGGCATGTAAGAACATTTGGAGAATACATTTTCTCTGCAACCTAGAGCGCATGGAAGGGATCTCTCACATGTGTATCTACAAAGCTAGGCTGGCACTGGACCACGGAGAACTAAACTAAGGGATTTAAATATGGGCAGAATGGTACTGCTGAACAAGCATAGGGTTTCAAGACACTTACCTGATATGTGAGCCTAGGAGTTAAGTTACTTACCTTCTCTGAGTAAAACGACAATAATCACTGTGGTGGTTTTATGCTGTGTTAACTTGGCTAAGCGAGAACTGTTTCCCAGAATCCCCTTCTTTATGTGGTCTGAAGCTAGAGAAATCTGTGTGAGATCTCTAAGGTGGAAGTGAAGCAGTAGCCATTGCCCTGGTTGTGGGCACAGGAGGTGAGAGACAAGGGTAGAGGTGCTGTGAGAGTCTAGCTTGCCCTTATTCTCCCATATACTTGGAATCCAAGTTCTTTTTACTTCTTGCTCTAGTGAAACCAGGCCCACAAATGGATGTACGAACAAGAGCCTTCCAGTTACATTCTGGCAGCTGGATGCGCCTGGCTCTCCAGATTCCCCTGCAAGGTCTCACTTGTCCACCTGTGCCAGTGCCTCAGGAGAGCTTGTCAGTGACTCTTCCCTGATCCACCTACTACCGCTTTCAGGGCCTTCTCCATCTTCTTCCACAACCATGTAAAATCTTACTCCTATAATAAATTCCTAGTCTTTAATATTTATAGTGATTTTGCTTCTGATTGAATCTAACTAATACAAAGATGTCCACTCTCGGAGGGCTAGTGTGAGGATTAAGTGAGAATAACTGTTAGCTGGCACAGAGCAGCTGCTTAATAAATAAATTCTTTTCCTTTTAAGTCTGTAAAAGGTTATAAACTGGTGACTAATGGAGGACTGGTGTGACTGGCAAGTTAAGAACAACAACAACAAAAAACAGAACAGGAGATTAAACACCCCAAATTCTGGATTTCTGGCTCTGAAAAATCAGTAGGTCAGAATAGTTCCACATTCCTGAATAGCAAAAACAGACTTGGAGGGGCTTCCCTGGTGGCGCAGTGGTTGAGAATCTGCCTGCCGATGCCGGGCACATGGGTTCGAGCCCTGGTCTGGGAAGATCCCACATGCCGCAGAGCTGCTGGGCCCGTGAGCCACAACTACTGAGCCTGCGCGTCTGGAGCCTGTGCTCCGCAATGGGAGAGGCCGCGGCAGTGAGAGGCCCGCGCACCGCGATGAAGAGTGGCCCCCGCTTGCCAGAACTGGAGAAAGCCCTCACACGGAAACGAAGACCCAACACAGCCAAAAATAAATAAATAAATAAATTTAAAAAAAAAAAAAAAAAACAGACTTGGAAGGAAGGAAAGAGGAGGATGATGGTTTTTAAAAATGTGCAGCTTGAGAGATACAAAGGTAGCTAGCTATGCCTGGCAGGCACACAGAAAGGCGGTATGCAGCTCAGAAGCAACAGTATAGATTTGGAAACAAAGTGTGGGTGCCATCACACCAGGGATGATTGATAGAGAACCATCTGTTAGTTCATTTAACTATGTGCCATATGTTACAAGTGTGGGAGATACAACAGTGAATAAAACAGGCCAAAACCTCTGATCTTGTGAGGCATATATTATGTGGAGACAGACAATAAACAAATAAATAAAATAAAAGTGATATGGAGAAAAATAAAGCCAGAAAGGGGGACAGAGAATGGGGTACGTATCTGTGGTTGGTTTGCAATTCTAAACAGGAGGTATGTTTGTGGGTGGTTTGCAATTTTAAAAAGGGGGCTTATCCAAAAATATCATTTGAGCCAATACCTGAAGGATGTGAAATGAAGCCAGGTGTTTGCTAGGGATGGGAGTGGAGGATTCTATATAGAAGGAATAGCAAGTATAAGAGTCCTGATATTTAGAAAGATGAATGATCCAAAGAAAAGAAGAAAGTTGGACACTAAGATAAAGAGGTGAGAGGAAGAAACAAAAATGGTGAAGGAGCCAGAAACAACGTGTCAGGAAGAAGGACAAGAGCAATGTGATACTTCAAGAAAGAAGGGGAAGAGGCTAACAGCTTCATTTGCTTCAATAAATAGAAGATGAGGAATAAGAAAAAGACACTGGATTTGAAATGTAGATCATTCGTGACTTTAAAAGAAATATTTCATTTAAGTTGCTGAATCTTACACAGAAAAATTAAAGAACAGCCATTTGTGTAGAAGGGCAAATAGTATACCTGGACCACTATTCTAAAAAGATTAATAAAAGAAGAAAAAGGGAGAACACCATGACTTCAGAGTGCCCAATCTGCAGGACTACTTTTTAGAAAGAGGTTTCTCTTGCCAGTGTAGACAGTGATAAGATAGGGAAGGGAGGCTATACCAAAGCCTTCTAGAGTAGTACTTCTCAGCCTATCTAACCTCACAGCACACAAGAACATTAAAACGTCTGACATTTGTAGGACACACAGCGGTGACCTGAGGAGTGAGCTCCTGGCACCTAAACGGGAGCTCTAGACACCCAGGTCTTGGCTGCTCCAAAGGCTGAGGCAGCAATAGCTTGACATGCCTATAGCCCATTTGCAGCACACCCGGTACTGTGGCACCCTGAGTAGGAAGCCCTCCTCTCAGGCTTTAGACCTTAAACCTACCAAGACAAAAAGAGTGTAAAAGGAAGATGTAAGCTTTTTGGCATGAACCACAGCCCATCAATGATGATCTTGCTGGGTGTGATCCTACTCGAGTCATACTGACTCCAAATCACTGTTTGTGTGACTCAGCAAGACTTTTTTTCCATCAGAGAGTATCATGTTTGAGTGGCCCTCTCTGTTTCATATCCCAGAGAACATAATCCCATTTTCTGGGGAACAATAGTGTCTGTTCCACAGGTCTCCTGCACTGCGAAGTATCTCCTCAGCTTGCCCATTAACATCCTTTACGATAGTGAGCCCAGACCTCGTCTTCTCAGAAATTCTTATAGACGCCAGATTTCCTCTTTGTGCAACTACAAGTATATCCCTCCTTACCAAGTGGTGATGACCAGTGACATAATTGCTACTGCCACCCCCAATCTCATATAGACATACACAAGAATTATGATGTCCTAATTGTAGTACGGCTTCAGAGGAAAATCCAAGACAGTTTTCTATACGCCCCGTAGTGACACATATACTCTACAAATACCACCGAAGGAGGGAGTGAAAATGTCAGAGAGGGAAGAGACACCTGATAGGACAGTTCCTAGGGAAAGCACAAGGAATGTGTTTTAAAAAAATGTTTATACACGGTTTACAGTTTACAAACCAGTTTCCCTCATATCTCTAACAATAATTTTAAAGAAAGATATAATTATTTCTATTCTGTTGATGAGGAAATCCTCAGAGAGATTAAGTAAGGGGCCTAAGCCACATAGCTAGTGTTAGGGCTGAGACCTGAATGCTCATGTGTTCTTTCTACTCTATCGTGCAAGCAGAGGGATGGACACACAGGTGAGCGCAAAAACACTGCTGTGATGAAGAGGAAACAAGGATTTCACTCAGAGAGCCTCCCTGATCTGGGCTCTTTTTTTTTTTTTTTTTAAAAAAGGAGCATGGAAGTACATTTACTTCTACATGATATATTCCACTTCAAAGAGTTCAGGCTATTGATGTTTTGACAAACTGAGTGACTGTCGCTCACTCTGGTTCTGCCAAAATTGAGGAAAAGTGTGAAAGGAGAGACTGTATCAATGTACGTAGTGAACATATGCTATGTGGCAAAATGTTTTATCACTATGACTTAGGACAATTATATTAAGGAAGGTAAAAAAATTTTTTTCTTCACAAATTCATTGATTCATGTTTAATACTCTGTATCTAGCTTTTTAGTATTATACCAAAGAAGAAAACGTGCTGTTTTCTAACAATATTTTAAATCATCCCAAGATGTTTTCATGCAACTAACAGCTGAAATGATCACCAGAAAGTACTGTATGAACATTCTGGTCTGAATAATCTCTGAATGGTTACTGACCTAGGAGAGGCTCGAGTTGGCACAGCAGTGTCAACAGAGAGAAGTAGGAAAGAAGACAGTCAGGCTGCACCAAGAGTTGAGACAGACTTCTGAGGTCCTACATGTTGAAGATACCATGATGTTATTTGAAGGAACAAAAGAAACTACATGTCCATTTATTTTAAGATGCCTTACCATGAGATTCAAGTCCAGCTCCCTGTGCCAACCCATTGTCATAGGACTGAAAAAGAAAAATATGTTCAGTTTAATAGGGAAATAATAATAAATAAATAAGTTGTCATTATGCTAATTTTTTGTCTCTTGATCTAATTTTAGTTCTCCTTTATATTTTTCAAAATATGCACTCTTTCCCACAATGAAATAGATCTAGGCATTTTCAAGTACCTGCTCTTGTCTTATTCACCAAGCCAAATCAGTAAATGTATGCACTAGGCATATTCTGAGAATAGACTGTTCAAAGATGGCACCTACATATTTAATTTCTACCCAATAAGAAGCCCCAACCTTTATTCCTCTCCCACTTGCAAGAATATATGAATTTAAGGAAAGTGTAAGGATTTTATACTCCTATAACATAAACACAAAACAAATCTATTTTGAGGCTCTTGGGTAGCCGATGATAATGGTGCCTGCCTAAATTTGAATCTCCCCACATATCCCACAAAATCAAAACAGGATAAGAACAATACAACTACATAAAACAGAAACCTTGTCAAAGCTAGAAGACATGCTCAAGCTTCAAATTTCCTGTCTATAGAAAAAGAAGCATCAAATCCCACACTCCTGACATACTTTTGCAGAGAGCAAGGGCAATCTATGAAAACTTGTGAGGAAGAGAGAGGAGGGGTGCTAATGGCAGGTCTGAGATTACCTAAAATCACTAGCTTAAATCACTAGGAAAAGCCTGAGTGTGAAATACAGGCAATCCTTGCTTTGCACAGTTCCAATATACACAAATTCCAGGTACCCTGGCTTAGTTAAGTAACATAGTATGGTTCAAATTTCAGTAATAACAATATATTAACTGTGAGCAACTGCATAAAGTACAAACTTGCTGCTAGCTCCTCAGTCCACAAACCATTACATACATAATAGATGTGTATCACAATCAGTGACCAATCACGTCACCTTTTTCAAAGTCTGTGAGTAACTGGTCATTGCACATGTTATTCAGTTCACACACAGACAGCAATGTATGTGGCTGTGCTGTCTCTTTGTCTTTTAGTAATAAACCCACATGATGTTTCAAAAATATAATCAAAAAAGGAGACTGGCTACCAAAGATGAAAATGCAGTAAAGAAATGAAAAGCAGTAACACTGAAAGTGAAATTGAGATCAAACAGAGTAATAAAAGAAACAGCTATCATGACAGTGCTGGCTGATTGAGACTAGATATGCAGTCAGAAAAATCAAGTGAAGGCGAAATATCTACATAAATGAGGAAAGTGGCTCTGATGAAAAAGATGGAGATGTTCTAGAGAAAAGATGCTGGCAAAAACTTTACATAAAAGGAACTCTCAGATATTTCACAACAATGAAAATGCAAAGGACAGAATGTTGGAAGCTGATACAAATTTAGAAAGGAGTATGATCATTTACCAAGACAGAAAAGTGCCTGCTCCATATTATAAATTATATAATGAGAAGAAGACAAACAGTGCTGTTCAAACTACTATTGATGAATTTTTTTACACAGAAAACACTTTAATTTTCAATATTGCTAATGTTTTAAATTACGATGTACAATAAATAAACATTGGTTTTACCATTAAAACATTCTGTGTCCATTTATAACAGTAATAGTTTTTAATGTTTTGGCAAAAAATTATAAAGGTCACAGAACAAGTGTCATTTTTCCCACTGATGATTAAAATCACTTTGCGTCATTTCAGCCTGCAAGAGCATCATTACAGTCTGGCACTACCAGGCGAAGCGAGGATGCCTGTACTGTAGGAGCTCTGGTAACACTGAACAGTGACTACAGAGAAGAGACCGAGGAGAGTGTGCAAGTCAAGGTGGCAGCATTCAATGGGCATAAGTCTGGTGAAGACAGTTAAAAAAGGAAGGGAGAAGGGCCCACTGAAGACCAAATAAATGAAAACTCCAAAGAGCAAAATGCAAAAACCCGGGAAACAAGAGAACCTTTCTCCTACCAGAAAATCACAGAACTCACAAACCTTCCCCAATCACTAAACAAACAAACAAAAAGACACTCTAAATTAAAGAAATCATACTTTGTTTCTCTGCGTTGAAAAGAGGGCACTCTTAAACTAGGAATTCTTGTAAGAAAAAAAAAATCCACTAATGACTAAACAGAAAAAGGCAAATCTACACAAAGTAACGCTGAGATGAAAACACAACCATCAAAATGAAAACATCCCAGCATAGGAAAATCTGCCTTCACCTCCAATAAATGGTGATAAAGCAAACAAAAACTGTAATACAGCACCCCAAACTCAATTGCATATCCTCAAATAAGCATTTGGGAATATGAAAAGAGATTTAATGTTAAAAAATGAAAAGGATAAACAGTAGGAAGAAATAAAAATTAAATGATTTCAGGAAAACACAGTAAGGGACATTTAAGAAAGGCTGAAAAGAGCAAAGAGAATAAAAATGAGATAAAGAAGTAAAAAGGGTCAGAGAGAAAGTGGTTGAAATGAAAGCTAAGCAAAGAAAGAAAACACACAAACTTGGAATACCTAAAGAAAAAGGAAAAGTAATGGACTACAAGTAGGGGTCAGCAAACTGGGGACTACAGGTTAAATCTGGCCTGTGGCCTGGTTTTGTACAGTCTAAAGTTAAGAAAATGGTCAAACTCATTCCTAATAAAATAAATGCAAATTAAAAACACTGAGATACCATTTTTCACCCATCACATTGGTAAAAATAAAAACTGTGTGACAACACATTCTACTGGTGAGACTGTGTGGACACAGGCACTCTCATACACTGGTGGGAATATAAATTGGTTCATACCTTTTGTAGAGAAAATGGGCAATATCTGATAAACTTTATGTATGCATTTGTTTTTTTATACAGCAGGTTTTTATTAGTTATCTATTTTATACATATTGGTGTATATATGTCATTCCCAATCTCTCAATTCACCATACCCCCCCCCCGCTTTCCCCCCTTGGTGTCCATACTTTTGTTCTCTACATCTGTGTCCCTATTTCTGCCTTGCAAACTGGTTCATCTGTACCATTTTTCTAGATTCCACATATACGCGTTAATATACGATATTTGTTTTTCTCTTTCTGACTTCACTCTGCATGACAGTCTCTAGGTCCATCCATGTCTCTGCAAATGACCCAATTTCGTTCCTTTTTATGGCTGAGTAATATTCCATTGTATGCATGTACCACATCTTCTTTATCCATTTGTCTGTCGATGGGCATTTAGGCTGCTTCCATAACCAGGCTATTGTAAACAGTGCTGCAATGAACACTGGGATGCACGTGTCTTTTTGAATTATAGCTATCTCTGGGTATATGCCCAGCAGTGGGATTGCTGGGTCATATGGTAATTCTTTTTTTTTTCCCTTTATGTTTGTTTTATTTTTTCATTTTGAAAAAAGCATAACATATGCTTTTAAAAAATTATTTTTAAAAAACCCTAAAAAAGCTTATTTTATCAAAGGTATACACATCCACCATTTAGAAAGTTAAATGGTACTGAAAAATTTACAACAAAAATTTATAACAAAACAGTGATTCCCTGCATCATTCCTCACACTCCTCCAGTACCCCTTTCCAGAGGCAACCACTTTTCAGTATTTGGCCATTTCTTCTGGAGTATACATCTTGGTGCTTCCAAATAATATGCCTAGATCATATTGTTTTAAATTGTGACTTTTAGACATATTCTATCATTTATTATGGTAGATAAGCATCCAACTCTCTTACACCCCATTCCCCTCTGTTCCTGTGCCCCATGCTCCAAGGATACTACACTTTGCTTAAATCAATTTCTGTGATTATGTAACTTGTCTACGAAAATACAATTCACAGTTGAGCATCGTGGACTATGGTTGTTTCTTTTCTTCTTATTTTTCCTGAAATTAACTGTTACCTTTTCCCCCATCTGTGTGTTTTACTTTGTATTGACCGTCTAATAGACACACCTTCTGATAGACACAGTCAACCACCATTAGACACCTACCAGTGTCTGTCTTTCTCTTGAATAGAGCCCCCCACTCCTCCACCCTTGTCCTATCTGGGTTGAGTGCTCTCCATACTGTTGCAGAGCTGTCATCTGGGGACTTCCCTTCACTATCAACCTTGGAACTTCCTATGTTTTTCACCTGAGTTGGATTTCTTATCTCTTCCTCTTTCTTGGTTTACTCTTTTGTTTTGGTGGAGAACATCCTCTAGGAGTCAAGGCAAAGAAGGATCTTCCCTTTGTCCCAGTGTTGTGAAATTTTACAATAATGTTCCTGGGTTTGAGCCTATTTTCATCCATTATAATGGGCCCTCAGTGGTCTTTTCAGGATATCTGGAAACTCAGATCTTTCCCTTCTGAGAAATCTTCTTGAACTTTTTTTTAACATCTTTATTGGAGTATAATTGCTTTACAATGTTGTGTTAGTTTCTGCTGTATAACAAAGTGAATCAGGTATATGTATACATATATCCCCATATCCCCTCCCTCTAGAGCCTCCCTCCCACCCTCCCTATCCCACCCCTCTAGGTGGTCACAAAGCACTGAGCTGCTCTCACTGTGCTATGCAGCTGCTTCCCACTAGCTATTTTGCATTTGGTAGCGTATATATGTCAATGCTACTCTCTCACTTCGCCCCAGCTTACCCTGCCCCCTCCCCGTGTCCTCAACTCCATTCTCTATATCTGCATCTTTATTCCTGTCCTGCCCCTAGGTTCATTAAGAAACATTTTTTTTTTTTTTAGATTCCATATATATGTGTTAGCATACGGTATTTGTTTTTCTCTTTCTGACTTACTTCACTCTGGATGACAGACTCTAGGTCCATCCACCTCACTACAAATGACTCAATTTCGTTTCTTTTTATGGCTGAGTAATATTCCATTGTACATATGTGCCACATCTTCTTCATCCATTCATCTGCCGATGGACATTTAGGTTGCTTCCATGTCCTGGCTATTGCAAATAGTGCTGCAATGAACATTGGGGTACATGTCTCTTTTTGAATTATGGTTTTCTCAGGGTATATGCCCAGTAGTGGGATTGCTGGATCATATGGTAGTTCTATTTTTAGTTTTCTAAGGAACCTCCATACTGTTCTCCATAGTGGCTGTATCAGTTTACATTCCCACCAACAGTGCAAGAGGGTTCCCTTTTCTCCACACCCTCTCCAGCATTTCTTGTTTGTAGACTTTTTGATGATGGCCATTCTGACCGGTGTGAGGTGATACCTCATTGTAGTTTTGATTTGCATTTCTCTAACGATTAGTGATGTTGAGCAACTTTTCATGTGCCTCTTGGCCATCTGTATGTCTTCTATGGAGAAATGTCTATTTAGGTCTTATGCCCATTTTTTGATTGGGGTGTTTGTTTTTTTTTAATATTGAGCTGCATGAGCTGTTTATATATTTTGCAGATTAATCGTTTGTCCATTGCTTCGTTTGCAAATATGTTCTCCCATTCTGAGGGTTGTCTTTTCGTCTTGTTTATAGTTTCCTTTGCTGTGCAAAAGCTTTTAAGTTTCATTAGGTCCCATTTGCTTATTTTTGTTTTTATTTCCATTACTCTAGGAGGTGGATCAAAAAAGATCTTGCTGTGATTTACATCAAAGAGTGTTCTTCCTATGTTTTCCTCTAAGAGTTTGATAGTGTCTGGTCTTACATTTAGGTCTTTAATCCATTTTGAGTTTATTTTTGTGTGTGGTGTTAGGGAGTGTTCTAATTTCATTCTTTTACATGTAGCTGTCCAGTTTCCCCAGCACCACTTACTGAAGAAATTGTCTTTTCTCCATTGTATAGCCTTGCTTCCTTTGTCATAGATTAGTTGACCATAGGTGCATGGGTTAATCTCTGGGCTTTCTATCCTGTTCCATTGATCTACATTTCTGTTTTTGTGCCAGTACCATACTGTCTTGATTACTGTACCTTTGTGGTATAGTCTGAAGTCAGGGAGTCTGATTCCTCCAGCATCATTTATTTTCCTCGAGATTGCTTTGGCTGTTCGGGGTCTTTTGTGTCTCCATACAAGTTTTAAGATTTTTTGTTCTAGTTCTGCAAAAAATGCCATTGGTAGTTTGATAGGGATTGCATTGAATCTGTAGATTGCTTTGGGTAGTATGGTCATTTTCACAATATTGATTCTTCCAATCCAAGAACATGGTATATCTCTCCATCTGTCTGTGTCATCTTTGATTTCTTTCATCACTGTCTTATAGTTTTCTGAGTACAGGTCTTTTACCTCTTTAGGTAGGTTTATTCCTAGGTATTTAATTCTTTTTGTTGCAATGGTGAATGGGATCACTTCCTTAATTTCTCTTTCTGATCTTTCGTTTTAGTGTCTAGGAATGCAAGAGATTTCTGTGCATTAATTTTGTATCCTGCAACTCCACCAAATTCATTGATTGGCTCTAGTAGTTTTCTGCTGGCATCTTTAGGATTTTCTATGTATAGTATCATGTCATCTGCAAACAGTGACAGTTTTACCTCTTCTTTTCCAATTTGTATTCCTTTTATTTCTTTTTCTTCTCTGATTGCCATGGCTAGGACTTCCAAAATTATGTTGAATAAGAGTGGTGAGAGTGGACATCCTTGTCTTGTTCCTGATCTTAGAGGAAATGCTTTCAGTTTTTCACCATTGAGAATAATGTTTGCTGTGGGTTTGTCGTATATGGCTTTTATTATGTTGAGGTACTTTCCCTCTATGCCCACTTTCTAAAGAGTTTTTATCCTAAATGGTGTTGAATTTTGTCAAAAACTTTTTCTGTATCTATTGAGATGATCATATGGTTTTTATTCTTCAATTTGTTAATATGGTGTATCACTTTGATTGATTTGCGTATGCTGAAGAATCCTTGCATGTCTGGGATAAATCCCACTGGATCATGGTGTATGATCCTTGTAATGTGTTGTTGGATTCTGTTTGCTAGTATTTTGTTGAGGCGTTTTGCATCTACATTCCTCAGTGATATTGGTCTGTAATTTTCTTTTTTTGTAGATCTCTGTCTGGTTTTGGTATCAGAGTGATGGTGGCCTAGTAGAATGAGTTTGGGAGTGCTCCTTCCTCTGCAATTTTTTGGAAGAGTTTGAGAAGGATGGGTGTTAGCTCTTCTCTAAATGTTTGATAGAATTCACCTGTGAAGCCATCTGGTCCTGGACTTTTGTTTGTTGGAAGATTGTTGTTGTTGTTGTTGTTGTTGTTGTTGGAAGATTTTTAATCACAGTTTCAATTTCATTACTTGTGATTGGTCTGTTCATATTTTCTATTTCTTCCTGGTTCAGTCTTGGAAGGTTATATCTTTCTAAGAATTTGTCCATTTCTTCCAGGTTGTCCATTTTATCAGCACAGACTTGGTTGTAGCAGTCTTTTATGATGCTTTGTATTTCTGCAGTATCTGTTGTAACTTCTTTTTCATTTCTAATTTTATTGATTTGCATCCTCTCCCTCTGTTTCTTGATGAGTCTGGCTAAAGTTTTATCAATTTTGTTTACCTTCTCAAAGAACCAGCTTTCAGATTTATTGATCTTTGCTACTGTTTTTTTTTGTTTCAATTTCATGTATTTCTGCTCTGATCTTTATGATTTCTTTCCTTCTACTAACTTCGGGTTTTGTTTGTTCTTCTTTCTCTAGTTCCTTTAGGTGTAAGGTTAGATTGTTTATAGGTTTTGGATCATCGTGTTTTTGTTGTCATTTGTGTCTAAGTATTTTCTGATTTCCTCTTTGATTTCTTCAGTGATCTCTTGGTTATTTAGTAACATATTGTTTAGCCTCCATGTGTTTGTGTTTTTTACGGTGTTTTTTACTGTAATTTATTTCTAATCTCATAGCATTGTGGTTGGAAAAGATGCTTGATATGATTTCAATTTTCTTAAATTTACCAAGGCTTGATTTGTGACGCAAGATGTGATCTATCCTTGAGAATGTTCCATGTGCACTTGAGAAGAAAGTGTAACCTGCTGTTTTCAGACGGAATGTCCTATAGATATCAATTAAATCTATCTGGTCTATTGTGTCATTTAAAGCTTGCATTTCCCTCTTAATTTTCTGTCTGGATGATCTGTCCATTGGTGTAAGTGAGGTGTTAAAGTCCCCCACTATTATTGTGTTACTGTCGATTTCCTCTTTTATAGCTTTTAGCATCTGCCTTATGTATTGAGGTGCTCCTATGTTGGGTGCATATATATTTATAATTGTTATTATCTTCTTCTTAGATTTTGGTCCCTTGATCATTAGGTAGTGTCCTTTCTTGTCTCTTGTAACATTCATTAATTTAAAGTCTATTTTATCTGATATGAGAATCGCTACTCCAGCTTTCTATTGATTTCCACTGCACGCAATATCTTTTTCCATCCTCTCACTTTCGGTCTGAATGTGTCCCTAGGTCTGAAGTGGGTCTTTTGTAGACAGCATATATATGGATCTTGTTTTTCTATCCATTCAATGAGCCTGTGTCTTTTGGTTGGAGCATTTAATCCATTCACATTTAAGGTAATTATCAACATGTATATTCCTATTTTCTTAATTGTTTTGGGTTTGTTTTTGTATGTCCTTTTTTTCTCTTGTGTTTCCCACTTAGAGAAGTTCCTTTAGCATTTATTGTAGAGCTGGTTTGGTGGTGCTGAATTCTCTTAGCTTTTGCTTGTCTGTAAAGCTTTTGATTTCTCTGTCGAATCTGAATGAGATCCCTGCCAGGTAGAGTAATCTTGATTGTTGGTTTTTCCATTTCATCACTTTAAAATATCATGCCACTCCCTTCTGGCTTGTAGAGTTTCTGCTGAGAAATAAGCTGTTAACCTCATGGGAGTTCCCTTGTATGTTATTTGTCGTTTCTCCCTTGCAGCTTTTAATAGTTTTTGTTTGTCTTTAATTTTTGCCAATTTGATTACTATTTGTCTCAGCATGTTTCTCCTTGGGTTTATCCTGCCTGGGACTCTCTGCGCTTCCTGGACTTGGGCGGCTATTTCCTTTCCCATGTTAGGGAAGTTTTATACTATAATCTCTCCAAATATTTTCTTGGGTCCTTTCTCTCTCTTCTCCTTCTGGGACCCCTATAATGTAAATGTTGGTGCATTTAATGTTGTCCCAGAGGTCTCTTAGGCTGTCTTCATTTATTTTCAATCCTTTTTCTTTATTCTGTTCCGTGGCAATGAATTCCACCGTTCTATCTTCCGGGTCACTTATCCATTCTTCTGCCTCAGTTATTCTGCTATTGATTCCTTCTAGTGTAGTTTTCATTTCAGTTATTGTATTGCTCATCTCAGTTTGTTTGTTCTTTAATTCTTCTAGGTTGTTGTTAAACATTTCTTGCATCTTCTCGATCTTTGCCGCCATTCTTTTTCCGAGGTCCTGGATCATCTTCACTCTCATTATTCTGAATTCTTTTTCTGGAAGGTTGCCTATCTCCACTTCATTTAGTTGTTTTTCTGGGGTTTTATCTTGTTCCTTCATCTGGTACACAGTCCTCTGCCTTTTCATTTTGTCTATCTTTCTGGGTATGTGGTTTTCGTTCCACAGGCTGCAGGACTGTAGTTCTTGCTTCTGCTGTCTGCCCTGTGGTGGATGAGGCTATCTAAGAGACTTGTGCAGGCTCCCTGATGGGAGGGACTGGTGGTGGGTAGAGCTGGGTTTTGCTCTGATGCGCAGAGCTCAGTAAAACTTCAATCCACTTGTTTGCTGATCGGTGGGGCTGAGTTCCCTCCCTGTTGGTTGTTCGGCCTGAGGCGACCCAGCACTGGAGCCTACAGGCTCTTTGGTGGGGCTAATGGTGGACTCCGGGAGGGCTCATGCCAAGGAGTACTTCCCAGAACTTCTGCTGCCAGTGTCCTTGTCCCCGCGGTGAGCCACAGCCTCCCCCCACCTCTGCAGGAGACCCTCCAACACTAGCAGGTAGGTCTGGTTCAGTCTCTTATGGGTCACTGCCCCTTCTCCCTGGGTCCTGATGTGCACACTATTTTGTGTGTGCCCTCCAAGAGTGGAGTCTCTGTTACCCCCAGTCCTGTCAAAGTCCTGGAATCAAATCCCGCTAGCCTTTAAAGTCTGATTCTCTGGGAATTCCTCCTCCCATTGCTGGACCCCTAGGTTGGGAAGTCTGACGTGGGGCTCAGAACCTTCACCCCAGTGGGTGGACTTCTGTGGTGTAATTGTTTTCCAGTTTGTGAGTCACCCACCCAGCAGTTATGGGATTTGATTTTACTGTGATTGCGCCCCTCCTACCGACCGTCTCACTGCAGTTTCTCCTTTGTCTTTGGATGTGGGGTATCTTTTTTGGTGAGTTCCAGTGTCTTGCTGTCGATGACTGTTCAGCAGTTAGTTGTGATTCTGGTGCTCTCACAAGAGGGAGTGAGTGCATGTCCTTCTACTCCGCCACCTTGAACCAATCCCCCCGTATGCATTTACTTTTTGATCAAGCAATTCCACTGCTAGGAATTTATTCTGAAGTTATATCCCCAACAATACATAAGCACAGATGCAGAAGGTATGAATTTTAACATTGTTCACATTTGGAAAATACGTAGCCTATATATAGAGGAGTTGGAAAAAGCTATGACATGTGCACGTGATGGAGTACTACAAAACTGTTTAAAAAAAAATGTGGAAAATTTCTATGACCTGATATAGAGTGGTTTTCAAGCTATATTGTTAAATGAAAAAAGCAAACTGCAAAAAAGTACTCTTTTGAGTAAGAAAGCAGAAATACAAATGTACATATCTGTTCATCAAAAAGAAGTACAGGGAGGCCTAACCAAAAACTAATGAGAACCTTTACCTACAGAGTGAATGGGAACAAGGTGGTAAACATGGGAGTTAGGAAGGGGGTGGAGATAGAAGGAACAGGAAGCCCTGTGAGTTACACATCTCTGAATGTAACTTTTTGTAGAGTTATGACTTTCAGAACCGAGTTAATATTTCACATATTAAGGAAATAAAATCAACAAAGTTGGGGGGGAATCCTAAAATAGAATCCAAACAGAAACAAATAAACAACTTTATTTCAAATAAATTAACATAAACAAACTAAAGGTTGGGGGTGGAGGGAATAAAAGAAGTAACTCAAGTGTTTCTTAAATATAACATTTTGACTACATACCTTCAGGCTCTAAACAAAAAGAACCAATGCATTCTGGATAATAGGAGCCAGGTTTGTCACTGTCTGAGAAGGGAGTTACAAATGAAAAGACGAAGGTTAAAATGAACCTAGTGGTACTGGATTAAAATTTGAGGTATTAGTGTGAACTCATGGTTTTTGATTGATTGACAGATAGATAGAGAAAAAGATATAGATGTGTATAAGTGTGTAAGGGGGATATCTGTGTATACATATATACATTTCCTACCTCTGAGAGAGGGGCCAGAAGCAGTGATATCCCAGTACCAATAAGCACATTTTGTGCCCAAATCGTGGTTTCTAAACACCACCCTCCAATAAGAACTAGAATTCCTTGAAGAAATGACCAATTTCAGAACTGAGGCTGGGAAATTAAACTATGAACCTGGAATATCTTGCGCCAGAAGACAAGGAGGTGCTCAAAGAATGAAGGGGACATATCAAAAGGGCACAAGGGGCTTTTGCTGGCTGAAGGGGTGAAGGGGTGAAGGGGTTTTTGCTGGCTGAATCTGGGACAGCATCAAAATAAATAATGATAGTTACAGATAATAATCCATTGAGTAAAACAAGAATCTAGAGTGCCTGTTTAAATTAAATAAATAAATAAGTAGATAAAGGTGAAGGGAAAGCTTTTCGTAACTGTAGAATTTTAACTGATAATTACAGAATGAATGATAGAGCTGGAAAATCATCAATGCATACTAATACTAGTGGATAAAAGTTTGATGAGGGACAGGATATTTATAGTCTCCAAGTATCTCACCATGAGATACTACATAATTACAAAGGGAAAAATGCTAACTTTACAGAGGAAAATCTGGCATACACCACCTTAACCAAGTGAGTAAAGTTAACATCACCAATAATAGAGCAAATCAACATGTTGTACCTCCAAATACAATGCACTGAGAAGAACATGGTGTTATTTCTGCAATATTCATGCCAAAATGCATATCTCCCACCTCTGTCTGTAACATAAATCTCCTTTCCTCTTAAAACTCCTTTTATAAAGCAGAAACTAACACACCATTGTAAAGCAATTATACTCCAATAAAGATGTTAAAACTCTTTTAAAAGTTTCCTCTTTCTGCCTCCACAGGCTTTTAAAAACCTGTGCTATTATAGATTCTATAAAATCTGATTCACATTCACACATTCAATTAAAAATAACTCCATTCCTCTAAGAACTTACATTTTTGTTCTGAAATATGGACTAGTGAAAGTTGAATTAACAGCCTAAAATATTCTAATCTATAAAAATTTCATATTTAGGAAGTAAAATAGACCTGGGAAGCAGCACTTCTATTTCTCTGGTTGTATATGAGAGACTAAAAAGTAAAGCAAAGGATAGTTCTGGCTGAGACTAAACTAAGTTTTCCTTACTATTGTTGATAAAAAGACTAAATTGTATTGCGTGAAAGAATAAAATTTCTACTTGATATTCTCCTTAAAATAAACCTTAGATTAAAAAAAAAAACCCACATAAAAGTATTAAGAAACCAAAAGTGATCCAAAAATCTATTGTCAGCCCAGTCAATCCTGCTAGTCAAAATGGCTTAAGGAACTCACACCTCACACCCAATATAGGAATAATCTCACCAAGGGCACTGTAATTCTCCTTTATGCTTGGCTGCGACTTCCCAATGATCCCTACTAAGATAGGTTATCAACATTTACCTTTGAGATTTTACTATTTTTTGCTTCTAAGGCTGACCAACCTCTTTCTCCTCAAGACAGTTTCTTTGGACACAATCAGATTACATTTAAAATTTAATGGCTAAAGAGTCAAACTTTCCTTGAATATTATTCTTAAATGGCTATTCTGATATATGATGTACCCAGAAAGCAATCTTATTATCCTTATTTCCAAATTATTGCTAGAAGAGATGAGGCATGCCCCAGCCCCCATATATCAGCAGTAATAACTTAAAACAAAGAGTCAATTTATCAACATAACTCACCATACTTCTTCTAATATAGTTGATGGCTTTTTTCATATCCATGCCAGACCAGTTGTTGAGCATATAGCAAATACAGGAAGCACAGTATACAAATCGCATGTCATTTTCACTGCCTTCAGGTACTGCACAAAAACTGAAAATAATAACCATATGATTCACTGTACTATAATTTATTTTTTGGTAGGGGGGTTAGAAACACCTACTTCATGTCTTCACTCACAGAAAAAGCTATCACTAAATACAGATTTAAAAACCATATACTACTTGTATTATTCAATAAAGGACTATTAATCTGAATAATATAAAACTATCTCTAAATCAACACTGTACTCCCAAGTTCAATTTCTGGGTAGCTTAACACACTACCACAGTTACTCTTTCCCAGATGCCACCACTCAGAGTAAGTTTCTTTTCTCTCAGCCATGGAAAGCTATGGCACAGTGGCTTCAGAATTAATAGCAGAAAAAGTAGCAGGGACCTACTGGGTAGTAAGAAATTCTCAAGCCCAAGTTCTGCTTATGTGAAATTTCTTCTCAATGTATATATAGATAACCATTAATTAACTGATCATATTGTTTTAATTTTCACATATTTAATTAGTTTTAGAGAAGTACATAATAGTTTGTATTTTATGTCTATTCTTTTATTTATAAATAAGGATAAGATAACAGTGACCAAAGACTATAATGAAATATGGAGAAATTAGTCACATGTACTTGCTGAGGTAAATATTTAGTTTTACAGTATTTCCAATTAATGTCAATTTACCTTATATGTTTCCACTAATTTTCCCCTCATCAACAGCAGTGTTTTTAATACTGACAGGAAAATAGAGACAGCAGTAGATGGAGTACAGATATAACAACGTGGCAGGATTTGTTTGCAAAGTCTTTTCTTTAGACAGCATCACTACTGCTTTATCACTTCCCAGACTTAAAAAAAAGTTTCACCTTAAAACTCTTTTGTTAGACACACCACTCAAACCATCAAATATTAATGAACTCACTACTTTTTCTATCCTTTAATAATATCACAGAAACTAGCTACACTAGAATATAATAATATTCAATGTTCATCCCTTTTTCCCCCATCACTATGTCTTAAGGCATAAAAGTTTAGACTAAATGTACGTCTGCTTCAAAATGTCCATTGTTTTTACCCAGAAGGTAAATTAAAGTAGATCCTTATCCGGAAACTATTAAACCATTTATTTATGGATCTATTATCGCCTTTAAAAAAAAGAAAAATGAACTAAGAAAGAATGGAATTGTTATTGTGATTACTTTTATTTTCATTCACATAAGAAATATTTCACTGATTAGGCACTTAAACCATATGTATACAGTGAACTTTAGGTGGTTCTAATAAGAGTTTATGATAAACTCTACAATTCTAGTATAGTATTATATCTATTTTTAATTCCAAATGATTTTTCTTAAAAAAAACAAGACAAGTAACAAAAAATGACCCATACCTTCCATCTTCTAGCTGAAGGGCTCTCAAGCCTGCTAAGCAAGCTTCTTTATTTACTCGGCTTAGGTCATCTCCAAGAATAACTAAGCATGAAAGGCCAGTGTAGGTCATTGCTATGTGGCCACTATCATAAGGATGAGCTGTTCCTGGATTCTAGATTCAAAATTAATATAATGTTAATTAGAAAACTGAAATGAGATCTTATTTCATTATGCAATTTGACAAGAGGTTTCAGTAAACAGTAAAATTAAATGTTGTTTATACTGATTTGCATAGACATCTGATAGAGACAAACAAAACTCAATTTCGTGTATGTCTCAACATAAGTATTATTGCATACTTTCCAGGCTACATAATTTTCAATTTTATCCTCAAGTTTATGGAAGTAGATCTGATATTCAAATAAACCAAATTATTTCAACTTCCTATTTGACCAACCATATCACTTATAATTTAAGTCTTATAAAGTTAGAAAAGCATGTAGAAATAATTATTTTTTATGCTGTACAAATTCAAATTAAATACCACAGTAGTGATCACCATTTAAAAATCCTACAAAACAATACAGTTGAAAAACATTATTCTATTCTCATATGGTTTAATTATTTGAGTCTCTAATAATATTAACACTTAGAATAACAAATGACAAAAAAATGCAAAGAAGAGCTCAAGATACTAATATTGAAAAATTCTCTAGAAATAAAACAATCTAACTTTTAAAGTTTAAATTACCAAATGAGTATTGATTGCAAAAAGTCTTTTGTGAAGACTGTTAGACTAGTAATTGCCCAGGCAGAGCTGGGGAGTCAAACTAGGAAACTCATATAACCAGAATATTTATTGGATTAGTTTCACTGATTTGACTGTTTCAACAAAACTATCAACAGTTATCAAAGATCTCTTAAGGTTTATAAAATATGTGACTCCTTGTAGGAAATCCTGTAGACTCTAGTTGGCACTGGCACAGGTAAAATTAATTTAAAAACTTATTAAAGTAAAAGTAAAAATGTAAAACCAAGTAACTTTACATTCTGCAATACACAAAGCATTTAAAGTTTTATAATTATTTTCAAATAGCCAATCCTGTTCGGTTATTTTAAAAAGATGATTTCACTTAAAAAATGTAAAACTTCACATTGTACTATTTCTCAGTTTAAGAAAGTTTTAATTTTGATAGACTAAGAGTGCATTTTAAATTCATCTTTCTCACAGGATTTCCTTCTGTTTTAGTTTGGGCTCATCAATAACTGCTTCAAATACTAGAGTAACTGCCTATAACACTAGAAAGTTAAAATGAAGCTTGTACCAAGATTTTGGTTAAAATAGACTCCTCTGCTTTCTACAATAAATGTTAGCTTCTACACTACTGTGAGGCATCAAATCCTGGCTCCACTACTCACTGCTGCATTTTCTCATTCTGGAAAATGGAGATATTAGTACCTATTTCACAGGGTTACTGTGAGGATTAAATAAAATTACTGTCTATACAGATGCTAGTTATCTTACTGATGATGATGCAAGTGCAAGGCAAATATCAAAAGGGCCACTACTTCTCTGGAGTCACGACTCAAGGGTCTTGAAACCACTAGTGACTTAATCAGAATACTTTGTTGCTCACTGACCTTCTGTAGTTCTTCACAGAATAAGTTTGCAAAGGTGTTCAATATCCTCTATAATCTGAACTCACCCCACCTATCCAGCCTTACATATACAATTCCTTATATGGTCTCACAAATATGACAAGCAAATTTTCACTGTGGTATTTCTTTCATTCTGAGCTCCTCCTTAGAACTCAAGCTTTAATACTCCTGGATATCCTATTCCACATTTATAATCACCTTGTTAGAAATCCTGTAACATTTCATTTTTTGGTACTCAAACTAAATATCTGCTATGTTAAAAGCACTGTGGGGAATCCGAACAGAAATCAAATGTGGACCTTAACCCTGAAGGGAGAAGAGGGCTACTTGAATTAAGTACAGTACAAAGTAGAATACTGTATGTGTCATGATGGAGATACAATAATACATGGATAAAGGATTTTTTTCTGCAGCAGAAGAGGAGCTTGGTTAGGTACAAATGAAGAGGAGGCTTTACAGGTAGAAGAAAAAGTAAAAGGAAAGCAGAGAAGGCAGATTCCAGGCTATGTAGTATGTGTTAAGGACAGTACATAATTTAATAGAGAATATGGGATTTGTTGAAGGAAAACAGTGAGAAAAGGGGGTTGAGAAGATCCATTAGTGTTTCTCAAAAAGTGTTCTATGGCCACTAAAGGTCCTGGACATTTTTCAGGTAAGTGAATGGCCCATAGGTGGTTTCAGAAGAAAAAGCAATGATACTATTTATATACTGTATTGGAAAATCATATGTGCCTCCTCAGATTCTCTTGGCTTCATCTGTCTCCTGGATTCTCAGCCACCACCCTAAGTGACAACTCCTTGTGGCCCTATATGATTCCACCTAGAGTCTCTAGCTCCCTCTACCACTCAAGATTCAGATTAATGCAACACAGAATGGAGTGGGACCTAGCTTCCCCAGAAAATGCCAGGGTCTCGATGAATTAAGGGCCCAAAATGGGTTTCAGGAGACACTGTGAATCAAAGGCAAAAAATGGTTTCTTCTTACATTTTATCCTTGTTGTTTCGAAAATGCCTTGGGAGGGGGTAAGGGGAGTAAGGGGGCTGTCTCTTAAAAGTAATGTTATCAAAGAACTGTTTTACCCCAACAAGTGTAAGTATACATCTGTATAGTGTATGGTGCTGTATAATGGTCATTATTATCAGTGTCATGACTTTTAGATATCCTGTCCATTATGACTAAATGGAGAGCTACCTCTATTCAGGACTGGCTTAAGTTGGAAAGTATTATATGTATGGGGAAAAAGGACAATTTTTATGGATCCTTAGTTTCTAGATTCTCTGTTAAAAGCAATTGGCATACATGATTGGAGACACCTTAGCAAAGTCATATCACTTTGACACAGGCATTCTGGTCTACAGCTTAAGGCAGAGGAAGATAGTTGAAGTAGTGCCTCTATCAAATCATGTCACCTTTCCAAAATCACTGCTATTTACTCCAAAATTTTGAAGCAGAGAGTGGAAAAATTGGCAACGTGTCATTTACCTTCAGCTTGGAAAGGGATATAAATCTTGATGTACTCAGTGTAGCCAGATATTGGCTTGTAACCGTTATATAAGCAGACTGACCCCCATCAAGGAAAAAGTTTCTATTTTGTGAGGTCTCTTTCCACAAAATGATGAAGTTCTTCTCTGCCTTCTACTGCAGAAAAATATTTTATACACAGATGAAACACCTACAAAAGTTTGTTTGGGGTCTGCTTCTTTGAAGAAGGAAAAAAGCTTCTCATATGTTAGGATTCACTGCTTTCTATACCTGCATGTGCTGGTACCAAAGCCTCTTCCTATAACCCTGAAGACAGTCTGCCTACCGTCAGGAAGGTCATCATAATTCATCACTACTTGGGTCTCCAATCACTGCTTAGCAAGAGCTTTCTCTTTCATTCCTAAGAAATGTGAACCAAATATAAAGTCCTTCTATAACACATGGTTCATTGGTTTCTTAGAGAACAAGTATCATGTTCTTGAGTGCTTTATTTACATTTTCTCCAATAAATCACCAATAATTTTTACACACACACACACACACACACACACATACACGACGACAGTAAGAAAGACATAATTTTTTAACAACAGGAATTTCTGTTCATTTATATACTGTGCATTCTTCCAGGAAGTAAGGTGGGTATAGCTTTCCCTTAAAAAGTTCCAGTTCATAACACACAGTTTATTAGACAGTATTTAGCTACACTGAAACTTGGAGGCCTGGTTCTTTCTGTTACTTTCTTAGTTTTCTTTCTTACTAAAATCTCTCCACTCCCTTTCCTCCTTCCTCCTAATGCAAAGAGAACTAACCTTTGATGGATTGAATGGAAGACCCAGGTATGAAGAGCCTCGGAAACCACAGCGATTTAGATTTGATCCTGGAAAATAAAAATATGTACTTATTTAAAGTGTACCTTATTTTTGTACAGATTCTAAAGCAGTTCAGTTATACAGTCTCTCCGAAACAGAGTATTTTAGTACCAAAGTTTTGTCACTGTCTCCATTTTCATGCTAGCCAACACTGAATGTCTGCTCTAGGAGCTTTATGGGAATTTCTTCATTTAATTTCCAAACCAGTCCAAACCAAAACAATGACCTCCTACCAGGTACCTTTAATTTAAGCCTAACTCACTGAGTACAAAATGCTTTCATACTTTTCCTAAATGACCATTTTCATGTGATCAACATATTCAATCCCTCATGCTACAGAACAGAAAGCAGAAGCCCAGATGTTAAGTGACATGTTCAAGGTAATAGCTGGTTAGCAACATAAAAGGATCTAGACACCTAATGTCCCATCCAGTGCCTTTTTACTTATCTCACGGCTTCTTTATAGGGGAGCAAGGTAAAGGTATAAACTGCTCTACAGTCACAGAAAATATATGTACTTTGTATTTTAGTATTAGACAGACCTTCATTCTAAGTCCAATACTTTGCTTTGAAGTACAAAAGAACACTGTAAGTTAGCACTTAGTCTCTAGTTATTCAAAGTATGTTTACTCACACTGATATTTTTCTTACCTAAAATTTTTCATTTTTCAAGATGTCAATGGAATATAACTGGGAACTTAACAAAGAAAATATCTACATCCATGAAAAGGGAACTCTTGTGACTACTGCTGGGAATGTAAATCGTTGCAGTCACTATGGAAAACAGTATGGAGGTTCCTCAAAATATTAAAAATAGAACCACCATGATCCAGCAATTTCACTTCTGGGTATATATATCCCCCCAAAAATGACATCGTTATCTCAAAGAGATATCTGTACTCCCACGTTCATTGCAGCATGATTCACAACAGCCAAGACGTGGAAACAACCTAAGTATCCAACGATGGATGAACAGGTAGAGAAAATGTGAGCTATATACAGATAAGATGTCATATATGTTACACATACACAGACACAAACAGACACACACACACACGGGAATATTATTCAGCCATCAAAAAGACGGAAATCCTGCCTTTTACAACATGGATGAGCCTTGAGGGCATTATGCTAAGTGAAATAAACCAGACAGAGAAAGACATATAGTGTATGTTCTTACTTACATGTGTAATCTAAAAAAGCTGAACTCATAGAAATAGAGAGTAGAATAGTAGTTGTCAGGGCTAGCAGTGGAGATGTTGGCCAAAGGGTACAAACTTTTAACTATAAGATGAATAAGTTCTGGGGATTTAATGTTATGTACAGCATGGTGGTTATAGTTAACAATACAGTATTGTATACTTGGAAGTTAAGACCTTAAATAGTAGACCTTAAATTTTATCACCACACACACAAAAAGGCAATTATGTGAAGGGAATGGAGGTGTTAACTAACCTTATTGTGGTAATCATTTCACAGTATATACGTGTATCAAATAATCATGCTGTACACCTTAAATTTATATATATGTCAATAATATCTCCAGAAAGCTGGAAAAAACAGAAATTAAAAAATATAAATGAAAAAAATGGTCATACCCACAATAAGAAAATAATTATGGTTTTGAGAACTATTATAAAATCAGCATGATAAAAACAGAAGGTAGGAATGTAGTACCAACAGACTGTACATGCATTGCTAATAAAAAAATCAAGTTGACTTAAAAACAGGTTCCAAGGTGGGGAACTAGCTTCATATCTCTTATGACTGGTACATGACTAATCATAATAACTGGTTTTCAGGTACTATAAACTATTCAGCTTTATACCCCCTGAAATACTTAGAATAGTAGCTTATACATTAATTCTTTGAGTAATTTAGGAAACTATCCCTAAATTTAAAACTCTCCACCAAGCATCTTCCCCCATTAACGAAAAAAATTATTTAAAAAAGAATGCTATCTAATGGTGATAACGATTTTGATGAACATGGTTCTCTTATCTTTGCTTAAGAATTTTAAATTGGTAAGCCATTTAAGACTTGCCAATATATAATGAGTTATAAAAAGGCTCATACCTTCTGACTGGTAATGATGCACCTGAAAATCCACTTCAGTAACTTCAAATATGAGATGGTCATATGCACAGAAACACTCACTATAGTATTATGATGGTAAAAATTTTGAAGTGACACAAAAATCCAACAGGTTAAATATAACATACTATACTCAAAGGAACATAATACTGCTATTAAAAGTAATGATTAGGGAAAACTACATAGTAACATGGAGAAATATATATGCTCAAGTTAAGAGAAAAAGCAGGGGGGCTTCCCTGGTGGCGCAGTGGTTGAGAATCCGCCTGCTAATGCAGGGGACACGGGTTCGAGCCCTGGTCTGGGAGGATCCCACATGCCGCGGAGCAACTGGGCCCGTGAGCCACAACTGCTGAGTCTGTGCGTCTGGAGCCTGTGCTCCGCAACAAGAGAGGCCGCGACAGTGAGAGGCCCGCACACTGCGATGAAGAGTGGCCCCCGCTCGCTGCAACTGGAGAAAGCCCTTGCACAGAAACGAAGACCCAACACAGCCAAAAATAAATTAATTAATTAAAAAAAAAGAGAGAGAAAAAGCAGGATACAAAAATATATGTGTATTATGTTTATAATTAGGCGAAGTGGGCTTATCATCAAAGCCTGGAAGAGAATAAATAAAATAATACTGTGTGGGAGGATATGAATAAAGGTGAATTTTGTTCTCTTTATTAGTCATTGTTGTCATCACAAATTACCACAAACTTAGCGACTTAAAACAACACCCATTTATCATCTCACAGTTCTATAAGGTCAGAAGTCCAAGGCAGGTCTTGCCAGGCTAAAAATCAAAGTGTTGGTAGGGCTACATTCCTTATTAGAGACTCTGGGGAACAATCTGCCTCCAAGTTCATTCAAGTTATTTGGCAGAATCAAGTTCCTTACCGTTTTAAGACTAAGGTCTCCATTCCTTTGCTAGCTGTCAGCTGGGGAACCCCCTTAGCTCCTAAAGGGCACTCTTGCTATTTCTTGCATCTGGGCCCCTGTATCTCAGAATCAGCAATGGTGCTCAAATCCGTCTCATGCTTAGACTCTCTCTGGCGGCCCCTTCTGCAGCATCTCTCTTTTGCCCTCTTTCATCTGCATTTCTCTGACTGACTCTTCTGCCTTCTTCTCTACTAAGGGCTTATGTGATTATACTGTGCCTGTATGTATAACACTCATTGACAATCTCCACATTTTAAGGTCAGCTAATTAGTAACCTTAACTTCACCTGCAAAATCTGTAGAACTCAGTGTTTGATTAAATAACCAGGGAACAGGAATTTTGGTGGGAGAGGGGGCAACATCTTTAGAATTCTGCCTAATACTCCTTCCATACTCCAAATTGGATGTAACACTGTACTTTTAAAATCTAAAATTAAATTATCCCTTCCTTACCAAGCTATGGGTGCCTTTATCCTTTTAGCGTCACTTGTTTTAATCCACCTTTAATTGGGTGAGGGGTAGTGTCAAAAGGTATATTTTCCTAGGCCCTATATTTGATCTGATGCCTAAAATGTTTTCCTATTATGACTTAAATTTTTGCAATCAGTTTTATTTCCTTCAGACTGCCTTTTTAAAAATTATCCTTTCAAGCTACTGATCTGCTGATAGTTTTCTATGAAAATAAAATCCTATTTCTACTTTTGATGGAAGAAAGCTCTGATTCCATGTTTCAGGTCTGAGTTTATACTTCCCTTAGGAAGCCTTTCTGGAGCCCCCACTAAGTTAGTTAGGTTAACTAAGTAACTCAGTTAGCCTCTGTCAGCCTTACAGAGGCTGACATATAGTAGGGGCTTAATAAATATCTGTTTCTCAATGAAATTATTTCCTTAGAAATAAATGAATGGCATTTCTATTTGCTCATTTCTATGTTTTTATGTTACTTAAATTATTAACTTTTCTGAAAAGTAGCAGAAATATTGATGCTCAAAAATACCACATAAGGTTAGGAGCTGTGGCATGGACACTTGGAATCAAACTGAATATCCTATTCTTGCTAGCACTGTGTTCTATAGGCAAGTAACAACCTCTCTGAGCTGGTTCCCTCCATTTTTGAACTAGGAACAGTAATACACTACAATCAATATTTAGCAGGGTTCTTCTAAAGGTTCAAGGGCATGTTTAGATGGTGTTCAGCACAGTGACTAAGGCTCAATAAATAGTAACCATTTAACATCAGCTAATTAGATGTTATCAAAAGTGAAATAGGAGGAAATTAACAGCTTCTGTTACAATTTATCAAGGAAAGTTTCTTTAAAATAAAAATACCTTTTCTTCCATTTCCAAAATGGAGTACATATCATCATCTTAAAAAATTCATTAGGCCATTCTTTCTGGTTCCTGTCAAGATTTGTCTGCTATTGTGCGTTCTTTTATAATTCTAGTAAGCTTACCTGTTCATGATAACTATCAAAGTATAAACATGCAATTTATTCCAAATTTACAACTGCATGCATATTCAGGATACAGTTTAAACCTCTTTGGAGGTTTTTAGATAGCACCATCTCGTGTTCCTATTCAGTAGTAACGAAGCGAACAAAGTGTGATCTGGCTGACCAACAGAATCAAGTACAGTTTGAAAAAATATAGATGCTCTTGGGTCCTAACCTCGGCCCACATCAAAACTCTCACAGTAGGGCCTGAACAATCATATATAAGAAAGAAAAATAATCCCTGTCTGATACACAGTCAGAATTGAGAACCACTGATTTGGTGAATGCATCCATAAAGTCAAACTAGTTTCCTTGTTTTATGGACGCAGTCTAGATAGCTATGTATCAAAAAAACCCAGATTACTTTAAAAAATGAAACTGGGTCGATGGAAAGAAAAGGAAAATAGCAAAAATGGGCATATGCAGATGGATATAATACATATATGTGCATTTATGTGTGAGCACGTAGAGGGATGTGTTATTAGAGAATATAAAATGTTTAGCTATCAACCATAAGGAAAACAATCCTTTTATCTGCATGCTTGCACATGAAAGACAATTATTAAGCTACAAGGCTGACTCCTGCTTGATGACTGGGTCATATCTCATTTACAACCTAGGATTTTACTACTAAGCTCATATAAACACCAATTATATGTCAAGCATCACAAAGACAATGCATTTAGATATTCTCTAAAAAGCAAAGAAAATGATTATAAACCCGTAGAATGTAAAACTTTAATGAGTTTAAAAAGATTTATTTTAATCAGCAGAGTTATTTTGCTTTTCATAAGAAAATGTGTTTCCCCTCTTTTAGGAGAAAATTTTATTGTGAATGATAAAATAAAAATACATTAAAAAATTATATTTAGGTGTTTCTAATAAAGGACAACTCTTGGGCTAAAATATCATATTACTAATGGTGGTCATGCTGCTTAAATATAGTTCAAAACTTGTTTTGGTCATGTTCTTAACTTTCTAATTCTCATTTTGAATGTTAGGTTTTTGCACTAAGCAAAGAGAATTCAAGTGAGGAATGTGGTGATTTTTTAATGTTAAAATGGACGTTTATATTTTATGGCTATAGAAGTAATTCCTCACAGGTCTCAAGAAACACAAGGTTTCCTAGTAAAAGGACACACCTTACACAACTGTTTCAGGATGTCAAGAGAGACCCAGACAAGGTACATAAAATATTATATAATTTTAAAAGTGTTTTTTTTTTAATCTATTTTCTAAATTTCACAGATTAGTTTTAGAACAGGGCAATTAAACAGAAGGCAGGTGGGAGATTTTCTCTCATAGAGATTAGAAATTTAATAGTGTTTCATCCAACCAAATGGTAAACTGATTATTTGGAATTGCAGGTGGACTGTGAAAAGACCTGTAGTATAGCCTACCAGACATGTGACTAGGGGCAACTGGGGACATCAACCAACCAACCAACCACTGTGAGACTATCTTTGCAAAAAGTTCTTGATCTACAATGCTTCCCAAACAGGTGCTCTGTAATTTCTAAAATCTGCAACATGCTCAATTTAGCCACATGAAACTATACTTACATTTTCAGCATGTTGTTAAAAAAAAAAAAAGGCACAAGCTGACTGTTAAGTCTACTAAAAAACTAAAATCATTAAACAGTTTACCTTTTAATATTAAACCACCTTATCTACAATTCCAAACACTTAATTCTAATGTTTTATGAGCTCTGTTACAGAAGAGATACCAAATTTATTTTCCTTTATCACCATAAGACAGCCTCAGAGTTCTCATGAAAAAAATCCATATCTTACAGAAAAACATACATGATAAACAGAGAACCTATTCATGGGACTAGTATTAGAAAAACTGAAAATTAGAAACGGAAAACTGTATTCTAATTTTGCCCCTAGCATTAACTAGCTATATGATAATATCCTCATTTGTAAAATGATGGACTATAATATTCCCTGTTTGGTTCTAGTTCCAAAATTCTCTGGTTGTGTCCCTGATCAGAGAGGGTAACACAAAATTCCCAGCCTGATCCCTTGTGTTTCCTAAATACTTCCCGATATTGATGAGAAGGGCCCCAACTCTCCAATGGTCTGACCACACACTTATTACTAGGATACCACAGGGTCTTTACAACCCTGGAATTAAGTGGAAGGCCAGGGTTAATTGTGATTAAATATTCACAATGTACTTAAGTTCCATTCATGATAGTCTCCACCAGGGACCTATATACTTCACCAGTAAAGCAGCACTGGGACCTGGAGTCAGAAGCCAGGGATTTCAGTCTGACTCTATTACTTTCCATCTGTGTGTGGCCTCGGGCAGGTCTCTTAATCACTCTGCCTCTCATTTTTTTCTCCACTTCTGGGGAAGGCAGATTAGGGGAAGAACAAATTTGATGATGTCTTTGAAAATTACAAAATATTAAATAATGTACAGCATTGCTTCTGCCATTAGCAAAATATGGATATTTGCGTATAATCATATAAATGGGTTTAGTTTTTGTTTATTTTTGTTGTGTTTTGAAGAGCGGTTAAGCTAAAGTTTTTTATGTTGAATTTTAATACAGAAACGTATTTATTGTAAGCATTCAAACAATGCAGATATATAGAATAAAACTAAAGTACCTTATCCTGCCATCCCGTACCTCTGTTTTCATCTACTTCCCCCTCCACAAAGACTGTCTATGCACGCTTTCAGAGTTTTTCCTATACATTGATGTTAATAGATCAGTAAAACAAAACACCCCTGTACACGTTGGCATTTATCATTTAACTATATTTGATGAACAGTTTCATGTCGGTACATATATAGATCTACCTCAGTCACTTTACTACTGGGCTGTACTCTTTACTGGACCATAGTTTATTTAACTGTTTCACTTTTGGTGGATATTTATTTTGTTTCTAATTTGTTACCGTAACAAACAATGCCAAAACATTCTTCTATACAGATTTTTGTGCACATGTATTAGTTTCCTGAGGTTAGTAACAACTTACCATAAATCTGGTGGCTTTAAACAACAGAAATTTATTCTCTCATAGTTCTGGAGCCCAGAAGTCCAAAATCAAGTTGTTAGCAGGGTTGGTTCCTTCTGGAGGCTCTAAGGGAAAATCCATTTTATGCCCCCTCTTAATTTCTGGTGGCTGTGGGGAGTCCTGATGTTCCTTACCATGTGGACCCATCGCTCTAATCTCTGCATCTGTCTTCATATGGCCTTCCCCTCTGTGTCTCAAATCTCCCTCTCCTTTCTCTTGGAAGGACACTGATCTTGAGATCCTTACCTTAATTATATATACCTTATTCCAAATACGGTCATATTCTGAGGTTCTGGATGGGCATATATTTTGGGGGCCATTATTTAACTAACTACAACACACACGAGAATATGTGAGGATAAAAAGTTACACTGCTAAAATGCTCTTCCAAAGGCTGCAATAATTTTTACTTCCACCAAAAGAACTGATTCACTTTGTTATAAAGCAGAAACTAACACACCATTGTAAAGCAATTATACTCCAATAAAGATGTTAAAAAACAAACAAACAAACAAAAAAGAATATTAAAGTGCTCTTTTCCTCACATTCTTACCAACTTTTAAAAACTTTTTGCTAAATTGATTTGTTACATAAAAAATAATGTTAACATCCTTGTTTCTATTGCATCTCCCTAATTTCTAGTATCGATTAATCCTCTTTTCATGTATTTAATGACTATCTGTACTTCTTTTGCGAACTACCTATTCATAAATTCTGTCATTTTCTAAATGGCAATGTGTCATTTTTTTTTATCTTTAACAATTCCTTATAGTTTGGATATTAATATTTTGTCTGGTATATATATTGGCACAATTTCCTCCAAGTCCGTCAGTTATCCAACTTTATCTTTCCCTACATAACATTTAAAAATATTTATTTAGTCAAATCTACCATATTTTTCCTTTATGGTCTCTGGGTTTTGTTTAACACTTTTAAGATTTTTAAATTCCCTAAGATTTTATGTGATATCACAAAGTAGGACAAATACAGAGCTAAGAGTTACAGAAAGCATGTTCTATTCAGTCTGCAAATGCCTTATGAATGAGAAAATATTTGAGGAGCCAGAGGACGCTCTAGGCTAAACGTGAAAATACAGAAAAGAAGAAAAGTAGGAAAAGGTGTAGGTAATTTAGCAGTCCAGCAACTGTTGATAACACAACAATGCTCTAGGCACCAAAAGGGAAAAGAAATGTAAGACTGACGCATTCACTGCCCTCCAGAAGTTTACAATTCAGATGTAAGCAAAAATATTTTAAGCAACAGTTAAGCAACAATGACTAAAAAAATTAAAAAATTAGCAATGGGCTTCAATCCAATGAAGTCCATGTAGTTGAAAGTACAATGGGAAAGAGAATTCTGATGGATCTTTAGAGATGGTGAGTACACCCTAATTCAAAAAAATTTTTAACTTTCATCAAAGTATAATAAACAGCTTAATGAACTTCTGCAAAGTAAACTCACCTGTATAACTAGCACTCAGCTCAAGAAAAAGCACATGACCAGCAGCCTAGAAGCCCCATCCTACTTCCTTCTTGTCACTCCCCAAAAGCTCAGATTCGTTTTACCTACATTTTCACTTTGTATTAATAGAATAATACACTATATACTTCTTTATCTCAAAACATGTTTGTGACATTCATGCAAATTTCTGCATGTAGGTCTAAATTGTTCTTTCCCATTACTGTATACTATTCCATTGTGTGAATTGTAATATATCATTTATCTATTATACCAATGATGGGTAGTTTGTATATTCCTACTCTGGAGTCCTGTGAAAAATACTGCTATCAACATTCTAGTACACATCTTTTGGTGAATACATTTTTTCATTTCTGTTGGATACCTACTAGGGAGTAGAACTGCTGGTTCATAGACTGTACATATGTTCAGTTGTAGTAAATATTGCTAAATAGCAGTTGTAAAATAGTAGTTACAGTTGTGCAACATTCTCATCAACATTTGTTATTTTCCATTTTGGCCGTTCTAGTGAGTATGTAGCAAACACAATTATTAGGGATAATATGAAAGTCCAGATAACAGCAAAGCTCTCACAACAAAAGATCAAATAATGAGAAAAGTAAGAAGGCTTCAAAAAGAATATGGATATTAATTAGCTGGAGCCGGCAAACAGTCCTTAAAGGTAGATAAAAATGTAAAAAAAACAGAAAGTAGGAAGCATAGTGAATAAGTGACTAGTGTTCTGGTAATTGTAACCTATAGCATGAGTCTCTCACTAAAATGCTATGGTCCTTACATTTCTAGAGAGACAATAGCTATTTTATTCCAAGGAAATGAATATCATAAATAATTTTTTTAAATAATATATATTTTAACAAAAACTTATACAATAGCTTTCCTATGTACCACAGTGTATAATTTCGTATCTGTATCAGTGAAATATATTTAAGAAAATACAATGTATAATTTGATTAGGACATGTATTTTTAGTAAACAAACAAAAATTATACATAATCTATAACAAAGCTACCTTACATCTGTCTAATATCTAACTTTTTAAAAAATTCCAGACTTTCACTTAAACTAGTGAAAAAAAAAATCCTGATTAAAAAAGGAAAACACAAATTATTCCCATATTGTAGGTCACTAGAACTGTGACCTCACCTCAGCCAAAAGCTCCCAGGGAATGAGAACCATATCTTATAATTTATCACAGCCCTTCTCCACAGGTTTGGCAGAGTACTCTTAGCAAAACATTCAATAAATCCTGCTCACCAACATGTTAGAATCTATAACTACTCACCAATATATCATATATGCTGCTTCATGTAGTTGGTGAAAAGTGATTAGATATTTATGTAATAAAATTCTGATAGATCTAAAAATGCTTAATCATTTTTTAACAAGAATTCATCAACAGGCACAGATTTTTTAAATTATGTATTAAAAAATACTACAAACTTCAAGAACACTAAAGTAGAAAGCCACAAACCATGTCCAACAGCATCTGCTAATAGATCAAAGCACTTTATTTCTAAATAAAGCTTTAGCTTATTATTTCCCCAAAGTTCACCTGGGTGAGATTTATACATGATTACTCCAACCAATGAACCACACAGTTAATTTATAAATGCTGACTCTTAAATGAAAGGTAAGTAGTGACCACAGACAAAAATTGCATGATTTTCTGTGAGTTTATCTGCTTGCTCTAATTCAATTCAATGTTAGAATTTCCAACATTTATAAGTTAAATAGATATTAGGTATTTTACACTTAATGGAGTGAACAACAGAGTTTATAAAACTTGTGTGTATTTAGTTGATCAATAATTTATGAATTTTGAGAATTTATTTAATTGATCAAAATGTATAAAGTTTGAAGAAGCATAAAAATGACTGAAGTATAAATAAGAGCTCTAAGAAACCATTAAAGAAATACTAATGGAACATTAGAGGGAAAATGGCCAAGAGACTGGAATGAAACTTTCTGACAGCAAAGAGTTTTTCACTGAAGAGACAAAAAGAATGGTTGGGAATGAAAAATAGAGTGAATGCTACAGAACTAATCAAACATAAATATGGAATACAAGTAGTCAACAAGCAGTCGTGAGCGTGGAAATACGCAACACAGCATGGTGTACAACTGTGAATCTCCATCCAACCTTAGACATCGCTAAATTGTTCTCTCTAGAGATTAATGACTGGACTTGGTCAGCACTGTGTTTGAACACAAAGGAGTGTTACGAGGAAAACACAGATGAATAAAATATGTTAATAGTTTAGGAACAAATACTAAGATGTCCAAGTGCAACACATGTTATGCCAGGTACAACTAGTCACACTAAAAACAAAATGCTAAAAACTCACTCACTGTCTTCTGTGGGAAGGACCTGCAGGGAGTAAATCCACTCGATTATATCATCCTTGTTCACCACATCTAAGGAGTCCAACATATCCAGCCCGGAGAGTGCAAAAAATGCAATAGTCAACCTAAATGAAAAAAATATAAAATTCCATCTTAACTATCAAACCAATGAAGTCTTTCTGGTTCAGGAAAATAATAAACTCATTCCAACTTTACAATAATTTAAACAATATTCCCAACTTGCAAAAGCCGAAAAAACCAATTTATTCTTATAATTTAATAGTATCAATCAAACCTTTGTTTTAATTTTTAATAAAGGGACATTTAAGGGTTAAGAAATTAACCCTACTCATCGGAAGTATACATGAATTCACTGAAGCCAGTTTATGAGCAACCTGAAGGCTAAAAGTAGATTTGAAAAAGAGAATTCCCTGCACCTAATCAGTATATATAAGGCCAAAAAGGTGGAAAATATATAAAAATCTCGATTTTCACTGATTTGCCAAGAGCAATTATGCTTGCAGCTGGTGCTTAATTCTTAAGGATGGTAGAATAAATCTATCATTATTCAAATTTGTTTATGAATAATGTGACCCCTTGGAAAAAACTTATAATGAATTTTGGGGACTAAGGAACACTTTAAAAAATGCAAATGCATTTCAATTTCCATGTTCCTAGAGAGGAACATTTTTGATGAAATGGAACACTATAAAGCAATATCCTTCCCCTCCAAGATTGTGCACTAAATCAGAAATCTAAGCCTTGTGCTTTCGTATAAAAACTAGTCCCCTTAGTGGTTGCTTTTTACTTAAAGAGTTTGTTTCATATAATTCCTTTCCTGTTGAGATACATTCTACAGTGTTGTTTGATTGAGCATGGTTATCTCGTTTCCATATTCTAATAATTCCTATGACTAATACTGATAAACTAATACTTCAAATTATCTGGTCTAAAATCTTCTAGCAGAGCCACTTGATGCATTCTATAACCTTCTAAACAGAGATTCCAAGAGAAAATTAAGCCTTAATGCCCTAAGGCAACCATTGTATATAATTAACTTCTCTCCTCTGCATCTAGAATGGTATTACCAACTTTAGGAGAAATGAGAAAATAGTCACTCATTTTTTTAAAGGGTATAATTCTCTCTCTGATCCCTGGTTGAAAAGGCTGGCATCCATTAGATAACAGGAGGAGAAATCAGAGAGCAATTTAATTCCAACCAAAGCTTAAAGGCAAAAACTAAAACTAATGAGATACTGGTACACTCAAGAACAACACATTTTAGGAAACTCACATTATCGAGAGATTATTACTATGTATTAGGCACTGGGCTAGGAAATTTCTCATATATTATCTCAATTTAATTCTAACAAATCACTGAAATCCACTTGAATTAGGGAGGTGATTTATCTGGATAAGATCAGGAATAAATTAAGGGCAGTGGAACACCTTTATGTGGGAAGCAGTAGTTCAGAGCCCAAATCTGCAATAAAATGAGCTAGCCTCAAATCCTAGGTTGGTCAATTTCTAGCCATATGTAATCTGGTTAGGTTACCTAACCTTTTCTAAGTCTTTTCTAAGTCAGCTTCCTTATCTGTAAATCATTAAACTTCACACAGTTATTGTGCTTACCTGCTCAAAAGCAAGCACTAAATAAGTGGAAGCTATTATTATTGGTATTTCCCTGATTTGAAGGGACAGGACTAACTTACACTATATAGGCCTTTTCATTAGTTGGCAACTTCCACCATCCCCCCAACCGCTCTTCTCCAAAACAAAATATTTTAGACATGGGGAATATTTCTACCTAACCGTACCCACATGTGAAAATCACTGCTCTTGGTGCTAATTATGTTTCATGAGATAAGGTCTGCCTTGTGCATGATATGCACTCAAATAATTTATTGAATTACCTAACAAATAAAAGACCTGCGATACTACCTCTAGCCCTCCTGGAGAGCTATCATAGGGTTCAGTTTGGCTGTAATCTATAAAGTGAATGACGACAGTCTGGTAAAATTAAGCATCTAATACTTTAGTTTATTAAATCATTATTACAGAGAAAAGCAAAAGGAAGAGAGATAAAAGTGAGGAACAACATGAGGTGTTGATAAAACAATCATCTTCCTGTTACTAAAAAATATTGTAAGAAAACATATCCAAAGGGCTATAAAAATAAGTAGGTATTATTTCTTAAGTTAAAAGCAGAAATTATCTAGTCCATCTCTTTAATTTTCTAGTTCAAGATAATGAAGTCCAAAGAGTTCAAGTAACTTGAGATTCAATGCTAGATAACCAATAAAAACTACTCAAGGAATTCTGAGTCAAAGGGGTGTTTCTCAAATGTGGTGCAATCAGAATCAGCTTAAAAACAAACAACTTAATACACCACCAACAAAACCAGGAGAGGCCTAGGCCTTACTCCACGACAAAGGTATCATAAATTCTAGATGGAAGGTAGGGTCTGGGACCTGGTGTTTGGGTAAGTGGGGACGGGGTGGAGGATGGGAAGCTTCCCAGATGATTCTAAAGGGCAGCCAGGCTTTAGAAGCACAGCGATTCTCCACTAGGGCAATACTGAAGACAATTTTGAAGACAATTTTGGTTTTCACCACTAGGGAAGGGTGCTATTTGGCATCTAGTTGGTAAAAGCCAGGGATGCTGCTAAATGTACTATGATGCACAGGACAGCCCCAGTCAACAAAGAAGTGTCTGGTCCAAAATGTCAACAGCGCTGATGTCTAGAAACTCTCCTCTAAAGTCATACTGTTATCTGTATATAAGAGATACCTGAATGATCTGTTTTTTTGTTTTACTTGCTCCACGGTATGGATGCAAACACCAGAAATCAGTCATTTTAAAGTCCTGCATACTTAACTATTAAAAGCTTCTCAAAGTCCAGCATTTTCAACTCACAGCAGTTTAGACTAAGGTTTATAGGATTAACAACGTTATAGTGAAAAGCCTGTTTATCAAGTTAAGCACCCAGCAGTGGCTGGCAGACAGAACCAAGAAGTCAGTTTGGAGCAAACATCCAGACTTCCTCTAAGGATAATAAAGTATTCCTTTTCCGACCACACTAGAGTTCTCAAGTAGTCCTAAAACACTGAGAGGGAGAGAATTAAATAAGTCACAAGGAACAAAAAGGAATTCTGGGCTGTGGGCCTCTGGGAGAAATAATGTAGGGTTTTATGGTGCCCAGTTGACTGCTGCTTGGGGTAGAGACTGCTAGGCAACCTGCCTTGGTTCAGGCATCTAGAGGGGTAATCTTGCCAATGCATGCACCTAAAATCAGGCCAGCGAAGTGATTTTTACTTTATTACTTCTTTGGAGAGCATCTGTTTTCTTCCTTTCTTCCTTTCCCTAGAATTGAACTCTGAAAAACTGAACTAAGCCATGTCTTCCTGCCCCTTCTCCTCCTCTGAACAGTACATATAAAAGGTTTATCTTACTTGGATGAACAAGTAACATCCCGCCACCACCCTGCCCACCCCCCCCCCCCATCGCCCCCAACCCCCCCACCACAATCAAGTTGCTTCATCAGTAGATCAGTTTGCAGGTAAACTAAATGATGTTTCTAAGCGCTACTACAGATAACATCCTCTTCCTTTCTAAATCTGCTCCTTTGGCCTCTTGTTCTCTAGACCAGTTGCTAGTTCCAACCCTAGAATTCTGGGACTCTTCCTTCTTTCTTCATCCCCTCCTTTCTATCCCTAATTTTGCTGTTCCAGCACTTGACTCCTGGACTATTGCAACAGCTTCCTAATTGGTGTCCCTGGTTCTGGTTTTGCCCCACTTGGTACAATAACCAATCTCAAATCCAATGATCACTCTAAAATGCATATCTAACCAGGAAGATCCACTGCTTGGCAACTGCCCGTCACTTAAATGATATCAAATTCCCAGGTTCTTGACATGGCAAACAAAGCCTACGTCTAACTCTCCATACTAAATTCCTACCACACCTGCCTTACATTTTGAACCACTATCAGAGAACTGAGTGGTGTTTCCCTGCTCAACACTCACTTATCTATCTTTATTGTCTTTATTTATTGTCCTTTTGCCTATAATCCACCCACCCACACAAAAACTCAACACATTCTTTAATATTTAGCTCCAGGGTTACTTCTTCCAGGAAGCCTCAGACTCTTCCGCGAGTGTCTCTTCAGGTTGATCACTAGGTGCTTCCGGAACGCCCTGTGGATATCACAATCACGGTGCAAACAAAATCAAAGTGGGCCCGGGGATCAGCAGCATCAGCCTCACCTGGGAGCCTGTCACAGCTGCAGCATCTCAGACCCCACCCAGACCTACACAACGAGAACCTGCATTTTAACAAGATCCCCAGGTGATTCATATGCACATTAGAGCTGGGAAGCACTGTTGTATTAAATAATCTGTTTGTACTTTTGTTTCTCCTATTAGGCAAACCGTCTCAAACTTTAGTGTGCATCAGAACTACCTGGGATGCTTATTATGAAGCTAGACTCCCAGGCCCATACAGAAAGTCCAATGCAGTAGATCTGGGGAGGGGCTCAGGTATGCGTATTTTTATAAGTACTCTGTTATCACTGATTAAAAGCCTCCCTCACCAACACACTTTGAGAGACACGCTGCCAGACTGTGATATACTTCAGATAAGGGAGGGAACAAAAGGACAGAGAAGTTGCTGGCTGGTAGGCAGCTAAGCGGTTACGACACAGGATACAGAGGGGATGTGGAGGAAACCAGAATAGAAAGATTGTGAATGTCTTGCGGGGGGGGGGGAAATCATCGAAACCCTTCCTCTAGAAGAGTTGGGTCTGTAAAAATAACATAAAAGAAAATGGTCAATATTTTGCTCCTCAATTTAAAAAGGCCTACTCTAATGCCCACTGCCCAAACACAAATGACAACAATATCACATAACCAAAAAGCTCTCTAAACCACTCATGAAAAGAAACCTGTTAATTGACAAAGCTCACAATCCAAGGTCTATATTCACTTGAGTTAACTAGTAACCATCACTTTTCGTAAGTTAATATAAGAGAAAAACCTCGAGTGAATCAACAAACAGTATACCTTTTAATTTTCATAAAGCCACTGCTATTAGGAAAATTAAAATTATTCTATTCATCTGGCTAAAAGAAACAGGGAAATAGAATAATTTTTTCAAAATGGTGGGTCAGAAAATAAGGGTCTAAATGTCTAGTTCAATATTAGCCTTCCTAGGAGTCAGCTGTTTCACATCTATCAGTAAAAAGAAATGAACACGGGAAAACCTGAATCATTGTTTTATACCTATCCCCATACCCAGATACATGTTAGTCCCTCAATAAATGCTTGTGGAATTGAACTATAATACTAGCTAAGAATTATGACTTAGTTAATACATTGTTTTATCTTAAAACTCTGCTATTAGTAAAAATTTCGTGACCAGTCACCTTTGCTTAAAAAGTTGGAGCTTCTTCACAAGCATCTTAAAGTCAATTATGAATCACATACACCACAAAAGGACTTAATGCTGAACTAAGGAAAGTAAAGAATGTGAATCAGGAAAGAGAAAAATTGAAAAACTTTAAAAAAAAATCACCACAAAAACCAGTATGTGCATATTATCTTAAATGTGGTTATGAATTGAGCCATTAAAAAAAAACAAAATGATAAAACATACTTAAGTGACAAACATGAGGCATAAAAAGGATATAATTAATATCTCTTAACTAGTGCACTGTGATATTACATATCTATTACCTAATATACAATGCCTGGTGTAAATCCTAAGATCATACTAAGTTATTAAATCTATTGTTAAGTTAGTTGTTTAATCAGACAATTTTTGCTGTTTTACTTATGCTGTGAGCAGGATTACAGTTTACTGCCAACATGTGTTAGTCCGTATGATTTTGTCCTTGCTGAATTTTATATAGACCAAACACACTAGCATTTTGAAAATGCAACCACAGACCTGTGACAGCTACAAGCAAAGTTCAACTGTTTAACAGTCAAAATAGGATGGATTTTTTTTTATTCAAATGCTTTAAATTCACATAAAATTAATCCTCATAAAATATAAATGTGATTTATCAATATATTTCTAAACATCCCACGTCATTACAATCAATGACTGAGTCTTGGAAATGTTAATTTAGATCAAGGTATGGGCTCTGCTAGTCAATCAATATACATGGATGGAGAAAGGAATATAAATGATGCTTCACTCTTTCTTTAGCAAAAATCTGTTCATCTTTCAGGGCTCAGCTCGGAATAGTTATTCAACAAATATGTACTTATTGCTTTCTCTTATGCCAGATATCAGTCAAGGTTCTAGTGCAGTGCTGTCCAGTAGGACTTTCTGAGATGACGTAAATGTTGAGATAGAAACAAAAGCCACAGGCCAATGTGGTGACCGAGCACTTGAAAAGTGGTATCTACTGAAAACAGAGGAAGTGAATTTTTAATCTGATTTAATTTTAATTAATTCAAATTTAAATATCCAAATGTGGCTACCAAATTGGACAGGGTAGCCCTGGTATTACAGACGTAAACAAGAAAGACAAAAATCCTGCCTTCATGAAGTCTACAATCCTGTGTGAAACAAGGGTATCATCAATATATAATTTCAGGTGGTGACTGGAAGTAGTCTCCTTTGGAAAGGGTGATTAAGGAAGGTCTCTCTAAGGAAATCTGGGTTAGGAACCTGCCCTACTGAAACTGCCTGTACGTCTTGTTTAGCTGTCCTCCAGCACCTACCATAATAAATATTTCCTGACCACGTATGCGAAAGTAATCTATAAAACTTCCAAAACTGAAGTGTTCAAAATACACCACAGACTCAGTTACGAAAATACGGAAAAGATCAGAGCAAAACCAATTGGCTCTCTCTTCCAAGCCAGTCCCGTGAAGCTTTGGAGTCTCACTTTTAAACACAGCAGTGCAAAGCAAAGACCGCCGCCTCCTTTCGTTATTCTCATCCCCAGACGTTTACTCTGAATGACTAATTCACAATTTCTTAGCCTCTGCCAGACCACAGTCCTCAGACCACCCCAACTCACAATGCTATTGCAAATAAACTTTTAACAGGCTGCTTCCAGCAACACTGCACCTCTTCCGCCAATCCTATCATTAGATTTACGATTCCTGGAAAGTTCTTATCTACGCAAACCGGAGAGGCTCCCTACCGCTCCTATACACTGAACACCGTACAGGCATTCAATTAAGAATTAATGACTTTATGGACGAAAGGGAAGCACTGGAGAGGCTATTTAGGTAAAATACGATGACAAACCCTTTGTCTTTTTCTATTTATACTCGGAAGCGAGGCCAAGGGACTCACAGGTTCGGAGCAGGGGTAAAAAGGAAGCTCAGAGTTGAGACGAAAAAATGGTTGAGAAGTGAAAAGGGCGGAACCTGTAGATTCCAAAAGCCCTCGACTTACAGCTCGCCCCAGCCCTCTCGCCGTAGCTCGCGGGAGCGAGGGTGACTGCAGCCCGGCCCGGGAGGGGAAGCAGTGCCGGGTGGGCGGTGGCGCAGCCCTCAGCGGGCGCCCACTTAGCCATCAGGCTCCGCAGCGCCTTTCCGGGGGGCCGGGCCCTGTGTCGGCCTCGCTGACTGTGGCCACCAGTTACCTGCTGGTCTCGAGCGAAGAGTAGCGCTCCGGCAAGACCTGGAGGCAACGCTGGAAGAACCGCACGTGCCGGTCCCGTAGGAAATCCAGCCGCTCTCCCTCTCCACTCCCCGCCGGCCGCTCATCCTCCGTGGCCGCCATGCTGCTACGGAAACGACGTCCGCCGCGACCCGGAAGCAGTTGGCTCGCGGCGCGAAGAAAACCCAAGGGGCGACACCTGGGGGTCGGGTGGGGAGGGGGCGTGCGCTCTCCGCTTCCCACTTCGGTGATTGAAGCTACACGCTGTCAACGGAAGGCCTTACGCGGCGCTTTCTCCCTCCTATTTCTCCGTAGGTAGCGCACGACCCCGCCTTTTCTACTCTAAGCTCCAAAGGTTTGGAAACACCTCGCAAGCCTTGTAAAAATCAGCCCACAAATCCACAAATCCTTCCAGAACTTTTATCTTCGATATTTGGGAGGAAGTGCAAGGTCAGTAGCTTCAAGTTCGCTTTGAGAAAAGTAATGCCCTAAAGAACATGAAGATGGTACATATGAAAACAGAGACGGGCCAGTATAAATTTGCCAACAGACTCATTTTTGGAAGGCCACAGTTTTAAGCTGAATGGATGGAGAAACTCAATCTACAAATCAAATTATTTGGTTATGGGGATAACCAAATGCTTATTAAATAATTATCGATGTTACAAAAGTTCAGAGACGTTCCTAGTCCTATAGAATACCAGGAATTGCGCGCGCGTGCGCACACACACACACACACACACACACACACCCTGTTCACTCGCATGCGAGGGTTTGTATCATTTGCTTTCACGGGACAAAGATTTTACTCCTTGAGTCAATGTGTCATCCAGCATCAATGTTGGATCAATTTGCGACGGAAAATAAGCGCAACGTGTTCTCTACGCATATGCTAAAAAATGAAATAACATAGGCTTCTAGCTTTTTTTTTTCTTCTTCAAAAAGAGGTATTTAAGTTGCTTCAACCATATATTCTTCCCTTTAAAAGTTTACGATTCAGTCTTGGGGGAAAAAATTCCACGCAAGGATCAGGCCTGAACTTGGTTCTTACAATCAACCAATAGAATTTTGGGCATAATTTCAATTGTTAGCTTTCTTAGAAAATGTATTTCTTAAAAAACATACCATGTGGGCTGGAGTTATCCTAATTCACCAATCCAAAGCACCTTGCATAATGTTAGGTACTAGTAACTAATTATTCACAGGTACTTCTGCATGTCTTTAACAAATATTGCATTAACAACTGCCAGGTAGGGGCAGAGGGCTGTCCTTGGTGCTTCCCTACAAACACAGAGGCCAACAGTCCTTGCCCTTTAGGTGTGCCCAGTTCAGAGGAGTTTTCACTCCATTATTACAATGAAGATCTTTCTCTCTCACTTACACATATACACCACAAAATGTCTGAAGATGTTCAAAGTGAAATTACATCACACACATATAACTTAACTAGAATCAATTATGCACATTCTATATAAGCTCAGAAAGACAATCCTATTCAACCTGGCTCTTAAAGGGAAGCCAATATTTCATCTGATTCTCAGCCCAAGAACCACTAATCTGATCCAAATCTGGAGGAAATACTTCTATGGTGGACTCATTGAGAGATAATATACCTCCTAGGTAAGTAATCACCCACCTTTTCATGGGTGATTCTGACCATACAAGATTTTTGACATACATGTGACAGAATCTAACCCCCTACATAAAATGTCACTCTACATTATTAGTTAAGAAGTGTAAATAGCACAAGTCTTCAAAGTATTGGAATGATAGAGTATCTATAAAATTGAATACTATTTATCCATTAAATGATAATGTTTGAACTATACAGAAACATAGAAAAATATGTGATGTAATGTTAAGCGATTACAGTGTAATATCTAAAATGTATTCTAAGACTACCTATTTAAAATATGTAGGTGTATTTTTGGAAGAAATTACCTTAGGGTAGTGGAATTATGGGTGCTTTATAACATTTTTCCTTTAGTGTTTTTTTCTAAATTTCTTATTAATATATTGTTTAATCTGGTATAAGAAATGTTTATTTGACATATCTTCTATGAGCCTGTAACTGAAGACATTATTAATTATGTTTATTCTACGTCCTTTATACAAAGGATCCATATGATAAATTCCTCATTTATCAACAGATTCAGTTAGAAGGACTAGTTTCTTCAAAATACTTCCATACTTACTTTTATTTAAAAAAAAAAAACAAAAAATAAAACAAAAAGCTATAAGAACCATATCACCCAGTAAGCTTACCTTAGATGCAGGAAACTAAAAGCTGTATTTGTGTACAACAAAAAGGAACACATTAGAAAGTAATGTATAAGAAACCTTTACTTTTCTGTATCTTGTCGCTGTTCAATTCTGTTTTTAAATTCCCTTGTCCTGTTCGTTTATTTCTAAACTGCCTCAAATCATTTTAAAAAGTTAAGGAGAACAAGTACAATAAATAAAATGGGCATTCCTGATTGAGGATGTTTTATATTAATTCTCTCACTTTGCACCAATAATTGTATAATCAGAATTCAGTTTCCAAAATTTGGAGGCCATCTACTTTGAATATTAACTTTGAAATAAGAAAAGGTTTTGACTACTACTCATAGTAAATTTCTGAGTCATTTGACCTAAATGTATCAAATTACAATTAAAGATACTCTAATATAAAAGTTATAAGAAATGAGTTTCTATATTTCTTATGTATATGATGCCTTTCTTATAAGATGGGAACTAATTAAAGTTAGGAACTAAGATTTTTTTAACAGGAAAAGTTGAGTCAAATTAAGTTAAATTGTGTTTTCATTTACAGAAGTTTGGAAATTTTAAAATTAACTCTTTTGACCAAATATATTAGTCTAGCAATTTTAAAACATTTTAAATACCACTAAGAGAAATCATAGTATTCTAAAGCCAGCTTATTTCAGATGATGTTTCAAAACAGAAGATTTTCATATTTTGAGGCAAACAAAGCAGAAAAGAAAACTGCATCAGCCAAGAAGATGTGAAAGACACAAGATTTTATAAATGTGTGGAGTCCAGAAAGGCTGAAAGGAGATTTGGAATAGCTAAAGGAAACCAAAAAGATTAAATATCAATAATACAAATAATAGGGTATATATGAGATGAGAGGCATATTTTTAAAATAAATATTCTCTATATAAAACAAAGCATGCTTCAAACAAATACAAAATATTTGGTACACAAAAATGTGGTAACTGACAAATTACCAATTTGTTAAACTTAGAAAAAGTACCAACTTATTTCATAACTCAAAAAAAAAAAAAAATTTACATTTTTGTTACTCAAGTTAATTTAGCTCCAAGTTATAAATCTTACAATTTTGGTTTAAAAATGTTACTCTAAGATTGCCTCTATTTTGCTATGCCATGACAAAAACAAAGTATCTTTCAAATGTTCTAAGTATTTAAATGAAATACTGTTTCTACCATAGACTTATTCAAGGAACTTTTACATCAATAATAGGCCAACTTACACATTAATTACCCTCTTAGTATAAACAGGAAATACTAATGACAATGCCTCATGAACTTACTACCTGCCAATTCACATGCAACACAATAATCAATCTGACTAGGCTAGTAATATTTCAAGAACACAGTTAGTCACTCTCTCCTGTAACGGAATATGCTAACGTTCTCATCAACTGAATGCCAATTTCATAATCCCATATTCTTCTCTAAACTCCTTGTCTCCAGGTTGGAATAGCCCTAAGGAGAAGAAGAAAAGAGCAATTACAAATATATAGGATATTTTTTTAAAGTCCTGATTAAATGTTAACTTTAAAAAAGTATATAGATTTGTTTTATCAACTTTTTATTATAAAATACAATATACATACATAAACTGCATAAAATATATACAATTTATATGCAGTTTATTAAATTATTATAGAGTGAACACCCATTCTAACTCCTTTTTACCTATGTGGGATATGTAGAAGTGGCCCAGAGCCTGTTGGTCCTATCTTTTTGGTCCGTTCTTCCCAACCTTTGGTAGGTTTGTAAAGTCTAGAGGGATCTCTACTAATGTTGTTTTCAACCTGTAATCAGAAGTAAAATGAGTGCCAGTTAATTTATATGAACTATTAAGTTTGTACTTGTAAGATACTTAGTTTTAAGGAAAGAAAGCAGTTTTAAGGAAAATACTTGATATTCGCTAGACAGAAATAAAACCGTTTCAGTAAACTTATAATTGTGCTCATATAGCTAAAATAAAATTTGGATTATATCAATCTATTAATAAAGTGTTAATTTAGGTTTTTTTTCTAGTTCAATTATTTTATTCTACTTCCACTGTTGTATTTTTTTCTATTTCTATCATGAGGGAAATGTAATGCAGCAAAGTATGATAGTGATATAGCCAGACAATAAATTTAAGATAAATAAACACCAGTAAGTCCTTTGTTTTATCCATGAGAGTCACCAGTATCTTTATCACCAATGAAATTAAACAATGCTCATAGCTGCTATAGGTCTAAAATATAGGCTCACATAGGAAGAATGAAGAAAAGAATGAAGAGTAGGAAGAGAGAAGGAATTTAGGGTAAAAGAAAATGAGGTGCTTATAATGTGAAATGGTAGAATTCAAACAACAGCTGCTTAAGTTGTACCAAGTTATTTTTTGTAATATGTAAATAAATAAGTATGAAATAAAGGAGATAGATAAAAAGAAAATGGATTTTATGTTTGTATCCTTACAAATCAATGAATTAGGATAATAACAATGAAAATAAATTAACCTCAGTACTGAGTACCTTTTCTTTTAATTTTGCCAGTTTTCTTTGTTTTTCTGCCTTTTCATCTTCCTTTGATTGTCTATCTAGAATTTTCAATTCAAGTTTATGTAAATCCTAAAAGACATATACCAACAAAAAAGATAACATTAAGAAATTAAAATTAGTTAGAATTTGTTTCAAAGTTTATTAAAGTAAACTTTAATAAAGTTTAAAGTAAAATTAAATTACCTTAAGTAGCAATACTCCTTTAATATCAACTTTATCCAAAAAAAGCTAAGAGCTTTATTTTCTGAATATAAATATAATACATCACATCCTTTCTGAATCACCTTCTTTTAGGTGTTTCTTGTTTTATTTTATGGCTCAGTCTAAAACTTCCTTTCTTTTAATGGGTGAGTTAGCCTATTTTCACTTATCAATACAGATATGTCTGGTTTTAGACCTCTCATATATTTTCTGTATAACAGGTTTTCTTTTTTTTCTAAGCCTTTAATTATGTGACCTGCTTGCCTTTTTGGGGAGTGGATCTTTTGTTATTTAGGGAGATTTTTATATATGAACCAAAAGAAATCCCACTAGTAATGTGTTTTTTTCTATTATTTTTCTTTGTATTTCCCTTATTTTTTGCTTTGTGAGGGTTGTTCCTATGTATTCTGATGCATATAACAATTCATAACACTTACCTCTCATTTGTACTCTTCTTCATTTTAAAGTACCCTTCCTTGTCTTTTTTAATACATTTGGACTGAATTCCACCCTGTCTGATAATAAGATTGCAACTTCTTTCTTTGATTAGGATTTTTCTTATATACATTTGTTTAAAATCACCTATAATCCTCCCTCTCAGCCATAACCTTGATTCCTTTAAGTATATGTTGAGTATCTATAATGTGCTAGACCCTAGGGTAAAGGATGAACAAAAAGGGCAAAACCTCTGCCTTCATGGAGCTTACATTATGGTAAGGAGATGGACAGTGAACTAGTAAGCAAATCACCTATGGGGAAAAGCCAGCCAGTTTGGCAGAGAAAACAAGACATTCATGGCCTGGCCTGTCGCTACCTTTCCAGACTTGTCTCCTGCTGGTTCCCATCTCCCAGATGATGCCCTAAAAATACTGAAGTGTTTACAGTTTCCCCCACAAACTACTCTGTTACACTCCTCCAAGCTGCCCATTCATGTTCACTCTACTAAGAAAGATCTCCCCTTTCCTTCCCCTTTCTTCTCTTCCAAGACTCAACTCAAGTATCACCTTCTGTCTCACACTCACAGTTATGGTAAGCTTTCCTCCTTGCACATCCACCTCCGAAAGTTCTCTGTCCACACCTCAGTCACCACACTGTTTACCATATTATACTGAAGTCCTCTATTTGCACACCAGTCTTTCCCAGTAGACTATAATCTACTAGAAAGCAGGGAGCGTGGCCCACTCATTTTGGTGTACTAATGCTAGGTCCAGGCCAGATATATAAGGACTCAATTAATTTTTGCTGAACTGAACCTGGAAGTAATACCTCCATGTGTATCACTGAAAAATTATTTAGGAAATGTATTTACTCACTCTTTCTTGAAACCTGGAAATTTCATCAGCAGCGGTTTTTCTTTTTTTTACCTTTTCTGTCTTTTCCCTAATCTCCTTTTCAAGTCTCAAAAATTCTTCCTGTTCTTTCTTCTGCTGGGTATAAGTTTCTAGCAGCAATTTTAGTTTACATTGGCGTTGACGTTCTTTCTGCTGCTTTTTCTCCTTCTCTTCCTCTTCTTTTAACTGGGAAGCATATTTCATTGACATTTCTACACTTTTCTGTTTTTTCCAAGCTTCAACTGCCAATTTCTGCTTCTTTCTTTGTTCTTCTTTTTGCTTTTGATTATCTTCCTGTTTATTATGAAAAAGCATTGGTATGTTCTCTGCTTTTTCCTTTAACTTGAAAATTTCCTCCTTTTTTTGCTGCTTTTTGGTTTTCCAATTCTGAATAGACTAAATGGTTAAAACATAGTAAGAAAAAATATTTTTAATAGCCAAAAGCATTTTATTTTTTATTTTATTTTTTTATTTGGCCACACTGCGCAGCATACGGTATCTTAGTTCCCCAACCAGTGATCGAACCTGGGCCCCGGCAGTGAAAGAGCTGAGTCCTAACCACTGGACTGCCAGAAAATTCCCGCCAAAAACATTTTAAAATACAACCTCAAATCCATCTTTCTTTCTACAATAGTGATGCAGGATGCTAGTTGCTTAGGTTTTAAAAGTGTTTTTTTAAACCAACGCAGGTTTTTTCTACTTCTGTTTGTAAAAAATTTAATGTATCTTTTAAAACTCTGAATAATGGCTATTCCATCGGCCTTTCTCTTCCTCTTTTAATCCCCAGGTGCACAAGGACAACACCTCATGAAGTATCCTCCTCCCCTTTACCTCCTTCATTTGTGTTCAGGGGAAACATCCCTTTCCTCTGATCATTTCACTTCTGCTTCCAAATCCTCTTTCTAGGATTAGAATCCTTTCTGAGTGACCTATCTCTGGTCAAATATCAGAAGAGGAATTAAAAGTGGGGTAGTTGAGAGTTATGTGCTCTGAAGCCAGATATCTGGGACCAAATCCTGGTTTTGCCATTTACTAGGTGTAACCTTGGACAAGTCACTAAATGTCTCTGTCCTCATTTTGTTCATCTGTAAGTGGTAGGCAGCACTTCTCAAATAGGGTTATTGTGAAGTTTAAATGAGTAAATGCCTGGCACATAGTGCTTCATAAGTGTTAAAAAAAAAAAAAGTAAAAGGTAAAATAGCTTCAGATCTTTATATATGGTATGTAAAGATTATTTAAAATTCTAGCAGCCTTCTCTATGCCATAAAGGAAACATCCACTGAATTACTTTCCCCTCAAGTTGGGAAATCATTTCCTCATCTTTCCTTATGGTATATCATTCATTTTCATTAAATAAATCCTTATGCTATGTGTACTATATGCAAGACAATGTGACGGGAACCATAGATGATTAAAACAATACCAAATGCCATCTAGTATAGTGCTACTCAAAGTACTGGTCCACGACAATATCAGGAATTCATGCCAGAATGTAAATCAGTGTACTGCTTCCTCAATGAGAAAGTTTTCTATGAAAAAGCAGTCACCTGAACTAAATAGTGTGCTTACTGGGTAGCTGATTCTCATGCAATCATGATAACTCATTGAAGACCAGAATAGTTTGCAAACTAACATCCAGTCCATGCACCACGTTTGAGCAGCATTGCTCGAGGTGAGATATGTACATAAATACTAGAATACAGAATGTGCCATCGCACATCACACAAGACGTATAAACAAGTACTAGTGAAATTCTGAGCGGACTATTTATGTTTGAGTGGGCAGAAAGGAAGCAGCATCTGATCTGGGCAGATTTGGGTAGGTTGATAGTGGAAGGGGGAAGAAAGAAGGAGGTTCCAAAAAGTGAGAACAAGATAAGCAAGGGTAGTTGGGCCAGAAAGTTCATGGAATGTCTGAAAATAAGTGTGTTCATTTAGGCAAAATACAGGATATATTAAAGGAAGTGGGAGATAAAAATGGTAAATTTCCTACTCAACATTTTAAACTCAACAGATTTGAAACTGCATTCCTGATGCTGTACCCCCAAACTTCCCTCTTCTCTTCCACCATGTCCTACTTCAGTAAATGACACCTCCACCTTCACACCCCCTCTTACCTCACCCCTACAGCCAATCAATCATCAGATATCAGGAAACAGAGTGGCTGGGAATAAGAAGAGAAAGCTGGAATCCAGGTGGTTTACCTTCATTACAAGAAGCAGTGTGTCTGTTCCTTTTCCCTAGAGAGGTGGTTCTCAAACTTTAGCTTGTTAACAGAATAACCTAGAGTACTTGTTTAAACACAGATTTTGGGGCCCCGCCCCCAGAGCTGAGATTAGGTCTGGGGTTGGGGCCTGCTAAATTCTAACAAGTTCCCAGGTGATGCTGACTTCGCTGGTCCACAGACCACTCTGCTGGCCTGTGGACCTCAAGTTTTCAGTATCCTGCCTGGAGAAAAGAAATCCCAAATAATTCTTAATTGCTTGTTATTTTGAGTTTTTAAAAATGACTTATGTTTCAAAGTTTTTCTTAAAGTTTCAAGTCTCAACCTTACGAACATTCAACTTATTTTGGACAGAAACAACTGCAACAACAAATGCCAGCTATTTCTTCTAAAACTTTAGACTACACGTGGAATCAAATATTTCTTTAACGCTCCTTAGGTATGTTGTTTGTTGAATTGTCATACCTTTCTTGTTAAACCAATCGAGTTAAAGTTTATCTAGCTGAAGTCTACAAAAAAGTGACTCAGACTTAGACTATCTAAACCCATGGTTCTTGACCAGGGGCAATTTTTACCCTCCAGGGGACATCTGGTAATGTCTGGAAATATTTTTGATAATCACAATTCAGGGGGTGCTACCAGCATCTAATGGGTGGAGGTCAAGGATGCTGCTAGCCATCCTACAATGCACAGGACAGCCCCCAGAGCAAAGAATAATCCAGCCCAAATGGTCAACAATGCCAATGTTGAGAAATCCTGATCTAAACCAGAGCCAGAATAATATTTTTGTGAAAATGGAACTTTTTAGGTATTTGCTGCAATTAAGAGTTACCCCTTTACTCTGGAGTTGCCAAAATTTTGAGTCTTTTAAAATAAACAATGAGGCTGAAGTGCCAAAACTAAAAGAAACTTTTGAGTCAAAGAGTTTTCTTTCTACTGCCTCTTTATTTTCTGTTGAAAATAATGTGTCCTTTGCTGGTAAGATGACTTTTATCAAAAGCCCGGGTAAATCTGCATTTCCCACACTTCTAGTGGACACAGAGGGTGTTGCCCACTGTCAGATGTTTTCTGACCCACTGTATTATTTACTGGAGTAGATATGCTGGATGTTGAGGATGTCCAACTATAGTTCCACTAAAATGACTTCACTTCTCAATGCCTCAGTTTCACCCTCTATAAGATGGCGGGAAAAACTGTAACATACCTCATGGGGTTGTTGTAAAGTTAATAATACATGTTAAAGAGTTTAGCACAGTCCTAGAACACAAAAATATACAACAAATAATAGCTATTATAATTGTTATTACCTCTTTTTTCCTTTCTTCTAGGGCCAGAAATTTTTGATACCATTTCTCATGCTGTCGAACTTCATCCTGTGTTCTTCCAGGAAGGTGTTCAAGAACTTCTCCCATAAATGCTGGCTTCCCTTTATGCTTGTTTCTCACCTTTACAAAGTTCTGGTGATCATAATCATCCCAGCCCCCTTGTCGCCCTCCTGCTTGCTGAAGGAATTTTTCAAACTCTACCACTTCTTCTGGAAGAGTACTTGGTGTTACTTTGTCCACAGGAACTTTGCTCGACATTGCTCTGAAAGTTTTCTCTGTTTCTGAATTATCCAAAGCCCATGTGTCAATTTTTCTTGATATGGCACACAACTCATTATTAGTTGTTTTCTCTTCTTTAATAAGCTCTTCATAGCTAAAATTTTAAAAATAAAGTTTGAAAAATAAGATACAAACCAATCCATATTAACCCTTCATTTTTCTTCAAATTTTATTATTCCCAACTCTTTTGATGTCATCTTCTCCACCTTACATTATTAACGTTTATAAATCTAAGCCTTAAAAGAGTTTCCTCAGAGAAAAAACAATCTTTCAAATTCTTATTTGAGATTTTATAGTGTCCAAATATAAATGAAAATTCACTTCAAACATGAAAAGCAGTCTAAAACCTAAAGCAAAAGAAGTTTTATATTGCCTTTGTGTAAGACTAGTATTAAATACATAACAATAAAATAGTTTACATACAACAACCTAGTAAAGAGTTATTGAAAAAAAGGTAAATAATTGTATATTAAAATGTATTTAAAACATACATCAACCTCCGCTCTTCCTTAAAAGTGTTAATTGCATTTTCAATTTCTTCCATCATTTCTCTGAGCTTTTCAACAACTGTAAAAAAAAAAAGGAAAAATTATGTTATGTCATATTTTATTATGACTAAGAATTAAAAATTAGTTAGAAAATTAGAATGTTCCCTTAATTTAAAAACATTTCTTAGCCTAAAGGATAAGAAAAAAATGTGCTTTTAATGTGTACAGTAATCAAGGCAATATGGTACTGGCACAAAAACAGAAACATAGATCAATGGAACAAGACAGAAAGCCCAGAGATAAACCCACATACCTATGGTCAACTAATCTATGACAAAGGAGGCAAAGATATACAATGGAGAAAAGACAGTCTCTTCAATAAGTGGTGCTGGGAAAACTGGACAGCTACATGTAAAAGAATGAAATTAGAATATTCCCTAACACCATACACAAAAATAAACTCAAAATGGATTCGAGACCTAAATGTAAGACCGGACACTATAAAACTCTTAGAGGAAAACATAGGAAGAACACTCTTTGACATAAATCACAGCAAGATCTTTTTTGATCCACCTCCTAGAGTAATGGAAATAAAAACAAAAATAAACAAATGGGACCTAATGAAACTTCAAAGCTTTTGCACAGCAAAGGAAACCATAAACAAGACGAAAAGACAACCCTCAGAATGGGAGAGAATATTTGCAAACGAATCAACGGACAAAGGATTAATCTCCAAAATATATAAACAGCTCATGCAGCTCAATATTAAAGAAACAAACAACCCAATCCAAAAATGGGCAGAAGACCTAAATAGACATTTCTCCAAAGAAGACACACAGATGGCCAAGAAGCACATGAAAAGATGCTCAACATCACTAATTATTAGAGAAATGCAAATCAAAACTACAATGAGGTATCACCTCACACCAGTTAGAACGGGCATCATCAGAAAATCTACAAACAACAAATGCTGGAGAGGGTGTGGAGAAAAGGGAACCCTCTTGCACTGTTGGTGGAAATGTAAATTGATACAACCACTATGGAGAACAATACGGAGGTTCCTTAAAAAACTAAAAATAGAATTACCATATGATCCAGCAATCCCACTACTCGGCACATACCCAGAGAAAACCGTAATTCAAAACGACACATGCACCCCAATGTTCATTGCAGCACTATTTACAATAGCCAGGTCATGGAAGCAACCTAAATGCCCATCGACAGACGAATGGATAAAGAAGATGTGGTACATATATACAATGGAATATTACTCAGCCATAAAAAGGAACGAAATTGGGTCATTTGTTGAGACATGGATGGATCTAGAGACTGTCATACAGAGTGAGGTAAGTCTGAAAGAGAAAAACAAATATCGTATATTAACGCATGTATGTGGAACCTAGAAAAATGGTACAGATGAACCGGTTTGCAGGGCAGAAGTTGAGACACAGATGTAGAGAACAAACGTATGGACACCAAGGGGGGAAAACCGCGGTGGGGTGGGGATGGTGGTGTGCTGAATTGGGAGATTGGGATTGACATGTATACAATGATGTGTATAAAACTGATGACTGATTAAAAAAAAATTTTTTTTTAATTTAAAAAAAAGAATTTTTATGATTGCAGTTTTTTGATTACAGATTTTTTCCTATGCACATATCTTAAATATTATGTTTTCCAAAAAAATGTTTTATACCACATATATTTTTTTGTGACATGCACTTTTTCTTTAACAAAATGTTGTAGTTAATTTTCCATATCAATATACATATGGCTACTTCATTCTTTTTATGGCTACATGGTATTTCATTGTCTAATGCTACCCTAATTCATTTAATTAATTCTCCAACTGATGAACCTTTAAATAGATGCAATGCTGTAGTAACTATCTTTGCATACACATTTTTGCATGCTCAAATAAATATTTTTATTTTATTTTTAATTTTTATTTTATATCAGAGTATAGTTGATTAACAATGTTGTGCTAGTTTCAGGTATACAGCAAGGTGATTCAGTTATACATATACATGTATCTATTCTTTCTCAAATTCTTTTCCCATTTAGGTTATTATAGAATATCGAGCAGAGTTCCCTGTGCTATACAGTAGGTCCTTGTTGGCTATCTGTTTTAAACATAGCAGTGTGTACATGTCAATCCCAAACTCTCAGTCTATCCCTGCCCCCTCAAATAAATACTTTTAGGGGATAATTGATAACCTTAAATGCTAAATCAAAAAGGTATGCCCACTTTACAGTATGCTAAATACTGTCACACTGTCCTTCAAAGAGGCTCTATCTCTTTACAGTTCTTGGGAGTGCTCCTTCCCACGTAATTCTAGCCAGTTCAAAAATAAACAAAAATTTACTGTCATTGATTTAATTGATATTTTTATAATACTTAATAAGCCTGAGCACTTTTTCACATGTGTTTTATGTTTCTTTTGCTATAATATGCAACTTACAATCTTTGCCCATTTTTCTGTTGCTCTAATTTGTAGGCACTCTTTACACATTATGGATATTAGCTTTTTAAGTTACATATATACTGCTAATATTTTCCTAATTTGTATTTCAACTTTGCTTATGGGTTTGAGGTATTTTTTAATTTATTTATTTATTTTATTTTTGGCTGTGTTGGGTCTTCGTTTCTGTGCGAGGGCTTTCTCTAGTTGTGGCAAGCGGGGGCCACTCTTCATCGCGGTGCGCGGGCCTCTCACTATTGCGGCCTCTCTTGTTGCGGAGCACAGGCTCCAGTCGTGCAGGCTCAGTAGTTGTGGCTCACGGGCCCAGCTGCTCCGCGGCATGTGGGATCCTCCCAGACCAGGGCTCGAACCCGTGTCCCCTGCATTGGCAGGCAGATTCTCAACCACTGCGCCACCAGGGAAGCCCCCAAGGTATTTTTTAATAGTCAATTATGTCCACTTTTTTCTTTATGGTTTCTGATCTTTGTCATTCTTATAAATTATAATACAATTACAAAAATATTAACCCATGTTCCTTTCTAATATTTTAATGGTTTCATGTATTAATTTAATAAATAATAATTATATTTACTATTTTTTATTGCTTACTATGTTATAAGCAGTGCATAAATGCTTTATGTGCATTGTCTCACTTCATTCCTGCAACAACTCTATGAGTTAGGTTGTATGATTATCTCCATGTTAGAGCTAAGTAAATGAAAGCTCAAAGAGATCAGGTAACTTGCCTAAAATCACTTAACTGCTAGTTCAAGGATTTGACCCAACATGTGTCTGATTCTTAGGTCCATACAACTTGAGCACTTTACTGTATTGCTCTGATCTCTCAGGAATGAATGTTGGCTTAAGCAAGGAGGTAAGGATACAATTTTGTTTTTCACAAATGACTAGAATTTGCCCCAATACTACTTAGCCATTCCCTTAGGTATTTGAAATGCCTCTGAAAGGCAATAATTTCAAAAAGCAAATGATGGGAAAACACTAGGCTAAGAATCAAGAAATCAGTCTTTTTTTCCTCTTCATCAGCTGACTCTGAATCTTTGCATACCACAGATTCTTCATCCTGTATGTGACACTATTATCTGTTCTGTCTACTTCATAATTTGTAAGGGTTTGATAGCATCTTAAAGATAAAAAAAATACATAAACACCAGATACTACAGTTTTCTGATGTATCCTTATTAATCCCTAACCAAAAAGTAGGGCTTAGCTCCTCCATTAATGCCAAATAGAAAAACTCTTACTAGAAAAGTATAAACTTTTCTAATGAACAAAAGTAAAAACTAATACATAAGAAAAAATATAAAATCTAAATTTACTTACAGTCAGGTGTAGGCTTCACATCTTTTAACTGATGCTGAAGTTTCTTTACATTGTTGTGTATTTTGGCCAATTGTTGCTGGATTTTTACTCCTGTAAGGGAGAAGTATGTACTTTAAAATAACTCTATGACAAATGTGGTTCAGGATTCTTCACACAAGACTGATCACCACCATTTAGTAAATGATAGTGAAGAGCAATTAAATAATGAACAAAAGATGGTTATTTATAAGTGTCAATACAGCCTGAACAAACTCTTGCTCTAACTAAAGCATCTCTCAATTTCCTCTAATGTTTTAAAGCACAATAGGCTAAATCTTACTATAACCTGTGCCACGGAAATGTCCTTGGAAATATTTTTTTAAACTCTAGAGACTGAGTTATTGGACACTCAAATACATGGATCAGTAGCATAGGTTTAGTCATGTTTTGTTCTTTAACAGTTTTTCTCTTTCTCTTTTAATTTGTTATAATTTATGGACATAGATTTTGACCTCAACTATTGTTGGAATATTAAAACTGTCTAACCAATATTAATTCTATGAATACTGACAAACTTCCTAGTGAGAATTAACTTCATCTAACCACATCCTCTAAGATGGGGCTGGTGATACCCACTGGTGTCACAGTCATGGCCTTGAGGAGATGTCTCAGGTGCCATTTACTGGTATGTATGCTACATGTTGCCAAGCTCAGCCAAAGGACCAGTCTGAAGTAAAGTGTTAGGCCCACAATAAGAGCCTGAAGAACAGAAGAGGGTCTCAAAGCCATTTTCAGATGTTCCGTATCAGCAGCAGGAAGACTGGATTCTTCTTTCGTATTTTCTTTCTGAAGTTGTAATCTTACTTTAATATTTACTTAAATTATTAAGCTAAAGTCAAATATTCACATTCATATACATATTCATATAATAATAATATTTTATCATCTTTGGGTATTTTACTTATGCACCCCCCTTATTTTTTTGCAACTTTTCCACAAATGAACATGAAGCACCAAAAGGCTCTGTTCAAAAGTCCTTAAAAGCAATTATTTTTTAAAAAGTTTACCTTTAGGCCTGAAGCCAGTGCTAATATTCAAAACAAACCTCAAATATGTGTATGTGACTTTGGCTTGTTCTATTTTTTATTAAATGCAAGCGTTCCATAAAAGTAGAAACTTTATCCAATGTATTTTATAGAGTCTTACTGTTGAAACTTTAGGTCAAGAAACTTCCCTACTAAAGTAATCAGGAAAGTGTTTTTTGTTGTTTTATTTTTGCCATAGTTTGATCAGCTACAGTGATACCGCTATAGGGCAAATGATCTTTTTATTTTTTTAATTTATTAATTAATTAATTTATTTTTTTGGCCGCGTTGGGTCTTATTTGCTGTGCGCGAGCTTCGGTAGTTGTGGCTTGTGGGCTCTAGAGCACAGGCTCAGTAGTTGCGGTGCACGGGCTCAGTTGCTCTGTGGCATGCGGGATCTTCCCGGACCAGGGCTCAAACCCGTGTGTGTCCCCTGCATTGGCAGGCGGATTCTTTTTTAATTTTTTTTTTTAAATTTATTTAGTTATTTATTTATTTATTTTTATGGCTGTGTTGGGTCTTCGTTTCTGTGCAAGGGCTTTCTCTAGTTGTGGCAAACGGGGGCCACTCTTCATCGCGGTGCGCGGGCCTCTCACTATCGCGGCCTCTCTTGTTGCAGAGCACAGGCTCCAGACGCGCAGGCTCAGTAATTGTGGCTCACGGGCCCCGCTGCTCCGCGGCATGTGGGATCTTCCCAGACCAGGGCTCGAACCCGTGTCCCCTGCATTGGCAGGCAGATTCTCAACCACTGCGCCACCAGGGAAGCCCAGCAGGTGGATTCTTAACCACCACGCCACCAGGGAAGTCCGGGCAAATAATCTTTTATTAATTCATTTGGAACTGACATTCTGCACTGTAGGCAAACCATTCAAGTACAATATTACACAAATTCAGGCTAAAATTGTGGCATGATATGTGATGTAAGGAATATGTATTTAGTACTCCTGAGCTGTAATATGTGAAGGGGAAATTTCTACATCCTTATACTAACACAGTGCATTCATTTTTCTCCTAGATAAGATAAACACAAAGTGTGAATAAAGAAGAGGCAAAATTGTAGAAGGGAAATAAAATGATAAAAATAAAGTTGCCTTAAAAGGGGGAAAATCAAATAACTTAAAATGCACAGAATGGAGACACTCTACTTAATGGCATGACTGACAGACAGAAAGATCAGCCTTGCTGTTGTCTGTAAAAGAACTGAGGGACATTAAGAAATATTAAACAAGGGATGTTTAGATTCCTTTATGAATCAAAGAGGAGAAATGGAAATTTGGCATCTATGTTATGTCTTATCATTCCAACACAAGAGGGAGAATGATTCTTGCCACTATCTCACAAAAGATGACTTTTTAAAATAGCGCAATCTTACATTCTGAAAGGAAAAACTTATTAAAATATTCTTTTAATTGACTATAAGGGAGTCCCATGAGCAGTATAATCTCTATATAATAAGTCTTAATATTTTATAAAGCTTAGTGGGTTGATAACCATTATTTTTCCTTTAATCAAAGCTAAGATGTTTTTATTATAACATAAGGACTTTGCAGCATATAAAATCTACTCTACAAGGAAACAAAGTATTCTTGTAGAATTCTTTTTTAGGCCAACATTTAGTACGCTGTTAACAATGATTAATATTCACAACAAACAACAGAACATATTCACTGTACAACCTCTAAGGCACTTTCTTATATATTATTTCATCAGATGCACAGACAGCTCTACTATGGTAGAAATGGTAGGTTTTATATCACAGACACGTAAACTCCAGTTTAAGCAATTATGTGACTTGACCACTTCATACCACTAAGTACAGGTTCTGAATCTGTTGATGCTTACTTAGTCCGGGGCTCAGTCAGTAAGATCGTGGTGATGAGCTGAGATCAGACAGCCCAGGAATCAATTTCCTTTTACTTTAAAAAAATTTAATAGCATTAATTGATTTGACAACCAGAAAACAAAACCCTCTTTTTCCTATTAAAATTAAAGAAATATACACAGAAAACAATCCAGTCAGAATAACTAAATAGTGACCCGAAAAAATAAATACATATCCCTAAAAGATAAACTCATTACCAGCTAGAAAGTATCTTGAAAGAGAAAATAACACAGTCAATGAACAAAGACAAAGCACAGGGCAAAACTATAACTTTATATCTCAGGTTTTGTTCATCAAGAACTCAACTTACTGTCTGTTTTCCGGCTGTTAATCAATTTATTTTCCAATTCTTCCAGCATACTATGTTCAATTCTGAAGTCACTTTTTTGGTTGTAGAAATGATTGTGTTTATCTTTTTCTATGTTAATAACTCTTTAGGGAAAGAAACAAATAGTGTAAATATGATTTAAGTATATTTTTAATTGTTTAAAATATGAAGATACTTACAATCTGTACTTTATATTTGGATTAACTCATCTAAGGATTCAAAATATAATTACTTGGATCAATAAGGCTAAGGAGTCAAAATAGTAGTTAGAAACCTGTTAAGTTCAACTAAAATCAAGAGTAACTTGAATTGTTACTTAAGTTACAAAATGTTAATTTAAGAAAATTTAATCCTAGACTTGCTTTGAAAATACATAAACTTTTGGCTATTGATTCCAACTCAGTCTCACCGTGGGCTGAAAACTGTCACCACTGCGGATGGCTGCTTTCAATAGGAGATACTGTTAACTTTGCAGCCAAGACATCTAACCTCTCCAGGCATGAACATCCTCACCACTAAAAAGTGAGTAATAACAACTCACGACTAGCCAACAGGGCTGTGATTAATACTGTATGAGATGACATATGTGAGGGATCTTTATATAGTAAAATGCACTATGGAAATGCAAGTCATTAATATTAGTAAAACTAAAACTTCAAGAGGCAAACAATCTGGGAATTTTCATATATTTAAGGGATACTGTCTACATTTACTTCAAAGCTTCCTTCGTCTCATCCTTGCTCCGTGGCTTTAGTCCATCCACCTATTGGTAGGTAGGACTTTTAATGTGAGCTTGAACCCTGGGGTAAAACAAAACAATTACCATCAAGAAACTTTTTTTAGTTGGACAAAGAAATTTACTTCCTCAACACCTGTTTTCTTTCTCCCACAAGGTGGAAATTAATATGACTACTTCTCCACTAATCCTGAATTTAATGAGTGGTGGAGTATCTCTGGCCACTGACTTAGTTTCATATAACCCGAGGGGCAACTATCTAAGGTAGAGTTTCCCAATCTTTTTCACTTGCCACACATAGAGAAAAATTTAATATTCATAAGGCATACTGGGGTAAACAGATGAGAATGTCACAGGCCCTACCTGGCTGCCCCAAAGGCTGAGGAGGTCATAACTTGCACATATGTTGGGAAAGGAAGGGAGGGGTAGAACAGAGACGTCAAATAGATGTCAGTCTGCAGGTCAACTCTAACAGATTGAGGGTGGCTACTGGAGTCCTGCGCTGAGGACTCCAGCCCATCTAGTCTCTGGTTGGGGTGGGGGAAGTTACTGTGATCAAATAGAAATGTCTGTCATGGACACAGGATATGCGACGACAGTAAGTAAGTTATGTTTTGATATTCCTGGATTAGAAATATTAACCTATAAAGACATTCAAAACGTAATAATGGAGACAACTTGCCAAACATATGAAAAGGTGTTCAACCTCACTCATAGCATGAGAAATGAATATTAAAACTATACCATGGTAACACTGTATACCTATCAGACTAGAGAAAAAAATCACAACTTTAAATAATATATTCTGATCATAAAACTGTGATGAAATGGGTCCTCTCATATATTGTTGGTGAAATCATAAATTGCCTATGGAGGACAAATTAGCAATATTCATCACATTTGCAAATTCATATACCTTTGACCCAGCATTTCTACTTCTAGGAATTGTTCCTAAAGATACACTCACACATGTGTAAAATAATGTGAACCTTTGAAACTGCAATTAATTCAGCATTATTTGTTATCACATAAGATTTGCTATGACCTAAATGTCTATCACTAAGGGGCAGGTTAAATAAATGATGGTACACTCCTACAGTGGAATACAATGCAGTAGTACCGTGTTCTATGTACTGATAAGGAAAGAACTCCAAGATACACTCTTTTTTAACAAAGGTTTTATATGAAAATGTTAAGATATACCCAAAAGTAGAGAATGGTAAACTGACTCCCCTCAGATAGCTTCATATGATATATACCTCATATCACTCTGATTCACTCAACAATTTTACCTTTTTCCTCTCTTGGTGCAGCTACCTTTTCTTATCTTTTCTCTTCCTTTTTTGCTTAAGTATTCCAAAGTAAATCTACTACATTATGTAGTTTCACCCCAACATACTTCAGTGTGCATTTCTAGAGATTATGGATACTTGACGTATATAATTATAACGCCATTATCATGCCTGACAAAATCAATAATTCCTTGGTATCTAGGATATATTCTTAAGTTAAAAAAACAAAACAAAACAAGATGCAGAACAGTGTATACAGTATGCTACCATTTATATAAAAAAGGAACCATCTGAATATGTCTTTTTATTTCCTTATAAGTACATAAAATATCTGTGGAAGGATACACAAGAAACTAAAAATACTGGCTATCTGAGGGGAAGGGAAGTGTTTGAAACAAAGACCTTCCACTGTGGACTCTTTGATATGAACTGATTTTTGAATTATGTGAATGTATAACCTATTCTGAAAATAAAACAATTATATTACAAATGGTGTTCTTTCCTTTGTGTCCAATGAGAATTGTTGGATTCAATTTCAATGGATTTTTCTAATACTCTTTCAATGAGTTTTTCTAAAACCTTACAACAGATGAAGGAAGGTTAATCAGTTACAAAACCTACACATACTGATAGACAAGGTATCTATCTATACTGGCGTAATCTACTGGTTTGCTATATATATGGACATTAACCGCCTGGTGGATTACCCTATCTAGAGAGAAACATGACCAGAATTCTTAACCAATTCTATCTAAGGTAATGCATTTTGGAAATTTAAAAAAATTTGTATTTTATCAAATTCTGAGTATTAAAAATACAAGAATTATACAAATACAGTGAGAATTCAATCTCACAAGACTACAGTATGGTATAACTTTTCAAAATTCAAACAGTACACTTTTTATTGGTAGAATTTCTAAACAGACCCAACTGCCACTAATTCTGGTCCAGAGACTCTTTCTTACAAATGACTCCTTTTCTCTTGGTTCCTTAGCAAACTGATTTTGTATAAATTCAAAGCAGTGTTTTTACAAAGCCTCCAACTATAGGATAGGGTTGGGTGTTCTGAATACTAATTCTTTTATCTTTACTCATGATATTCATCATATCATATGGTGCTACTGATAATGTTAAACATTCAGTAACTATCACTGGTTATTTTAAAAATACATATACGCTAAAGCTTAAAATAAATGCCAACTTCTCAATTATTCTAGTCATAATGTGCAGGATGGATCTGAAAGGGCAGAGACCAAGGAAGGGAAACCAAAGAAAAGGCCAATAAAAAAAACTCAAGGGTACAGCACAGACTTTTCATTAAAATTATTCACTCACTCAGAAAGATTTACTAAGTGCTCACCTTGGTTAGTAAAAATGTATTTAATCTGTTACTTGATATATGTGATCTAAAGAAATAACTTTTGTTTTTGTTGATATACACTGTCTCAAAATGGTAAAAATAAATAAATAAAATTTAAATAACTCTACTTAAAATTAACTTTATACTAAATAGTTTATTATCATTTGTCTATTTCACACTTCTCACCTTTCTCTTGTTTTACATCTGAAAGACTAGTGACTAGAATTTCGTAACTTAGTGTGGGATTGAATAGGGTGGAGTAGAATTTTTATACTGTTCACCATAAAATAGCTAGTAATGTTATTTGAAGATAATGTTTTTATACTTACTGATTTTTAAATTTTTCTGCTGTACGTATGAATTCTGCTTTCTTAGTCCGACTAACTTTCTGCTTCCAGTTTTGAAGCTGAAAAGGACGAATTCCACCTGAAGTACCAAAACAGCCATCATTCTGAATAGAAAACAAAAATAAATTTATCCTCAATAATAAAAGTGGTAGGAGATGAAGGTGGAATTTTTTTCAGAGAAAAACCATCAATGATGGAGTTTCTCAGGGGATAATTTGGGGGCCAATCTTATTTAATTTTTAAAAATGCATTTTGTGGAAGAAGGAATATCTATCTTAAAATGCTAAATTAGTAAGTAAGATATGTAAAGTCTTCAGGGATTTTCAGAAAAAGATCTAATTCTTTCATTCAATCAGTCATTTACCAATATGTATTGAACACTTATGATGTGACAGGTGCTGCACTAGACACTAGGGAAACAATGATAGCCCATGATAATATGGCCCTTGACTTAAAGTCTAGTGAGGGGAACAGACTTAAAAAGAAAAGAGTAAATAAGCAATAAATTTAAAAAAAAAACAAACAACATGGTAAGTGCTATTAAGGAAATAAACAATGTTGAGATGAAGATAATGGGGCAAAGCATCTTTTTTTTTTCAGTTAGAATGGCCACATAAGGTCTATTTGAGGGGATGATGTTTAAGGAAGAATGGAGCCAGCCATGCCAAAAACTATAGGGAAAGGTGTGCCAGGCAGAGGGACTAGCATGTGCAAAAGCCCTAGAGCAGGAAAAACCTTGGCTAGTTCAAGCAGAGAAAAGGCAACTGTGACACGAGATTAGCAAAGTGCAGAGTAAAGTAGGAGATGAGGATACAGAGGTAGGCAAGTGGCACATCACACCAGCATTTTAAGTCACTAGGGGAGTCTGGATTTTACTGAAGGGTTTAGAGTAGGAGAATGCCACAATACACTTAATTTTTAAAGGAAATCCTTCTGGCTATTTTTTTGAAGAATAAATTGATGGAAGGTGGAGGAGGAGGTGAGGCAAGACTGGAAGCAGGAGAATCAATGAGGCAGGTGACGCAGCAACACAGACAAGGAAGAATGGTGTTCAGGGCTACCAGGGTGATGGTGAAGATTAAAAGTAAGAAGACTAAATATATCTGGGAGGTATAACCAAGAGGAATTGCTGACAGCCTGGATGTGGGAGATAAAGAAAAAAGGAAACAAGCCTTTAAATTTCGAGAAGCAAGCAAGAATAAAGTAATGAATTTAGGGAATACTTCTAAAATTGAGATATAATCCACATACCATAAAATGTATACATAAAGTTTGCAATTCAGTGGTTTTTAGTATATTCACAAAGTCGTGCAACTATCAACACTATCTAGTACCAGAATATTTCCATCATACCAAAAGGAAACCCCATACTCATTAAGCAGTCACTCCCCATACCCCTAGGCAGCCATTAATCTATTTTCCAACTCTATGGATTTGCCTATTCTGGACAATTAATATAAACAGGATCATACAATATGCAACCTTTCTGTCTGGTTTCTTTCACTCAGTATAATTTTTTTTAAATTTATTTAATGTATTTATTTATTTTTGGCTGCGTTGGATTGTTGTTGTTGCGCGGGCTTTCTCTAGTTGCGGGGAGCGGGGGCTACTCTTTGTTGTGGTGCGCGGGCTTCTCATTGCAGTGGCTTCTCTTGTTGCGGAGCACGGGCTCTAGGCGCGTGGGCTTCAGTAGTTGTGGCTCGCGGGGTCTAGAGTGCAGGCTCAGTAGTTGCAGCGCACGGGCTTAGCTGCTCCGTGGGATCTTCCTGGACCAGGGATTGAACCCGTGTCCCCTGCATTGGCAGGCGGACTCTCAACCACTGAGCCACCAGGGAAGTCCCTAGTATAATGTTTTTTAAGATTCATCCACGTTGTACCATGAATCTGCACTTCATTCCTTTTTATGGCTAAGTCATATTCCATACGGATCTAGCATATTTTGTTTACCTACTCATCAGTTAATGGACAATGGGGTTACTTTCACTATTTGGTCAATATGAATAATGCTACTAAGAACATTTGTGTACAAGTTTAAGTATGAATATATGTTTTCAATTTTCTTGGGTATATACCTAGCAGTGGAATTTCTGGATCATAGGTAACTCTTTTTTACTTTCCCATTTAAAATTTTCATGTTTTTCTTTTTTAAGCTCTAAGCATTCTTATAAGTCCCTTATCAGATAAATGATCTGCAAATATTTTCACCAATTCTGAGTTGCCTTTTCACTTCCCTGATAATGTCTTTTGAAGCACAAAAGTTTTGAAAAAGTGCCAAACTGTTTTCCACACTGGCTGCACCATTTTACATTCCCACCAGCACTATATGGGGGTTCCAGTTTCTTCACATCCTCACCGACACTTGTTATTGTCTATCTTTTTTATTACAGTCATCCTAATAGATGTGAAATGGTATCTCACAGTGGTTTTTCATTAGTCCATAATGACTAATGATACTGAGCATCTTTCCATGTACTTATTGGCTATTTCTTTGGAGGAATATCTACTTATATCCTCCCCTATTTTTAAAATTGGGTTGTGTTTTTATTTTTGAGTTGTAAGAGTTATTTACATATTTTAGATATGTCCTTATCAAAATATGATTTGTAAATATTTTCTCCCATTCTCTGAGCTGTCTTTTCACCTTCTTGATAATGTCCTTTGAAGCACAGAGTTTTAAATTTTGATGAAGTCCAATTTATTTTATCTTCAGTTGCTTGTGCATTAGATGTCATATAGAAGACACCATTACCTAATTAAAGGTCATGAGGACTTACATCTAAGTTTTCTTCTAAGAGTTTTACAGTTTTATCTCTCACATTTATGTTTCTAATCCATTTTGAGTTAACTTTTATATGTGGTGTGTGGGAGAAGTCCAACTTCACTCTTTTGTATGTGAATACACCATCTGTTGAAAAGACCATTCTTTCCTTATTGAATTATATTAGCACCCTTGTTGAAAATCAATTGCCCACAAATGTAAGGGTTTACTCTTAACTCTCACTGGTATGTCTATCCTTGTGCCAGTACCATACTGTTTGATTACTGTCGCTTCATAGTCAATTCTGAAATTAAGAAGTGGGAGTTCTCCAACTTTGTTCTTTTTCAAGATTGTTTTGACTATTTTGGGTCCCTTGAATTTCCCATATGAATTTTAGGATCAGATTGACAGTTTCTGCAAAAAAAACAAAAAAAAGGCAGCTGAGATTCTGATAGGGATTGCATTGAATCTGTAAATCAATTTGGGGAGTACTACCATCTCACGAATATTAAGTCTTCATATTCATGAACAAAAAACGTTCGTTTAGGTAGGTTTTCTTTAATTTCTCTCAATGATGTTTCTGAGTTTTCGAAACATATGTTTCAAAAACTTAAACGTGTTGCACTTCTTTTGCTAAATTCATTCCTATGTATTTTATTCTTCGTTATACTATGGAATATTAAATTTTTTTAATTGAAGTATAGTTGATTTACAGTATTGTGTTAGTTTAGATGTACAGCAAAATGATTCTTACATTTTTTTCACATTCTTTTCAATTATAGGTTATTACAAGATATTGAATATAATTCCCTGTGCTATATAGTAAATCTCTGTTGTTTATCCATTTTATATATAGTGGTACGTATCTATTAATTCCATACTCCTAATTTATCCCTGCTCCCCCTCTTTCCCCTTTGGTAACCATACTTTTTTTGTTGTTTTTGTTTTTTCTGTGAGTCTGTTTCTATCTTGTAAAAATTCATCTGTATTATTTTTTAGATTCTGCATATAAGCGATATCATATACTATTTGTCTTTCTCTGTCTTACTTCACTCAGTATGATAATCTCTAGGTCCATCTGTGTTGCTGCAAATGGCAATATTTCATTCTTTTTTATTGCTGAGTAATACTCCAAAATGGCATTATTTTCTTAATTTCATTTTTGAATGGTCCATTACTACTGTATAGAAGTACAACTGATTTTTGTACATTGCTCTTGTTTCCTGCAAGTTCCTGCAAACAGCTGAACTTGTTTATTAGCTCTAATAGTTTTTTTGGAGGATTAGTTAGGATTTTTTATATACAAGATCATGTCATCTGCAAATAAGGATAGTTTTATTTCTTCTTTTCCAATCTGAATGCTTTTTGTTTTTCTTGCCTAGTTGCCTGGCTAGAATCTCCAGTGAATAAAGTGGTGAGAGTGGATATTCTTGTCTTATTCCTGATCTTATGGGGAAGTCTTCAATCTTTCGTCATTAAGTATTATGTTAAAGGTTGGTGTTTCATAGATGCCTTTATCAGGCAGAGGAGTTTCCTTCTATCGCTAACTTGTCAAATATTTTTATCATGAAAGAGTGCTGGATTTTTTCAGTTGCTGTTTCTGCATCTAGTGAGATGATCATATGGTTTTTGTCCTTTATTCTATTAATAAGTTCTATTATGTTGATTGATTTTCATATGCCTGGAATAAATCCCAACTAATCATGGTGTAAAATCCTCCCCTATGTTGTCAGGTTTGGCTTGATAGTGTTTTGTTGAGAATCTTTGCATTTGTATGCATAAGAGATACTGATCTGTTATTTTCTTTCTTGTGATGTCTAATTTTGGTATCAAGGTAACAATGGCCTTATAGAATGAGTTGAGAAGTGTTCCCTTCTCTATTTTATGAAAGAAATTTGTTATGAACAAAAAAACCCTGACATTTCTATTTACCTCTACATTTGTCTTTACTATTATATATTATAAATATATGTTTATATATACCTTTATTATAATATTACCTTATATTATCATACATTACCTTTATTATTATATACCTTTACATTATACTGACTTTTATATTTACCTCTATATTTACCTTTACCAGTACTCTTTATTGATATTATTCTTCATTTGGATTTGAATTATTACCTAGTATCTTTTTACTTTTGCTCGAAGGACTTCCTTTAGTATTCCTTGTAGGGCAGATATGCTGGCAATGAATCCTCTCAGTTTTTTAAAATCTGGGATTGTCTAAATTTCTCCATTTTTTTCACTAAAGATTTTTACATTTTACTTGAGAAATGTGTGTAGAGAATACAATTTTTAAAAATTTGTTCATTAGTTTATAAGTATAATATAATCTTGATCATATGGGGAAATTATGTTTAGCTGAGAAAAATATGCTCCAATTCTGAGAAATACTATACAGCTGACCCTTGAACAATACAGATTTGAAGCAGGTGCACTTATACACAGATTTTTTTCCAATAAATATACTGGAAAAAATTTTGGAGATTTGTGACAATTTGAAAAAACAGACGAATCACACAGCCTAGAAATATCAAAAAAATTAAGAAAAAGTTAGGTATGTCATGAATGCATGAAATATATGTAGATACTAGTCTATCCTTACATAGGCATAAGGTGAGTGATAGTCATATAAAATTAATAACGTGTTAGTTTTCTTACTGTTTTATAACTTTGCTTTCAAAGAATTACATTACCGTACAGTATGCTTTTCTCTCTCTTAATTGGAGAAAGTGCCTAGCAGCCTATCATCACAGGTAAGTGGTTTTTGAAAAAAATGGAACAATGTTCCCAGTGTTACATTATGAATATGATGATAATATTGTATGCCATAAAAATTTTATAATGATTCATTCGTGTACAGGCTAGGCTATTGTGAAGCAAACATATCGACTATATTAGGCTACCATAAAGCAATCATATTGCTGCTTCTTCATTATCAGTGCATGGACCATTATATTTGTAAATAAATATGAATTTCTTCTTCACATTATGTTTTCATTTTTGATGTCTAGTGTTAGTAATATGTACAACATCTATAGTGTTTTGTATATGACAATACTGATGCAGATACTGACTGGCAATTCATCTTATAAACAAATCATGTAAACTTACAGTATCGATAAGTACAGTACAGTACTGTTAATGTATTTTTGCCTCCTTATGATTTTCTTAGTAACATTTTACTTTCTCTAGCCTATTTAATTGTAACAATACAGTATAATGACTTACAAAATATGTGTTAATTGACCAAAAGATCAACAGTAGGCTATTAGTAGTTAGGTTTTTGAGGAGTCAAAAGCTATATATAGATTTCTGACTATGCAGGGGTTGGTGCCTCTAACCCTCGTGTTGTTTAAGGGTCAAGTGCACTTACTTGTTCTAGTTATGTGAATTCCAGGGATGTGAACTTCTAGGAGAATTTACATGGGAGCCAATAGAGGACCTGTGCATATGTATTCAATTTTCCATAGTCTACCATTATCCATTATATTTTACTGCCATTATATTTTGGGGACAATAGAGTGAAGATGTCCTTATAATTAGTGGCAGCAAATTTTGTAACCTAGGTTTCCATTTTATATGTTTTTTATGAAAAGTAACTTGGCAAACAATAAAGTCTTTGGGTTTTACTATGCTGTAAGAGATAATACTATCTATATTTTTAACAAATCAACTCACTTAGAGCTTGAGTTAGCATGTTGCATTGGCAGAAACACTATGCTGGAAACAGAGCATCTATTGAGATGTATATCTGATAACAGAAATCAAGGCAAATTATTTAATATCTTTAAGTCTCAACTTTATTTTTAAAGTTATTTTTATGAAAATATTTTATTAGATAAACTCTAAGCTCCCTTTGAATTCCAATCTCCTTTGATATTTAAATTGAGATATAATTGACATATAACATTATATTAGTTTCAGATGTACAATATGATTCAATATTTGTATATATTGCAAAATGCTCACCACAAGTCTAGTTAGCATCCATTACCAGAGTTACAAAATGTTTTTCTTGTGATGAGAACTTTTTAGATCTACTCTCTTAGCAACTACTGTTAACTAGTCACCATGCTGTACATTACATCCCCAGGACTTATTTATTTTATAACTAAGTTTGTACCTTTTGACTACCTTTATCCATTTTGCCCAGCCCCTATCCCCTGCCTCTGACAACCACCAACCTGTTCTTTGTACCTATGAGTTTAATTTTTTTTTTAGATTCCACATTTAAGTGAGATCATATGGTATTTGTCTTTCTCTGTCTGACTTATTTCACTTGACATAATGTCCTCAAGGTCCATCCACATTTTTGTAAATGGCAAGATTTCCTTCTTTTTATGGCCGAATAGTATTCCAGTGGTGTGTGTGTGTATCATATTTTCTTTATCCATTCATCATTAGTGGTCATAGGTTGCTTCCATTTCTTGGCTATTGTATATAATGCTACAGTGAACACTGGGGTGCACGTATCTTTTCAAGTTAGTGTTTTCATTCCCTTCAGATAAATACCCAGAATCGGAATTGCTGGATCATATCGTAGTTCTATTTTTAATTTTTTGAGGAACCCCCATACTGTTTTCCAGAGAGTCTAAACCAATTTATATCCCTACCAACAGTGAACAAGGGTTCACTTTTCTCCACATCCTCACCAACACTTGTTATTTCTCGTCCCTTTGATAACAGCTATTCTAAAAAGTGCAGTTTTGATTTGCATTTCCCTGATGATTAATGATGCTGAGCATCTTTTCAAGTACCTGTTGGTCATCTGTATGTCTTCTTGAGGAAAATGTCTATTCAGTTCCTTTGCCCATTTTCCAATCTGATTTTTTTTCTGCTATTGAGTTGTACGAGTATATACTTTGGATATTAACTCCTTATATGATTTGCAAATGTTTTCTCTCATTCAGTAGGTTGTCTTTTCATTCTGTTGATGTTCCCTTTGCTGTGCAGAATCTTTTTAGTTTGATGTAGTCTCCTTCATTTTTAGACAATTATTTTTCTGGACACAGAATTCTTGGTTGAGAGTCCTTTTCTTTCAGCATTTTGACTATGTCTATCATTCCATGCCTTTGGAGTCCAAGGTGTCTGTTGAGAAACCAGTATTTACTGATGATCCCTTGTATATGTTGAGTTGCTTCTCTGTTGGTGCTTTCAAGATTTTCTTTTTGTCTTTGTCTTTTCTACAGTTTGATTATGACATGTCTAGGTATGGATCTCTTTGAGTTTATTCTACTTGGAGTTCACTGAGTTCCAACGATGTGTAGATTCATATTTCACCCATCATTTCTTCAAATATTCTTTTCCCCCCTTTTCTCTTTCCTCTCCTTCTGGGACTCTCATTAGCTGTGACACTTGATGGTATCTCACAGGTCTCTAAGGCTCTGTTCATTTTTCTTCATTCTTTTTTTCTTTCTGTTCCTCAGTCTGGATAATCTGAATTGACCTATCTTCTGGTAGCTCAAATCTAGTGTTGAGTCCCTCTAGTGAATTGAGTTCTTGTATTTTTTAACTCCAAAATTTCTATTTGATTCTTTTATTATAATTTTTCTCTTTATAGATATTTTCTATTTGGTGAGACACCATTCTCATAGTTTGTTTTATTTCTTTAGAAATGGTTTCCTTTAGATTTTTGAACATATTGAAAGTAGATGATTTTAAGTCTTTGTCTATTATGTCCAACATTTGGTCATCTTAAGGGACAATTTCTTTTTACTGTTCTTTTTTCTTTTTAATTCTTCTGTGTGTGGACCATACTTTGTTTCTTTGCATATCTCATAATTTGTCTGTCAAATACTCAACACTTTAAATAATATAATGTGGCAACTCTGAAAATGAGATTCTTTCCCCTCTCCAAGGTTTGTTGTTGTCACTGTTTGTTTAGTCATTTTTCTGAACCAATTCCGTAAAGTCTGTATTCTTTGTTTGTGTGGCACTGAAATCCCTGTTTCGTTAGCTTAGTTGTCAGTGAACAACTGGTTGGTCAAAGATTTTCTTAGATGTCTTGAACCAATTAAGTCCCCAGTCTTTGCTGAGGTGGTCTGAGTACATGCTGGAGTGTGCCATCAGTACTTGGGCAAGCAGTTTAAAACTCTACTTTAGCCTTCACTACCTGTTGCACAGAGTTTTCAAGACAGCCAAAGGTGAGAGCTCAGGCCTTCTTCTGGTTGCATTCATTTCCTATCACTACTATAACAAACTTACCAAAAATTAGTTTACCACAAACTTAGAGGCTTAAACAACACAAATTTATTCTCTTACAATTCTGGAGGTCAAGTCTAAAATTAAGGTGTTGGTAGGATTGTGTTCTTTCTGGAGATTCAGAGGAGAATTTATTACTTCCTTACCTTTTTTTCAGCTTTTAGAGGCCACCTTCATTCCTTGGCTCATGGCCCCTTCCTCACATAACTTCACCCTCTTTGCTTCCACTGTTACCTCTCCTACTGGTTCTGATCCTCCTGCTTCCTCTTACAAGGACCTTTGTGAATATATCGGCCCACCCAGATAAACTCCCCATCTCAAGATCCTCAACTTAATCATATCTGCAAAGTTCCTTCAATCATGTTAAGGTCACATAGTCACAGGTGCTGGGATTAGGATGTGACTATCCTTGAGGGGGAAGGGGGATTCTGCACTCTACCAACATACACACAGCCCTATTCATGTGTGTGATCTTCTAGAGGAAATCCATTTTGAGTAATCATTTAAAGTCAGAAAAGCAATGTGCTTATTACTGAAGGACCACTCCAGGCAGCCAAATGCCATAAATACAAGTCATCACAGGAAGGGCACTAGAAACAAAACAACAGCAGACACAGCTCTATCTTGGTACAACCAGAACATACACTAGTGTGATACTGCTAGAGATACTTCAAAAAAGTTATATTCAGCTGCTGAAAAGATAAAAAGGGAAAAGGCATCTGAGAGGACAATCAAGAGATTCATAGTCTTCGGCCTTGAAAGGCAATGGCTGAGGAGAATTATGAACAAATAATATACAAGTATTAAAATGCACAGATAGGGTACATTATTTCTTTTCAAAATGAATGAGAAATTTATGGGATTCCACACTCTATGGAGGTTGTAAAATAAAACACAATATAAAATAGTTCTAAAACTTCAAAGATAATTATTCCAAAATAATTTAAGGGTTATGGACAAAATAATTTAACAGTTATGGACTGAATTATCACCCCCCAAATTCACAGGTTGAGGCCCTAGATTTGGAGGAAGTAATTAAGGTTAAATGGGATCATAAGGATAGAGTCCTAATCCATTAGGACTGGTGTCCTTATAAAAAGAGGAAGAGACACCAGAAAACTCTCTCTCTCTGCGTGTGCACATGTGAGGACACAGCAAGAAGGTGACTGTCTACAAGCCAGAAACCAACCCTGACAGCACCTTGATCTTGGACTTCCCAGCCTGCAAAATGGTAAAAAAGTAAATTTCTGTCATTTAAGCCATTCAGTCTGTGGTATTTTATTATGGAAGCCCTAGCAGACTAATATAGGAACTTCAGATATTTTGGAGGACATCTCTAATATCATGAGGAAAATTATCTCTTCTCAGGAAAACATTAGTTGGTTTCACTGTTAGAATCAATAGGAATACTCATTCATGAAATCCTATGACAAATATCCAAGTTCAGTGCGAGGCTGTAGAATTTGAGTGTACAGTGCGTATGTGTGTGCGTCTGTGTGTATGTGTATGTGGTACGTTGGGGGGAATACACAGAGGGATAACACATAGTTAAACTCCTCAAAAAGCAGTATGGTACAGTAGAGATTCTAATTGTTTTCTTTTTTTTTTAAACCCAAACACCCTTGAGAAATTCTACCTCGCTACTGCTGTGACTGTCAACCATGAGGCTCTGCCCTCCCTAAACTAGTGAGAGGGTATAAAGTGGGGTGTCTCAACCTCAGCACTACGGATATTTTTGACCAGGTAATTTTTTTTGGGGGGGAGCTGTCCTTTGGCCTGTACCCACTAGATGCTAGGAGCACACACAAACACCCCACAGTCCACCTGCAGCTGTGACAACCAAAACTGTCTCCAGACATTGCTGAATGTGAGAAACCGATGTCACAGTTGAAACAGCTCCACAGGTGATTCTGATCCAACACCAAGGAAGGCAAACCTCTGAGAATCACTGTAGTAGGCAAGAGTGTGCATCAATAACAGTATTAGGCAACTTGTGAGAAATGCAAACCAGGAGGTAAAACATGGTTATAAGAATTTAGAGAACAAATCATTTTCAACTAAAGTAAGCCAGAAAGGTTTCATGGAGAGAGCCACCAAGAGGGCTAAAACACTAGGGCCATACATTTTAAAAAATATTTTTAAAGTATTTAAAATATATCTGAAAAAAATATATATCTATTATGTATTTTTCTGTATTTTATATTTTTTTCCTGAGACATTTGGGCCAGAGTTAGAATAATAAAAAGAAATACAGAGGATGTGTGAGAAAATTTGTCTGAGGTGGAATTTCCTGAATTTCTTGAAACAGGTAAAGACACTGTATTTCCTTAGAAGAAGAAAATGATAGAAGCTGTCCTCAGCTCCTAACAGCCTTCTTTCAGGTTTGGACTAAGCCACAAATATTTAATGAGCATCTACTATGTTCCTGGACTAAAGAGGCACAGCTTTTGGTGCTGGGAATACAAGAGTGAATAAACTTCCAAAAGTTTCTTCCCTCATAGAGGGCAGGGTTTACGTTCCCAGGCAGGGTGGAGAAAAATTAAAAAGTAAGCATAAAATATGTAATATATTATATGGTAATAAGTGCTATGGAGAAAAACAAAACCAGAAAAGACAACAGGGTGTGCTGGGTAGGGGGATTCAGTAAGGGGAGGTCAAGGAAAGAATCACTGAGCTGATGGCATTTGAACAAAGATATCCGAAGGCGGTGATGGTGCTGGCCATGAGACCATGAGGAAAGAGATTCCAGGCGGAGGGAACAGCAACTGCAAAAATCCTGAGGGAGAAGTGTGCTCCACCTGTTTGAAGGACCACCAGAAAGCCAGTATGGCTGCAGGAGACTCAGGGCAGGGGACTGGGGATGAGGTGACAGGGAGGTGGTAGGGGCAAGCTCAGAGGCCCTGTGGACCACGGTAAAAACGTTTGCTTTTACTCTGAGGGATCTGAGCAGACAAGTGTCATTATTGGACTCAATCACCTGACTGTTGAGAATATTTCAGGAAGGCAAGAGTGGAAGAAGAGAAACCAACTAGGAAAGTATTTCTGCTGGGGGAGAAATGATGGTGTGGACCACCATGTGAGGTGGTGAGAAGAGTGGGATTCTGCACTTATTCCTTAGGTAGAGCAGACAAGAACTGCCCATGCTATGGGGTGTGGGCTGTGAGAGAAGGAGAGGAGTCAAGATCTTTGACCTGAGCAGCTGGATCCAACAATTCTCCTTGGGGGATCCTCTGGTCCTCACTGCAGAGAAACGGGTCCTGAGAAGATCTCTGGCAGCCTCAGACCATCCCATGTTTGACTCCTCCTTGTGTTCCCAGCGCTGATACAATAATACAGCAGCCACCAGTCACTGGGCACCGAATCTCTCTCCAACCAAGCATTGTACCAGGGGCTTCCCAGACAATGTGCACGGCTCGGGAAGGTGCATATTATCAGTTCCAACGTTTCGAGAAGAAACTGAGTCACCGAGAGGTTAAATATGTTCCTATCACACGCTAGGAAGAGGCAGAGCCAGCGTTTCCACCCAGATCTTACTCCACTCCAAAACCACAAGAGAGGCGGCTCCGTAAAAGCAGTTAAACGCACAAGCGAACAAAGCGAAACGCTGGCGTGTGCCAGGCCCCGAGCAAAGGGAGGCTAACACCGCGCCTCCCGCCTCCCGGGGCCGCGCTACGGAGCACACCTGTTCAGCCTGGGGCCCCGTCCAGCCTCCGGCGCCTGCAGCCCCCCGGCCCACGTCTGCCTCCTCCATTTACCTGTTGCGGCACAGGCGTTGCTCCCACGCGGGTCCCGGTGGCCGCGCCCGCCCCCGCCACAGCCCCCGCTACAGCTGTGGCCGCCGCCGCCACCACGACCGTCGTCAGGGCGGCCATCTTTCCACGCCGAGCCGCTCGGTGCGCTGCGGCCCCCCAGGCCTGGGGTGGAGGGGTTCGGGCGTGGGGAGAGCCTGGCTCCGCCTGGGCGGCAGGGCTCCCCGGGGCGGGAGAGCGCCGCCGAGATGTGGGACGACGCCGGAGCGCAGGGCGGGGCGGGAGTGCAGGGCGGAGGTGGGCCGCGGTGCAAGGCGGGGCGGGGTCGGGATCAGGGCGGGGCCCGAGCGCGGGCGGGAGCGCGGGCCGGTGGCGGGCTCGGCTTCGCTGTGCTCTGCGGCGCGGTTGTATTACAGTGCACGTTATCTACTCTTTATTTGGCAAAAAATCTTTCTCCCCGGCCCCTGTCCCTTAACCGCCGGGAAAATTCATTGTTTTTCACTGTCCTACTTAAATTTATTCGTGTTATACAGAGATATATGATATACATAGATATCTATACATCCATAGAGAGATATACTTTACATAATAGAACTTCTTTCTAGGTTTCTGCTAAGTTCTGGTGAAACTGAGTCTAAATGAAAAAACATTATTGATGAGCCTGAACGACAGACTATATTTCACATTTTCAAACAAAACAGAGCATGCCCGGGCTTCCCTGGTGGCGCAGTGGTTGGGAGTCCGCCTGCCAATGCAGGGGACACGGGTTCAAGCCCTGTCTGGAGGATCCCACGTGCCGCGGAGCAGCTAGGCCCCGTGAGCCACAACTACTGAGCCTGCGCTCTGGAGCCCGCGAGCCACAGCTACTGAAGCCCGTGCGCCTGGAGCCTGTGCTCTGCAGCAGAGAGAGGTCACTGCAATGAGAGGCCCGCGCACCGCAACGAAGAGTGGCCCCCGCTCGCCGCAACTGGGGAAAGCCCACGCACAGCAACGGGGACCCAACACAGCCAAAAATAAATAAATTAAATAAATAAATTTATAAAAAAAAAAACAAAAAAACAGAGCATGCCCTACACTATCAGGTATCAGACGCAGGGATGTCACACTCCTAGGACTTGGCCATTGAGAAGAGAGACTCCAAAGATACAGTGTTGGGAAGGTGGAAAAGAGCCAGAGATGACTCCTGCAGTCAAGGCATTGGAAACCAGTGGCAATTCAGCTGATTTGTGGATGCATTGCGTTTTCCTCCTTTAAACGAATGTATTCATCCATTCATCGATTCATTAATTCAATCAATATCCAGCTGCTACTATATGCCAGACCTTGAAAATTAACTGTTGAATTAGACACACACACGAAGTTCCTTCTCTCCAAACTTCTACCAGGGAATTCAAACAAGTAAACAAACAGGGTATTTATCGAGCACTTACTTTGTGCCAGCACTGTTCTAAACAATCTAGTAAAGTAGGTACTATTATCATTTTCATTTCATGGATAATGTTAAGTAACACAAGACTATATACAAGTAGGAACTGGGATACAAGCCTAGCTGGCCTAACTCCAGAGACCATCCTGGTAGAGACGTTAAACAGGCAGATGGAGCCCAGGAAAGAGACTAGAGCTAAATAATGAATTTGGTCTTCATCTCCATGTAGAAAACATCTTAAAAGACTGAATGAGATCACTCAGGGAGAGTATAAATTGAAGTCTGGGAACTGAGGCCTAGAGCCCTCCAACACAGATGACACAGACAGGAGGAGTTGATAGGAGAGGTCTGTGAGAAGGGAGGAAAGCCGGAATCCTATGGAAGAAAGTGTTTCAAGAATGATCAACTGTGTGGTCTGCTGCCCAGAGGTTGAGTGACATGAAAACAGACAGCTGATGGTTGGATTTGACAATGAGGAGGCCACTGGCCACCCTGACTAGAGCACTGTCAGTGGGGTGGTGAGGGCCAAAGCCTGGCTGAGACAGTTGAGGAGATGATGAAGGTGAGGAGTAGAAATGATGTCTTTAGACAACTATTTTGATGATTCTGTGATGCAGGTGACCAGTGAAATGAGGTGGTAGCTTGAAGATGTGTGATCAAAGAAGATACATGTGGGGTGTGTGTGTGTGTGTGTGTGTGTGTGTGTATGTTTCAAGCTGGGGACTAGTGGAGGGCATCTGTACCTTGGAGTCTAGGTCACAAATGGAAAGTTTGGTCTCTGAGAGGGGCACCTGCTCTTCCTTACTGGAGGGTTGCAGCACAAGGTGGTTGGCAGATTTGGAGACAAAACATGGGCTGCTCTCCTTTCCCCATGCACTAGAAGGAAGAGAGAAGCTTCAGGGTATTGAGAAGGTAAGACCTCTTTAATTTATGTACTTACCTTTCACCCAAAATGAGGTCTGTTGTCACAGCACTGAGTTCCTGTAACTGTTAGTCTAGAATAATCTGGTAGCCTCAAGGGAAAACAGTCAACCAATTACTTGAATTGAGTGGTCTCTGCCGGGGACAACACTGGACTGGATACTACAAGGGAATATATTAATAGTAACAACACGCAAGATGGCCGCTTTAAGATTTTTTACTGTGTTTATTAGGATGAAAAATTCCAAAAAACGATTAAGAATCTCGTAAACAGAAAACCAGAGCAGGCCTTTGCAACATGAAGATTAGGCAGCTGCCTGGGCCCTCACTTTGGGGCCCTTTCAGTGGCCAGAGCTACAGAATATATTTTCATTGTATTGTTTCATTTCTTACATTTTGTACTAATTCTAACGTTACATCAGAAGTTTGTCATTCCTTAATTTCTTTTATATTTGTATTTCTTTTCTCTTAAACACTAAAAATCTTAGAATTTCCTTAGAATATCAACATATTTACTTATTTGCTTTTTCTTGCAACAATTATGTAGTTTCAAATTACAATTCTGATATTACCACTAACAGTAAACCTACTGAATGAAGTTTAAGATCATTTTGTAGTTCTTTTTGCCCTTAGAATATGTCCTGCACAGGATATTCAGTCAGAGTGTTGTGTTCAAGAGTTTTCTGAAATTTCTCTTTTCTGGGTGGTAAAAGAATCAATTTTTATGAGTCAGATTCTTTTGATTGTATTTGTCTTCACTTTTAGTGTTTCCTCTATTTTTTTCTTTTTGGTATCCTTTTTAAAAAATATGTAAAACATATGTAATATATGTAAAGTCAAAATGATATGACATATTTAAGGAAGTCTTGCCCCCAAACACATCCTCTCCATGGCCTTCTCAACTGATCCTCTATATGTGACCATTTTTTATTAATTTCTGGCTTGCTCTTTTACTTTTTTTTTGCAAAAATGAGTATATATATGTGTTCTTATTTTTCCTTTTCTCTTACAAAAACATGTAGCATATTGTATTATTTTCCTAGTGCTGCCATAACAAAGTATCACAAACTGGGTGGTTTAAAACAACAGAAATGTATTATTCTCTCACAGTTCAGGAGGCCAGAAGTCCAAAATCAAGGTGGCGGCAGAGTTGGTTCCTAAGGAGTTGGTTCCTGAGTTCCTTCCTCTCAGAGTGAGTTATCTGTTCCATGCCTCTCTCCCAGCATCTGTGGTCACTAGCACCCTGTAGTATTCCTTGGCTTGTGGAAGCATTACTCTAGTCATTGCCTGTATGGTTGGATGGCCTTCTCTCCTATGTGTCTGTGTCTCTGTGTCGAAATTTCCCTCTTCTTATAAGGACACCTGTCATTGGATTAGGGTTCTCCCTAATCCCGTATGACCTTATCTTTACTTTATTATATCTGTAAAGACCCTGTTTCCACATAAGGTCACATTCACAGGTACTGGGCATTAGGCCTTCAGCATATCTCTTTAGAGGACACAATTCAACTCATAACACATATATAATACTCTAACACCTTACATTTTTTCACTTAACAATATATCTTATAACTCGCTTGATGTAAGTTCACAGAAACCTTCCTCATTTTTTTAATGGATGCATAACACTCTATTTTACTCAACCAGGCATCTATTGACAGATGTTTGGGTTATTTCCAATCTTTTGCTGTTACAAGTATTGGGGAAGAAAAAATTTTCCTCTACCTTTCTAGGTTCTTCTGAGAGTCTAATAATTAAATTGACATGACACAGATTTAACAGGAGACAAATTTTAATTTCATACATATGGGAGTTCACAGAAACATGAGACTCAAAGAAATGACCAAAGCAGGCAGCTTTTATACTTTTTAGACAAAGAAACAATAAATTTGTGAAGAACTGACAAAGACACTTAGGCTTGGGTATTAATTAGTGAAGAAACTAAGCAGAATTAGTTTACATAGCCTTTTCCACCCTGAATTTTCTATCCCTGGAGGTAAAAATGTCCCTACGTCTTGGTGCTCAGAGGTTGCCTTTCAGATGGGAGATTTATTTCCTGCTTTCAGGCGGAAAGAGGGAAGGGTCAGGGTGTCCATCTTGCACTGGCTGTTTCTCAAGTAACTTGAATTCAAAGCAATCAATATGCCAAAGTAGCATATTTTGGGGTGGCCCGCCCTGAACCCCATGACAAGTAATGATTAGTATTTCATATTTGGGGAAGTGTATCTTCAGTGGAATTGCTGAGTCAAGTGATAAATGCAAAGGCAATGTAGTTAGATATTGTTAAATTCCTTTCCATAGAAGTTGTACCATTTTGTACTCCAACTAGCAATGCCTGAGGGTGCCTGTTTCCTTATTATTTGCCATCACAGTATTTCTTCAAGTTTTTGTATTTTGGGCAATCTGAATAGGTGAAAAATGGTATCTCTCAGTAATTTTAATATACCTTTCTTTTGTTATGAATGAAGCCTTTTTTCGTAAGTTGAAGAATGTCAGCTTTTTCTTTAAACTCTGTTCACATCTTTCCCCAATGGTATTTAGTCTTCCTCTTCCCAGTTTCTTTTTTTTTTAAATAAATCTTTATTGGAGTATAATTGCTTTACAATACTGTGTTAGTTCCTGTTGCACAACAAAGTGAATCAGCCATATGCATACACATGTCCCCATATCCCCTCCCTCTTGAGCCTCCCTCCCATCCTCCCTATCCCACCCCTCTAGGTCATCACAAAGCACCAAGTGGATCTTCCTGTGCTATGCTGCTGCTTCCCACCAGCCAACTATTTTACATTCGGTAGTCTATATATGTCGATGCTACTCTCACTTCGCCCTCCCACCCCATGTCCTCAAGTCCATTTTCTATGTCTACCTCTTTATTCCTGCCCTGTAACTAGGTTCATCAGTACCATTTTTTTTTTTTTTAGATTCCATATATATGCATTAGCATATGGTATTTGCTTTTCTCTTTCTGACTTACTTCACTCTGTATGACAGACTCCAGGTCCATCCACCTCACCACAAATAATTCAATTTCATTTGTTTATGGCTGAGTAATATTCCACTGTATATATATGCCACATCTTCTTTATCCATTCATCTGTCGATGGACATTTAGGTTGATTCCCTGTCCTGGCTATTGTAAATAGTGCTGCAATGAACATTGGGGTACATGTCTCTTTTTGCATTATGGTTTTCTCAGGGTATATGCCCAGTAGTGGGATTGCTGGGTCATATAGTAGTCCTATTTTTAGTTTTTTAAGGAACCTCCATACTTTTTCCATAGTGGTTGTATCAATTTACATTCCCACCAACAGTGCAGGAGGGTTCCCTTTTCACCACACCCTCTCCAGCATTTATTGTTTCTAGATTTTTTGATAATGGCCATTCTGACCGGCGTGAGGCGATACCTCATTGTAGTTTTGATTTGCATTTCTCTAATAATTAGTGATGTTGAGCATCTTTTCATGTGCCTCTTGGCCATCTGTATGTCTTCCTTGGTGAAATGTCTATTTAGGACTTCCACCCATTTTTTAACTGGATTGTTTGTTTTTCTGATATTGAGCTCCATGAGCTGTTTGTATATTTTGGAGATTAATCCTTTGTTGTTTCATTTGCAAATATTTTCTCCCATTCTGAGGGTTGTCTTTTTGTCTTGTTTTTGGTTTCCTTTGCTGTGCAAAAGCTTTTAAGTTTAATTAAGTCCCATTTGTTTATTTTTGTTTTTATTTCCATTACTCTAGGAGGTGGGTCAAAAAAGATCTTGCTGTAGTTTATGTCAAAAAGTGTTTTTCCTATGTTTTCCTCTAAGAGTTTTATAGTGTCTGGTCTTACATTTAAGTCTTTAAGCCATTTGGAGTTTATTTTTGTGTATGGTCTTCCCAGTTTTTAAGAGCTCTTTATCAATTAGGTGATTGTGATATAATTTTTTCATATAAATTGCAAATATTTTCTTCTAGGTTTTTAATTTGTTTAGTGACTTTTGCTTTTTTTTTTGCTTTGAAAAAGTTCTTTCTACTTTTATGTAGTCAAGTTTGTCAATGTTTTAGTATTTTCTTTGATGCTTCTGGATTTGTAATCATAGTTGGAAAGGCTTTTCTCACTCCCAGTTTATAAAGAAATGAATCCTTGTGTTCTTGTGCAGTTTTACTTTTTACATTTAGATATCTGGATAATTTGGATTTCATTCTGATATCCAGGATGACATATGGATTCAATTTTACTTTTTCCCAAAAGGCTATCTAGTTATGCCAAAACTATTTATTTAAAAAAGTATATTTCCCCAGTGATTTGAGGTGTCACTTAACTTTTCACATATAATTGTTCTATTTTGAATTTTTTGTCTATTCTATCATTCTGTATATCTAGTTATGTATCAGTGAACATGCTTTTTTTATTTATAGGGAAATTATACAGTGTTTTAATATCTTACAGGGCTAGTTCCTCTCATTGTTCTTGTTTTTGGGTTTCCCTTCCTTTTCCTGCTTACTCATTTCCCAAAAGAACTTTAGAATCAATAGTCTACTTTAAGAGAAAAATCTCAATATTTTTAATGGAATCACATTAAATTTCTTTATTAACTTGGGAAGAATTAACATAAGTATGATGTAGAGTTGCCCTACCCATAAACAAGGGATGCCTTTACATTTGTTCAAGTCTACTTTTGCATCTTTGAAGAGTAAACATTTTAAGCTTATTCCTAAGTTTAAAAAAAATATTCTCTTGCAACTACAAGTGTGATTTCCCCTCCCTTGATATCATCTAGCTATTTAATCTTTGGATATATGAAACTATTGATTTTTCTTTATTAGTTATTTATACTGCTACTTTAATCAATTCTCTTAATTTTGGTTTTATTTTTAGAATGATTATCTTAGGGTTTCCTTTTATTCTGTTACATTATCTGCAAACAGAGATCATGTTATCGCTTTCTTTCCAATTCTCACACTTCTTCCAGAGAGGAAGATGGAAGAAGGCTGTCAAACCTAAATGTCCATCAACAGAGGAATGGATAAAGAAGATGTGGTACACATATACAATGGAATATTACTCAGCCATAAAAAGGATTGAAATTGGGTCATTTGTAGAGATGTGGATGGACCTAGAGACTGTCATACAGAGTGAGGTAAGTCAGAAAGAGAAAAACAAATATCGTATATTAATGCATATCTGTGGAATCTAGAAAAATGGTATAGATGATTTTATTTGCAAAGCAGAAATAGAGACACAGACGTAGAGAACAAATGTATTCATACCAAGGGGGAAGGGGGGGGTGGTAGGAATTGGAAGATTGGCAATTGATATATATACACTATTGATACTATGTATAAAATAGATAACTAATAAGAACCTACTGTATAGCACAGGGAACTCTACTCAATGCTCTGTGGTGACCTAAATGGGAAGGAAATCCAAAAAAGAGGGGATATATGTATATGTATAGCTGATTCACTTTGCTGTACAGTAGAAACTAACACAACATTGTAAAGCAATATGCTCCAATAAAAATTAACATAAAAAGAAAGGCTGTCAATTTGGGTTTCCTTGAAGTCAGATCATGAAACTAGGACTTAGAAGAGGCAAATGTTTTGTTTTAATAATTATGTAGAGATCACTATTGCAAATTGAACAATGGTGAAGCAGTTATGATCCATCCCAAAGCTACAGAATAATACGCTGAAAGTGTGTGGAATTGCTCCAGACAGTTAGGCACAATCAAATATACTCTTATGCCTGGGCACCAGATTTATTCTTTTATATAGGCTTAATTATTAACAAAATATTTGTATTACTGTCTTAAATACACTAACAAATGGATAATTTTATGGTGAGCTATAGAATTCACCAGTATAAACTGACAGGGCTGGAATAAGGTTGCTTCATATTGACTTCTGCAATCAGAATAAAAGCTAATCAATATGGGAACCCTCTTGCACTGTTGGTGGGAATGTAAATTGATACAGCCACTATGGAGAACAGTATGGAGGTTCCTTAAAAAACTAAAAATAGAATTACCATACGACCCAGCAATCCCACTACTGGGCATATATCCTGAGAAAACCATAATTCAAAAAGAGTCATGTACCACAATGTTCATTGCAGCTCTATTTACAATAGCCAGGACATGGAAGCAACCTAAGTGTCCATCAACAGATGAATGGGTAAAGAAGATGTGGCACATATATACAATGGAATATTACTCAGCCATAAAACGAAACGAAATTGAGTTATTTGTAGTGAGGTAGATGGATCTAGAGTCTATCATACAGAGTGAAGTAAGTCAGAAAGAGAAAAACAAATACCGTATGCTAACACATATATATGGAATCTAAAAAAAAAAAATGGTTATGAAGAACCTAGGGGCAGGATGGGAATAAAGATGCAGACCTACTAGAGAATGGACTTGAGGACACGGGGAGAGGGAAGGGTAAGCTGGGACAAAGTGAGAGAGTGGCATGGACATATATACACTACCAAGTGTAAAATCAATAGCTAGTGGGAAGCAGCCGCATAGCACAGGGAGATCAGCTCGGTGCTTTGTGACCACCTAGAGGGGTGGGATAGGGAGGGTGGGAGGGAGGGAGATGCAAGAGGGAAGAGATATGGGGATGTATGTATATGTATAGCTGACTCACTTTGTTATAAAGCAGAAACTAACACACCATTGTAAAGCAATTATACTCCAATAAAGATGTTAAAAAAAAAAAGGATACCTCTTGATACCCCTAACGGAAAAAAAAAAAAAAGCTAATCAATATTACTTATGTAAGGGGTGATAACTTCCTCCACAATTTTTATTCTCAAATAAAAACAGTTGAACTCCTTCCACTGACCTTTAAATGACTATCCCCATACAAAATGTTCAATTGTTTAAACTGAACTATATTTCTAGAAACAGAAAAGAGAAAGTGGTGTAAAGACTTCCCAGTCTTTCAGCTCTTTTTTTATAGTTCCTCAGTAATATCAGAGTTCCCTAACCAGATACTCTCCAACAGACTGTCAGTTCCCTGATGGGGCAAAAATATTTATTGTTGAACAATAACAACAACAGCCAAAGCAACAACAGTGAATCTTTACACCAAACGTAGCTGTTAAAACAATTTAAAGGTAGGTCTAGATAAAAGGAAAAAATGTGAATATTTACTTTAAAAATAATAATCCTTACTTTTGATGGCCTATCGTGTGCCAAACACTCTTAACAACACACATAGCTACTCTTTGCTGTAAATAAATAAAGTTTGAGAATCTTAGTCAACAAACTTTCTAAGATAATACAGCTAGAATATGGCAGAGCCAAGCATCAAGCCTGGATCTGACTTAATAGTTAAAACTTATTTTCCTAAAGCAAAAAAACCTCCAAGTCTATTTTTCTTCTTTTGAAAAATAATTTTTTCCTGGATGCCAGTAGAAAATAAAGAAGATAATCACTTGTGTTTGAATGGATGTTGATTATTCTTTTGCAGGTAGTCCCAGGTTTACATCCTTCAGATCAGACTCAGGGAAATGAAAAATCTTCAGTATGGTTGACAGTTTTATGACTACACCACTTAGTCCCAATAGAGCACTTTTCCCTGAAAATTCAAACCCATTTGATGAACAGGAACCTATCATTAAAAAGTTAATTTCAGAAGTTATCACAGGGTCATTCTTCTACAATTAGATAGAAAATTAAACTCATATATCATCTATATATTCCCTTGGATTTATGGGAAAATTTTCAGGAACTCCTAGCTCACAGGAACAAAATAACTTTTCAATTAAGTGTTTATACTCTTGCTTGAGAATTTTAAATCAAAAACAGATCTCTATATATAAATGTGGAAGTTAAGGAATTGTACATCATGAAAATGATAAAGAAAATATTACCGAATGGTTGGGACTTCTGTAATGTTTGAGATTTTTTACAATTATCATGTATTAATTTGAGCAGCTGTACCGGATGCCTCCGGGCTTCCTTTTATGTAAGAAAAAGAACTATTTTTAAAACCAGTGCTTTTTGAATTTTTGTTACACATAGACTGAGATAAACTTAACACTTTAACACTAGCCGGTGCTGATAACACCAGTAAATGTCTAGTGATGGGCATAATCTGGAGCACAGAGACACTGCATGGCTTGCTCACGTTGGAAAGAAAATCAACAAGCGCTGGGCCGTTATCAAGGAAAGACTGTAGACACCAAACCAGGTTTCCAAGAACAGGGAAATACAAGGAAGTGCCATCCTGACTTGGGCATGGAAGTAGGCAGCACTGAAAGACTGCTCAGAGGGTGTTACACATCTGTCTGCAGGAAGTACTTGGTGGAAACCTCAGTGGAATCAAAAGAGAAAGAAAGAAAGAAAAAAGGAAAGGTTTTGGTTTTATACAAATATGTAAAGCCAAGTGTGTGCCTGACTTGGCTATTGGTCAGTGTAAATGAATAAGACATAATGACTAGTTCTTTCAGATTTCTTTCCCCTGCCTATCAATATTTCTGCAAGGACTAGTTCTTAGCTGGGGAGGCAGGGATGTTCACTTTCTTGGCAGAGCTTGGGACTGTAGCTGTCAGACACCTATATCAGAATTGCTCTCCTTCTTTAAGGCTGCCAAGCCACGGGGAGACTACCTGGAGAAGGTCACAGACAAGGGGCTTTCAATAAAGAGTAGACTAGATGATAGATTTATAAGGTAATTCTACTTGACATATCCTGAACTCTATTCACTGAAAACAGGGACTATACTTTCTTTTTTAACACTCATAAACTATTCACAAAGATGACCATATATTTAGGCCACAAAAACCTCAATAAATGTCAAAAAGCAGAAATAATGCAGATATAATTCTCTGGTCACGAAAGAAATCAACTGAGAAGACAGAAAGCCCCTATTACATAAAATTTTTAAAATCCTGAGTCAAAGAGGATATCAAAACTAAAACTGCAATTTAATTAGAAAACATTGGTAATATTACAAACTAATATCCATGTAATACAGCTAAAGCCATCCTCAGCAGAAAATTAGCAGTTTCAGTAGTTACCTTAATAAATAAGAAAGAATAAAAATAAATGAACTAATCACCTAGCTCAAGAAGATAGGGGAAAAAATAATCAATAATCAAAAATGGAAAAAAGGAGAAATGAATTAAGAAATGTGAAAGAAAAAAATAATAAAATAAAAAACAGAGAAATGATAATCCTAATGAATAAATTTAACCAGTTAAGACAGATTAACCACTAGCTAACCTGATCAAGAATTAAAATTAAGAAAGCACAAATATACATAATAAAAATACAAAAAAAAGAATCACAGGAGACTATTTTTTTCGATTATCTGCAAATAAATTTGAAGATCCAGATGAAATGAATCATTTTTCTAAGAAAACACAGTTTACTAAAGTTGGCAAATTAAAATTCTAAACATTAAATATTAAAAACCTAAGAAAAAGGAAGAAATTGTTAAAATGGTAGGCTCCCAAAGAGCACCAGGCCCTGAGGGCTTCATAGGCTGATTTTAGGAAATCTTACAGAATAAACAGACTCTAATGCTTTTTAAACTGTTCCAGAGCAGAGACAAAAAGAGGAAGACTTCCAAATTCTAATAACAGTAGCATATGTTTGTTACCAAAAACTGACAGCAATAACACGAAAAAGCAAGCTACTGACAAAAATCAGTTATGAATATCGATGCAGAAAATGTTTACCAAGTTTTAGCAAACTGAATCCAGCAGCGTATTAGAAGAATTAAAAGAAAACTAGTTCCCCCCACTCCCAGTATCATAAGAATGATTCAGTTTCATTTCCTATGTTAGGAAGTGGTTGGGTACAGTTGGTTGGCTCACTCAGCATCTATTTCAGCCTCTTTTTAGTGTGCCATGTATACTGCAGAGGCTGGAAAGCTCAGAACCCTCATTTCCCAGGCTCCCTTGCAGCTAGGGTCCTCAATGTAAATTATGTTTTGCCAATCAGATACACTTGTGTGAAATTCGATTTCAGAACTCATTTAAATAGGGGAAGACATAGTAGCAAGGCACACATTTTACTGGGACGCATTATAGCAGACATAGTGAAACTCTGGAGCTGACAGTTCTAGCATTAGTTTTCTGATTCAGAGGTGACAAATAAGAAGGTGTGTTCCGGCAGCTAAGAATTCTGGTGGCAACTTCTCATTCCCAGATCACATTAAGATTGTGTGTTCCTAGAGCTAACGGTGGGAGCATGACTTTCTACTGTGGCAGAGGGAGCAGGTCTCTTGGTGGGCCAGTTCTATAGTGTGGATTTGGGAGTTATTTCTAGAGAGTTTGAACCTCTAGCTCTCCACTGATTTATAAGCAGCTCATTCCCTGTATTAAATCCCTTTCTGTTTTCTGCCAAGTGAACTCTGATTGATAAAACAGATTAAAAGAAAGAAAAAATGTACAATTTTCTTCAAATATGCAGGAAAGGCATTTGATAAATTTCAGTATCCATAATTAATTTTTAAAAATCTTCATAAAATAGGAAAGATCTTAAAAGCCAGCATTATGTTTAATGAGGAAACACTAGAAGTATTCCCATTAAAATCAACAGCAATACAATTATGTCTACAGTCACCACTATTATTTAGCATAACTCTAGAGGTTTAACCAATGCAATAAGAGAAAGATGAGGTATAAACATTGGAAGAGAGGTACATTTTTTACTATTTATAGATAACTGTATACCTGGAAAACCCAATAAACTCAATTAAAAATCTGTTGCAAACAGTATGAGGACTTATGAGATGGATGGGTATCAAATTAGTGTGCAAAAATCAGTTGCTTTCATCTATACAAACAACCAGTAGAAAACATCATGGATATGTCAATTACATCTCAAAGTAAAAAAAGAAAACATAATGGAAATAAAGACCAAAATTGCAATAGCAAAAAAGAAAATATCTAAAAATAAACTGAAACATAGTGCTTAACAAAGACATTTTAAATTAGTAACTCTTTCAGAGAGGACTTATGCAAAAGGATAACTTTCATACCCACGCATGTCTGAAAATGCTTTTATTTTGCTCATACCTGAAGGAGAACCTGATTCAGTAGTGAACTCTAGATAGAAAGAAATTTTCCCTCAGAACGTTGAAGATATTGTTCTCTTGTCTCTTTTATCCAGTATTGCCACTGAGAAGTCCAATAGCAATCTGATTCTTGTCCCTCTGTAGCTAATCTCTTGCTTTAATTTGGAAGCTCTTTAGAAAAGCAAAAACAAAAGCAAATCACTTTGCTATTTACTGTCAGAGGTTTGAGCAGAACTCAAAGCCTGCCAAATCCAGCGGAGCACTGGAGTGTTCTCTCCATTACATCTGATACCATAATGCCTACTTAATGCAGAAAATATAATGCCAAAAGTGTAAGCAAAATTAATCTTCAACCAATTTAGCTCATATTCTTTAATGATTTCCTCCCAAAGACATTTGAGAACCTCACCTTTCCTAAACTACAGAGAATTGCATTTCAGTTTTTATCCACCAGATGTCACCTGAGAAACAATAAACAACAGTGGGGAGTCTATATTTGATTCTTTGCAAAAGAATAATATTTTCATCTTTCATGCATAAAAATTAGAATGTTCTTGTTAGGATATATCAGCAGTAGGGATATGAAGGCACATACCAGTTAAAACCCAGACAGAAAAGTAAAAACATTTACTCTCATATTCAGATTCGCAAATATAGTCAACTGACATTCAAGTCTTTTAAACAGATTGAGTTTCCCAAATTTTATACTAAATTTGAGTTCTTTTTAGTGAAAATTGTTAGAACAGCTTTTAATACTAATTTCTACATGATGTAAACAGTTAAAAAGCTCAACTACTCATACTAGAATGTAAGCCAAAAGAATAGAGACTAGTAACTCTGAAGTTCACAAACTCCTTTTACCAACAATCTCATTCAGTCTTCGATAATCTATTATCCCCTGGTGTGTGTGACGAGACTCCTTAAATGATCTACAAACCCTGTGTGATCTGGCCCTGACCACCATTCTTGTTTCCCACTCTTTCTCTCCTGGTTCTCCAGCTACCCTGGGCCTCATTCAGATCCCCAAATGTGCCAAGTATCCCTTTGCCTATGTTAGCAGTGCAATGTAGAGTGAACCTCTAACCCTCCCTTTATCTTATTAGTCATGATCCTTCTGCACACGGTTTGAATGTCAGTTCCCAAGGAAGCCTTCTTTGGCCACCTCCACCCCTACCGAAATTTGGATCCCTTCTCATCTGTTTTTCCTTCGTTAACAGTTGTCAGCATTTGATTTGATCTAGAGAGTAGCCTCCACGGGGCACCCTTATATCTTTACCATCTAGTCATCAGTAGTGCTTAATAAATATAAATAAATTTATATTTACTTATTTATTTTTATTTATTTATAAATAAATAATGTTTAAAAATTATTTATTTAAAGAAAGAATTATTGAATATGGATTACAATGTTTGTACACCTCCCCTATTAGAATGCAAGTTCCATGAGAAATGAGCTTTGTTCTGCTCACTGTTGCATCCTTAGCCCAAAACAAGCCCATTGCAGGCATCAATAAATATTTGTTAAATGGATCCATGAATAAATGAATGAGTAGATATCTTCTACACAAAAAATTAGAACACATTTGGACACATATATGAAATGAGGATTAACTTTAGACAGGGCTGCCAAACATGGGAACAATTAAATGTCTTTTTTTAACACCTATTTTTGTCCACTGACCAAGTGGTATGTGGATGACAAAAACACTGGTCACCTATGAGGCAAGTTCTAGGTGAAATTACACTTTACTTATTTTTTTTAGTAGAAATTTTGTTTCTTATTACCCTCACTCACTCACTTAGGAGCCAAGAAAAAATACGACACTAAACCCTTTCATAGGGTTTTCTTCTTTCCTGGGGAAATTACTGGGATTTGTCAAGTAGAACAGTGCAGTGCAATTATTGACTATCTCTTAGGTGGGTGCAAGGGTGGAACAACTCTTCCACCCAGCCAAGGGCTTAGATGGGGGATTTTTCCAGGCACTGCCACAACATGGCACAGGGATCCTGAATGGAATTATTCAACCAGTTATTCCACATATATTAATCACATATTCAACAGCTTTTTTTAAATTGAGTAAGCATTATGTGCCAGTTATATTGATTTAAGCCAGGGCTACAAAGCCAAATGAGACATGGTCCTTGTCCCCAAGAAACTTACCATCTTTTAGGGAAGACAGGCTTTTAGGGAAGACCAATAGCTGAAGTCCAGCATGGCCCACATAAATACGATGTACAGGGTACCATAGGAATACACAGCTCAATGTAAATTAGATTTGGGTCGGGGGTCAAGACAGTTTCCTTAAAGAGGAGACACCCAAGATTAGTCTTCAAGGACAAGAAATATTTAACTGTAAAAATAAAGAAAGGGCAAACAGTTTTTTTTTTAAATAAATTTATTTATTTAATTTATTTATTTTTGGTTGCGTTGGGTCTTCGTTGCTGCGCGCGGGCTTTCTCTAGCTGTGGTGAGCGGGGATTACTCTTCATTGCGGAGCACGGGCTCTAGGCACACGGGCTCAGTAGTTGTGGCACGTGGGCTCTAGAGCGCAGGCTCAGTAGTTGTGGGGCACGGGCTTAGTTGCTCCGCGGCAGGTGGGATCTTCCCAGCCCAGGGCTCGAATCCATGTCCCCTGCATTGGCAGGCGGATTCTTAACCACTGCGCCACCAGGAAGCCCCAAATAGCTTTTTAGAAGAGAAAATAATCTGAGGGAGGGCGCAGAGAAATGAGACACAATGGCTTGTTTAGGGAATTAGAAGAGCGTCAACTAGAAGCTAGGAGACTCAATGACAAGTTAATTCCTCCACCCCCACTCTCACAACCCAACCTCCCAGTGAATTTTTCTTCCTTCCTTTCTTTCTTTTTTGTTTGTGCATAAGGAAAAAATAGAGACAGTAGAAAAGTTTTCCACATGAGTGACAGTTATGGCAAACGCAGGTTTTCAAATCAGCACGAGCTACTATTACTAGCTTTCTAGAGAAAATAATTGAAGCTGGTCTTAGAGACCAGGCAAAGACTCTAGTGAGAATACACTGCAACTGCAAGAGATGCTCTTGTAGCCTGGGTTGCAAGAATCCAGAGCCTAAGGGAAAAGCTGATGAGCTGCCACTTTCTAGGGAGGTATAATCTCAGGGAAACAAGAGTGAGGGGAAAAGGAGTGAGGCAGAGGCAACGTGAGGGAGGCTTCAGTCAGCCTGTGGTTGATAACGAGTATAGTTAACGCTCCATCTCATGCGATGTGTTCAGTAAGACCAGATAAGCTACTGCATCTCAAGGCAGCCCATCAGGAGAAGGGAAGGGAAAGGAATTTATCTGTCAGCTCTTTCCCACTCCTCACTTCCCATTGGTCATAAGTCTGCCCTGTGGGGCATTAACTGCCCTGGAAAGCCATGACTCAGTGTCTCCAGGCACCGAGGAGAAGCTGAGGTTATACTGCTTTACTGAAGTGGGCATTTGTCATGTTTTTTGGCTACTCATTATCTTTGGGCTTATTTTATATTTGGAGAATGTCCAACTATAGGGTCCAGGTTCTGTCAATCAGACCCACTTGACTGAGAACTCCATGGGGAAGGGAGCAAGGTTCCTCACGGAATCCATCATGGCAGGTGGAGGGAGAAGCAGCACCTTCGAGAGACCATGACCAGAGGTCCTAGCAGTAGCCTCTAGGGTCCACCACTGGGGGCGAGAGATGAGCTGTCTAGGCCTAGGGACAGTGAGGTGTCCCCTAGGGCCATCCCCCTATGTAACCTGCATGTAGCTCCTGGTCTCAGAGCATCCATAGTTGATTCTCTGGCCCTCACCAGGATTCTGAGAACTACTTAAAACCTTTAATAAAAAAAATTATTTTTTCCTTAAACCAGCTAGAATGTGTTTTGTTTTTTGTTCTTGTTTTTTAAATCAAGGACCCTGAAGGATTCATGCAGCCTAAAAATAAATTTGGGGTTGTCTTTAAATTATGACATACTTCTAATCCTAGATTTGCTCATTTATGTGAAACATGTCTCATTAATTTCTATTCCATATCCTATAATCAAAGAATTCTAGAATCATAGAAGGATCCTTTTAGAGACTATTACGTTTTATCACTCACCTTTGGCTTTAAGCAAATCTTCCTATCACTCCCACATCCATCTGAGGGAACCGAGTTTCTTCTGAAATAAGCAAACAAACAAAAGGTAGTTTAGACTAGCTGAAATGTCTTTGTGTCAGCCATGCAGTGAGTAGGGCTGAGAGGGCACTCTTGGGAAATTTTATTTATGTGAGAGACAGGTGAAGGGCCTGCAGGCTGTAACCTAATTTAGTCAAACACTTCTGGTAGAAAAAAACCAGTGACCTATAAATCAGTAATTTTCCTGTAATATCTAGTGAAATCAGGTCACTATTTCCAGGGCTAAGTTTGTCCCCTGGTCTCTTAGCATTTAACTATGTCACGAATTTCCTTTTGATAGGGTTTATTAATAAATTTGTAGGAAAAACAAAAATTTAAGGCAAAATCCACAGTGAAGATCCACAGTGAAAACTATGTACTGGGACCAAATATCTTTGTCAGGCATCGTCAAAATGAGCCTGTCAAATGCCTGGAGTTTGTCCAGGGGATCTGAGCAGTTCACTTTAGGGAAACAGTCAAACAGCCCATAACGCTTTCTCGATTCAAATTCAAGTTCACCACACATTTCTCAACTGAGAGAGGTCCCGGTGAAGTGGTTGAGGGCTTACGGGCTCTTGAGTCCGACCTAAATTTGAATCTAGATCCTCCCACTAACCTACTAGCTGTGCAAACCTTGGGCAAATTACTTCTCTGTTTCCGTCCATTTCCTTTACCTGCCTTGGTGGGCTGTGTGTGAGGTTTAAATGAGGTGATGGCTATAAAGCCCTCTGCACATGGCAGAGCCCCAGCAGTCAGCAAGTAAGGCCCTGAGTTTTCCTACACACGTGTGCTCCCCTTCAGAGACCCATCTCAGAGGAGCGCTCCGTGGAGAACAGCAAAACGTATCGCTCCATGAAAGACTGGTCTTTCTCATCCACCAAATAGATGAAAAGCTTTTTTTATTTTATAAACTCCATTTACAAAATGCATTTAGTTACATAATTAGAGCAAATGCCCAATATTTAATTTGTTTCAGTAAAATCTGGGCCCAATCCTCTTTCAATTCAATAAAAATAAAATCCTACTGGAAGACACATTTCTCATCTATCCCACTTTGAAATTCTCACTCAAATCTGTGTCTATGTGAAATTCTGAATTCTTGCTAGAATTAATGTTCCCTAAGCCTGCCCAGATCGATGTCCAATAATTTACATGAAGAATATTAAAGCTTGGTCAAGACTGTAACTCTTTCAGACAGCTTGCTTGACATTTAAAACTTCCAGTGTTAAATCTGAAATTAAATTTCTTTCTTGATAATTGTTTGTCTCCCTTTGCTAGTATATAAGTCCTGTGAGAATCTAGAATTTCACCTGGTACATAATAGAAACTTAATAGGTAACTGTTGAATGAATGAATGAATGCATGAACGGTGAATGAACCAGCAAGCTTTTTACCACACAACTAAAAAAATAATATCTGGGCTAGAAAATAAGATCTGTACTAGGCTAAGCTTTTTTCATCTAAATGCACTGAGTTTTACCAGTAGTTTTAATTATTTTTAACTCTCCTCTCTTTTTCATTTCTAAAGTTAATCTAGAACCTTTCACATGTATGAACTGTGTACATTTTACCTTGTATGAAAATTTAAATACATTTTCAATGATAATACCCACGTGCTATTGACAAACGAACTAGACATGTTTGGTCCTAAGAGAGATTCCTGAAGAACGGATGCCTGCTTTCACAGCAGCCTTATTTTGCCAGTATAGATAATTTAAGGGGCTGTTTAGATCTCTCATTCTGGGTGGAATGTTTGTCTAATTTTGGTAGTAGTACAAAAGAACTTCTGTTAGAGGTCTTTCCAAGGGTTAATGACATCATTTCTTCCATATGACAATCCAGTTTTACTTTTTGTGAAAATATTAGAGAACTACTCTCAGATACAAAATTGTTTTCCTTAATGGGCTTTTATGTGTTAATAACTTTCCACATTTTTTTAAAAACTGGAAATGGAACGATTAACAAAAAGTTCAAAAAGTGTTTATAAGTGATTTTTGTTCTGTACTGAAAGAGGGACATGACCTTTTGACCACGATGCCAGAGGAAAAATTACCTGAAAGGAAAAATTACCTGCAGGCATTTAGGTGAACTCAACACTCAGGGACATTCCATTCGTCTGCTGGCTTTAAAGGCAGCTTGATGAAGATTAACAAGGAGGAATGGAATTGCTAGGTAAAGCACACTTCCACAGACTTTGTAAGCAGGAAAGTCCTGCCTAAATGGGAGGAGACAGGATGCATGCATCAGTAGATCACGTTTCGAAAGCACATCCCAAAGAGCTCTGCTTGACACAGTCTCTGCTACCTTACTGCACTCCAACTACACCCTACTCTTTGACCTAAATTAATTTTCCCTAGAGAGTTATTTTTTTTTTACCTCAGAGTTTTTTGGTAAGTTGTGAGGTAAAAACCTTGCTGGAGCATTCATTCTTCATTGAACAACTATTCATTAAGCACCGGTTATGTACAAGGGAAATTCCAGGCTATCACAGAGCCTGTATACTAATGGTGGAGGACAGTTATCAGGTAAGCAAATACATAAGATCATTTCAGTTAGTGAGGAGGGCTACAAACAGAATGGAACAGGAAGATGTAATGGAGAATGTGAGCGGGTGATCTTGAGAGAAAATTGGTTGGGGAAGTGCCATTTGAGCTGAGACCCAAAACATGAGCAGGAACCAGCCCTGTGGAGATGTGGGACACAGGGTTCCAGGCAGAGAGAAGAGAGAGGAAAGCAAGTGCAAACAGCTCAGGCAGTAGCCTCTGGACGTGCTGGGAAGGAAAGAAGGCTTATGTGATGCGTCCAAGTGAGCAAGGGGGAGACTGGTGGCAGACTGAGGTCAGAGAAGTAGCAGTGTAAGATCATAGAATTCTGACTTTATGCTAAAAGGAGAAGTTGGTGGAAGATTTTAGTCAAGGAAGGGATGTAATCTGCTCTGTGTTGTCAAAGATGGAGCTGAATGCTATGTGACAAGTGGATCTATTTTAGCTTTATAATTTGGGCTGATCCCAATTCATCCAGGAGTTCTACTGGGGTCAGTGTTACTTTTATTTCCTATTTTTTGCAAATCCAGATTAGCTTCTGATGTTTCTCCTTATTATCTTTAGACTTGACCTCCAGAAACAGCAGGGCCTTCTAGGTGATGACCTTTCCTAGCACCAGAGAACATGACCATCATGACCTAGTATAGGAGAAAATCAGTCCATTGCCTCATGCTTTCCTAGCAAACACATTTGTTTGTCTGACCTGGAAAAGCTATGCTGCAACTCTGCCAAAAACCAAGAATTTTTGACAGGTCAGCTGTACTTGATTAATTAGAGTGACTGTAGTTTTCTCTGAAAGTATAAACCAGTTCTACCAGGTTACTGCCCTCAGGACACAGGCCTAAAACATGGCTAGCTGTATACGTTTTCTAAGTGAGAGACTTCAGAATTATGACTGAAGGATAAACTACTTGAAGTATGAACTGTGCCAGCCCTCAATGGATGGTGCAAGCCTGTTCTCCAAGACTTCAGGGTCAACTTTAACAATAACAGTGACAACAATGGCCACCACTTCCTGAGCACTTAGTTTTCGCCAAGCATTCATCCAACTCAGGTGTTTGCAAACTTTTGTAAAGGAACAGACAGGAAGTGTTTTCAGTCTGGGGGCCATCTGGTCTTGTTGCTAGCAGAGCTCAACTTTGCTGCTGTAGTAAGTCGGCAGCCACAGGTAATACGGAAGGAACGAGTCTGGCTGTGTTCCAGCGAAACTTAATTTTCCTGAACAGGGGTGGGGCCAGATGTGGCCCACAGGACACAGCTTGACAGCTCCTGATCTAAATGACTTACTGATGACCCGTGGTCTAAGTGACTTACATGTACTAACTTATTTGATCTTCAAAACACTCTATAGCCTTTAATTTACAAATGAACCGTGGCACAGAGGGGCCATGTAACTGGCTTGGATGGCACAGCTCATACCTTGCAGAGCTGAAGTTCACACCCACACAGAGTGACTCCGGACACTGAGCACAGAGGCACCTCAAGTGTGCCACGGCCAGGACTAGCCCTGCGCTCAGTCGTCTACAGACTTCATCGAAGTTTACGAGTTACCTGGATTCTTTATAAGATGCCTACCTCATAGGACTGTGAAAGAACAAACTGCTGGGGAACGGAATGAATCAAACAGTACAATGCTTGCATCAGCACAGTGCTTCGGAGGAGTGGTCAAGGCACTCCACATTTTTGTGTCCTTGCCCTTCTGATGTAATATTTGAGGGATACCAGGGGTCTCTGGGTTACTGAGGACACCTGTGCCTGGGTATGTGTGATCATCTTGGCAGTTCACAGAAGAACAGTAATATTAGCAGCCTAAGATGTTTCTACTTCTGTTTTTTCCCCTACATATTTCATGTGATTATTGTGAAGATCAAATAAAAGGGAAAGAAATATAGAGAACTGTGGAGAATAAAGAATTTCTGGCATAACAGAAATTCGGTAGCATAAACTATACATCCAGTGAGACATTTTATGCTTCATTTTATTTCTCTAAAAATATGGATAAGTATGTGTGCTCTTTAATAGCCATGCTGGGGAACGCTCCTGGATTTTTAAGAGATTAATAGACATATCTGGAGTTAGATACACGGGGAGGTCTTAAATACCCTTTACCCAGTTTACTCCAACTGTATCATCTGCACAGCTATAGTTCAATACCAAAGCCAGGAGACTGACATTGGTAGAATACACAGAGCTTATTCAGTTTCACCAGCTTCACATGCCCTTATGTGTGTGCCTGTATGTGTGTGTGCACAGCTCTATGCAATTTTATCATACGTGTAGATGAATGTAACCACCACCACAATCAAGACACAGAACTGTTTCATCAACACAAGGCTGCCTCATGCTACTCTTTTATAGCTATGCCCTCCCTCCTTAACCCCTGGCAACCACTAATCTGTTCTCCATCATTCTAATTTTGTTATTTCAAGAACGTTACACAAATGGAGTCATATAGTATGTAATATCATATATTTTGAGATTGGCTTTTTTACTCAGCATAATTCCTGTTGTGTATAACAATAGTTGGGTTTTTTATTGCTGAGTATGGATGGACGACAGTTTGTTTAACCATTTAGCCACTGAAGGACACTTGGGTTGTTACCAGTTTGGGGTTATTATGGATAAAGCTGCAGTGAATATTCATGTACAAATTTTTGTGTAAACATAAGTTTTCATTTCTCTGGGATAAATGCCCCAAAGTACAATTGCTGGGTCATGTGATAAGTGCATGTTTAGTATTAAAGAAACTACCCAACTGTATTCTGGAGTAACTATACCATTTTGTTCCTATTTGTTTTTAAAGCATACATTAAATAAGAAAACTCCTTTGTTATTCAATATTAGCTAAAATATTTATTATTCATATTTTAAAAACTTAAATCATTTACTTTGCCACCTCATAAATTACAAAGTTAACCTTATATCAGATCTATTTTTAACTTAAAATCCACCCAATGATGGAAGAGAATGTAATCCTCTTCATGTCCCTACTACTGAATACACTTTATGCAGTTGATCTTTATTGATGTTTGCCTCTCTAATCTTATAAAAACAAGACAGTCTCCGCAGCACTCAAGAACATGTTTTTCTCCTCTTTTTACAAGAGGAGAGTATAAAGCAAAGTGAAACCAAAAGATTCTTCCAATATCCTGCAGTTTAAGAGCAGAAAATATAAGCTCTTATTGAGTTGACTTAAAAGTACATTTAAAAAAACACAGAAGTTGATTTTTATCCCTTTTTTCCTTTACATTTTCATGTAGGTAGACCAAAAGATCAAACTGGAGAAACTTCTTTTTCTAAAAAAAAATCAAAAGTAAAGGTAGAAGTAAAGGTAGCATTCTATATATAAAGAACAAACAGAAATGAGGGCAGCCGAGGTGACACAATTTCATGGACTGCAGAAGAAAAAAGAGTCGATGATCTCAGCTGCAATATTAATGACTCAACTGACAGGTTTTTGTTGAGAATCCATGATATGCCAGACACTGCGCTAGGTGTTGTAGGGAAATGGAAGTTTAAAAATATAGGATAAGAAGTATAATGCCATCCAAACACTTCCTGTCCATCTGGGAGACACATGGTCCCACATGAAGAGACTGGAGAGTGAAATAGAACAGCATATACTTAATGGTAATAGCTGGCACTTACACTGATTGTGGGCCAAACACTGGGCAGAGAGCTTTGCATGTTACTCGTTACTCAATCCTCACAACAACCCTATGAGGTTGCTGCCATCACTCCCATCTTACAGATGAGGAAACTGAGGCTTGGAGAGTTAGTGAAAATACCACATGTCATTTACCACAGTCTGGTTTTCCATGTTTACTGAAAATGTCCCTCTCATGTATATTATCTTTCCTGCCCCAAGGATGGAGTGAAGAGATCCCCTCTCTACAAATGTGCGTCCTGAGCTGGGATGTGGCTGTAGGGCACAATCTCCTTTGGCCAGACGTGGCACTGAGACTCATTCATATCACCCACTGCATATTGAACTCACCTGAGCTTCAGGAAGCAGGAATTAGAGCCCAGATCTTTCCCATTCCAGAGAACTTTTTCTCCTTCACTGTTGTTTTCCTTCTTTTGGCCACAGAACCCCATTTTCAAACATTTTACACTGAAGAAAAGGAAAAAATAATTGCTTTGCTTAAAGAACAGGGCTGGGGAGGGGCCAGAGCCCCACCTGCTCTCACCAATTCCCTCCCCTGGAGGCCTCCGAGGGGTTCATACTGAAGCAGTTACTATATGAAGCCCTGCTGACTTTTGACTCTCCTTTGAACAGAAGAGGCATAAAAGTATTACCCTGTTGGCCACAATGGGGTGAGAGTCCTGGTGAGAAGAGAAATGGCACCCAGGCAGCAGATGAAAGAGCCTCCCCCTCACCTATGTGGGATTTGGAAGGCCCTGGTGCCCACAGAGTCCTGCTTCACCTGCCCCTCACCTGCTTGCTGACACCAGGATGCCACAGTTACAGTACCAATGATCAAATGCAGGTACTTTTAAAGGGGTAAAAGTTTAAGCTATTGTCAGTTATTTGCACCTAAATCTAACAAAGAACCAAAGTTTTTTAACAGGTAGGAGACAGAAGAAAATGCAGAGAAAGAAGAAAAAGATTGTTCAAACTGGGAAGCCGGGGGCTAAAAAAAAAATCTCTTCACTTCACAACATTACTGAGATCCAGCCCTGAGTGTGGAGTTTATGGCCAGAAACCTTCCTGCCAACTGAAGCAGGTGAAATCCTGTCACAGCAGACGCAGCTCAGGGAACAAAGCAGCTGAACAAAGCATTTGCTTGGACTCCTGTACAGGACTTTTAAGCAGACAGAATACAAACGTTCAGATTTGAGAATCTGATATGAAACATGAGGTCATTTAGCTGCTCTTCAAAAGAAGCAAATCTTTTAAAGTAGATTTTATTGCTTCCAAAATTATTGTGTTCTTTGCAGGCTTTCTTTCCTACTTTGGCACCATGTGGTTTTCTTTTGATTTCTTAGATTAAAAGAAAATGATAAATATATTCAACGTTTAAAACACAAGTCCCAAATTATACATTTTCAAGAGAGGGAACTTTCACCCTTGCATTTCTGATGTGAGTCTTTGATACTCTGCCAGGATTTGACTTCGAGCCATTAATCCATTAGGATGATATAAAAATCTATGTCCTCTGCCCCCATGACCCACAGCTAGAGGCATTCAACCAAAAAAAAACTAGCATGACAGATGATGTTTCACAGAGCCCACTGGCAGATTTCAGAGTCAGAGATTTCCAAAAGAGGAAAATTTCCTAGAGAGTTTCTATGTAAAGATTCTTAGCAAGTCTTTCTCTTGTGACAATTCTGAACCACTCATCTTCCTTTATGCAGAGCTGAAAGATCAGAACAAGATGTCAGACTGAGCACACACACCTACCTCTCTAAATCTTCTCAATTAACAGGATACATATTTTAAAAATAAATAATAAAGTCATGCTAAAAAACAAGGACTGCCACTAATGGACTAGACATTTTGAAAATTCCCTGAAAGACAGCGAGAAGACAGGGCTGGCTGATAGAGGACTTTGCTGGAGAGGGCAAGTGCTCCCGGATCACAGACGCTGGGTCCCAGATACGGGGACACGAGGGTCCCACAACGCTGGGAGTACACAGTGGTACAGGCGTTACTGATGGCAACGTGGCGGCATGGGTCAAACATTTTAAATGTGCGTGATTTTCAAACCAGAAATTGAACTTCTAGCTAGTTTCCTTAGAAAAAAATATATATATATGTGCCCAAAGAATACAAAGATATTCATTATGGTAATGACGGAGTTATGATATACACATGTGATATATTCACAACAGTGGAGAAAAAAACTGTACTGACATGTAACTATCATGTACTAGTATGTAAAGGTCTCCATGATATTGTGCTAAGTTTTTAAAAAGTAGTAAAACAACCCATAAAACCTAATTCCACTTACATTAAAATTTTCAATGGACATTTTTCTATCCGTAGATCTATAAATATATACATGTGTATTTATATAAATGGATATAAAATCACCTGGAAGGACATATATCAAACTGCTAGCCATGATTGTCTTCTTCTTCTATATACCTCTATATACTTTGAACTTTTAAAACAAATTAGAATATATTCTTGTTTTATGTAAATTTTTTAAATATTCAAGTTTTGAGAACAAAGAGGAAACCAGATATTTCAAACATCCAAGGCACCAGATTTAATGAAGTGCTGATTAGTAGTTCATTAGTCAAGTAAACATGCAACTTCTCACTGTGCTTATTCTGAGTCTCACAGCTTTTAAAAATTGGTGTGATAGAAGCTACAGCTAGGCAGGGATGGAGCTCTGGCTCTCACTAGGCCTCCGTGGGTACCTCCCTGGCTGGGAGGGGTTGGAAGTCCCTTGCTACACTGGCACTGACTGGGGAGGGAGGGAGTCTCAGTGCCACTGGGTGGTGGTGACTGACCTGACGCCACCCCGGTGGGAAGCAGGAGGAGTGCCTCGTTACTGACCCTGCCAGGCTCCCCCACGCTCTCACCTGACACCGCCAAGGGAAGGGCCTGTTACTGTCTGACAGGGATGGCTTCCGACCTGGCCTGTTCTGACACCATCTCCTTCCAGCCTGCTGAGGGTGGAAGTCTAGGCTCCCCACTTAACTTTCGCTGGGTGTCTGGCTGGAGGAGAGTGGTTATTATCTAAAGGCTTTCTGTCTTACTAGGCTGCCCTTTTCCGGGTCCTTTGGTTAGAGAGCGCTGGCTTTTGTTGGGCTCTTTTTGTGTCTGCAACCACTGGCTTTTCTGGGTGCTGGCTTCTTTAGCTCCAAGTCAGGGATAAAGGAGGCGGAAGGAGAACCCAGAGAATTAAACACCAAGTTGTTCCGTGGGTTCCTCTGTCCGTGGACGGTCTGCCTTCTCTCTCCACCTTTCAGAGTATTTTAATTTTTGTTTTATATATAATGTCTAGGGTTCTTAGTTGCACTTAGTGGGAGGAATAGAGAAAAGTATGTCTATTCCATCCTTCTAGAAGTGGAAGTCCACTTTTTCCTCTTAAAATGTTCTCTATTTTAATTTACAAAAAAAAACATGTTTACTCTGACAAGTGAAACAATAAAAATATGTATAAGGAAAACAGTAATATAAACTCTGCCTCCATTACCTCCCTATTACTACCCCCTTTCCAAGATAACCAATGCTCATGACCTGGGGTGTATTCTTTTCACATATTTTTTCCATGTTATTGCAAACATATGTCAACATAAGTATGCACTTTTGTTTCTCTAAAAGTGGTTTTCTACTTGTCAAAGATAAGCAAGCTTCGCATTATGTTGAAGTTTAGAAATTACTGGAAGCACTATTATGAAAACACAGTGGAGGGGATATAAGCCAAGTGAACTGCTGTCGAAAATCGCAGAAGATACTCTGTGCTTTCATCGTGTGGGAGAAAAACAGAGGAGAAGAGAAAGGAAAAAGAGAAAGGAAGACAATACCTAGCGATTTTTCTGAGAGTTTATATATATATCTGAAGTGGTTAAAACAGGTATAATTTACATACTCTTCTGCACCTGGAATCTGATCCTGGGATACACTAAAGAAGGGGCTGCCCAGTGAGTGGACTACAGGAAAGATGCCCGTGAGTGTCGCTCGCTGTGTGAGTGCCCAGGGGCCACGCTGGACCAGGCCCTAACAGAAGCGTGTCTTCCTTCTCTCAGGTGAGCACCTCCCACTGCCACCCCCGGGGCCTTGAGGGTCCTGTTTGCTCACGGGAGGAAACCCCTCCATCTGCACCAAATCCTCACAGCGCAGGACCTCTGTCCAACCAGAGGGGCGGTGGAGGGGAGCTCTGGCACCTCTGCTTTAGGGAATGAAGCTGAGCAGGCTCAAGACCACAGAGCCAGGGCAGAAGACAGTGGCCTCCCTCCCCACCGACACATGTGATGGGGGTCTTGACACCTAAAGGGGAAATGAAACTTTTCCCTTTTCTCAGAGACAGTCTGCTCGGCACAATGTCAACTGATCTTTAGAGTCCTGTGGCTTCAGGAAAGAGGGAGGCCTATTTTCCAGAGCCCACGTCTGAGGGGGCTCACGTAACATTACCGTCAGCTCCCTCTGAGGGTTCTCCAGCTGGGGGTGAGGCTGGTCCTCCTGACTCTGAGGGACAGCAGCAGTGCCTCCTCTTCCCCACTTTTATTCAAGTCACATGGTCCACTGAAGGTCTGGCCAGGAGAATGGGGGTTGACGGCACACTGTTGGTTAATCTTCTTGTTTAGACAGTGGCTAGCGGCAGAGATTCTACAGCCATACTGCCTGCATTCCAATCCTGGCTCCAAGCCTTGTGAACTGTGACCTTGGGCCAAGTCATTTATCCTTTCTCCTCCTTGATTTACTTCTTCGTAAAATGGATATAATAAACATAGGCCTGACATGAGGATGAAGTATTTAAATTAGAACAAGACCAGGCACATGATAAGCGCTCCTGAAGTATCAGCTGGTTATTGTTATCTGGTTTTCTCAAACCCAGTGCTTTTCACAAACGCACAGAGAAATTGTGATGCATCTTAAAGATGCAGTTACTGCTTTCTGTGTTTCATCAATCTCCTTTGATAATTTCTGTACAGAGGGAATAAGAAGTGAGACAAGTCAGTGACCACGGTGGAAAGGGTTGGGGAAGTGATCTCTGAACAGTGAGTCTGAGAGTGGGAGGGAAGAGATGGACGTATAGCTGGACAGTTATATCTAAGTAAGGGCAAGGGAAAAGAGGTATGTACAGTAAGTCACAGTTGTCTTATAGATTGAAAATAATTGGTAAACGGTGTTCTGTTTCATTTAAAAATACTGTAGGAAAGCTTTTGGATCAGCATCTCTCATAGCATCTATCACGTCCTTTGTGATAGAATTTGGGAAGGTGGTGGAGGAAGGCTTTTCTTTCCTAGGAAGGTGTTGGGGTGTGATGTTGCCTATGTCAGAGACAGAGAAGAAAGGTTCTTCTCCCTTCTCTGGGCTGTAGATCAGCTTCCTCCTCCTGGTGAAGAAAGTCAACCATTCCATTTCACTGCGTCCATGTTCACCTCCAAATTTAGGGTGGCCTGGAGATTTCAGGCCTCCAGGTCACACAACTCCTCTCAAAAAATGACTCGATAAAGAGTAACACTGTCTTCAGTTTTGTATCTCTGAGTGTTGCCTTTTTATTTGATTTGATGATTTTTCCTCCTCCTTTAAACACAGCCAGGTTAACTGGGTGTACTGTTTGAAGCCAGGCTCAAAATAGGAGCAATTAAATTCATTAGACCTTTGAGAGATAAATTAAAATATACTTTTTTTTTTTCAAGAAATGGTACAACAGCTTGAAACCTGATTCACAGTTACCTTCCAATATTCTCAATATTATGAGATGACCTAGGCATTCAATCTTACAAAACTATTTATACCTCACCGTCCTGAAGCAAAGGAACTTCTGCTGCTGAACCTGTTCCAGGGATTTGTATGGATTTGAATAATGAATAGGGAAGTTCCTGCAGGAACACAGAGTCTCTGTCACAGAAATCCTTCATTTCTTAGAAATAGCCAGCTGGGAACAGGCCACAATACCCCACTTGTCCCCAGGCCTGCGTTATAGGGAAAAACTGACAGCCACCCCCCATCAGGTATTTCCATGTGCAACACGATACCATGGAAGAGTGCAGAGTATTTATTATCAATTTTATCCTATGATTTTTCTCTTCTCAAGTTCAGCAGATATTAATTAACATAATTAGAACGTGAGGGTCTGTTTTCGTTACTGAAAACATATAAACCACTTCTGTATTTAGCTGTATAATAACCTGAATCCTCACTGACCAACCACATTAATGGATGGTGTTCTTTTTACTTAATAAAAACCCTTTTCATTATTCTTTGATAACCTTTTTCTTTCATGTGTTTCTGTACCCTTAAAGTTAGAAAATTTCTCCATTTCTCTTCTCTCAAACCAAGACAGAGTCTCCTAATCAGTGGAAAATTCACTTTTTATTTGTAGTGTCAACTCTAGGTTTGACAAATAAGTGCTCTGGGGTGGAAATAGAAGAGTTGCCCTCCCTCACCCTACTTGATCTTCTCTACCACTGTTCTATATACCTCATTCCAAAAAGCAAATTTTTATAGTGTAATATGGTAAGAGAGAAATAGAAATACATAATATTACATAGATAATTGAGCCCAAAACAGTTTGGTACATTTGAGGAAATATTTCTCAAAGTGTGGTCCACGCATCCCTGACACCAGAAGAATCCCCTGGAGAGTTTGTTAAAAATGCAGATTACTGGGCACCACCTCAGATTTATTCATTCAAAAATTTTGTGGATGGGGCCTGGGAATTCTGCATTTTTGACAATCTCCCTGAGTGATTCTGATGCTCACTAAAATTTAAGGACTTTAAGATTTGCTGAACGAGTTGCTCCTTCTAGACCCCAAAAGTGTCAGTTGACAACCACTTGGAGAAAATACTTGGTCCACCTTAATACAACAGAGAGAAAAAGAAAGAATAAATAATTATTGAATGTGTAAAATGTGCCAGAAACGGTGCTAGTTAGAAATTTATAAACATAATTTATTTAAATATTACAACTTTTTGTTGAGGTGTTTATCAGTTTACAGTCAAAAAGTGGAACCATTCCACTCCTGGGTACATATCCCCCCAAAAACTCCAAGACACTAATTCAAGATACAAGCACCCCCATGTTCATAGCAGCAATATTTACAATTGCCAAGATATGGAAGCAACCTAAGTGTCCATCAACAGATGAATGGATGAAGAAAATGTGGTGTGTATATGTATGTATAAAAAAGAATAAAAATTTGCACCAACATGGGTGGACTTGGAGGGTATTATGCTTAGTGAAATAGGTCAGACAAAGACAATAAGGTGTGATATCACTTACATGTGGAATCTAAAAAATAAAACAAACTAGTGAATATAAGAAAAAAAAGAGAGACAGATATAGAGAGGGAAGGGGGGAGGGGAAAGACAGGGGTAGGGGATTAAGAGGTACAAACTACTATGCATAAAATAAATGAGCTACAAGGATATATTGTGCAGCATAGGGAATACAGCCAATATTTTATAACAACTATAAATGGAATATAACCCTGAAAACTGTGAGTCACTATGTTGTACACCTGAAACTTATACAACATGGTATATCAACTATAATTCAATAAAAAAAGAAGTGGAACCAGAATGCATAAAGAACATTCTGAAATTTAACTACTGCATCTTACACCCATCTTCTGGAGCTGGGAACAGGCTCTATGACTGCACAGAGTACAGGAAATGGACAGATGAACATTACCCAGAGACACCTCATGGTGGCCTGGAGGTGGCACTGAGTCTCTGGGATGCCTCATCATTTAGATGACCAGTCTACACTCGTCATGTGTAGTTGGTTTATAAAATGGCTTTTGTCCCACATGTATGAGGGATATGGATGGAGGACAGGACATATTTTTTTTTCATATATCATTAAGACTATCATCACTAAAATTTTTTCAACATGTATATCAGCTACCATTTACTAACAATGTATACTGGACTCTATGCTAAAGAGTAAATTTTCAGAATTTACTCTTCATAATGGCCTTATGAGGTAGGTGCTATTATTATATCTACTTTCCAGTTAAGAAGCAAAAATGTGAAACTTGTGGACACTCACAGAGTTAGTCAGCAGCAGAGGCTGGAACATCTTGTTTGATTCCAAAGTCCACTAGAGTCCTACACACTGGAATTGATGAAGCAAAGGTCAGCTTATGTCGTGATACTTGAGGGGAGAGCTAGTGCTGCTATACATTTAGAGAAAATTTTATATCTCTTTGTGTATGGTTAAATAATACAATTGAGTAGCTATGGATCTCTTCCTGTTGTACATTCTTAGCCCTTCTCTCTTTTCCCAGACAACCCCAATCCCCCTTTCTCCATATTCTTCCAAGACCTTAAATGTCCACTTAATATATTAATTTATTTATTTTTCCTTCTTTTTTTCTTTTGAATTTTATTTTATTTACTTTTTTATACAGCAGGTTCTTATTAGTTATCCATTTTATACATATTGGTATATATATATGTCAATCCCAATCTCCCAATTCATCACACCACCACCACCGACCCCTGCCACTTTCCCGCCTTGGTGTCCATACGTTTGTTCTCTACATCTCTGTCTCTATTTTTGCCCTGCAAACCGGTTCATCTGTACCATTTTTCTAGGTTCCACATATATGCATTAATATACGATATTTGTTTTTCTCTTTCTGACTTACTTCATTCTGTATAACAGTCTCTAGATCCATCCACGTCTCTACAAATGCCTCAATTTCGTTCCTTTTTATGGCTGAGTATATTCCACTGTATATATGTACCACATCTTCTTTATCGATTCATCTGTTGATGGGCATTTAGGTTGCTTCCATGACCTGGCTATTGTAAATAGTGCTGCAATGAACATTGGGGTGCATGTGTCTTTTTGAATTATGGTTTCCTCTGGGTATATGCCCAGTAGTGGGATTGCTGGGTCACATGGTAATGCAGTTTTTAGTTTCTTAAGGAACCTCCATACTGTCCTCCATAGGGGCTGCATCAATTTACATTCCCACCAACAGTGCAAGAGGGTTCCCTTTTCTCCACACCCTCTCCAGCATTTGTTGTTTGTAGATTTTCTGATGATGCCCATTCTAACTGGTGTGAGGTGATACCTCAATGTAGTTTTGATTTGCATTTCTCTAATAATTAGTGATGTTGAGCAGCTTTTCATATGCTTCTTGGCCATCTGTATGTCTTCTTTGGAGAAATGTCTATTTAGGTCTTCTGCCCATATTTGGATTAGGTTGTTTGTTTTCTTAATATTGAGCTGCATGAGCTGTTTATATATTTTGGAGATTAATCCTTTGTCAGTTGATTCGTTTGCAAATATTTTCTCCCGTTCTGAGGGTTGTCTTTTCATCCTGTTTATAGTTTCCTTTGTTGTGCAAAAGCTTTTAAGTTTCATTAGGTCCCATTTGTTTATTTTTGTTTTTATTTCCATTACTCTAGGAGGTGGATCAAAAAAGATCTTGCTGTGATTTATGTCAAAGAGTGTTCTTCCTATGTTTTCCTCTAAGAGTTTTATAGTATCTGGTCTTACATTTAGGTCTCTAATCCATTTTGAGTTTATTTTTGTGTGTGGGGTTAGGGAGTGTTCTAATTTCATTCTTTTACATGTAGCTGTCCAGTTTTCCCAGCACCACTTACTGAAGAGACTGTCTTTTCTCCGTTGTATATCCTTGCCTCCTTTGTCATAGGTTAGTTGATCATAGGTGCGTGGGTTTATCTCTCGGCTTTCTATCCTGTTTCATTGATCTATATTTCTGTTTTTGTGCCAGTACCATATTGTCTTGATTGCTGTAGATTTGTAGTATAGTCTGAAGTCAGGGAGTCTGATTCCTCCAGCTCCGTTTTTTTCCCTCAAGACTGCTTTGGCTATTCGGCATCTCTTGTGTCTCCATACAAATTTTAAGATTTTTTGTTTTAGTTCTGTTAAAAATGCCATTGGTAATTTGATAGGGATTGCCTTGAATCTGTAGATTGCTTTGGGTAGTATAGTCATTTTCACAATATTGATTCTTCCAATCCAAGAACACAGTATATCTCTCCATCTGTTTGTATCATCTTTAATTTTTTTCATCAGTGTCTTATAGTTTTCTGCATAGAGGTCTTCTGTCTCCCTAGGTAGGTTTATTCCTAGGAATTTTATTCTTTTTATTACAGTGGTAAATGGGAGTGTTTCCTTAATTTCTCTTTCAGATTTTTCATCATTAGTGTGTAAGAATGCAAGAGATTTCTGTGCATTAATTTTGTATCCTGCAACTTTATCAAATTCATTGATTGGCTCTAGTAGTTTTCTGGTGGCATCTTTAGGATTCTCTATGTGTAGTATCATGTCATCTGCAAACAGTGACAGTTTTACTTCTTCTTTTCCAATTTGTATTCCTTTTCTTTCTTTTTCTTCTCTGATTGCTGTGGCTAGGACTTCCAAAACTATGTTGAATAATAGTGGTGAGAGTGGACATCCTTGTCTTGTTCCTGATCTTAGAGGAAATGCTTTCAGTTTTTCACCATTGAGAATGATGTTTGCTGTGGGTTTGTCATATATGGCCTTTATTAAGTTGAGGTAGGTTCCCTCTATGCCCACTTTCTGGAGAGTTTTTATCATAAACGGGTGTTGAATTTTGTCAAAAGCTTTTTCTGCATCTATTGAGATGATCATATGATTTTTCTTCTTCAATTTGTTAATATGGTGTATCACATTGATTGATTTGCATATACTGAAGAATCCTTGCATCCCTGGGATAAATCCCTCTTGATCATGGTGTATGATCCTTTTAATGTGTTGTTGGATTCTGTTTGCTAGTATTTTGTTGAGGATTTTTGCATCTATATACATCAGTGATATTGGTCTGTAATTTTCTTTTTTTGTAGTATCTTTGTCTGGTTTTGGTATCAGGGTGATGGTGGCCTCATAGAATGAGTTTGGGAGTGTTCCTTCCTCTGCAATTTTTTGGAAGAGTTTGAGAAGGATCGGTGTTAGCTCTTCTCTAAATGTTTGATAGAATTCACCTGTGAAGCCATCTGGTCCTGGACTTTTGTTTGCTGGAAGATTTTTAATCACTTTCTCAATTTTAATCACTTTTCGATTTTTCAATTTCATTACTTGTGATTGGTCTGTTTATATTTTCTATTTCTTCCTAGTTCAGTCTTGGAAGGTTATACCTTTCTAAGAATTTGTCAGTTTCTTCCAGGTTGTCCATTTTATTGGCATAGAGTTGCTTGTAGTAGTCTCTTAGGATGCTTTGTATTTCTGCGGTGTCTGTTGTAACATCTCCTTTTTCATTTCTAATTTTATTGATTTGAGTCCTCTCCCTCTTTTTCCTGAAGAGTCTGGCTAATGGTTTATCAATTTTGTTTATCTTCTCAAAGAACCAGCTTTTAGTTTTAATGATCTTTGCTCTATTGTTTTCTTTCTTACTATTTCATTTATTTCTGCTCTGATCTTTATGATTTCTTTCTTTCTACTCACTTTGGGTTCTGTTTGTTCTTCTTTCTCTAGTTCCTTTAGAGAAGGTGTAAGGTTAGATGCTTTATTTGAGATGTTTGTTGTTTCTTGAGGTAGGATTGTATTGCTATAAACTTCCCTCTTAAAACTGCTTTTGCTGCAGCCCACAGGTTTTGGATCGTCGTGTTTTCATTGTCATTTGTCTCTAGGTATTTTTTGATTTCCTCTTTGATTTCTTCAGTGATCTCTTGGTTATTTAGTAACGTATTGTTTAGCCTCCATGTGTTTGTGTTTTTTATGTTTTTTTCCTGTAATTGATTCCTAATTCCATAGCACTGTGGTCAGAAAAGATGCTTGATATGATTTCAATTTTCTTGAATTTACTGAGGCTTGATTTGTGACCCAGGACATGATTATGTCATTTAAAGTCTGTGCTTCCTTATTAATTTTCTGTTTGGATGATCTGTCCATTGGTATACATGAGGTGTTAACATCCCCCACTATTATTGTATTACTGTAGATTTCCTCTTATATAGCTGTTAGCAGTTGCTTAATGTATTGAGGTGCTCCTGTGTTGGGTGCATATATATTTATAATTGTTATATCTTCTTCTTGGATTGATCCCTTGATCATTATGTAGTGTCCTTCCTTGTCTCTTGTAACAATCTTTATTTTAAAGTCTATTTTATCTGATACGAGTATTGCTACTCCAGCTTTCTTTTGATTTCCATTTGCATGGAATATCTTTTTCCATCCCCTCACTTTCAGTCTGTATGTGTCCCTAGGTCTGAAGTGGGTCTATTGTAGACAGCATATATATGGGTCTTGTTTTTGTATCCACTCAGCGAGCCTGTGTCTTTTGCTTGGAGCATTTAATCCATTCATGTTTAAGGTAATTATCAATATGTATGTTCCTATGACCATTTTCTTAATTGTTATGGGTTTGTTTTTGTAGGTCTTTTTCTTCTCTTGTGTTTCCCACTTAGAAAAGTTCCTTTAGCATTTGTTGTAGAGCTGGTTTGGTGGTGCTGAATTCTCTTAGCTTTTGCTTGTCTGAAAAGCTTTTGATTTCTCCATCGAATCTGAATGAGATCCTTGCCCGGTAGAGTAATCTTGGTTGTAGGTCTTCCCTTTCATCACTTTAAATATGTCATGCCACTCCCTTCTGGCTTGAAGAGTTTCTGCTTAGAAATCAGCTGTTAACCTTATGGGAGTTCCCTTGTATGTCGTTGTTCCCTTGCTGCTTTCAATAATTTTCCTTTGTCTTTAATTTTTGCCAATTTGGTTACTATGTGTCTCGGCATGTTTCTCCTTGGGTTTATCCTGTATGGGACTGTCTGCGCTTCCTGGACTTGGGTGGCTCTTTCCTTTCCCATGTTAGCGAAGTTTTTGACTATAATCTCTTCACATATTTTCTCTGGTCCTTTCTCTCTCTCTTCTCCTTCTGGGACCCCTATAATGCGAATGTTGTTGCGTTTAATGTTGTCCCAGAGGTCTCTTAGGCTGTCTTCATTTCTTTTCATTCTTTTTTCTTTAGTCTGTTCCGCAGCAGTGAATTCCACCATTCTGTCTTCCAGGTCACTTATCCGTTCTTCTGCCTCAGTTATTCTGCTATTGATTCCTTCTAGTGTATTTTTCATTTCAGTTACTGTATTGTTCATCTCTGTTTGTTCTTTAATTCTTCTAGGTCTTTGTTTAACATTTCTTGCATCTTCTTGATCTTTGCCTCCATTCTTTTTCTGAGGTCCTGGATCATCTTCCCTATCATTATTCTGAATTCTTTTTCTGGAAGGTTGCCTATCTCCTCTTCATTTAGTTGTTTTTCTGGGGTTTTATCTTGTTCTTTCATCTGGTATATAGCCCTCTGCCTTTTCATCTTGTCTGTCTTTCTGTGAATGTGGTTTTTGTTCCACAGGCTGCAGGATTGTAGTTCTTCTTGCTTCTGCTGTCTGCCCTCTGGTGGGCAGAGCTATCTAAGAGGGTTGTGCAAGTTTTCTGATGGGAGGGACTGGTGGTGGGTAGAGGTGGCTGTTGCTCTGGTGGGCAGAGCTCAGTAAAACTTTAATCTGCTTGTCTGCTGATGGGTGGGGCTGGGTTCCCTCCCTGTTGGTTGTTTGGCCTGAGGCGACCCAACACTCGAGCATACCTGGGCTCTTTGGTGGAGCTAATGGTGGACTATGGGAGGGCTCACACCAAGGAGTATTTCCCAGAACTTCTGCTGCCAGTGTCCTTGTCCTCACGGTGAGACACAGCCACCCCCCGCCCTGTGCAGGAGACCCTCCAACACTAGCAGGTAGGTCTGGTTCAGTCTCCTATGGGGTCACTGCTCCTTCCCTTGGGTCCCATTGCACACACTACTTTGTGTGTGCCCTCCAAGAGTGGAGTCTCTGTTTCTTCCAGTCCTGTCGAAGTCCTGCAGTCAAATCCCGCTAGCCTTCGAAGTCTGATTCTCTGGGAATTCCTCCTCCTGTTGCCGGACCCCCAGGTTGGGAAGCCTGACGTGGGGCTCAGAACCTTCACTCCAGTGGGTGGACTTCTGTGGTATAAGTGTTCTCCAGTTTGTGAGTCACCCACCCAGCAGTTATGGGATTTGATTTTATTGTGTTTGCGTCCCTCTTACCGTCTCATTGTGGCTTCTGCTTTGTCTTTGGATGTGGGGTATCATTTTGGTGAGTTCCAGTGTCTTCCTGTCGATGATAGTTCAGCAGTTAGTTGTGATTCCGGTGCTCTCATAAGACGGAGTGAGAGCACATCCTTCTAGTCTGCCATCTTGGACCAATGCCTGTCCACTTAATTTAAAGTGAGGAGACATTATCTTGTTGCAGATGAGAGTTGGGCTGGGTTTTACAGGGATATGGTAGAATTTATACTAACCTGTGTTATTTTTAAGGCATTCCAGTTAGACCTGCCCAGTTATCAGTGTACACTAAACTGTGAGTGGACATGGATAATGATTATACATAATAAGTTTCACTTCATCTATTAAGACTTCTCATATAAAGGCCCAGGAACAGTTGGTCCCCCACCAACATATTATACACATGGCAAATCTTACATTAAAAGAATATTAGTCAACTGCTTCAAGTAAGAAAAATTAAACTTGCTTGCTAAGGAAAAATATTTAAACTTTTTTCCCCATTTACCAGCAAACAACTGTTGGAAGATAATTCTCCACGGGGACTCTTGAATTTCTGCATGTCTTGTGACTAGTGGCGCAGGCTGCTTTTGTTCTGAGATATCTTTTCAAGAATGTTTATACAGAGAACAGCCTTGGAAGACAGAGATCATGTCTCCCTCTGGAGCAAAGAACAGGCATGCTTACTGCCTTTATAAAATATTTGGCTTCCCTAAGCTCAGAGTTTCTCCCTTATAATGTCACTCACTGCATTTCAAGGTGTCACCTGGGCTTCTTAGAATCACCACGTGGGAACTGGGGCTCAAGGAACTGGCACAGTAAATGCTGATACTCTGGCTACTGTTAATGCCAGGAGTGAAAAAGTTCTTTATTTCTGACCTAGAGGTGTTGTACATTCGGCCAAGATCCATTAAACTATGGCAGGCTAACTCGTTAAGCTTGCAAATGGTGTGAAATCTCAGATCCTTCAGAGTCCTTGACAACAGCAAATCATTATTATTGTTTGTACTGTTGGTAACTATTTGTTGAGCACCTAATGTGAATCAATGAACCAAACTCTGTTCTAAGTAATGTACTATATGACCTCACTTAATCTCTACTACATTGTTGTGAAGTAGATAACATTAACACCATTTTATAGCTGATGATACTGAGACTAAAAGAGCAGGCACTGATGGCTGCCTTTCTATTAGCCATTTCCCCCTTCTCAATTATATTCTGACTTTTATTCTGATATCCACCCCTTTTGCACCCAGCAAGGAAGTCATCACTTCCTCTAACTTTAAGGGTGAGCCTATCCCATTTTTCCATTTCTGAACTTTATTCTAAGCTAATAAGGGCATGACATTCCCCTAGCCATAGAAACTGGTCAGAAAATGAACACATTATCCAGTATGGGCAAAGGGAAATGGGGGACAGTGAACTAGGGAACTTCTGAGAAAGAAGTTTTCTTGCTCTTACACAAAGCCATAGGGAAAGATAGACTCTCTTCCTCCAAATGTTGATATGTGCCAGCAGGGTAATCAGAATGAATGCTGGACATAATACTGAAGCAGGGTCTGGAGTTCCCTGTTGTGCCCTATATCACCCCCTTAGGTGCTAGACTGTGGGAAAGTCCTGGGGCGTGATGCTGCAGCAGCTGGATGTTGGGGGCACTTAGCAGGTACTTATCAACTGGTACCGAAGTACTTTAATACATTAATAACTGGTAAGGCTATACTAGGATGTTCAAGTGTGATGCCTGAAACTGCTACATCCATCCCCTACCAGTCAGAGGAAGAAGCTCACACAGAGGAGGGAGGAGCCAAAACAGTCACAGAGGGACGGCGAGAGAGCCCCTGACAGCTGCCCTCTCTAGGCTTTTTCAATTAAAAGACTACAGATGCCTTTTTCATTTAAGCTAGTTTCGATCTGGATTTCAGTTACTTGCAGTCAAAAGCATGCACAGAAACATTAAGTAAGTACTGGGTTGGCCAAAAGGTTTGTTCGGTTTTTTCCGTAAGATGGCTCTAGTAGGGCTTAGTTGTCTTTAACTTCATTTGAAACAATTTTGTTTGATTGTATTGTGACAGCTGTCATATCAGTGTGCATTTTAAAAACAAACTTATCAAAACTGGTGAATTTTTGTGTAGCCATTTTAATATTGAAGATGGAAGAAAAAAGCAACATTTTAAGCATATTATGCTTTATTATTTCAAGAAAGGTAAAAACACAACGGAAATGCAAAAAAAGATTTGTGTAGCGTATGGAGAAGGTGCTGTGACTGATCGAACATGTTAAAAGTGGTTTGCGAAGTTTCGTGCTGGAGGTTTCTCACTGGATGATGCTCCATGGTCGGGTAGACCAGCTGAAGTTGATAGTGATCCAACTGAGACATCAATTGAGAACAATCAACATTATACCACACGGGAGATAGCCGACATACTCAAAATATCCAAATCAAGTGTTGAAAATGCTTTTGCACCAGCTTCGTTATGTTCATTGCTTTGATGTTTGGATTCCACGTAAGTTAAGCGAAAAAACCCTTCTTGACCGTATTTCCACATGCGATTTTCTACTTAAATGTAATGAAAACGTCCCATTTTTAAAATAAATTGTGACGGGCAATGAAAAGTGGATACTGTACAATAATGTGGAACGGAAGAGATCGTGGGGCAAGTGAAATGAACCACCACCAACCACACCAAAAAGGCCGGTCTTCATCCAAAGAAGGTGATGTTGTGTATATGGTGGGATGGGAAGGGAGTCCTCTATTATGAGCTCCTTCCAGAAAACCAAACGATTCATTCCAACTACTGCTCCCAATTAGACCAACTGAAAGCAGCACTTGACGAACAGCATCCGGAATAAGTCATCAGAAAATGCATAATCTTCCATCAGGATAATGCAAGACCGCATCTTTCTTTGATGACCAGAAAAGAACTGTTACAGCTTGGCTGGGAAGTTCTGATTCATCCACTGTATTCACCAGACATTGCACCTTCGGATTTCCATTTATTTCAGTCTTTACAAAATTCTCTTAATGGAAAAAATTTCAATTTCCTGGAAGACTGTAAAAGGCATCTGGAACAGTTCTTTGCTCAAAAAGATAAAAAGTTTTGGGAAGATGGAATTATGAAGTTGCCTCAAAAATGGCAGAAGGTAGTGGAAAAAAAAGGATAAATACATTGTTCAATAAAGTTCTTGGTGAAAAGTAAAAATGTGCCTTTTATTTTTACTTAAAAACCGAAGGCACTTTTTTGGCCAAACCAATACTTGGAAGGCTCAGAGTAAGGAAATAGCCACACTAGAACTGAAAAGTGTGGCTTTTGTCTGTCTGGCTTAAATGTCCCTGCTTTTTCTGATGCATCATGATGCTCCCAAGTATCAAATAAATATGAAGAAGTTATGTGCACACTGCAAAAGGCTGCATTCAAATTTTAGTTACTAAGAACTCCAAAGAAAATGCAAAGGTAATATCAGTGTTAACCCTTCTGTATATCATTGAGAGTTCTCCCCACTCCTCCTAGGAAACATACCGATATAGCCTAATAATAATAATATTAACATAGAGAAAAAATATATAATAAAATATATCTGATGTTCAAATTATTTACCGGTGGTAGATCTGACAGCTCAAGTCAGACTAGATGACCAGAAACCTGTTCCAGGAAAGGCCTTTCACATTAACATCATCTTGAGAGCATACATGAGCACGTTCAAGATTAATCCCAGGATATTTTAAACACTGTCATTAGTATGTCACATCATCATTAACACCTCCTAGATTTACTTCTTCTTTATCTCACAGTCACCCCGAAGTCCAAAAATTAACCACTGTTCTGGAAAAAAAATGACTTGGACTGTTCATATTTCTTTGCTCAATCAAGAATCCATGTAAATGGGGACTTTCCTGTTGGCACAGTGGTTAAGAATCCGTCTGACAATGCAGGGGACATGGGTTCGAGCCCAGGTCCGAGAAGATCCCACATGCTGCAGAGCAACTAAGCCTGTGCACCACAACTACAGAGTCTGCACTCTAGAGCCTGTGCGCCACAACTACTGATGCTGCATGCCACAACTACTGAAGCCCGCACGCCTAGAGCCCGTGCTCCTCAACAAGAGAAGCCACCGCAATGAGAAGCCCGCGCACCACAACGAAGAGAAGCCCCCACTCACCACAACTAGAAAAAGCCTGCACGCAGCAACGAAGACTCAATACAGCCAAAAATAAATAAAATAAATAAATTTGTAAGAAAGAAAAAAAAAGAAACCATGTAAATGAAGACTATAGTATACTATATTTGCATCTAGCTTAATTAATGGTCTTTGACAGTGTTTTCTGGTAATCTAATATATATACTTCTTAAAATAAAATACTTGTACATATTTAGAGCTCACTTACTCATAAAATGTTAAGAGTTAGAAAGCTCTTAAAGACTTCCAATTCAAACTTTCTTATTTTATATGTGAGAAAACTGTGGCATGGAGAGGTTAAGTGGTGAAGGCAGGCCACTTTAAAAATACCCTAATCTTAGCGAGCCATTGTCCTTTAAACGCATATTTGATTTTTTTTTTTGAAATATGCAAAGTCACTCAGTGTGACGTGAATAAAAGACAGGGAGTAGGACATAGATCAAGTTGAATTAACATGTAACCTTGTAAAATATGAGTAATGAGCCTGTGATTTTGATATGGTAGATCCAAGTATAACTTAAAGGCAATGTTTTTAAACTACATTAAACAAAGAGAACATTATTTAGAATGGGTCCAAAACCTCACAAGGTTACACCTAATTTGGAACTATATTGCTGATTTTCAAAATATTTGGGAATTTTTTCTTTTCATGATCTATTTCTCACTCAATTCCACTGTGGTAGGAGAACATACTCTAAATGACTTCAATACCTTAATACGTGTTGAGGTGTCCTTTATGAGCTGACATACAGTCAATTTTGGTAAATGTTCCATGTGCCCTTTAAAAGAGTCTGTATTCTGTTGTCTTTAAGTGGAGTACTCTGGATATCAATTAGATCAAGTGCGTTAGTTGTATTGTTTGGATCTTCTATATCTAGTGAAGCTACCTCTGCTTTTTCTATCAATTACTGAGAGATATTAAATTTCTCACTATAATTATATATTAATTCATTTTTCTTTTTAGTTATGTCCATTTTTGCTTTGTATAATTTGAAGTTATATTATTAGCTGAATTCAAATTTAGAATTTGTTCTATCTCTTTGGTGGAATGACCCTTTATCATTTTGACATAGTCCTTTGTATTAATCTGAATCCAATCAGTGGGTTAAACAGTAGAAGTTTAATAAAGTTAATAGGCTTAATAAACAATTATTACACCCTGATAAGAGTGACTATAAAGTATAAGGAAAATCTACATGGTATCCTACATCTGAGAGAGTACTCAAGAAAGGACAAACATGGAAGGAGTTCAGACCTTGCTGGAGAAGGTGTAGCTTAGACTACTGGATAGTAGAGGAGTCCACTGGTTTGCCCAGGCTGGAGCTGGTCTGCAGTCACTGGGTAAGCAGGAAGCAACTCTCTGGAATGCAGGTGGGGGCAGGGGATCAGCAACTGGAGATGAGGATGTGCAGAGGGAGCAGGGCCTTGATGGGAGCCCCAAGGCAAGGTGTGGGTGGCCTGCAGAGGAAATCAGAGTGCCAGTGTGGGCAGGAGTCCTTGGAGGAGCTGGTTTCCATGTTGAGAGGATCACAGAGAGGTTATCAATTACATTTCTGTACATCTGTCTGAAATAATCTTCCCTTTGTCTGAAAAACTTTTAATATTTCTTTCAGTGCAGGTCTGTTGATGACAGATTCTCTCAGATTTTATTTGTCTAGAAATTACTGTTTTACCTTCATCTTTGGAGAATATATCTGCTAGGCAGAAACTTCTAGGTTGACAATTGTTTTCTTTTAGCACTTTAAAGATGCCATTACATTGCCTTCTGACTTCCACCATCTCTCTTCTGCCATATCTTCCAATGTGACCTAATTTGTCAGTCTTGTTGTTATTCTTTTGAAGGCAGTGCCTTATTTTTCCAGCTTCCTTTTCTTCTCCTCCTTCTCCCCCTTCCCCTCCTCCTCCTCCTTCTTCTTCAAGGTGTTCTCTCTGTCACTTTTAGCAGTGTTACAATGATGTGCCTCATTGTGGTTTTCTTTGTATTTATCCCTTTAGGGGCTTGGAAAGCTGACTGAGTTTGTGGATGGATTTTTTTTTTATATCACTTTTGAAAAATTCTTGGCTATTATCTTTTCAAATATTTTTTCTACCTTATTTCTTCTCTTTTTCCCTAGGAGTCCAACTGCACTCATGTTAGATCTTTTTACCATATTGCATCTGTATCTTCATCATGTCTCATATGTTTAATCTGGGTTTTTAAAAACATATTAATTTAGTTTGTGCCTGATAATTTCAATAGCTGGGTCATCTGCAGGTCTCTTTCTATTGCCTATTTCTTTTCTTTTGGTCATGTTTCCTGGTATGCCTGGAATTTTTTAAAAGTAAATGCTGGACACTGGGTTTGAAAAATTGTGGAGGCTTTGGAGAATGCCATATATTCCCAGAGAAGGATTTACACTATTCTCTAAGGCAGGTACTTTGCTAGGCTTTGGGAAAACAGAAGTGAATAAAACAGATAAAATCTCTGCCTTCATGGAGTTTACATGCAGTGGGGACAATAGACAATAACATGAAAAAATAAAAATAAAGTAAGCAGTGATAAAGAATATAAAGAAAATTAAGTAAAGGGATAGAGATTAAAGGGTGAACATTTAGACAGGGTGATCAGAAGGTGACATATGAGCTAAGGTTGTATAAAGTGATGGGGAGAGACGTGAAAATATTTATGGAAAGGGTGATCCAAGCAGAGGGAAAAACAAATGCAAAGGCCCTAAGGCAGTGGAGTGCTTGTCTGGTTAAAGGAATAGCAAGGAAGCCAGTGTGGCTACAGGGGAGTGATCAGTGGGAAGAGTGGCAGAAGATGTTGCCGGAGAAGTAAGTAGAGTCTATATACTACAACCTTGGAGCCCAGAGGAAGAACTTTGGATTTTATTCTGTGTATGATAGATAGCCACTGAAGGATTTTGAGGAAAGAGATGATGTGATCTGATTTAGATTTTAAAAGGATCATTCTGCCTGATGTGTCTGGAATAGATTGCAGCAGGGCAAGAGTGTCACTAGGGAGGCCAGTTAGGGGACCAGAATTATAGGGATCTATGCCAGAGCTGATGGAGGCTTGGTCTGGAGAAGTAGCGGTGGATGTCAGGAGAAGCAGTTGGATTTGGAATGTACTTCTGAAGGTAGAGGCAGCAGATTCCAATGATGGCTTTGATGTAAGTTCTGCAGAAGTGGGTTTCCTGCCACTTGCACAGGCCATGCAAAATAAATACTCATGTTTGCACCTAGTTTTACAGCCTTTTCCTTAAAGAGAACCCTCCACCAATTTGTGAGATTCATTTACACAAAACCTGACTCTGTCCCTGGGGTCTGAGAGAAAAAGAAAGTAAAATATGGTAGCTCTTAGGTTTTGGCCAGAGTGACAGGTGGAATGGTAGCAACATTTCTGAGCCGCGGTACCCTGGGAAAATAATAGTTTGGAGGGGATGTAGAATTCTATTCTGGACACACTAAATAAAATTTAAACTCCTCACACTGGCACTCAAGACCTCATTCTACTCACAAAAGCTCTTCTCCCACTGCCACCTAGGCTTGTGTTTGTGAAACTTTTCAGGTTTGAATGTCCCTTCCTGCTCTTTCTCTATTTTTTCTTGAAATTTTACACATTCTGCAAGGTTTAATATAAATGAAAGCTTTTCTGCAAGAGTTGACTTCCTCCTCCATGTTCCAGGGATGGAAAACTGGAAGTCCACAGCAGGCCCTCAGTAGTCTTTAAATTCAATGTGAATGTTTTAGACTGAACAAGCATTCTCCTGTTGGCTTGGTCACCCCTACTGCCGTTCCTGCTCAGTGTGTTATAAAATCAGAGTAAGGCTGTAACAATCAAGCTTTGATTTTCTTCCCATTTCTCTGACTCTTCAGAAATTCTCTCCAAGGAAGTGTTTTGAAGTATCTAGATGAAAAGCATTATGCAAACTCAAGGTGTCCAACTCATATGTGGTCTGTGCATAGGGAAGAAGGAGGGTTGTTCTGTGTGCTTCATGGAAGAGAGAGGAGTATCCCTCTAACCCTACCTACCCCACTTGCATATCTGACTTGGGTTATGGCTGCTCCTTTACATAGTCTCTGGGCTGTATGCTGCGTGGAGCCATGGCCAAATGCGCATAAGGCACCAGCTGTCTCTGCCCCATAGTTCTGACACCTCCTCAGAAGACTCATGGTTCTATACCCTTCTCCAGAGCTCTCATTCCAGGCAATGAAATTGAAGATACATACGTAGAAGGAATCTTTTCAGTTACTTCATGGCCAAAGGGCAAGACAGTGACAAAGCTTAGCCTCATGCAGAATGGAGGGAGCCTCTTCCCACTAGAAGGGCTGCCATCTTGGGCAGAATGGAGGCAACACGTAAGGTGCTTCTCCATGAGATTCACCCGGCTCTCCCCCCTAAGTGCGGGGAACCCACCACAGCCACCAAAGCACAGGGTGCCCACACAGTGTTGTCAAGGGGAAAGACACCTGCCTTTCTCAGAGCAGACCTAGAGAGTCCAATGATGGGGGCAGGGCCCAAGGATGGAGTTGACTACACTGCCATTTTCTGCTCACACTGGGCTGCTGGGATGTGCCTCAGCAGCAATTTCTGCATCTCCAAGCGGGGAGCCATGGGTACTGAGGAAGGGTTTCTCTCCTTCACACTCAGGAGGCCATACTGCTCCTTCCTTCCTGAAGTTAAAAAAGAATTTCATGTGTGTGTGTGTGTATAAGTGTGTATACACACATACATACATATATATACAAACACATATTGAAATATATATTGGACGTTGAATATATATTATATACATAATATATCGAACACAATATGTGTTGTACAAATATATGTTATATATGTACATATACATGCATGTGTGTGTATGCATGTGTGTATATGTGCGTACTTGATGGATCCTGATTTGCATTCCTGTCCATCGCCAGAGACAAAATTAACCTTCTTTTCTTCAACAGACAATAGGGTACTCAAATAAAACAAGATGATGATATACCAAGATCTAACTCAGCCTTTCTCAAGCAGAGTTCTATGAGAGGATTATTCCCTACTGCCCTAAAACATGCATATATATATAATGAACTAATTCTGCTCTATGCTTATACAATGGTGCTAGTAATGAATTATCTTGTCTCTATGCATACAGAATTGTACTGGTTATATGTCATTCTTAGTACCACGCTTGGGAGAATTTAGAAATAGTTACATAATTTTCTGTGTCTTCTCCTCTACCAAAAGTCTTGGTCCTGCCTTTCCCTGCTTAGAGGGTAGAAAAAGTAAGCAGTAGGAGTGGAAAGATGCAAAAGAAGGAACACATCCCTCTGCACTGCTGAAGCTGACTTGGCAGTTTCCTCCTCTCCCCTCTCGCCTCCGCCCTCCCTCGCCCAGGGGGTGGGAAGGCATTTGCTTAGACAGCGAGGCACCAGAATGGAGGTGCATTTGCAACATCTGAAAGCACATTTTGGAAGCATTCCAATTCGGCTGAAAGTGAAGTGTGTCAGATTCACTCACTTAGGGAGAGACTTAAAACCATCAATTTATACAGCAATATAAAATGTATTTCATTTTATAATATGTGCAAAAACTGCCTACGTAATCAAAATAATCTAATAACAAAGATCTGAAGAACAGCTTTAAAATCTGATATATTATTTATGCTTCAAGGGAATAATGTTTTCTTCATTTTATGCACCTGACTTTCAGCAGCCCTGTCTGACTGGCGGTTGAGAGACCGAACTCATGTTTATCATTACTAAACAGCTCATTCCTTCAACATGTATTATGGGCTTCCCTGGTGGCGCAGTGGTTAAGAATCCGCCTTCCAATGCAGGGGAAACAGGTTTGAGCCCAGGTCCGCGAAGATCCCACATGCCGCGGAGCAGCTAAGCCCGTGCGCCACAACTACTGAGCCTGCGCTCTAGAGCCCGTGAGCCACAACTACTGAGCCCACGTGCCACAACTACTGAAACCTGCGTGCCTAGAGCCTGTGCTCCACAACAGGAGAAGCCACTGCAATGAGAAGCCCACACACCACAATGAAGAGTGGCCCCCGCTCGTCGCCACTAGAGAAAGCCCGTGAGCAGCAACAAAGACCCAACGCCGCCAAAATAAATAAATAAAAATAATAAAGTTCCCTTTAAAAAAACACATGTATTATGCAGCTCCTGTGCCAGGTACTACAGACTAAATGGAACTGTATATATAATGGTAGCCTAAAGATAATTATGATAGTAATAGAACACTAATAGTTGTTGTTTGCCTCCCTAGAATTCATTTTCCCTCCTCCAACAACAGCTCCTGACTCCCACTGCAGATGTGCCCCTTGTCCCGTGAGGTTCCTTCCCTCGGTTCTAAGGACAGAACACATGACTCAGGCATAAGCCACTGAATGTACTGCATATTCCTCTATCCACAATGGTTGGTTCAGAAATGAGCACATGACCTAAACTAGTCCAATCAGAATAAATTTCATGACTTGTTCAAAAGCTACCATAAAAGACCTCTTTTGAGCTGGACTTGAACCTGAGAAAATGTAAGGCTAGAGCTGCCCCAGCAATCTTGTCACTACTTAGCCTGGAGCTAAATGGAGACTAAGAATGAAGTCAGAACACTAGGCAGCAAAGTAAAGAAATAGAGGGAAACTGAGTCCTAATGGCATGGTTGAAGCACTAAATCCAGCCTTGTCTGAAGCTGGCCCAGACTCTGGGCCTTTTACCTTCCTGTAAGAATAAATGAAGGTTGTACAAAGCAATACTTGTAACACTGTGCTGGTAGGTTTATAACGTATATAGATGTAACATATAGTATTTAATGACAGTAAAAGACAAAGGAGGACAGAAGGAATGGAACTATAGTGGAGCAAAATTTCTGCATTTCACTGGAATTAATCTGAAGTAGACTGTGATAAATTAAGAAGCATACTATAATCTTGACAGCAACCACTAAAAAAAAAATAGTAAAGGAAAATTAATAGAGGAACTAAAAAAAAAAAAGAATAAATGTACTTTTTGTTGTAAGCCAACTATAGTTTGGTTCTATATCACTTGAAACTAAGAAACAACTAACTCATACAAATGATAATGCTGATAATAATGATAAGACCAGGATAATGGGGAGAAACCCATGAAAACTTTATGTGACGGGGAAGATAATATTAGACAATAGGACTCTATAGATCTTATAGGAACCTTGCCTTGACAGAAGCAAAGCAGAATTAGTGAACTAAGATCCAGGGAAACATCATTTAGAACTTTTGGCTCATTCTGTTTATCAAATGGAATTAACCTTAGCCCCAGTGAGGTACATGAAACAAAAACTATACACCAGACCCTAGACCCCTCATGCTCCAGAACAGCAGGATGCTTTCCTAGTCAAGCTTGGAGAAGCCCCAGGATAAACAGATTATTTTTTTTAAAGCTAGATTCAGAAGCTTCATGCAACCAATAGAGGTATTTCTGTCAGGTACTGGCTACTAAGAGTGCATGTTGCCCTAAGCAATAATGTCAAATGATAAATAAGAAAAACAATCTTTAAGAGTCAGAGGTATTAGAGATCAGCGACAAAGCACACTTTCTTGCATCCCTGAAGCATAACCACACGGAAGGATTATTTAGTGTGAAAGTAAACAGACTATTATTTGGGCAGCCACTATGTTAAATCAAGTTGTGTTTAGACATATTCCCAGTTTCTAACCACTATAATGAAATTCAGAAGTGCTGTCCCTCTTCCTTAACGGCACACTCATGTATCATGTACCTCAGGGAAAGGCCTGGAGCTCAGCAGTTTATCTACTATCTTTTTCATTTACTTTTTTTTAACACTTAATTCCAAAGCTTTGCTAGCTAGGAGACTGTTGATCAGTTTCTTCACCTGAAAGATTTTCCCAAGTAATGAAAGAAGGCAAAAACTGGAAGAGAACTTTTCTCTTGAATTCTAAAACTCTAAAAGGGCTTCAAACTGCACTGCATTATTTGCCACAAAATAGAGATTAGGACCTTGTGTGAAGTGGGTGGGGGACCCTCTCCACTGAGAAGTTAATACTTTTCTTTAAAGACCATACTATTGTATATTATGTGTATTATTCCATGGACAGCCAATCTTACTCCTGAAGAATGGGAACTTTTCCTTTTAAAATCCATATTGCCAATACAAACAACTCATGCAGCTCAATAAAAAAAAAAAAAAACCCAATCAAAAAATGGGCAGAAGACCTACATAGATATTTCTCCAAAGAAGACATACAGATGGCCAACAAGCACATGAAAAGATGCTCAATATCGCTAATTATTAGAGAAATGCAAATCAAAACTACAGTGAGATATCACCTCACACCGATCAGAATGGCCATCATCAAAAAGTTTACAAATAAAAAATGCTGGAGAGGGTGTGGAGAAAAAATAACCCTCCTACACTGTTGGTGGGAATGTAAATTGATACAGCCACTATGGAAAACAGTATGGAGGTTCTTCAAAAAACTAAAAACAGAGTTACCATATGATCCAGCAATCCCACTCCTGGGCATATATCTGGAGAAAACTCTAATTCAAAAAGATACATGCACTGCAATATTCACTGCAGCACTATTCACAACAGCCAAGACACTGAAGTAACCTAAATATCCATCAACAGATGAACAGATAAAGAAGACGTAGTGTACTTATACAGTGGAATATTACTCAGCCATAAGAAAGGATGAAATGTTGCCATTTGCAGCAATATGGATGGACATAGAGATGATCATATGAAGTGAAGTCAGACAGAGAAAGACCAATATCATATGATATCACTTATATGTGGAATCTAAAAAAATTATACAAATGAGCTTGTTTACAAAACAGAAATAGACTAACACACATAGAAAACAAACTTATAGTTACCAAAGGGGAAGGGAGGGAGAGATAAATTGAGAGTTTGGGATTAACAGGTACATACTACTATATATAAAATAGGTAAACAAGAAGGACCTACTGTATAGCACAGGGAACTGTATTCAACATCTTGCAATAACCTATAATGGAAACGCATCTGAAAAAGAATACATATATTTACATACATATGTATAACTGAATCACTTTGCTGTACACCTGAAACACTGTAAATCAACTATACTTCAATAAAAAATAAAAAACATATTGCTGAATGTTTTCTACATTATTCTCTGACAGTACCTATCCCCTCAAGGGTAGCCTGACAGATTGTATTTTCCGTAGGTGGCCACAAAAATATCTCTGGCAGTAGCTGCCTGACCTTGCCACTCTCACTTTAAGAACTAGAGTTCATTTCTCCATTTCTCCACCCCCCCTTGGACCTAGGCAGGCCCTGTGACTACTTCGACCAATGACCAACAGAACACGAAGTTACAGGTCAATTCCAGGTGTAGCCCTAAAGTGTTAATTTCCTGCCTCTTGGAATCCAGCTACCATGTATAACTGCTCTGAGATTAGTATGCTGTGAAAAGCCCGAAGCCACAAGGAGAGACCCTGGAGGATGAGACACCATGTAAAAAGAGAGGACAAGGAGCCAGACATGCAAATGAAGAAACCGTCTTGGGCAACCAACTCAGTGCAGCCTTCAGATAATTCCAGTGCCAGCCATTATCTAACTACAACTACAAAAGAGAGTCCAAGATGGAATCACCCGAGTCCACTCAACCCCCAGAACCATGTAAGAGAGTAATTGTTTTAAGCTACTAAGATTTGGGGGTGGTTTGTTAAATGCAGCAATAGATATCTGGAAGAGACAGGTAATTTGCTGATCTGGGTATCCCTTAAAGTGTAGTAGATAAGGCAAATGTTTAAAAAAATAATAACATTTTTATAATAATAACTACCATATCAGCTAGAGTTTTTCATAGCGAGCAACACAAGCTAATTCTGGCTGAGTTAAGCAGACAAGTTTTTCTTTTCTTTCTTTTTTAATTTTTGGCTGTGTTGGGTCTTCATTGCTGTGCGCGGGCTTTCTCTAGTTGTGGCGAGCGGGGGCTACTCTTCGTTGCGGTGCACGGGTTTCTCATTGCAGTGGCTTCTCTTGTTGTGGAGCACAGGCTCTAGGCGCGCGGGCTTCAGTAGTTGTGGCACGTGAGCTCAGCAGTTGTGGCTCGCGGACTCTACAACACAGGCTTAGTAGTTGTGGTGCATGAGTTTAGTTGCTCTGCGTCATATGGGATCTTCCCAGACCAGGGCTTGAACCCGTGTCCCCTGCATTGGCAGGCAGATTCCCAACCACTGCGCCACCAGGGAAGCCCAACAGACAAGTTTTTTGAAAACACAGTGGGTAAGTCATGAATCATAGGAAGGCCTGAAGATCTAGCTCCAGGCTAAGCAGGAAATAAGAACACCAAAGCTACGGCCCAAAACCATTCTGGGGAGGAAATCATTGACATCATTACCACAAAAATGATGGTAAACCTGGCCCCTCGGTTTCAGTGTCACTCTCTCTCACGTCAGTATTTTCATGCGTGGCTATGACTGGCAGAGCCTGAGGCACAGGCCTCTGCCCTTGCTGCAAGGGGGCTGAGCAAATGAGTGAGTATTCAGCATTTTCAAACTCTATACTGAGAGGTAGTCTTTGTCGCCATCAAAGTCATAAGGGTAAGGGTGACTTCTCCAAAAACAGAAGTTTAAATTAAAATGAGTGACAAGAGCTCTCCACTGCTACCAGGAATCAAAACATGTGTGTATATATTTATATGTGTGTGTGTACTTACATTATGCAATTTCTGCTTTATTACAATATTTGTCTTCCTGATAAACCTAGCATTCTATAAAATTAATACTAAAATTAGCTTTCATATCAAAACTAACAGGGCTTACAGGAAAAATAGTATTAGGAGCATACCTCTTAAAATCTATACAAATTTGTAACCAGAGCATCAACATAAATAATAACAATCCTAATAAAAATATTTGTATAGCAAAAAAAGTTAAATTCCTGATAAAGAAGTACTACAATAAATCTAAAATTTTTACTTAAAATAATTAAAAAGTGAATGTACCTTGAGGGAAGGGGTACAAGGGAGTGTGAGGCTGCTGAGTTATGGCAGCAAGGGCAACATGCCCAAAGATTGGGGGAAACTATGCAACAAACACTTTCTGGACAGAGCAGTGGATTGAACTGAGCCAAAAAAATAAGGGGTGCCTAGACATTGTGGACAATACTATATTCCTCACACTTGCCATGTTCAGCTGTGTAGATACACCCTGTGACGAGCTGCTGGTATCCATGGAGGAAAACATTAGCATGCTGGTGAAATTCATCAGGACTTCCATGTTAGACTGCCACTGTCCCATTCTGTACCAATCATGTATGAGCTCATTCATGTTTGCAGAAGCCTGGCTGTAGCAGAACAGAATGTTCTCTGTGTATGTGTGTGTGCGCGCGCACGCACGCCATGTGTGAGAGAGAGAGAGAGAGAGAGAATTTACACAGCCTTTGCAAGCCAGGTGTTATTGTTATTCTCATTTCATAAATGAGAAAGTGGAGGCTCAGAGTAACAAATTTGACCTAGTTCAAACAGATGTAAGTGTTAAGCTGAGATCTGAAGCTTTTACTTTCAGGTTTTAAGATCTACTCTCTTTCCACCTTGTCTTGTCATTTACTAGGAAACCAGCTTCCACATTTAGAAATTCAGACCTACATCTCCAAGTTGGTAAGCAGTCATGACCCTGTTGAGACTGGACTTGCACAGTCAGTATTGTCTTTGAAACTAAAGATTGGTGCCAGTTGATTTTTCTACAAGGTGAAGACTTGGTTCCTTGGACCCTCCAGCAACTCGGCCTCAGCCTGTTCAGGTGACTTTCCATTGTCCCGCTTTCACTCGACAGCATTCAGATGATCATTTTAGAAGTACAACTAAATTTTCCAAGAAGAGTTTCTAATCTCTTTGAACAATATGATATTTTTCTTGCAGAACAAAGACTTCTCACTTCTCACTGAGATTAAGCGAGAGAAAACGTTTCTGGTGTAAGCACAGATTTCTGCTCCTTTCTCTACCTCTGTTTCAAACTTTTGCATAAACCAACTAGCTGAAGAAATATAAATGCCTGAGTGGGAACCTTTCAAGGAGAGGATACAGTCAGTCTCCTGAGGCTGAAGGACTCTGCCAAATATTCTGAAGCTGGCAACACTTCAAGGATGAGGTTTATCAAATCAGGGGCTGAGCTGTACACAAGGAATGAGATGTTAAATGGACACAAACTGGCAACCAGATTCAAAATCCTTTGAGAATGTTAACCTCCTGGCCAGGTCTGGATTCAAAGAGAACTGTTAACCCACACTTCCTGACGCCAGCGATACAGCTGAGTTAGGTTCCTAAGAGGGGATGTGGGATATTACAGCTGGATAAACCCCCACCATTTAGCAAATAAGAGCCACGAATCATTTAGTGCATTACTTCTGCATTGCAGTAAACATCCTCTCAGCGGCTCCCAGAATTGATGGACCTTCTTAACATTTAATCTGCTGCTCTTAGAGCACTGAGTCTCATCATTAGTGTGCAGAGAATCACCCAGAGGGCTTGTTCAAACAACATTTCAGCCCCATCTCCAAACGTTTCAGATTCTGTAGGTCTGGGGTAAACCCGGAGAAACTGCATTTCTGAAAGTTCCCAGGTGATGCTGTGAAGACTACCGTCCCGGAGAAAGCCTGGGCACCAGACCGAATCCAGCCCCGTTTTGTCCCAAGGGGCAAATCTGAGGTTAACTTTCCTTAAGCTTCTTAGAAATCAGTGGGTTTTCGAAGAAATCATATTTTTTAAAAGTCATCCATATTTCTTTGTATGTGAGCCGTCCATCTCTGTCCTAAAGAAGTTCTTTTGGTTTTGATTATTTTGAAAGATGGAGAAAGAACAGATCTATTTCCAGTGACTCAGAAAAACACTTATCCTGCTTAAGTGAGTAATAACAGGCATAACATGTTTTTCACTGTGCATGTGTGTTTCACAGAGAAAATGTGTTTTACTGGTGCACATTGTATATTCATGTATATAAAATCATTAATAAAAGCACCTCATAAGAATTCTAAACAGTACTCTTGCCTTACCTATCCTTTTTTTTCTGAAGTATTTTAAAGCAAATATCATATACCTTATCATTTCACCCCTACAAACTTTAAAACCTGTAGCTTTTAAAACTATGGACGTTTTCTCACATAACTGCAACACCAATATCATAATCAACAAAATTAATGATAATTCCTTGTTACTTAATGGCAGCCTATATTCAAGTTTCCATGATTATCTCAAATATTCTCTCCACAGTTTGTTATAATCAGGATCCAAACAAGATCCATATGTTACTTTTGGTTATTTTGTCCCTTAAGTATCTTTTAATACAGAGCAGATCCTTCTCCTTCTCCATCTTCTCCTTTTCCTTCTTTTTCTTACCTGTTAATCCCAATGATGTGTTGAAAAAAACAAGGCCAACTGCCTTGTAGAATGTTCCACATCTGCCTTTGACTGTTTGGTTCCTGATAGGATCAATTAACTTTGTTCCTACAGGTTAGACTTACAGGATTGATTGAATTTAGGTTTAACTTTTTTGGCAAGAATATGTGATAGGTGATGCTGTGTATTTCCTAGTGCACAATACCAGGGGACACATGTACGGTTGTCCTACCCTTACAGATGTCAAGTTTCATCAGGTAGGGCCTGATGGGTTCTAGTGGGTGTATCTTGATTACTCCTTTGTAAAATTTCCCATCAACATTTTGTCTAATGGTTTCATCCACTGATGGTCACACAGGGAGGGCTTCTGCATCCTGGGATAGATACCAAAAGGCTGAAATCAGACCATCTTTCATTGCTGCTGCCACCCCCTTTCCTCTCCCTTGCCTCTGCAGAGTGTAGTGTAGGGGAGCTGACGTCACTCAGCTCAGGGCAGTGGGAGTGCTCTGGAGCTGGAGTGCTCCCCTTTTGGCAGGGAATTTTCCAGCTCATTCTGACTTCCCATAGGCACTGCTTTAAATGTTCCAAGATGGTGGGCAGTGTCATGGAAGGGAGAATGTTTAATCTACAAGTGTTTTCTCATAGTATTTACTAGAACAGTGTAAAGTGGGTGAGGTCTCCACGGCTGTCTGTTTACTTCATATGCTTCGCATGTCAAGAAAGTACTTCTGTGCAGAGAATCTTACAGCCACATTCTTACATGCTCAGGCACAGTATTTCATGGTTCTCAGCATGCACTTGGAGACTCTGCACTTCCCTCTTCAAGGCATAGTGGCCTCTCCCTTTCCATTTCTTTCATTTCCTTAACAACAAAAGGGCTAATGTTTCTGTTATTTTTCATTTCACAAAATCCCAGGCTATTTTATGTCAATTTGTCAATTTTATATCATGGTGCTAAGTCTCATCATTTCAAAAAAAAAGTTTTCTCTATAGATTGCTCTGACTGTAACTGATCTGCAAAGACAACTTTAAACTCATCAAAGGGTTAAAGAAGCACCCCATTTGCTTTTAGTGTTTTTTATTTGGGGTCACCCCAACTATTTCTGGAGGACAGAACCGGGTGTATAGAAAGACGGCCAGACCTAGACCAAATACTGAGTAGAGGAAACATATCTTGGCCATGACCTTTGGCCCTCTACCTTTCCTCCCTCACCTCTTCCCTCACCACTAAATGTTTGTTAGCTGCAAGTAATGCTGCTTTGATTCTCCACTCTCATCACCAAGGCAGAGAACTGGATTTTTTTGTTTTCCTTTCCATCTGCACTGCACACACTGAAGCACAGTAGTTTCCAACAAGCAAATTGGGCACAAAAATAACCTCCCCCAAATGAGTGGGTTGGTTGCCTGGAAGGGAGTGATACGTAGGAGGCCTGTCACAAGAAGGAAAATACTATCTTACAGGGCAGAAGTCAATCTACACGCAAAGAGAATGAAGAAGGAAAGCTTCTGTCATGTTTAGATGGACTGAAGGAGAAGCCTCTGGGGCCCAGAGCGTTAGCTCCTTGATGCCTTTTCTGCTCAGTGTCTCCTTCCCACCCCCTAGGAAAGAATCTTAACTTCCCAACTCACCCAGGCATAACCTCAGGCGAGGATGATGGTAGGAAAGAAGATGGCGGGGCCAAGTGGAGGAGGAGGCCTTACTCTCAGGATCTTGGGTCCTTCTCCCTAACCTCCTTCCTGGGGCTCTTCTTGAATGTCTGACCTCCAACTTGAACTGGACTGTTACTCTCCAGGCCTTGGCAGGATCAGGCTGGGCCCAAATAATGCTGAAGGCCTACCCCTTCTTCACGCCTGGGCTGAGGGCCACCCCTTTTCTTCCCTGAGTCCTTGGAGATTTCTGGTTGCTCTTTCTCCTCAGTAACAGCAGTCATCTTTTTATTTAAGACCTGAGGGGCTGCATTACCTCTGGGAGAAGCTGGAGAGCTCTAGAGAAGGCAGTGGCAGTCTGGGGTCAGGCTTGGGCAGTGAGAGTTGTTTCCTTGCCCTCAGCCCATTCTGCAGGGTGCTGGGTGCAGGGGGTCAGGCTGGGGCAGTGAGAGTTGTTTCCTTGCCCTCAGCCCATTCTGCAGGGTACTGGGTGCAGGGGGTCATGCTCTGGAGAAGCAGAGAGACTGGCTCCCATGCAAGGCCCTAGATGCTCTGATCTTCTTCTCTTCTACTCACTCTGGACTCCTCTCTTTCCTGCTTTAGATTATTTTTGCCCTTGCCTCCTCCATGAAAAGAAAAACCTTCTCCAAGGAGCACGGATGAATCCAGGCTGTTGCAGCCTCCCCATACATCCCCCAAACTGAGCATCACCCTTGAGGGGGACGGGGAGAAGCACCACCTACTCAGTGACTTCCTTTGGGTAGGACTGAGCCTTGGGACCATCTGACAAGCCTGGAATCCAAATGACACTTCAGGAGCTCATTGGGCCTGAATTTGGAATTGCATAGGGCACCTCACACAGAGCCTGCAGCCCGGAGGCCAAGTGTATGCTGAGCTATGAGGGCAGCTAATAACCTTGCCAGGGCCTACCTCACTAGAGGAAATGGATTTGTTGCTATGGCAAAGTTGAACTGTCTTTTTGACTATGAATTGTTACATGAGTCTATCAAGAAACGCCAAGCTACTTCCAGTTGATCGTTTTCTTTTGTCTGCCCTGAAACCTCCAGGAGATAAAATAAAAGACCTCAGCATTCTCTACAGCTTGATTGATATAAATTGTCATGCACAACCTGCTTTCAAGCAGCTGCTGCAGCTGCATGATGCTGTGTAGGCACGGGACTGGAGAGCAGGCTCTAAACAAAAAGAGAGCCGTGCCTGCTCCGCCTCCTCCCTCCTGGCCAGGTCTGTGGGTCCGTCCGGCGGTCGGGCTGTCTTTGCGGACCCTGCCCCGTAACTGGGAGGGACCTGGCAAGCCTGGCGGGGGTGCGGACGAGGATGTGGCGGGGCAGCTGCCCGCTGACATCCTCTGCACTGCCCTCCACCCACCACCCGGTGTAGGAAGTAAAGATCAAACTGAAAGGGAGGGAGGCGTGGAGGCAGGAGCTGGTGGAGTGGTGGGAAGCACATGAATCGGGGCTGAAAGGGCCGTGTGGCTGACAGGGTCTTGGTGCTCCAGCCAGGTGTCAGGTCTGAGCCTCTGAGGTGGGAGAGCCGAGTTCAAGAAATTGGTCCACCAGAGACCTCCCGGCCCCTCGTAACATCAATCTGCGAGAGCTCTCCCAGAGATCTCCATCTGAATGCTAGGACCCAGCTCCACTCAACGACCAGCAAGCTCCAGTGCTGGACACCCCATGCCAAACAACTAGCAAGACAGGAGCACAACACCACCCATTAGCAGAGAGGCTCTCTAAAATCGTAATAAGGTCACAGATACCCCAAAACACACCACCAGATGCAGTACTGCCCACTAGGAAGACAAGATCCAGCCTCATCTACCAGAACACAGGCACCAGGCCCCTCCACCAGGAAGCCTACACAACCTACTGAACCAAACTTACTGACTGGGGGCATCACCAAAAACAACGGGAACTACGAACCTGCAGCCTGCGAAAAGGAGACCCCGAACACAGTAAGTTAAGCAAAATGAGAAGACAGAGAAACACACAGCAGATGAAGGAGCAAGGTAAAAACCCACCAGACCAAATAAATGAAGAGGAAAAAGGCAGTCTACCTGAAAAAGAATTCATAGTAATGATAGTAAAGATGATCCAAAATCTTGGAAATAGAATGGAGAAAATACATGAAACGTTTAACAAGGAACTAGAAGAACTAAAGAGCAAACAAACAATGATGAACAACACAATAAATGAAATTAAAAATTCTCTAGAAGGAAGCAATAACAGAATAACTAAGGCAGAAGAACGGAGAAGACCTGGAAGATAAAATAGTGGAAATAACTACCACAGAGCAGAATAAAGAAAAAAGAATGAAAAGAATTGAGGACAGTCTCAGAGACCTCTGGGACAACATTAAACACACCAACATTCGAATTATAGGGTCCCAGAAGAAGAAGAGAAAAAGAAAGGGACTGAGAAAATACATGAAGAGATTAGTTGAAAACTTCCCTAATATGGGAAAGGAAATAGCCACCCAAGTCCAGGAAGCGCAGAGAGTCCCATACAGGTTAATCCCAAGGAGAAACACACCAAGACACATATTAATCAAACTATCAAAAATTAAATACAAAGAACAAATATTAAAAGCAGCAAGGGAAAAGCAACAAATAACATACAAGGGAATCCCCATAAGGTTAACAGCTAATCTTTCAACAGAAACTCTGCAAGCCAGAAGGGTGTGGCAGGACATATTTAAAGTGATGAAAGGGAAAAACCTACAACCAAGATTACTCTACCCAGCAAGGGTCTCATTCAGATTTGACAGAGAAATTAAAACCTTTACAGACAAGCAAAAGCTAAGAGAATTCAGCACCACCAAACCAGCTTTACAACAAATGCTAAAGGAACTTCTCTAGGCAAGAAACACAAGAGAAGGAAAAGACCTACAATAACAAACCGAAAACAATTAAGAAAATGGTAATAGGAACATACATATCGATAATTACCTTAAATGTAAATGGATTAAATGCTCCAACCAAAAGACATGGCTAAATGGATACAAAATAAGACCCGTATATATGCTGTCTACAAGGGACCCACTTCAGACCTAGGGACACATACAGATTGAAAGTGAAGGGATAGAAAAAGATATTCCATGCAAATGGAAATCAAAAGAAAGTTGGAGTAGCAATTCTCTATCAGACAAAATAGACTTTAAAATAAAGACTATTACAAGAGACAAAGAAGGACACTACATAATGATCAAGGGATCAATCCAAGAAGCAGATCTAACAACTGAAAATATTTATGCACCCAACATAGGAGTACCTCAATACATAAGGCAAATGCTAACAGCCAAAAAAGGGGAAATCGACAGTTAACACAATAATAGTAGGGGACTTTAACACCCCACATTCACCAATGGACAGATCATCCAAAATGAAAATAAATAAGCAAACACAAGCTTTAAATGACACATTAAACAAGATGGACTTAATTGATATTTATAGGACATTCCATCCAAAAACAAAAGAATATACTTTCTTCTTAAGTGCTCACGGAACATTCTCCAGGATAGATCATATCTTGGGACACAAACCAAGCCTTGGTAAATTTAAGAAAATCAAAATCATATCAAGTATCTTTTCTGACCTCAACACTATAAGACTAGATATCGATTACAGGAAAAAAACTATAAAAAATACAAACACATGGAGCCTAAACAATACACTACTAAATAACCAAGAGATCACTGAAGAAATCAAAAAATACCTAGAAACAAATGACAATGAAAACATGATGACCAAAAAACTATGGGATGCAGCAAAAGCAGTTCTAAGAGTCAAGTTTATAGCAATACAATCCTACCTCAAGAAACAAGAAACATCTCAAATAAACAACCTAACCTTACACCTAAAGCAATTAGAGAAAGAAGAACAAAAAACCCCCAAAGTTAGCAGAAGGAAAGAAATCATAAAGATCAGATCAGAAATAAATGAAACAGAAATGAAGGAAACAATAGCAAAGATCAATAAAACTAAAAGCTGGTTCTTTGAGAAGATAAACAAAATTGATAAACCATTAGCCAGATTCATGAAGAAAAACAGGGAAAAGACTAAAATCAATAGAATTAGAAATGAAAAAGGAGAAGTAACAACTGACACTGCAGAAATACAAGGATCATGAGACATTACTACAAGCAACTATATGCCAATAAAATGGACAACCTGGAAGAAATGGACAAATTCTTAGAAAAGCACAACCTTCCTATACTGAAACAGGAAGGAATAGAAAATATAAACAGACCAATCACAAGCACTGAAATTGAAACTGTGATTAAAAATCTTCCAACAAACAAAAGCCCAGGACCAGATGGATTCACAGGCGAATTCTATCAAACATTTAGGGAAGAGCTAACACCTATCCTTCTCAAACTCTTCCAAAATATAGCAGAGGGAGGAACACTCCCAAACTCATTCTACGAGGCCACCATCACCCTGATACCAAAACCAGACAAAGATGTCACAAAAAAAGAAAACTACAGGCCAGTAACACTGATGAACACAGATGCAGAAATCCTCAACAAAATAGTAGCAAACAGAATCCAACAGGACATTAAAAGGATCATACACCATGATCAAGTGGGGTTTATTCCAGGAATGCAAGGATTCTTCAGTATACGCAAATCAGTGTGACACACCATATTAACAAACTGAAGGATAAAAACCATATGATCATCTCAATAGATGCAGAGAAAGCTTTTGACAAAATTCAACACCGATTTATGATAAAAACCCTCCAGAAAGTAGGCATAGAGGGAACTTAACTCAACATAATAAAGGTCATATATGACAAACTGACAGCCAACATCGTTCTCAATGGTGAAAAACTGAAACCATTTCCACTAAGATCAGGAACAAGACAAGGTTGCCCACTCTCATCACTATTATTCAACATAGTTTTGGAAGTTTTAGCCACAGCAATCAAAGAAGAAAAAGAAATAAAAGGAATCCAAATCGGAAAAGAAGAAGTAAAACTTTCACTGTTTGCAGATGACATGATACCATACATAGAGAATCCTAAAGATGCTACCAGAAAACTACTAGAGCTAATCAATGAATTTGGTAAAGCAGCAGGATACAAAATTAATGCACAGAAATCTCTTGCATTCCTATACACTAATGAAGAAAAATCTGAAAGAGAAATTAAGGAAACATTCTCATTTACCACTGCAACAAAAAGAATAAAATACCTAGGAATAAACCTACCTAAGGAGACAAAAGACCTGTATGCAGAAAACTATAAGACACTGATGAAAGAAATTAAAGATGATACAAACACATATATACACTACCAAATGTAAAACCGATAGCTAGTGGGAAGCAGCCGCATAGCACAGGGAGATCAGCTCGGTGCTTTGTGACCACCTAGAGGGGTGGGATAGGGAGGGTGGGAGGGAGGGAGATGCAAAAGGGAAGAGATATGGGATATATGTATATGTATAGCTGATTCACTTTGTTATAAAGCAGAAACTAACACACCATTGTAAAGCAATTATACTCCAATAAAGATGTTAAAAAATAGATAAATAAATAAAAATAAAGTAAAAAAAAAAAGATGATACAAACAGATGGAGAGATATACCACGTTCTTGGATTGGAAGAATCAACACTGTGAAAATGACTATACTACCCAAAGGAATCTACAGATTCAGTGCAATCCCTATCAAACTACCAATGGCATTTTTCACAGAACTAGAACAAAAAATTTCACAGTTTGTATGGAAACACAAAAGACCCTGAAAGGCCAAAGCAATCTGGAGAAAGAAAAACGGAGCTGGAGGAATCAGGCTCCCTGACTTCAGCCTATACTACAAAGCTACAGTAATCAAGACAGTATGGTACTGACACAAAAACAGAAATATAGATTAATGGAACAGGATAGAAAGCCCAGAGGTAAACCCACGTACCTATGGTCAACTTATCTTTGATAAAGGAGGCAAGAATATACAATGGAGAAAAGACAGCCTCTTCAATAAGTGATGCTGGGAAAACTGGACAGCTACATGTAAAAGAATGAAATTAGAACACTCCCTAACACCATACACAAAAATAAACTCAAAATGGATTAAAGACCTAAATGTAAGGCCAAACACTGTAGAACTCTTAGAGGAAAACACAGACAGAACACTCTCTGACATAAATCACAACAAGACCCTTTTTGACCCACCTCCTAGAGAAATGGAAATAAAAACAAAAATAAACAAATGGGACCTAATGAAAGTTAAGAGCTTTTGCCCAGCAAAGGAAACCTGAAACAAGACGAAAAGACAACCCTCAGAATGGGAGAAAGTATTTGCAAACAAAGCAACTGACAAAGGATTAATCTCCAAAATATACAAGCAGCTCATGCAGCTCAGTATCAAAAAAACAAACAACCCAATCCAAAAATGGGCAGAAGACCTAAATAGACATTTCTCCAAAGAAGATATACAGATTGACAACAAACACATGAAAGGAAGCTCAACATCACTAATCATTAAAGAAATGCAAATCAAAACTACAATGAGGTATCACCTCACACCAGTTAGAATGGGCATCATCAGAAAAGTCTACAAAGAAGAAATGCTGGAGAGGGTGTGGAGAAAAGGGAACCCTCTTGCACTGTTGGTGGGAATGTAAATTGATACAGCCACTATGGAGAACAGTATGGAGGTTCCTTATAAAACTAAAAATAGAACTACCATATGACCCAGCAATCCCACTACTGGGCATATACCCAGAGAAAACCATAATTCAAAAAGAGTCATGTACCCCAATGTTCATTGCCACTCTATTTACAATAGCCAGGACATGGAAGCAACCTAAGTGTCTATTGACAGAGGAATGGATAAAGAAGATGTGGCACATATATACAATGGAATATTACTCAGCCACAAAAAGAAACGAAATTGAGTTATTTGTAGTGAGGTGGATGGACCTAGAGTCTGTCATCCAGAGTGAAGTAAGTCAGAAAGAGAAAAACAAATACTGTATGCTAACACATACATATGGAAACTAAAAAGAAAAAGGTTCTGAAGAACCTGGAGGCAGGACAGGAATAAAGACGCCGACATAGAGAATGGAGTTAAGGACACGGGTAGGGGGAATGGTAAGCTGGGACGAAGTGAGACAGTGGCATGGACATATATACACTACCAAATGTAAAATAGATAGCTAGTGGGAAGCAGCCGCATAGCACAGAGAGATCAGCTCAGTGCTTTGTGACCACCTAGAGGGGTGGGATAGGGAGGGAGGGAGGGAGGGAGGCTCAAGAGGGAGGGGACATGGGGATATATGTGTACATATAGCTGACTCACTTTGTTATAAAGCAGAAACTAACATACCATTGTAAAGCAATTATACTACAATAAAGATGTTAAAAAAACAAAAAAAAAATACTAAAACAAAAAACCAAGAAGAGAAGTAGAGCTCTGGGCAAGTGGCACAGATGTTGCCCCCTGTCTGAAATGGGTGGACTCCTGTACTACAGGGATGTTTAGTTTTAATTTTCTCAAAAAAAATATCCTAAGGTTGTCCTAGACTGTTAAAATACCCAATTAATAAGAAGTAAAACTTCCACTCGACTCTATACTGTTCCCACCATGGCTGAGGAGATGGAGGACAGGCAAGGGCAAAGTATGTATAGGCTGGAAACTAGTTGAAAGGATACTGTATGGAAATTCTGTAATTTTCTTGAGAGTAGTATTTCTAAGCAGTGGGGAAAAGATGGATCATTCAATATTCAATAGGCCAACAATGGGAACAAAAAAGAAAATGAATGTCTACCTTACTCCTAATAAGTCGCAGATGTCAAATATTTAAATATTTTTAAATGAAACCATGAAAGCACTCGAAGAAAATATGAAATATTTTAAATTTCAATATTGGAATAAAGAAGGTCTTTCTACATACAGATGGCCAATAGGCACATGAAAAGATGCTCAACATCGGTAATTATTAGAGAAATGCATATGAAAATCACAATAAGGTTCCATCTCACACTGATCAGATTGGCCATCATTAAAAAGTCTACAAATAACAAATGCTGGAGAGGGTGTGGAGAAAAAATAACCCTCCTACACTGTTGGTGGGAATGTAAGTTGGTGCAGCCACTGTGGAAAACAGTATGGAGAGTCCTCAGAAAACTAAAAATAGAATTACCATATGATCCAGCAATCCCACTCCTGGGCACATATCTGGACAAAACTCTAATTCAAAAAGATACATGCACCCCTATGTTCACAGCAGCACTATTGACAACAGCCAAGACACGGACACAACCTAAATGTCCAATGACAGATGAATGGATAAAGAAGATGTGGTACATATATACAACTACTCAGCCATAAAAAAGAATGAAATAATGCCATTTGCAGCAGCATGGATGGACCTAGAGATTATCATACTAAGTGAAGTAAGTCAGAAAGAGAAAGACAAATACCATACGGTATCACTTATACGTGGAATCTAAAATAGGACACAAATGAACCTATCTATGAAACAGAAACAGAATCATGGGCACAGAGAACAGACTGGTGGTTGCCAAGGTGGGGGAGGTTGGGGGACGGATGGAGTGGGAGTTTGGGGTTAGCAGATGTAAGCTTATATATATATAATGGATAAACAACAAGGTCCTACTATATAGCATAGAGAACTATATTTGATATCCTATGATAAACCGTAATGAAAAAGAATATAAAAAAAGAATATATATATATATGTATAACTGAATCACTTCGCTGTACAGCAGTAATCAACACAACATTGTAAATCAACTATACTTCAATAAAAAAAATTTTTTTAAAGGTCTTCTAAGGAAGACACAAAACCTAGAAACAAACTATTTATAATTTGTCTACATAAAAGTAAAAAAAAAAATTCCTCATGGTCAAGAATACATCAAAGGAAGACAAAAGACAAACTACAAATGGGAACTAATATTAAAACAGATGACTAAGGCTAATTCACTCAATACATAAATAACTTGACAAATCAAAAAGAAATAGCAGTTACCAAAAACCCGACAGAAAAATGGGCAAAGGACATAAAAAGAGAGTTCATAGAAAAAGACACAAAAAAAGACATACAAATAAATGCCTGTTAGACATACTAAAATGTTTGTCATCCTTAAGACAAGTGTACATTAAAATTAAACTGAGATATCATGTGTTTTGCTTTCTAGATTGGCAATGTTCCAAAAGGCTAACACCACACTATTCTGCAAAGGCTGTGGGTAAACAGGCAATTTCATGCACTGCTGGGGGAGCTGCAAATGGTGCACTCTCTTTAGAGGCCATTTCAGCAATATTGGTCGAAATATTAAATGCACAGACCTTTCCACCCAGAAATTTTACTTCTAGGAATCTAGTCAAAAGACATATTCATACATGTTTTCAAAGATGTAGATAAAAGGTATTAATTGCAGCATTTTTCTGAAGTAAAAGTATGGAACAACCTAAGAGACCATTAATAAAACACTGAATAAATACTGGAACAGCTATATTATAGTCATCTATAACTACATATTGTAACAGCTCTTAAAAATTAGATGTATTTGTGCTGATATGAAATTTTCTGTAAGATCATTAAAGGGGAAAAAAGCCAGATGGAGAACAGTTTGTATAGTATATGCCCTTTTATGTAAAAAAAGACGCGTGTGTGTGTGTACATTTTATACTTGTATATCAGCAAAATGTTGTGGAAAATATACAAGAAACTATGAATAGTCACTATCTCTAGGTACTGGGGTAGGATACTCTTCTCAATCCTTCGAATAATTAAGAAAAATTTTAAGTGTTAATCTTCAAGGTTGATGAGGGCATAAAAATTAAGATATTCTCAAAGACTGTTGTTGGTGATTGCGTAACATGGTCCAGCCTTTCTAGAGACCAATTTGACAATGCCTATGAAATTTTTAAATGCGTGTCTCCTGTTACCCAAGAATTCCAAGTCCTTGGAATCCATCCCACAGAAATACTTAAAATCACAAAATTATAGGTACCCAGTGATAATCTGGGGGCCAATTAAGAAATTAATCAATATGAATAATGGAAAGAGCATGATATAAGGTCTGGTGGTCCATTAAGATGTGGGATTAAGACTAAGTGACTGTGGGAATTATGATCTCTAGCACATCGTAAATACTATAAATCTTGATCATGTAAAAATAATGACATGACAAACAAAATCCAGAAGATAGAGGGAAGAGATGTGGGAAGATAGTGATAATTCAAATTACCAAGTTTCTCATAGCAGAATGAGCTCACTGTCTGTCAAATTTGAAGCATATAGTTAAAAAATAAATTTGCCAGTCTCTTAATGGTTTACATAATCTCTTTCCCTCTCCTGCTTTTCTTTTTCTATAATCAACTTTCCTAACTTTATAGGGATCATTCAGGAACTAATATTGCTCATGGTAAAGAAATAGTTACCCAAAGTTCATCAATCCTTCAGGCACTCAGGGTCATGGCACGTGCCTGTGTATGCTCTGCACTGCACAGCACTAACAGGTGCCCTTCACAGGGGCTGTAACATGGATGGGCCCCTGCAGTTGTGCAGCACTCACTTGCACAACTGTACATGGCCACCCAAGTTTACTACAGTTTTCTTTTCTTCTAAAATTCAAGTATAGTTAAGGTTAATACTTTTCTATTAAACATAGTATATATAAAATGATCCCACTGAACACAAGTATTTTTCTTTAATCTGGTACTTAGAATGCAGGTTTGGGAGTCATGCTGCCTAGGTTTGACCACTGGCTCGCTTTGTGATTCTGGGCAAATGACTTAGCCTCTCTGTGTCCCAGCTTCTTCATCCATAAAATAGAATAACTACAACTCAAGTGGTAGTTATGAAGATTTAATGAAGTAATCCACGTAAATTGCTTAATCTGTGAAACTAAGAAGATGAGTTGGCAGCCAAACATGTTCAACTTGACTGTAAGGAGAGAAACAAAATGAAGCGCTCTGGTCCTGCTTTGTGATCCCAGAAGGGGTGGCTCATTTGATTTTAGCTCAGCAGAGAATTCTGCCCACCTCAGGGATTTGCCTTTGTTCCAATTTCCCATGGTTTAGAGTTGCAATAAGACTACTTGGGTATGAACCTTTTTAATGTCCATCAAACGTGACCCAAAGAATAAATCTTCTGCATGTTTTGCTTTTCTAAAAAAAAAAGCCCAGGTTTTAAAGACTGTGCATAGAAGCTATTACAGTACAGCTTTCAGTATTCTTAATAAGTAAATTCTAATTTTTAACATTTGTAAATTGCTTTGAAGAGTTTTAGTGCTGGTGCCCTGTTGTCATTGATTTACAAATTTGATAACCAAACTGGGTGTTTGGTGAATTGTGACTTCCCTTCTGTGGGCTGCACAGGACTCTGTTGTAGCTTCTTCACTGTATTAAGCTCATTTGCCATCAAGAAAAAGTGATGGGAATGTAAACAGCAGATTGTAGACAAAGCCTTGGCCAATATCGTAAGGCACTTTCTGTGAACATTATTTATTGTTTATACCAGGGAACACAAATTTATTTTGTTTTGAGGAGAACAGACATTCATTAAGGAAGATACTGTGCAGGATATCATCAAAACCCAATATCTTCCTGCCTAAGATTCAAACGAGCCTCACAAAATTAAACACTTTGTGAGTTTTCAAATCCCTAATTGGTGCTGGGCCCTCACAGAAACCCACACTTGCGTTTATGCAGAATTAACGCAGCTGGCGATCTCTGCTGGATAAACCACTCAGATTCAATACCGCTTTCTAGATGCTTCCCTCTAGCATCTTACTTTGGCCTGTCATCGGCCCTTCCCAGCCATGAACCAAGGGGGCCCAGCACATGCACATTCGTGAGAGGTATCTTAATATATTTTTCAGAAAAAACAACAATAACAACCACACCTAATCCTGTAAAGCTGAGTTCTGCTTCCTTCTTCTGATTTCCTATGGATTCACTTTCTGTATCTACACTTGTGTACCTCTCTCATCAGTTTGCTCAAGATTCCAGGTTATAGCACAGGACTGCAGGCTCCCCGTATTCTAACACTCTCCCACCTCCTCTTTGAGGACTTAACATTTAAAAATAGATTTTACTTGTTTCTTTTTAAAAAATAGCCACAATATTCACATGGTTTAAAATTCAGAAGTTACAAAAGCACAAAGAGTGAACTTTCCCTTCTTCATCTGACTCCCCAGATGCCCAGTTCCCTTCCTCAGAGGCATTCTATGCTATCATTTTCTTGCATGTTCTTCCAGAGCTACTATATATTTAGTTTCTCCCTTGCTTTTTCAACTGACATAAATATACTCTACACAAAATTCCTGTTTCTGCACTTGACAATGTGTATGCACTTTATGAAGAATGGTCTATCCGGGAACAATGTCTCTCTTCTGACAGCTTCAGGAGATGCCCATGTGGACTAGGAGGGAAAATGGTCTATCTCAACCACGGAGGTAAGTGTAGTCAACTCCTCTAAGTGTGGGGAGACAGACCTCACAGCCAGATGGCCCTTACATCCTCTTCAAGACTGAAGGTAACAAGGCAACTTCTCAGTGCCGAGCCAGCAATGGATACTGAGTAGGTCTCAACAGATATTTGCCAACTTATCAATAACCAAAAATGTTGAACCTATAGAATTAAGGAATAAACATATTGCAGAACTGGTAAAAGCTGTTTAGAACCCATTAAAAGGTGTTTGTGGTAAAACAAGTTTGTTAGTACCTTTTTCTTGAGGCAAGAGTACACGCACACACACATACGCACTAGCCACGGGGCAAGGGCCCAGGGTCCAGCAGGACTGGAGGAAGGTGTGACCAAGAGCAGCAGGGAGGAGAGGTAACCCTAGGCGTGAGTGCAAACCAGAGCACATGGAAGGTGACAAGGGCAGGTCACCAAGCACCAGGGCTGAAGGGCAAGAGTGAGGCCAGAAACTACAGGTGAGGCAAAAGCTACGATGCCAAGAAGGTCAAGAACTAGAGAGGAATAGCAGATAGGGTAAGAGAAGTGCTCAGGAGATAGGATGGGAACCAAGGAAGGGCGCTGAGGAGTTTGCTCCCGTGGCTGTCTAGCTGGGGAAGAGCCTGGCCAGCTCACCCGAGAGCGCCAGGCCAAGTGATGGGTGGTATAGCCTGTGTCTGGGCAAACCACACTTTTTTTGTTTGTTTGTTTTTGTCGTTGTTGTTGTTTTTTAATTAACTAATTTGTTTATTTTTGGTTGCATTGGGTCTTCATTGCTGTGCGCAGGCTTTCTCTAGTTGCATGGAGCGGGGGCTACTCTTCATTGCAGTGCGCAGGCTTCTCATTGCAGTGGCTTCTCTTGTTGCGGAGCACGCGCTCTAGGCGTGTGGTCTTCAGCAGTTGTGGCACGTGGGCTCAGCAGTTGTGACTCGCAGGCTTAGTTGTTCTGCGGCATGTAGGATCTTCCCGGACTAGGGATCGAACCCATGTCCCCTGCATTGGCAGGCAGATTCTTAACCACTGCGCCACCAGGGAAGTCCCAAACCACACGTTTTAAAAGGAACAGCTGCACACTTGGTGTGTTCTTCAAAGCCCCCACGGACTCCCACTTGAATTCAATCCATTTAACGTTATCCAAGAACAGTCTCCTTGTTTTAAACTGTACACACGGTAGGATCAAGAATTCAGTGAGAGCTTTTCCCTCCTTTTAAAGACGACTAAAACAACTGGAACAAAAACAACAAAAAGACTTTGATATAAGGCCCTTAGAGGTTATAGATCATGTCTGATTATGGCCATGAACTAATTAGCTGAACAGGGATTTACATTTTCTTTGATGACTTAAGTCCTTCAGGCTACTTTCATTAAGGGGCTATCAAAATCAGACCAAAACATCAGGCAGCCCATATTCAAGCCTGTCACCAGGCCTGGAGAGAGCAAAGTGTCTGGAATTCCCAGGCAAAGTATTTCCCATCAACATTTTCCCTCCAGAGGAGTTCTGCCTGTAGCTCCATTTTAGCATGTCTCGGGGATGGCAGATATTTGAGGGCTTCTCCAACAGGACAACCCCATTGACTCAGAACCCAGACAAGCAGAAGACTCAAACAACCGGAAGTAGTTCCCTAAGCACGTCCTTTTGCAAAAAAGTAGCAGCAGTCAAGAATCAGATACTGAGGACACAGTCACAAGACAGGTTCAGGGCATATGTTGGGCCCAACAGTTTACATCTTCTAACCTGTAGGACTGCACAGTGATAATGACAGCAATGAGGTCCTCGAAGATCCTAAAGCTCTTGTAAATTGCCAAAGAAAGGGTAAACTCATTTTACTTGCTTCAGTGTCAATGCATTTCGCTGAATTCTAGTTCTTGGAAAGTTGGTAACCTGAGTATAACCATGATAAATAACTCAGTAAGGCAGAGTGATTAATCAGAACACACCAGATCCTTATCAGGCCAACTAAATAGCAGTTTACCAAATCTAGAAGTACACTACTAAATCACTACTGCCAGAGACAGAGATCTTCTTTTCCACTGTAGAATGTTAAGCTCATAGCTAACCCACACTTTAAAAACAAGTATCTTTATATTTCTGGTTTATAAATTCAGCAATGTCCCTCTCTGCAACAAACTGTTGTGACTTGAGGCCAAGGAAGAGGAAACCACCCTCTTGTGAAATCTTGCTCCAGTGGACAAAGCTTATTACAGAAGAGCTGAGGTTTCATGGACTACATCAAAAGTCCTTCTATTTAGAAACCTTGCTCAATTTACCTTGTGCACTGTCAGCCCCCTCATCAGTCACTGCTGGCTAGACACTGGTGGATCCAACAAGTGAGAAGCCTGTGGCTTTGTGTGCTTCCCACATGCCCACAAACCACGGGCCCTAGGTTCTGCTTGCTGATCCCACTCCCCACCCCCTGGTCCTAAACCCAAGCAATTCACTCCCGGTGTTGCCACCACCCCATAAATACATACCTCCCTCTATTGTCTTGGGTATCTGCTCTCAGGCATCACTGAGGTAGCCACAGCGGTTTATTTCTAGGTAATTCTCCTAGACTTAATTCATGTTAAGCTACCTTATTATTTTGAATGCCAATCTGTATTTCAGATATTTTTCAAAAATACATTTCTTTCCTCTTCATTCTTTCACATCTACCCACTACCTATTGCTTCAAAGAATTAGCAGATTAATTAGACCATAAAGAGTGAGGATTCGTGGGGATGTGACAAAGGGCGATGTGACAGAGGGCAAAGACCAAATGCCTCACCATCATCACCCCCACCATTATCATTATCTTCCCCCTCCTAAAGAAGAAAAGCTAACACTTTTGGTGCCAGGGCCTATGCCAGGCTCTTCAAGGGCATCACCTTACTGAATTCTTATAGTTGTTCCTGGAGGGAACATCTGTTATAGTCTCCACTGTGTAGATGAGGAAACTGAGGCTTTGATAGATTGACTTGTCCAAGAACACACACCTAGAAAGCATCAGAGTCGGAACAGTCAGACTCCAGCACCTGGGCTCTTAGCTACTAGGCAATACTGCCTCCCATTGTGGCTGGTCAAACTCTTACAAAGACCACTCTAAGGCCCTTAAAAGGGCAGTCCCATATTCAGACAGGAAGCACAGCTACGGCTTTCTTAATCCAGCTGTAGTGCAGCAGATGATTGAATGGCCGTATGCAAATCCAATTTTTAAAAATCAAATCCTATTCTAAATTCACCAGGGAAGCTTGCTTTATTCCTTCACAAAGAGAAGAAAAATGTGATTATTGCAATACAATTAGTTCCAAATGATCTATCTGGTGAGCTTTGATTTTTATGGATACGACTACCTTAGAGTTAGGTTCAACTGCTGGTCCCTGACCCCCCTCAGCCCCAATTCACTCCCTGCTGACAATGTGGGTAACTTGTAATCTAGACAGAAGACAGAGAAAACCCACATCCCCAATGGCCAAGAATTGCTGGCCAGAGGGTAGAGTGGCAGGAATCAGTGTTCCTTTGGGGGGAGAAGGGGGAGGAGGAGAAGGAGGTAGCCTGAAACACACATGAAAGCAACCTTGCACGACGGCTAATTAATTCCTCAGTTAGCCCACTACATATTGTTCAGCTCCAGCAGCAAAATGAAGTCAGCGGTGCCGTGAGTCAGAGAGACTCTTCGTGAAGCTATTTGAAATCCTCTGAGGAAAACAAGAGAGTCAATAAATATCATCATGTTGTGTGTCCATGCTGCTTCTCCTGCAGATGAAATCAGCGGTGTGTAGCTTGAATCTTACCATAATTCCATCAGCATTGTGCCGGATCTGCAAGGCAGGGCCTTCAGCTGCAGAACTGCTGTCAGCAGACACTCCTCATCCACTGGCACCATCAGAGATGCCTCAGCTGCAGAAAGCCACTTTGCCCAAGGTCATGTCCTTCCCAGAGGAAGCCCACATCCAGTCACTGATGGAGGAAGGGTTGTTTACAAAGGCCCAGACACACTGGCCCAAACTGGGACAACTCTGACAGGCTGTTTCAGATCCAGAGCTCTCCATGGGGTTGACGGAGGCTGTGGACCTGCATGGCCACTCAACTTCTCCCTCTGATCCACCTTCCCTCTCCCACAGGTGTTGATCCCAGGGATGGGATCTAATAAACATCCTTCACACTACACTCCACCTCAGAGCCTACCTACCAAAGAACCCAGCTTGTAACAACATCTACACAAACTGTTATAAAACAGAAGTTATTATATTAAGTGGAAGGGCCTTACGTTTATTGTCTATAAAATCTGGGAAGCTACACTAGAGTTAACTGAGAATTTGTGTTTCTTCTTTTGATGGTGTCAATACTAGCAAGAATGACTGCTTACTATTTTAAATAAGGTACAACTTATCAGCCCATTTTTCTTCTATGGGAAGTTCATCTATGGATAAAACTATTTGGATCTACTTTACTTTTACTTGGTAGGTGTAAAAGATTGCAAAAATGACTACAATTCCTCCCCTCCCTGTACCTGAGCCTTTAGCAACGTGACTGCAACCTTTCCCATCAACAGGCAGGCTAGCCCTTGAAGCCGGAGTACCCCCTGTGACTTGCTTTGACTAATAGAATGTGGTGGAAATGATGCTGTGCAGTTCCAAGGCAGTCCCTTGAAGAGGCCTGGAACAATTCTGCTCTCTCTCAGATCCCTATCCAGACACCATGTGAAAAAGTCTAAGTTAGCCAGCTGGAAGGTTGGAGACCATGTAAAGCAGTGACAAGCTGACCAACCTGGAACCACCCTACAGTTCCCAGCCAACCCAGCAGACTCACGACTGAGCCTTCCCAGACCGGAAGAACTGCCCAGCAAAGCTCAGTCCAAATTGCTGATCCACAAAATTGTTAGCCACACAAATTGCTATTGTTTTAACCCACAACTTTGGAGGCAGTTTATTATGTGGCAAAAGCTATCTCATAAAATAGAGTAGCTAGTGGTTATCTCCAAGATTGATTCTGGAAAATGAACTTTTAGGCATATTGGTCCATTTCCAAAAAACCTGGCAACCAACATCACTGTTTTTCTCTCCCATCTCCCTTTGTCCTTCTTCCAAGACAGGGATCTGAGTCAATGATATTGAGTAGATGGGACGAAATACAGGAAAAATTCTATAGAGGTGAAGTTAAGATTTCACTTTACAAATTGCTCAAGAAAAGACTGCATAGTCTAAGAAATGAACTTTCAACCAATTATATAGAAACAGATTTGTGGTTAGGTTGGATGTTTGAGAACCATGACTCTGTAAGTCCCTATGTAGCCTGCTGTCTAATGTTTCTCTGTCCTACGGACACAAAAGTGGGGAACTGTAACAGACTCCCTTAGAGAACCTTTAGGAACCCTGCAGCTTCCCTTGCCTGCTATGGATTACAGCAACTATAGAAAGAAAGAATATCTCTACTTTTCCAGTAATAAAACTGCCACCAGAAAACTGCTAGAGCTAATTAATGAATATGGTAAAGTTGCAGGATACAAAATTAATGCACAGAAATCTCTTGCGTTCTTATACACTAATGATGAAAAATCTGAAAGAGAAATTATGGAAACACTCCCATTTACCATTGCAACAAAAAGAATAAAATATCTAGGAATAAACCTACCTAGGGAGACAAAAGACCTGTATGCAGAAAACTATAAGACACTGATGAAAGAAATTAAAGATGATACCAACAGATGGAGAGATACACCATGTTCTTGGATTGGAAGAATCAACATTGTGAAAATGACTATATTACCCAAAGCAATCTACAGATTCAATGCAATCCCTATCAAATTACCAATGGCATTTTTTATGGAACTAGAACAAATCATTTTAAAATTTGTATGGAGACACAAAAGACCCCAAATAGCCAAAGCAGTCTTGAGGGAAAAAAACGGAGCTGGAGGAATCAGACTCCCTGACTTCAGACTATACTACAAAGCTACAGTAATCAAGACAATATGGTACTGGCACAAAAACAGAAACACAGATCAATGGAACAAGATAGAAAGCCCAGAGATAAACCCATGCACCTATGGTCAACTAACCTATGACAAAGGAGGCAAAGATATACAATGGAGAAAAGACAGTCTCTTCAATAAGTGGTGCTGGGAAAACTGGACAGCTACATGTAAAAGAATGAAATTAGAATACTCCCTAACACCATACACAAAAATAAACTCAAAATGGATTAGAGACCTAAATGTAAGACCGGACACTATAAAACTCTTAGAGGAAAACATAGGAAGAACACTCTTTGACATAAATCACAGCAAGATCTTTCTTGATCCACCTCCTAGAGTAATGGAAATAAAAACAAAAATAAACAAATGGGACCTAATGAAACTTCAAAGCTTTTGCACAGCAAAGGAAACCATAAACAAGACGAAAAGACAAACCTCAGAATGGGAGAAAATATTTGCAAACGAATCAACAGACAAAGGATTAATCTCCAAAATATATAAACAGCTCATTCAGCTCAATATTAAAGAAACAAACACCCCAATCCAAAAATGGGCAGAAGACCTAAATAGACATTTCTCCAAAGAAGACATACAGACGGCCACGAAGCACATGAAAAGATGCTCAACATCACTAACTATTAGAGAAATGCAAATCAAAACTACAATGAGGTATCACCTCACACCAGTTAGAATGGGCATCATCAGAAAATCTACAAACAACAAATGCTGGAGAGGGTGTGGAGAAAAGGGAACCCTCTTGCACTGTTGGTGGGAATGTAAATTGATACAGCCACTATGGAGAACAATATGGAGGTTCCTTAAAAAACTAAAAATAGAATTACCATATGACCCAGCAATCCCACTACTGGGCATAGAGACTGTCATACAGAGTGAAGTAAGTCAGAAAGAGAAAAACAAATATCATATATTAACGCATGTATGTGGAACCTAGAAAAATGGTACAGATGAGCCAGTTTGCAGGGCAGAAGTTGAGACACAGATGTAGAGAACAGACATATGGACACCAAGGAGGGAAAACTGCGGTGGGGTGGGGATGGTGGTGTGCTGAATTGGGCGATTGGAATTGACATGTATACACTGACGTGTATAAAATTGATGACTAATAAGAACCTGCAGTATAAAAAAACAAACAAACAAAACAACTAATACTAAACTTTCATTGGGTTATTTGTATGGAAATATGTTAATATAAATGTTTCAGACATTACATGAAATTTCTAAAAATCTTATATGTTCTGGTATAATGTTATAAGTCATAATCCTAGTTATTACTTTAAAATGTATATCTCAGAAATAACTAATTTTCTTGTCAACTGCATTATTATGAATTTTCATCAAATCTTTAACCATGGTCATTTTTAAGTCTTTTGTCATTTACAGACAGTTCTGGGTGTACTCTGATGCTTTGGCAAATATGTTCCTATAAAAGGGTTTCATCTTCAAGAAATTCATGGAAAAGACTCTGACAAGTACAGGTTTCTGGTAACTGACTGTACTGCTGAACTGAATGAATAAGCATTTTCAGAACTCTAATGAAAAACTGATGAACTCATAAAAGTGCTAACAAAAGATCAAGATGAAAAAAAAAATTAATTACATGGGACTGAGTGAACTGATGAGGATGAGTATAATTTTTGTGACTTTCTGTTTGAATTAAAAAAAAAAAAAAATCCCACAAGGACTCAGAGGCAAAGAATATACAAATCAATTTTCACTGCAAAGGAAAGGAGCTGTTACAGTGGAGGATTACTGGACTGAATGTCAATATTATGACATAGTATGAGTGTGTTTCATGTTTGGTAATTGCAATCATTGTTGCTTTTGTTGTGGTCATCCGTGAACAATGTTTGGTGTCAGTCTATCTCTTGTAAAAATAAAATACAGCGTGTGTGTGTGTGTGTGTGTGTGTGTGTGTGTGTGTGTGTGAAAATAAATAAATAAATAAATAAAAGATTTTTTTAAAAAAAGAATAAACAGTCTTAGAGCTTTTAAAAAAAAAAATTATTTCAGAGCTTGACGTTGTATTGTTTCTATATCTTGTACAAAAAGTTTGCTGGCGCTGCAGCCATTTCCTAGAAAAAAGTCTCGCTGGTCTCTGGCCCAGGTCCTGACATAAACCTAGGTCTCTTTCTGATGCTGTGATCATCCAGATAAATTTGCACCGAGCAGCTGTTTCCAACTGCTGCCTTGACAAAGAGTGAGGGGTGCATTCCTCTGATATCTGGTGCCCGTGGTGGTTTGCTGAGTCATAGTTAGACTTCAGAAATCAGACTCTCTTTACCTCAATCTCCAAAGCAAAATTTCCTACAAATTCAACGTTAGTTCATATAGGAACTTTAAATCTGTGAAAAACCCTTCACTTTCTGATACTTTTTATTTCTCCAACCTTGACACTTAGGATGCATCTGCATTAATGCAGCGACTTCCTGCTACCAGCAGCCAGAAGAAGAAGCTAAAAGAGGTAGAGCGTTTACATGCCTGGGAGGTGGCAGCCACCTGTTGACTCACCGTGTGGACACTCAGAACCTTCCGCGTGGGCAGCTGGCCCTGGGCAGATGTACATGATTAGTGTGTATGCGCTAGCAAGGTACCCAGAAGGTCCTGTAAGCAGGTCCCATTAAATCTTCCTAAATTAGGGCCCTGACCTCTCAATAACCTCTTTATATTTGCATGAGTCCAGCTGCACAGTCACATTGTCATTTTCATGACAGGGTTTTTGCTTAGAGAAAGATAAGGACATGAATGACAGTGGCCTCACATTCATCAGCAGCTAGAATGTTAGGAAGAACTGAAACATGTGGTTTCTCTTCCTAACAAACTCCCTCTAGGTATTTTCTACCCCACTCGGTCCATGCACGTACACTCATTCACAAATACAGGGCTGTCGGCGTTGGCGAGGGGGCGGCTGCAGACACGGGTGTGGGTACGTTTGTGTGACACAGTCTCCCTCCTTTCCTTTACAGGGAGATAAAATCTGATCAAGATGAACATCTAATGTGGTCTTCAAGGAGAAAGTTTCAGGATAGCCCAAGGCATGTGGGCGTGTTTGTGTCTGTGTATAAGGCGGAAGGGGAACCCCATCAGCTTTACCTGTGGGCTAAGGTGACAATGGAGAACGCAGACGTGCATCCTCCTAATTCCTCTGAAACAGTTCCTCATGGGACCCCTCCAGCTAATGAATGTGCAAGTATCTAGTGAGCTCATAAGACCATGTCTGTTAATTAAGGAACTGCTAACAATGTCAGGGGACACTTCATAATCATGTTATGCATTTCTGAGCTTTGTTTGTTACATGTTTTAACGTAAAACATAGAGTTTCTACAATTATAACTTTTAAACAGTATTTTGAAGCTAATAAATGCCGGGCAAGTGCTTATAAGAATTCTATGCATTTCTAGGTGTTTTACAGCAAGAAAATAATCCTGTGCAGTTTGAGCATTTAGGCACTTAAACAAAGGTTTTAAGTCTTATTTTAAGAAGTGTTAAAAAACAGATGAGCTATATGTAAGAACTGTTTATGAAAGATTAAACGTCAGAGTATGAAACAAATAAAAATACACAAATGAAGAGAGAAAAGGAAGATGAATTCAGTAAGAAGAATGTAAAAATAAGAGTTCAGTAAAAAGGATGGTTAAAAATGTGAAGAATAAATATAAGACTAATGAAAACAATCTTGGGCTGAAATGAAAAAGAGAAACCCAAGAGTAAATAAACAGGAGTACTACAAAGTAAGGCTTTGGGGACAAGAGTTAAATACAATAATTTTTTATTAGTAAACACTAACGTTTTCTCAAAGAGTGTATGTAATTCTGGGAAGAGCTATATTGAATGCACAGAATTCTCAAGGTGTCTAGTCACCTGTGTAAGCATATGTGTTGTAGCAGCAGCTGCTGGGGTCACCATCTTTTACTGGCTTAGTCACCGGCCAGTCAGGAACCTCAGTACAGAGGGCCTAGTCACTGCTTAATTGGCTATGGCTGTGTTTAAACAATTTGTTCTCATGTTGTTATAATAACAAAAATAATAGCAACTGTTTAAATATATTTTTCATACCTAAGCTTTATTGAGAGCTTACTATTCGCTAGGCCCTGTTCCAACCTCTTCACATGTAATATGGCATTGATCCTACTAGAACTATATTATCCTCGTCTACAAACAAGGGATCTGAGACAGAGTTACTAGTCTCAAACTCAGATTAGCCTTTACCACTCTTCAAATGTCAGAGCTAAATTTATGGAGTAACATGAAGCGTAAAACTGCACCAAAGGCCTGGGATGCTCAGTGCCAGAGCTTTGTGGCTTGTTCCCAAACCACACTGGGCCACACGGCACTGCAGTTTTCTACATCCATCTCCACTATTTCCAAAGGGAGCCTGTGAGGTGCCTCACGATCACCTGAGCCCTGGACACAGAGCTGGAGTCACACAGGTTTATGGCCAATAGTAGGCACTATCTTTAATCCAAGCTAGCTAAGGAACTGAATGACCTTGTTTACTGAACCATCTCATTAACTGGGCAAGGCAGTACAATGGCTAAGAACAAAAGAGGGGCTGCTGTAGAGTCAGGCCTAGGTTCAAATCTAAGTCTACCACTTACTAGATAAGATTATGGGCAAGTAATTTAGCATCTTTAAGCTTCTCTTTCCTCCTACACTGCAAAAAGATAAACAGAATTAGGTTTTACCTGCAGCACGAAGAATTTAAGGGAAAAATCCATAGACTCAGGTTTCCTAGAGTCAGCATTTCTAATACCTAGAAGGGTTTGCCAGGAAGGTTACAGAATTCCCTTTTCCATGAACCTTCAAAACTGTGACACAGCCTCATGAGTCAGAGGAGTTTTAATGAGACCTTCCCCCCTTCAGAGGGCAGTACTGGTGGTCTGTGAAGAAGTCACAGGTGGTCCCTCTGGTCTCTTCATATCAGTATTAATAATAGTCTTTTGCTTTTAACCTATTTGCTTGACAAAAGATAAGTTTTACCTAATGTAATCACCATCTCGTTTGCCCACTTTCCAAACTTTATTAAAATAGATTAGAAAATGAAGATATTTCTGTTTGAAAATGATCAGCCACATCTCTGTTTCAAGATAGCACAGAGCCCCCAGTCAAACTTAAGATGTGTCTGACACTCTTTATCAGTGAGCCAAAATGTATCAAAACCAATTACTTCCAAGCATCAATGAAATAAATAAGCAGAGAGACAGATGTAAAACGAGGAATGGTTACATTAAATAAAGAACTTAATCATCTTTTGTGCCTGAGCATTAAATTTGATTAACTTAGGTCTAGTCTATTTTTTGTGGTAGGCAGAAAATAGAGAGAAAGATGGGTAAACAAACATAGAATGTACAGTCATGGGTTTTAGGCACTTGTGATGAGAGAGTCTGCCTGAGTGAATGAATGAGTTAGGCAGCTGCCAGTTCCACTTGGAGACATCGCTAGAGAAAGTCAGCTCAGTGTTTCTGCTCCAGGGCAGACCAGACCCAGGACAGAGTTGCCTAACAGTACAGAAGTAGATACAGATTCATTTCATCTATGGCGAGGGCCCACCACACTACCTCCAGAACGTATCACACTACCTGAAACTGCCTGTCACGGTGGAACGTTCCATACGAGCAAGTGAGCAACTCTGAAAATTCATTCCATTATTCCACAATGATCGTGTCCTACACATGCAAGTCTTGGGCCGTGCTGGGGATACGATGGTGAACAAGACCTAATCCTTGCTCTCAGGAAACTTGAGGTTAAAAAACACAATTACAGAAGAAGTCACAATCAAGTATAATGAGAATCATGATAGGGGAAGTAGAAGAGGGGTATGATAGGAACCCTAACGTAGTCTAGGGGTCTTGCTAAAAAGAAATAAAGCCAGACACCAGTTAAAAGTAGTAAAGGCAGATTTTATTCAGTAACTACTGCAGTAGGGGAAAGAGACTTCAGTATAAAACTGAGCTCAATTCCAAAGCCAGTATAGACAGATAGGGGTTCACAGTCAACAAGCAGAGTGAGGGGGGGTCAGAGGATGGAAAATTACTAAGAGGACACTTCAAGGGTTAGGGATTCTTGCTAAATTGGCCTAACAGGATTTTTGCTAAAGGCAGGCCAGGGACTTAGACATCAAGGGTGGGGGATGAGGAACTTGATGAGGTATCAAAGGTGGTCAGACATCAAGGAAGGGGGGATTCTCACTAAGCTGTCTTAGCAGGATTCTTGAGAAAACTGGCCTCAGCAGGCTAAGGACAGGGCCCAAGGACAAGGTCTAGTCAAAAAAAGGGCTCAGAGGAGGCTGTCTAAAGTTTGGTCAAGAAGAAAGTGTTTGTCAGAGTTATTGTTGCACAGAAAGGAGTATTTCAGCTACAAACTGAAAGCTGACTAAAGTTGGATTAGGGCATATCCTTGGAAGAGAGAAGAGCATGTGTGAAGACCTCAGAGTTTGGGGAGCACAGTGCATTTGGCAAAGTGAAAGAAACTGGTTATGACTGGTCAATAAAGTCTGAGGCAAAGAGGGTAGGAAGTGAGACTAGAGGCATAAGCAAAAGAGAGCTTTGGGGGTTTTGTAAATCTTGTTAGAAGCTCAGATTTTGTCCTAAGGCCAATGGGGAAGGCTGAGCTGGGGGAGTAATATGACTTGATTTCTCTAGCCTGCAGAGTGGAAGGAAGAGAGATTGGAGGGGGCAAGACTGGGGGCAGGGCGTCCAGCTGAGCACGTGCTGCAGTAATTTGGGTGTGAGTTAATATAACTTGGATGAGAGTGGTGGCATGGAGCTAGAGAGAAACAGAAGAATTAAGTTATTTAGGAAATAAGAATAATAGGACTTGGGGCATGAGTTAGCGGGAGAGACAAAGGCAGGAGTCAAGAACAACTCCCAGGTTTCTGACTTTGGCAAGTGGATGGCTACGGAAGTTAGGAACGCTGGTGGAAGAACAGCTTGTGGGAAAAGGTTAGTTTGGAACATATCGAGTTTGAGTCATAAGACATTTGAGTTTGGAGCTCAGGTGTTGAAACCCTATTACCTTCAGTCCTATAGGTGCCTTGCACTGTCTCTAGAGGGCTGATGGGGCCATCTCCAGTCATCCTCACTGATTATCAGGTACTTGGTCTGAAGACTCACCTACACTGGGGAAGGTGCGAAGGTGGGAAGTCAGGAGACAGATGTTGCAGAAAGGGGTAGCCAGATAGAAAGAATAAGGAGAGGGACAGCCAGTAGAAAGAGAATGTAGGAAACATCAAAAAGGGTAATTAGCTCCTGTTTTCCCTCTCACCTTTCTGGAAGCCACCCCACCCCCAGCCCAGCTTCTAAGACCAAGGTTAGGAGGTATCTTTCACTTTCCACAAATTCACACACCATGGGGAGGATTAACAGTCTGCAGGAAACTTTTCCACAAATAATCCAATTTATAAAGTGATTTGGAGACAATTTACTGGTTAAGATTAAGATGCCTTCCCATATGCCTGCTTCAACCTGGAGAGACCTCAGAAACAGAAAGTTGAATGAAAAAAGCAGGTTGCACAATGAAACATAAATATGGAAAATCATTTCATGGATATACACATATATGTAAAAACATGGTTAATTGTTACCTGAAGGGAAGGAGGAAGAAGAATGGGCTAACGAAGAAATACAAAGGAGACTTCAACCATATCTGTAACAATTTTTTTATATCTATTTAAAATAAAGATCTGAAGCATATTTGGCAAAATGTTAACATTTGCTGAATCTGGGAGTCTGGCATATATATTTATTAAAATATCTCATTAAAATGGCTGTATGAAATCTTTCTTATGCAAGAATTCCAAATAATATAAGTAGATACTCTCCCTCCAGGAGGTAGAGCCTAACCCCATCCTTCCCAAGGGTAGGCTAGACTCAGTTCCTAAGGCAGGCTAGACATAGTAGGGGAAGGGATAAGTACTGACTGTACAGTGGAGAAACCTGGCAGACACCACCTTGGCCAAGCAAAAAGATTTACTATCACCAGAGATGCCAGGTGGTATCATGTACCCCTGATATCATGTGACAAGAAGAGCACTTTACCTCTCTGGTATCCTTTCCAGAAACTTATAATCATGTGAAAAACAAAAGACAAACCCATTCTATGGGATACCTTGCCAAGTACTCCTCAAGACTGTCAAAGTCACAAAAAACAAGGAAAGACGAGGAAACTGTCGCAGACAAGAGTAGACTGAGGAGATATGACAATTAAATGTAATGTGGTTGCCTGAACTGGAATCTGGAAGAGAAAGAGGACATTAATCCAAAAGGTGGTGAAATTCAAATAAAGTCTGGAGTTTAGTTAATACAATGTACCAAGGTTGGTTTCTCAGTTGCAACAAATGTATGGTGGTTACGTAAGATGTTAACAACAGGGGAAACTGGAGGATGAGGCACAGGAAAACTCCGTACTACGTACGCAACTTTTCTGCAAATCTAACATTATTCCATCAAAAAAAGTTTATTTTTTAAAGAATGACTGTATGTCATCAAGAACCCTCCAACTCAAAATGAAGCCAATGAGAAATCACCTGTACCTTTGGGAGTCGCAGCACATTATGAAAGTACAGTGGTACCTTATTTCCCAACCTAAATCGATAAGGGAATGCAGCATGGGGGTCAATTTTTCAGAAAATTGAAACTAACGCTTCAATCACAAAAAATATTACTTTCAGCAATTTTTTTTGATGGCAAGCCTTGAAAAGTAGATGATAAAGTTCCCTGCCTTCTGAGCAGAGAACAGTAAGTGTAACTGAATCCTTTCTGGGTTAATCAGGGTCACCGGTGTGAATGTCTGTTATTACATTACATCATACCAAGCATGGTTCTGCTTTCAGCTTTCTTTACTGAGTCATGGAATTGGAAATGCAGAGGCCATCTCCCCACACCTAAGAAATGACTAAGGAGAGGCCAAAAATGATGGATGTGGATTAAGACTATGACAGGTGTTCGTGTAACCACAGGTGAGCCAGCACGGAGTAGAGAGCATCTTCCACCCGCTTAAATAAGCAATTTAGCTGGAGAGCAGCTGGCAGCTGACTTCCCCTTTCTGTGCCTTTTCATGGTTTGTAACGCAATTTCTGTAGTTTGCTGAATGCAAAGCGTATCCTCTGGACAACTGAAGACCCCAATAATCCTTATTTATCTCATGCCAGGCCTGGGAGGCAGGTGGAGGTGAGGGGTAAACTCACTGATATTTTCAGGAGGGAGTTTAAATTGTGACCCTTTCCAGCTCTACTTAGGGAATATTTTCTTTATGATGTATACCATGGGGGGAATTATTTGGCTTCTATTACATGTAGGAGTGTCTAATAAAACCAAAGAAAGCAGTATGACATGAGTCTTGGTGACAGGTCGCCAGAGAAGCAGAGGAGGGGGATTAAAATCCTGACTTCCCACCAAGTCTTTTCTGCTATCCTCTTTCAGGGATGTACACCTGCCTGCGCTTTCTCCGTGGAAAGACCATGTCTCCCTGGAGCCTGACCATGGCCCACCCGCACCGCTCAGTCAAGAGACGGGCCCCTCCTCTGGAAAATGGATTTCACCCAGCTCTCTGTCCCAGCTTGTCATTCAGTCAACCCCCGAACCTTTCCTTACTCTTACATGAAGACAGGATTGCCAGTGCCTTCCCAGGGTATCCTTCCCTTGAATGACTTCTGCAACTAGAATGTAAACCCCTCAAGTACTGCATGCTCTATTTCCTGCCTGAATCACCTTGTTCAACATCAGATTAGCTGAGTGCTTATGCAATAAATCTCTCCAGGTAACCAGATGAGGCACCAGGTGACAAGTGCCATGAAGAGGAGATATTTAAAGAGCAATGGGAGTGTTCAAGAAGCTGCCTATGCAACGTCCACTTTGACACTTGTTTGTTGGAGACAGGATTCGAGCTTCTGTCAGCATCACAGATATAAATAAGCTAGGCTGAGGCCAGAGGTTTGGACCTGAAACTGTCAGCTAACTAATATTAAACAAAAGATATCTTAAAAAAAATAAAAATAAAAATAAAATAAAAATAAAAAAAAATAAAAATAAAAAAAAGATATCTTAATGTCCATACTATGTCTCCCTTGCTCCAGGAAAGTATGCAAAGATCTATACTCATTTAGGGCAGAGTTTCTCCCCTTCAGTACTATTCACATTTGGGGCCTGATAATCCTTTGTTGTGGAGGGCTGTCCTGTGCAATGTAGGAAGTGTAGCTGCTAGAGTTAGCAAATTTAAACACAGGGTTCCCAGTTAAATTTGAATTTCAGATAACCAGCAAGCTTTTTTTAGTATATGTACATCCCACGCAATATTAATAGCATCTCTGGCCTCTATCCATCGGAGACCAGCAGAATTACCACCGTCCCTCCCCAAGTTGTGACAACCTAAAATACCACCAGATATTGTCAAATGTCCCTTGGGGGGCAAAACTGCCCCTGCTTGAGAACCACTAATTCAGGGTAACACATCAGAAGGCTACAGATCTGAACCTCTCTGTCTTAGCTCCCAGAAATACTGTGTCTGGTAAAATATCAGTGAATGAATTAGCCATGTGAGACATTCCTCAGCACATCTTACCAAAGTAATCATTTTGAAAACGTTACTTATTCTGCTTTTTAATGTCCCTTGGGATCAGCTCCCTTTAGGTTTTCTTGTCAGATAGACTCCTGGCTCTCTTTCAGAATTAGCAGGCTCATTTTGATCAGATAATGTAAATTATGAAAACTACCATCTTTCCCTTTTTCCTTAACTGCTAGAAAGCTTAGAGGTAAATGTAATGCTTAGTTGCAGAAACCATCAAAGCTCATGTGGCTAAATATTTTCTTTTTTAAAACAAACACCTGCATAGCGGCTTTTATATGCCACATATATTTTAAATGCTCTACAAATACTAGCTTCTTGAAATCATTCTTTCACTACAACAACCTTATGGATAAGTACTATTATTATCCTCCCTTTGCAGGTAATAAACTGAGGTCATTTCTTTTTCATATTTCTATGAATTATTTCCTCCTCCTCATCGTCCTTATTTTATAAGTAAGCCCCTTTAGATTCTGTTTAAAAGTCAGTGGGGCAGAAGTTATTGTATCACACACCTCCACCACTGCAGGTCCTCTCAGCCTCCCAGCTCTTGTTCCAAATACCACCATGGCTACCAGTTCCAACTACTTGCAGGTACACTGCTCAGAGCCCAGCCTCGTGCCCAGGCCACACCCCTCTCATCTCTCATCCTGGGCCTCCCTGTTCACACTGACATGTGGGACACATGCGATCTTGCCCCAGAGCCCAGAACTGTACAACCCATAATTGCAGAAGAATGAACACCTCGTGGTCAAGGTGTTGCCAAACAGGAGACGGAAACTGGTAGATAAATTCATTCTCTTTTTTTTCACTCCAGAAAGACTGAGATGCAGCTTCTCAGAGGCTGCTTCTTTAAGACAGAGCAACCAGGAGCACTGGGTGGCAACCAGCTCAGTTACGCCAGCTCCAATTTCTCTCCCTCCTTCCCTGCCTCACTCCTGTGTCTCTCAGGTCTCTGGTTTCTGCTCCTTGGCATTGTACCTCCTAACAAAGCAGCAGCAACATGTCATTGTCTGGCTCTGCTTTCTAAGGAATCAGACTAAGACAAGTATACATAATTATAAATAAAATCACACTGAATGGAAGTTTACCTAGTTATTTCCATTAACTTCAGTCACTAATATTTCTTGTGGTCCAATTGGAATACAATCGTGGAACAACTATCCCTAGCAGGACTTTAAGGGCCTACGCCATCATCTTTACAGCTGAGGATACCAAGACCCAGAAAGGGAAGGGGATTGTTCAAGAGCACATTCCCTGTTAGTGTCGTGGGAAAACATTCCCTGTTAGTGAATACAGTACAAACATTTATTTAGTGCCCACGGTGTCAAATTTCCATATAAATGATTGTACTCTGTGCTCCAACATTGGGTAATTAGTATTATTGTCCTCACTGTATGCACAAGAAACAGAGGGTCAGAAAAAGTGAAATGAAATGTTTAAGGTCACAAGTTTAGCAAATGGAAGAATCAGTTTACACTAAGCCTCCAAACTCCACATATCTAGTTCTTTCCCCAGCTGTTTCCCAGAGGTGGGGATGTAGGCCCTGGCTGTCCTGGGAACTGGGTGGAAAACATGATGGACCTGGGAGGAAAACAGGCTTTCAACTCAAGTCCTAGCCCTGCCACTTAATAGCTTTGTGACCTTAAGTCACTTCACTTTTCTGAGCCTTGATTTTTAATTCCAAAAATGGAGATCATAACATCTACTCAGAGTGTGGCTGTGAAGAGGAAATGAGATAACATATGTAAATCTCCCACCGCAGTGCCTGTACACAGTAAGTGCTTCATAAATGTTGGCCAGTATCAGTTCTGTGGAATCAAAGATGACTCCCAAACACAATATTAGCTTCTCTTTTGTAGGTGCTTATTAAGTGTCACACATGGTGCTAAGCATTTCCTATAGAAGAAGGAATCACTTCTAACCATCCCAGCCTCAATGAGGGAAGGAATCGATGAAGGGGACTGTCTTTTAGTCAGTCATGTTCGCCCTCGTTGAACTTTGCCCTATCTGTGTAACAGTTTTAAAACAAATTTATAGCTTAGTTTTGTCCTAAGCAAGAACACTGTGAAGTATTAGGTTGGATGTGCTAGCTATATTTTTCTTATGCACATTAAAACATACATACTCTTCATTATAATTTAAAAGTGTTATTATTTAACATACTCAAGAAAAAATATGAGAGAACAAGATTAGCAAAAGGTTGATCACTGTTGAAACTAGAGTACATGGGGCTACACCATTACCTCTCTAATTTTAGGTATCTGTGAAATTTTCATAATAAAATAGTTTTAAAAATAAAATAAAACACAATTATCAAACCTGGAGGTGGGGAGGGGAATGTTCTTTCACAGAGACCTAAACTTATCTCACATTCTCCAGAGAAGCAACTGTCACACCTTGGGAAACACTGGCCCATAATACCCGTGAGAAGGTCATGGCACAGGGACAGACACTCAGGCTTCTTTCTATCTCATAGGCTGCATCCTCTGTGCTTAGAACAACTGGTCACACAGATAAATGCCTGATTAAAGTTTGCTGAGTCAACGAATGAATGATTAGTACTATAAAAACCGGCATAATCTGAAGAGCCCCTGTTGTTTTTCTTTTACTGCTATGCCATTTGGATTCCATTACTGTGAAAATATCTAGAAAGTTTCCATAAACTTCCACAATCACATCTGGTTGGCATTGGATGCTTTTTGCTAAATGAGATCAAATGTATTGTCTGATGTTACTTGGCTACTACTGGTTTATATGTATTTGGTCAAAGAACCTCTTACCAGATGCTATTAAGAGTAAGTTTTATAACCCTTTGTCCCAAGTGGCTTGTTCAACATCAGTCTGGAAAAGGAGGAAGGGGCGAGGTAATCTCAGGAGCCAAAAGTGAGTCAGTGTGCTCTAGGTGTCTGACACTTACCAGCAGGCCAGCACCGACTGTGCCTGCTCTAAGCTGCTCTGGGACACATCCTCTCCCACTCACACCTACAGCCAAGTGAACCCTACCACACTCCACAGACACTCCTCTGAAATATTCTGTGATCAGAGTCTGGTACCAAATTAGATATCTCAGTTAAAGGTTGAATACACTAGAAGGTTAAATCTATCTAGCAGGATAGAAAGGCCTTGGCAGGATCACTTTTGGTGTATATAATTAGTTATCCTAAAAGACAGTCATAATGTGCTGCTTTATTATGCAAAGCAGTTAGTATTTTGCAAAATACTGTTTCAAGTTATAACATGATTTTTTTTTCCTTTGCTGGAAGACATGAGCTAAATTTCTATTAAATATTCATATACCTTTTGAAACACCTTATGTATTCAGTGTTAACTCTTTTGAATATAGCAACAATAAAAGAGATTATATGACTAACTTAAAGAGCTAAAATAGCAAAAACTATCTTTTTTTTAAGTCTGAGAAATTAGAGCAGCAGTTCTACTTTGCTACCATAAAATACAAATACAGAAATTAGGTTTCCAATCTCAAAATCTTTTTTCTGGAAATAGCTTTCTCTCTTGCTCATAGAATGAGAACAAGCCATCACATCATTTTTATGGATCTTTTTCAGAAATGAAGTGGCTCAAGAATGGTTAGAGGGACTTCCCTGGTGGCGCAGTGGTTAAGAATCCGCCTGCCAATGCAGGGGACACGGGTTCGAGCCCTGGTCCAGGAAGATCCCACATGCCGCGGAGCAGCTAAGCCCATGTGGCACAACTACTAAGCCTGCGCTCTAGAGCCCGCAAGCCACAACTACTGAGCCCACGGGCCACAACTTCTGAAGCCTGCGCACCTAGAGCCCGTGCTCCGCAACAACAGAAGCCACTGCAATGAGAAGCCTGCACACCGCAATGAAGAGTAGCCCCCGCTTGCCGCAACTAGAGAAAAGCCCGCATGCAGCAGCGAAGACCCAACCCAACGCAGCCAAAATTAAATAAGTAAATAAATAAATTTATTTTTAAAAACTGGTTAGAGAAGGAAGCAGATGCAGGGTTGGTGGCTCAGCAGCCTCTAATTAGAGTAGCGCCATATGATGCACAGTCTGATGCTGTATTAAGCCAGTGCACTTGTACCACCTGAGACGAAGCTGAGGATCTGTTTCACATCTTGTTGAGTAAACCAAACCCCAAGTATTTTTCCAGGGAAGTGATTAGAAGGTAATTGTCACTTTAAAAATTCTACATGGAAATAAAGTCCAAATGGTCCATAAACAAACGAAAAGATACTCAATCTCACTTATATTGAAGAAATTAAAATTAAAATAGTACTTTCTCACCTCTTTGTTGGTCTACTGACATAGCCTTCTAACTGCTCTCCTTCTTGCAGATGGAGCAATCATCTAAAAACAAAAATCAAGTCATGTCCTTCCACTGCTTGAAACCCAGCTTCCCAGTTCACTTAATAGTTATATTTAAACATAAATTACATCTTTCTTTAACCTAAATTGTATCATTCTGCAACTATTTGCATTTACAACGTCTTAGAAATCTTTTCATGTTAGCACATAGAGATCTGTCTTTTTAGCTGCTGCATAATATTCCATAGTATGGCTAAGGTTCACTTAGCTATTCTCTAATTAATGAACAGTTAAATTGTTAACAATTTTTCGCTGTTATAAATAAGGCTGAAATGAACATCCTATAGCCTTCTTGTCACTTGAGAGTGTTTTTCTAAGGAAGATACTGAGAAGAAATTTTTTTTAAAAATGGCTACTGCCAAGTTGCCTTCCAAACCAGCTGTGGGGACACCCCACCAGTGGAGTGTGGGAGACCTACTTACACCTTTGTCAACATTTGCTTCTAGATGTTCTGAACTGTTCCGCTGTCTAGTTCCGTGACTTGTATCATTCTTTAATTCCAGAAATTCTTGCCTTTAATTATCTCTTTAAGTACTGTATCCCTCCCTCGTCTCCTTTTCCTCCTGTGAAAGGTGGAACTTTAAATCTACACTTCGTTTCTTCATTTTCCTTTCGCACCTCCCACCTCTTCCGCCCTTCACACTGCACTGTGGGAGAATTCCTTGACTCAATCTTTCAACTCACGCATACGCACTTCTTCCGTAGCGTCCGTCCGTTTCCGCGTGGGTTACGCCCTCTCGCCCTCGGCGCTTCTTCGTGGCTCTGCCCCCGACGTCGGGCCGCCGAGACTGGGAGCGAGCGCGCAGGCGCAGCTGGCGTCCAACCAGGAGCCCAACCGTGGGCTTGGCCCTGGCCTCACTCAGCAGCCATGGGAGCGTCAAGGCAGCTCCTGCGCTTCGTGATCATGGGCGCCCCGGGCTCCGGCAAGAGCACCCTGGCGCTGCGCATCATCAAACACTTCCAGCTGAAGAAGTTCTCCAGCGGGGACGTGCTCCGAGACAACATGCTGAGGGACACAGAAATTGGTGTGCTGGCCAGCATTTTCATGGCCCAGGGGAAGCTCATCCCAGACGACCTTATGACTCGGCTGATCCTCCAGGAGCTGAAAATTTTCACCCAGTATAACTGGCTGTTGTGTGGTTTCCCCAGGACACTTACACAGGCTGAAGCCCTGGATAGAGTTTATCAGGTACACCTGGTGATGAACCTGAACATGCCCTTTGAAGTCATCCGGCAACGCCTCACGGCTCGCTGGATTCATCCAGCCAGTGGCCGCGGCTACAACCTCGAATTTAACCCTCCCAAAGCAGTCGACGTGGATGATGTGACTGGAGAGCCTGTCATTCAGCGTGTGGATGATAAACCAGAGACACTTATCAAGAGAATGAAGGTTTACGAAAACCAAACAAAACCGGTCCTGGAATATTACGAGAAAAAGGGAGTGTTGGAAACATTTTCTGGAAAAGAAACCAATCAGATCTGGCCCTGTATGCATGCTTTCCTGCAAACAAAAGTCCCACAGAGACACCAAAAAACTCAATTACCCCACAAGGAAAAATCCTTGTGATTAGCAAGATGAGCAGAACTCTTCCTTTCTTCACATGGAGTTCCTTGTTCTAAGACCCCACCATGAATGAATTCTTTGAAAATTATATTAGTTTCACTTCTGTGGATTTTATTCGGGATATTAAGGATATGCCAAATGAGTCTGATACTAAGATTTGTCTTTTGGGGACTTCCTTGGGGGCGCAGTGGTTAAGAATCCGCCTGCCAATGCAGGGGACACGGGTTCGAGCCCTGGTCCAGGAAGATCCCACATGCCACGGAGTAACTAAGCCCATGCGCCACAACTACTGAGCCCAAGTGCCACAACTACTTAAGCCCACGGGCCTAGAGCCTGTGCTCCACAACAAGAGAAGCCACCGCAAGGAGAAGCCAGCGCACCACAACGAAGAGTAGCCCCCGCCTGCGCAACTAGAGAAAGCCTGCACGCAGCAACGAAGACCCAACGCAGCCAAAAATAATTAATTAATAAAAAAAAGATTTGTCTTTTGAAATTGTCTAGTGTGTTTTATCCAGCTGTCTTCTATGAGTGTGCAATTCAGAAACATTAAAAATGTCTAAACTTTAAAAAATTCTTTTAGACCAAAAGTACAAGAGCAACTGGTAGTAATCTAACTTGTGTTCAGTAAGAATAAGTGATTGGTAAGGTTTCATATTTTTCTGGAAAAGTAAAAAATTAACATTATACTAATTTGCAGAAAGTATTTCATCAGAAGCTTTTGTGTAGCCAGATACCAAAAAAGACATTTCTAGCACAGGGGATGTGGTTTTGTGAGATGCTACCTCTATAAAATTCCGGATAAAAATAACTGGATTTACCAATCCACTGCAGAATGCGAGTTTACTGCTGTCTTTAAACTAAGAAACCTATAAGGAGGCCGTATGAGCTATATTACTTTTGTTGTTAAACATACCTTCAGTTGACTCAGAATTTTCAATTTGCTATAAAAAAAAATTAGGAAAGTATTACTTTGATATGATTTGTTTTCTTTTGGAAATATGTGTTCACTGAGGGATATAACATGTTAGAAATTGACATTATAAGTTCTTGTACAAGCTCCAAAATTGAATGAATTTTCTTTAATGGAAAATGTAATTGATGTCTTATGTTTTCAGATGTTACTGAGGTTAAGAAACGTGTTTTAGGGGACTTCCCTGGCAGTGCAGTGGTTAACACTGTGCGCTTCCACTGCTGGGGGCTTGGTTCAATCCCTTGTTGGGAACTAAGATCCCACATCCCACATCCCATGCAGCCAAAAAAAAAAAAGTGTGTTTTAGGATCTACTTGCCAGTTCTCTTTTTGATCAATATGCCTTGGTGAGTAACAAAGTATTTTAAAAAGAAGAATGAATAGAAGAAAACTTGTGATACTGCATAAAATAAAATACTGTATCATTAGGAAATAGAGATAGATCAAGCATGCCTGGTGGGAAATTTCCTTGACAGAAATAACCATCATAATTAGTAAACAGATGTGGCAATAGAAAGGCTTTATATGACAGGACCAGGAAAGTAACTGAATTTGCTGAAGGTGGAGTTCTTTACTCCTGATCAAAGAAGTTGATACCTGCTGGCGTTTGCTGACATCCTATCTTAAAGGGAAAAAATCTTGCCAGTGTGTGTAATCTGAGAATGAGTGCTTATGTACTGTGCCCTGGAGTAGTGGGGCAGTATGAGAAATGGAGGAGAAACCAGACTATAACTTAAATGATATATTTATTTTTATTTTAGTTGGTGCTAAATCAAATGAAACAAGTCCTTGTACAAGCTATTACTAACTGCCTTTGAAAAATTCAGCCCATCTTACTCCAGGCACTTAAAATGCAAATACCAGCAAGTGTTTCTTATGTATTTGAGGGGAAAACTTATTTTTCTTTCTTTTGATTTTATTTTTCATTCACTGTCAATTTTTCAAAATGGACCAAGCCTTTTAAAAATTAGAGAAAACATTTCATTCTTTAAAATACTTTCTATAATGTCTTATTTGAATATTGTTATATGCTTTCCAAAAAGTAAACTACTAAACTTATGAACTATCACTAGTCACTAGGTTATAAGACATCATTAGTCTTTACTATAATAAAACTAAATTTCAGGAAAAATATCAGTTTCATCTGCTTATTCAGTTTTTTATTATAAGGACCAAATTTTAATCTCCATGACCTCCAGTTGATTTATTTGTGACTGCTCTATCCTCACACATCTATCAGAAAAATCTACTTATGCTTATTCTTAATTCCTGCTTTGCTTGCTCTATCATTTATCTTGCTTGAGTGTTGTTAGTTCATCCATCTTGTTGAGTTTGTAATCTTTTGTAGTGTTGGTCTTCTTCATATGTGTGGTGATCTTGTCTCTGTAATCTGTATGGTTGAGATTCTCCATTAAATTGCATTGTCTGTCAATGAGTAGTCATCTTCTTGGGGAGATTGCTGGTCTAAATTGTCCTCTGGCCTTTAGTCAGGGAGAGTGAAGAAGGAAAAGCCACTGGGTAAGATTTCTCTGGGGTGTTCAGGTCCGGTGCCCAATTCCCCTCCTCATGACACAGACCCATATCCGTCTCATCTGGGATCCCTGGCCATGACTCCTACCTGGAGGCTGACACTTTGTCACTGCTGTTTCGCTCAAGAGCACATGGAAAGGCATCAGTAGAGGATGAACTGATGGCCCCTCCTGCAGCAGTGCCCCAAGGACCGAAGTGTTGATTGTCCTTGTTACCCTCCTGCTTCGGGTGTCTGCCACCTTTGGGGATGGAGTCTTGGTGCTCCTTCACCTTTTTGACACTAGTCTTCCGTACACATTTTAGATTGGGCTCTGTGTTTTTGCATCAATCCAGTGAACATCCCATACTTTAGGATTTATCCTGGTTTCTGGTTCACTGAAAGTTTCACTTCTTACTTAGGATCATCAGTTAAGGCCCTTGCTGCAGGAATGAAGATGCTGGACGATATACTTAGTCCACCACCCTGAAATGGAACCACATTGCCTCGTCCACCCTCAAAATTCATAAGTCATCAGGCCTAGAGCTATGGCTTTCAACTCTGGCTGCACATTAGAATCAGCTGGGAGCTTTAAGATAGAACATGGACACCCTGGATATTTTTATTTGGTTATCATGGGTGGAGGCCATGGTTATTGCTATGTTTGTTGTATTTTCAAAGCTCCCTGGCTTTTGTAAACCACTACCTTAAAGCAGCAGAGCTGACTTCCTCTGAGAGGGCCAGCCTTCTAAACAGTTTTCAACAGAGACTCAGAACCACCTGGCAGTCTCACCAGCTGGAACATTCATCACAAAAGGCTCTGCCCTCCTTGTCGTATTTTTTTCTCCCACACATGGAAATATTTAAGCAATGGATATTTTATCATTATTTTATCATTAGTCATCACCATGGATAACTAACACTTTTCATTTTACCTGTGTTGTTTATCAAGTGCCACATCAAATGTCACTCTAGTTACTGATTTTTGGAAGCTTGCTTACATAAATATCTTTCCCTGTGTGGCCAGCGGGTCGAGCTCTGCTATCTCTATTGTATTTAAACTCAGCTGGTGATGCTCATTTTTCAAGTATGCAGGTTGTGAAACCAACTTGCAATGAAATCATGATATATTTGTTTGATGTTTTCTAGTCTACAATAGCTTTTGTTTAGTTCTAACTAAAAATCTGGGAAAAGCCAATTAAATGGATTCTGAAGATGAAGTAACCCAAAACACAATGCATTTCTCTAAAAAACAGCTAAATTTTCTATTAGTAATTGACAAAAACTTACATAAACTGAAATGGGAACATGTTTATGTGCAATTGTGGGATGTCGTTATTCTCCAATTAGGCCTATGATCATGGTCTTGTGAGATCCTTGCACACTTTTGGTGGTTGATCATCTAGACAGCTTTACAGTGATGCCTTCTCCAGCAAGGAATAGGAAAACACCAGGTATGCAGAATGAAATGAGTTTGAATAGAGTGCAGGTGGGGAGTAGGTATTAGGAAGAAGAAAAGATGGGGAATGTGTATAAGAGAACTTTGAATATTATGACACAGTAGGACTGCTCTCCTTACAGCAAGCTGAGAAAATCTTCATAATGTCAGGAGATTGGAAAAAAAATATTCAAAATTGGTGGTGGTGGTGGAGGACTCCAAAGGGGTTAGGATTACTTATAGGTAATGAGAATGTGTGTTTAGTAAAGAGGAGGTCAGGCCATGTGGATACAGAATTTGGCTATTGTCAAACTGTAAGGCTTTGGGAATTTATCAGATATCCCACTGAGCCACTGTTGCATGATGGCAAAAACCCACCCAATTATGATTATGGGTAAGAGAAGTCATGGGGTGAAAGAAACGAGGAGGAAGTAAAGTTAGATGTTGACTGGAAAGACACTGGGAGGAGAATGGGAAATTGTTACTTGGAGGGACATCGAATTGGAGGGTGGAATAAATTAGAAGAAAATCTTTAGAACTAAGAAAGAAATTAGAAAATATTGGCAAGAGAATTGACAGAATTGTTATAGGAAAAAAAAGAACAGACCCACACTCAGAGGGAACGAGCTGTAGTTCTGCCTTCTCAATATTTCTTTTCTCCTTATAAAAAAAGAAAAACAATGTCTACTATATCCCTTGAGCACTGGGACATTGATAAGAACCATTAACTCAGGTAAGTAAAGAGGTCCAGGTAAATTACTTTGAAGCAAATGAAGTCTTAATGGGGTTTTCATCTAGCAAGAATAGGACTCACTTCCGGGCATTATTACCATTTGGAATGGCCATTTCATGGGGCTCTAACAGGGAAACGTTGCATGCAATATGTCTCCAAATGTGATCATTTCAGAAATCATTTGAGAACTGGTGAAAAGCTTTAGCAAGTTTAACAATCCTAGAATCTTCCTTTACTTAGTCTCCATGATATTGCTCTCAGAAGTTAACAAATTTAAGCAATAAGGCAATCAGATGACGTATCTGTATGTACTGGGAGCTTGGGCTCAGAGGTAGGCTTTACAAGTGATGACAAGGTGAGATTCAGGCTGTATATAACCACCATCTGACAGCAAAGTTTTCAACTATATTGTAGTTTGTTAGTAGCTCCCTTGTTACTTAAAATATCTTCCCAAAATGCAGTAGGGAGGGACCCTCAGGACCTGAAATCTTACCTGGAAACTGTAGTGACTCCTGAGTCCCAAAGAGATGCCATGGGCCAGCCAATGCTGCTCCCACAGCTGTGGGCACCAGGGGAGGGAAAATGTCAAGTTCTCAAAAAACAAACTAAACCAAAATATAATTTAAAAAACAAATTAACACAAACAAAAATAACAACAAAAAAAGCAGCAACACATAAGAAAAATGTGAGTCCCTTTCAGGGACACTGTCCTTCTGTTTGGATGACTTTCTGCTTCTGGTCTCTTGTTGGATATGCTATTGTCTTTGCCTTAAGCAGAGTTTGCCTTAAATCATGATTTGCAGTGTCAAGAAAGTACAAAAGCCCTCCTATTGTCCACAGGGCCTTCCTCTTCTGATGATGGTCACTAAAAGGGGGACACATTCTTCTAATATTTCACAGTTAACAGTAAGGCTTAGAATCATCTCTGAAGACTTAACACAGTGACTAATACTTATTCTAGGATAAAAATGAGGGATATAAGAGGACAGAGAGAGTGATGGTTGCCTACAGCATGGATGGTGGTGATATGGGATGTGAAAGCTAAGAGTGAGGTCGAGAAAATGGTACAGAAAGGGAAGTTGAAGGATAACCTTCTGCCACATATCTGCCTAGGGCAAGGCTGGGTGGAAAGCAAGTATTTTTGTTAGTCCAGCAAACCTTCCTCCTCGCCCCCTACAGAGTGATCTCTAAAAGTTTTCTCTGACACAACAGGCACCTGCCACATGTAATCCTTGGAAATTCCTAGCTTTTCTTGCACCAGTATTTGCAATGTTTCTAAACAACTACTCCCCCTCCTCCTTGCACTGCAGAAAAGGTGTCCATTCCGTGCCCTGATGCATTACAGCTGCAGATTGCCTGGAGTTTGCTCATCACCACATGGCCTTTTCAAATCAGAAGGCTCCTTTCCTCAGGTCTCACGTGTGATTGCTGATAGTCATGTGATGACCCTTTCAATGATCTAACATGGAACAGCCAGCTGAGCAGGAAGGGCCATGGGTAGCCTTAGAACTCAGCCGATTGTCCTGTATCAGCCTGAGCTATTGGTTAAACGTTCACATGACCAACATGAGAACATGTTCATACAAGTGTGTGGAGTAGGGGAGGGTTCCTCATCTCCAAACACATGTTCTAAAAGTGTGAAAATCCCTAGCGTGCCTCAGTCTTAAGCTCCATTAGTGAGCTTGTGCATTCTTAGGGAACCACACACTGTAGGGTTTATTAGGAAAGCCCAGCCACAAGTATGCGCCTGCCTCACGTCCAGACATTTGGTAAAATCCACTTGCTTCCACCTCCCTAAAGACACAGCACGCAGCTGTATGTGGGGATCACCAGGGCCGAGCTGAACCAGTCAGCTCAGTGGGTTTGCATGCTCAATCCGACCCTTACAACAGCCAAAAGGAGCCTCACCAAGCCTTTGTATGAGGGGTCGCACTGTCCCTGGGAATAAACTCGATGAGTCCTGTTGTCTTTGAACTGCCCCGCCCACACTCAACACCTATTTTAGACAGCACATGACTGACTCACAGAAGAGAGCAAAGTACTGCACGATGGCTTTAAAGCATGCTGCACACCCACTTCCTTGGGCAACAGCCCCAAAACACCCAGGTCTCTGAGTGCCGACTGTGAGGACCCTTTCCCCTCCTCGCATCTATACACAGACCCAGTGAGTGAGGTCATCAAAATTCCGCAAAAAACAAGCAAATATCTAAAACTATCTCTCGAACATACAAGTTGACAACTTGAGCGAGAAGGTAGGAGCAAAAAGTCATTTATAGCTTGATGTCTCCATGACATAGTTAGCTACGCCCAGGTGCTGGGGTGGGGTGAAGCCTGAAAGAATCCACATTAACAGGGGTTCGGAGGCCGCCAAGGAGGTGTGTGGAGGACCTTTTTAGAGGGGCCAATGGCTCCAGGTGAAGGCATGGAAATGAAGTGCCATACACTCCAGTTCCCTTCCCCATGGCATCTTGCCTCCGCTAGGTTAATGCTCAGAATTTGTTTTACCGAAAGCTCGTTTGGCAGCTGGGTCTGAAACCCACTCAACTTTGCTCAGATAAGTTGTGTATTGTGTGAGGGTAGCAGGGAGAAGAGAGAGTGCTCACTCTATGTATGAAAAAGTCTTGGGAATTCAGGATAACTAATAAATGAGACCTCAGAAGGGACAGGAACTGGGATCCCTGAGAAACCCTCCATGGCCAGAGCTGAGCTCCCTTACTTAGCACAGGGGTCACAGGCTCCAAAGCCTATGGGGGTCCACACACACGAATCAGTGGGTCTAAAACAGAAAAGTGCTCGTCACTCAGGCTCAGGGTCCCCAGTGCAGCAAGTGGTCGCCCTGGTGCCTCAGCTTACGTTCCATGTATCTGTTTCCTTATGTTCCTCCAGCATGTTGGCAGTTGTAGCTATGTCTCCGATTTCAGAAAGAGTCACTCAGTTGGTTCCTGGCTTGGTTAGGGGCCACTCCTGGTCCAGTCCCATGGTGGGTAGGATGGCCCTTTCCAGTAGCTGTAGGTGAGGAAGTATGTGTGGCAGGTCAACTGGGTTACCTCTGTCGACATTTCCAGATCTTGCTTCCTCTTTGGGTCATGTTCTGGAACTGAGAAGGAGGCACAGGGTTTGTCTAACCTGGACTTTCTGAACCGTCCTCAGTAAAAGGAATGAGGAATGACCAGAGGCTCTGTGAAAACTTCCCAGCGTGCTCAGAGGGGGACTCAACTGACAGGTCTGTAGCTGGCACTTCTCCCCCGGGCAATCACCTGAGCTGTTTCTGCAGCCAAAATTGACTCCTTTCTCTTCTTTCTTCACATTTCCAAACTATACCACTCCTCCTTACTAGTAATGTTTGTTTGGAAAGAGGTCTATGCCTGATGGCCTTTCCTGTAGGAAGAGTTCCAGAATATTCTCTCCCCAGTAAGAAAAAAAATTGGCAGGTGAGCTACTTGTCTTCACCTAGTTCTCATGTTCCGACATGGTGAAAAGGGCTGGCAGTGCTGCATTTTTCTCTGCTTGCTTGGTTCAACCACATCATTTGCCTTCTGATCCAGCATTTTCCAAGTCTCTGTAGACTCCACTCAATCTGTGTATTAAGAAAGGCAACATTTCTCAGTCTTACAAAGATTTATTTTCAAACATGCCATTTCTGGAAGGTGGCACCAATGTTCTTTACTGCTTTTTCTACCCACCCACAGCAGAGCAGAGAAGAGCCCCCTGATTTGGGGGCAGAACTCCTGAGTATGAGTCCAGCTCTCCCTTTATTCACTGCTTTGGAAGTCTTTAATTAGAGGCAATAATGGAACAATGGCAAAAATAAAACAGACTGACTCCTTAGGATTAGGGGAGGAATTATAAAGCCCCTAGGAAAATTTTTCTAATATTCTACCTTTCTGAGGAAAATCCTAGACCAGGAATTCATCCAGGCTTGGAGAATACCTCTAAGAACACATTTATGTTTTCTAGTCCCAATCTGTTTTCAACTCCAATACTTGGGAAAACTACAAGACACCCAAAAACTCTAGAGTAAGCCCCAAAGCCTTGGTTGTGGTCTGGGAGCCTGTGATCTCTAACATTTCCAAGAAGGATCATATACTGGGGGTACATTGGTAGTCCCCCTTCTCCCTTTCATTTACTACCAAAAAAAAACTTGAAGCTAGGCAGTCTATGCCAGTGTAGGGGGTATGTAATTGCCTGTCAGCTATCCCCTCCTGCCTCTGATAGATAACAACACACTAATTTTCCCTTGAAATTCCCCTCCCATTCCCCAGTCTGGTGTGACTGGCTCCAGGCCTGGGTACCAGGTCTGGGCCTAGAAGATCACAGGGGCAGTGACTGGTTCAGAGATGGGCATATGTCCCAAACTGAGCAGTGAAAATCAGCCCTGACATTGTTAGAAATACAGAGAAAAAGGTATTTGACCCCAGGATTGCTAAACTGGTAGATGGAACCCTTTGGTAACCCTTTACCAACATGTAGGGAATGCCTGACTGTGCATGAAACTAACACAGAGGAAAGCAGGGCTGAGGGAAAGAGGCAGTGACAAAAGTCCTTCACGTACTGTTGAGAGCCCTGGATCTAACTGTGCCTGAAATCACCCACCAAACATTCAGGCATGGATTTCAAAACCAAAATGGTTGGGACCAGTACACCTGGTCTAGTGACAAATTCCTAGACCCCTCATTTCCCCCATGCTCCTCCCTTCATCTCTCAGACTTTATCAACTCATATTAATCTATGTGAGAATCCATCCCTGAAGCAAACGTGGAACTTGCCATTCTTTAGACATGAGTTTTCTTGATCATCCTACGGTAATCCTTTCTGGTTCACAGGGTTGCCAAGGTTCAGATTTTATCATTAAAGTATGTGGTCAGGAACTAACCTGACCACATATATAACCTGACCATATATAACTAAAATTATATATATATACATATATAACTTATACCATTTCCCGTAGAAATAACTGTTCTAAAATTGAAAACACCAATTGTGCGGCTCTTGTGGGCTTCACAGGGCCTTGAGATCCCTTGGAAACAAATGTCACCTCTTCTGCCATCTGCCTCGTGGCACATGGCTGTCTTGCTGCTGTCTTCCTGCTGTGTTCCCATCCTGCTCTCGTAAGCAGAGCTCTGATGCTACGGGAAAATGTCAAAATAAACCTTCGCCTTCATTTGAAGCCTAAGTAAATAAACTCCTGGACATGTGCCAACTCCTATCTGAGCACATGTGACCTCATTCATCTGCAACAAACAAACAACCTGGTGAAATCCACTTGGAGGCCACTGAGAGTTCCCAGGACTGTGTGCTCAGTATCTGTTTCTGTCCCGGCACTGGTGGACAGAATCCCTAACTAGCTCAGCCATTCCTGGGGAGACGCTTTCCTGTGTTCTGGTCTCCCCGATCCTCTGCATGGGCCTTGGGAAGACCAGGCCCTTGGTCAGTAATATTACATATTTATGGAAGGAGGAGAGCAGGGGAAGGAGAGGAGGGTGAGGAGTGGGAGTAAAAGAGAGAGGGAGAAAGAGGGAGAGAAGGACAGTGTCAGGGAGATGGGAGGGGGACAATAATACCTTTATTGTAACCATTTAAATTAGTACAGACTGAAATCAGTCTATACCTTAAATATTAGGATAATGATACTGAAGGAAATTTAATGAGTCAAACTCTTTGTGCTATTAATTTATAAAATTAGACTTGGAGAGAATGTGTGCTATTAGAAGTAATTCTTTTATTAATATAAAGAAAGACTGTAGAGAGAAAATTCAATCTGTACAAAAATATATACAGTGACAAATAAAAGCCTCTCCCCACACCAACTCCCTGGCCCTCTCTTCCTTCAGTTAGCAGATTTTTATTTCCTTCTAGGTGAAAAAAAAAAAAAAAATATATATATATATATATATGGTTATACATATACCATATATAAAAATTATATGTATACATATATAACTAATTATACCATATATATGTATATATGTATACAGATACATATATACATAATATATGTATATATAATTTTTATATATGGTATATAATTCATTTTTTCAATTCAATTTATATATATAATTCATATATATGGTACTAAATATAGTAAATAGATAATAAAACATATACGTATAATTATATAAAATCATATATAATTTATATATGGTATAATAAGATATAGTAATTAAATATATAATAATATAATTTATATTTATATGATATAATTTACACAAGAGATCAAACTACACATGCTTCTTTGTAACTTACTCATTTTCACTGAATGATAAGAACTGAGGCTCTTTCACGGCAACACAGATCTCACTGTTCGACTGGCTCCCTGATACCCACTAAAGGCTTGTCTGTGTAACCAGTGCCCATGCATGGATGCCTAGGTTGCTTGTAGTGTTTGCTCTTGCAAACAATACTATATCTTGGTGCATATCTACAGGGTGAAATCCTGACTGGAATTGCTGAATAAACAACTCTATACACTTTTATTTTTGATTAATGTTTTATTTATTAACAATAAACAATCTGTTACTTGTATTAATTAGCATTTAGGCTCTTTGCATCTAATTAAAAATCTAGAGTAATTTTGGCTTAACCACATGAAAGTATATTTTCACTTTGAAAAATAAGTCCAGAGACAGGAAGTTCAGAGAGTCATCAGTGACCTAGGCTCTTTCTTTCTCTCTGCTCTGCCACACTGGGTATGTGACTTCCACTTTCAGTGGTCCTGCATAGTTACTGGAGCTCTACACCTCACACCTGCATTCCAGGCAGCAAGAAAAAGAGAGGGACGAAAAGAGGGACACACCTCCTAGATGAGTCAGCTCCCTTTATAGAGCCTTCCAGAAAGTTCCACATAACGTTTCTTTTTTTTCTTTGTTAATTGGGGTATAGTTGCTTTACAATGTTGTGTTACTTTCCCTGGACCTCCCTCCCGCTGCCCCCCCCATCCCACCCATCTAGGTGACCACAGAGCACGGAGCTGAGCTCCCTGCGCTATACAGCAGGTTCCCACTAGCTCTCTGTTTTACACATCCACATAACATTTCTGCTTACATCTCATGGACCAGAACTAAATCACATGGCCACACCTTATAACAAGGAGGCTGGGAAATGTTTAGGCAGCAATGAAGCCTGCCAAACAATTAGGGTTCAGCTTCTAAGGAAGGAAAAGAGAAAGGGGGCAACTAACTTCTCCCACACATCATTACTCATCTTGATAAATTCCAAAATGCTTCTTCTTTTCAATTTTTAGCAGAAAGAGCTGGATACATACATTTAAAACAAACAAAAAAGCTCCTCTACAACTCCCACCTTCTTGTGGCTCTGTTTCATCTCTCTATTAAAGTGGGCATTTGGATGTCTTCATCCTAGAGCAACAGCAATGTTCATCCATACAAGCAGAGCAGACATGTAGCTCTGAGAAGTTTCTGGCACATGGCACTAGCAGCTGTCATCACAAGGAAGGCCTTGGCTCCGTGAATAACGAGTCCCCATGAATCCATCATCCAGCTCTAACAAAATTCAACTCAGAGACAATCTCTTTTCAGCTAATTCCTTCCCACTCCCCCATATTTTTCGGAGAAAACTCCAGTCATATGATTTCATCTATAAATATCTCAGCATATATCTCTAAAAGATATAGACTCTTAAAAAAATACCACAATGCCATTATCACATGTAAAAATAACAACTCCTTAATACAAAAAGTCAGTGTTCAACTTTCCAAGCCTCATAATTAACAATTTGCTTGAACAAAGAATCCAAGTAAGGCCCCTGTATTGCAGTTGGTAAATATGTTTAAGTCTCTTTTATTTATTTATTTATTTATTTATTTATTTATTTTAACATCTTTATTGGCGTATAATTGCTTTACAATGGTATGTTAGTTTCTGCTTTATAACAAAGTGAATCAGCTATACGTATACATATATCCCTATATCTCCTCCCTCTTGCGTCTCCCTCCCTCCTACCCTCCCTATCCCACCCCTCTAGGTGGTCACAAACACCGAGCTGATCTCCCTGTGCTATGCGGCTGCTTCCCACTAGCTATCTATTTTTAAGTCTCTTTTAATTTGGAGGTTTCCAGCATAGTTACTAGAGCTCTCCATCTCTTGTTTTCTTACAATTAAAATAAACTTATTATGAAAAATTTAAAACACATATAAAAGCCTGTAGGCATTTCAGTTAGCAGCCGGTGGTCTAACTAGTACTCAAATCTGTCACCTTTTCTGCATCCCCAGCCCCCATCTCCCACCCCAGCCACCCACCCTGGTCAAGGCCACCATCATCTCTTCCTGGACCACTGCGATGGCCTCGCAATGGGCATTCCCAGGCACCCATCCGTCTTCCACCTGGCACAAATTTGGTCTTGCACCCCTCTGCTTAAATAGAGTAAAATAATAAGATCATTCACAAAAAACTTATGATATTTTTTTCTTGCGTTGTTCAAAAACTTGTCTCTGAAAGCAGTTTCCAAGATGTGTCCTCCAAAAATGTTGGGTGCTCACCTGAACATATAATATCAGATATCAAGTGGTGCAACTGTTCAGACAGAATCGCTCTGGGCCTTGGTGCGTGCACTCTCTTTGCTAACCCTAGGGCTTCAGGAATGTCCTGGGGCTCATTAAAGTCCAGTTTCCTGGTTTGCATTCTCTATTCTTTCCTGCTGTCAGATAGCCCTTTCCTGATTTGGTTTCTGCCTTCTGGATTTTTCCCTGCCCGCATGCCTCAGTGTCGCTGCTTTCAGCCTGCCTTGGTTGCTAGTTTTTAACCTCTGTTCCTAGATCCCAGCTTGGCTCTCCCCTTCCTAGCTTTGGACCTACACCGCTTCAAAACTGTCATTTCCAGTAGGCGATACACACCTACTCCACCAACACACACACACACCCATCACCACCAGCAAAGACATGAGTTCAAATAATTTCTCCTTAATTGGCCACATTATCACCATACCTCGTATTTCCTTCTGTCTTGAAGGAATTAATCGCGTAGTGAGGCAGTGAAATGGATAAATGCATTCATGATAGCAACACCCCTCCCCACGACCTGAATATAATAACAAATGTCCAGTCCAACATGGGGATCTGGTATTTATTTGGCTAACAGAGATTCCCCAGGATGTTGAATGATCATAATTTACTGTATAATATATTATATATAATGTGCATCCGAACATAAGTTTAGGTGGGTGGCAAAGATGAAATCATACAGTCTTGTTTCGGCAGACTTACTGGATAAATCATACTTCTAAAATCATGGGGTTGAATCAGTGCAGTAGCCAAAGGAGGGATGACAACAGAGGAACAGAGTTACTTTTCAAGTTTGTTCACGCTCTGCTTTCTTCCTCTGCTCTGCTCCCAAATGTTCTTGGCGTATCTGTACAAAATGATCTCCTAAAATAATTTTCCCTCTAGCAGCCTCTGTGTCTGCTCCCTTCAATGGAGTAAACGAATATCTTCTCAGTGGCTACCCTTTAGCTGAACTTTCTGCCTTCCAGAAATAGAGCTTGGCTCTGGTCAGCTAACCCTGTGCCCTGCAAACTGCCCCAGCAGGGAGGGGCAGGCTGCTGTGACATGTCTTATGTAAGACCCTCCAGGGTGGCGCAGAGCCCAACAGAAGCAGGACCGCGCCAGGCAGCGCCTCCCAGCTGGCCCAGCGCTCCCCGACCCCATCATGTGAGCTCTCGGCTGCTCAGGGTGGCTAATTTTATCTCTTGTTATTTCCACTACAGCTCTGGCTGCTACTTTACTAGAGAATCTGGGGGAAGGTATCCTTCTACCTGTTAAGTCCAGATCAAGAAAGAAAAAAAGTCTTGAACTGGCCAGAGAACTAGGACTGAAACCCAGTCCCCCCTTCAAGCAGTTGGAACGGCACATTTCAAGGGACTGTCTGTGCTGCAGGCCCCATGGATGTTGGTTATTTAGGCACAGAATCTCTCTGAACTAGAGGGGACCTTAGTAAGAGAGATTGTCTAGTGCTACTCTCTCATAACTGTAGTTAAAGGACATCAGGGTAAGTGTCTAATAGACATTTCCACCTCCCCAGGAGCCCTTGCATGGAGGGAGGAAGGAGGGAGCTGGGAGAACAGCTGAAATGCACGTTTCTCCTCCAGTTCAGACAAAAGGCTTAATACGAGAGACTCGGGAAGCAATAGGAAAACTGAGATGTGGAGGTCACCTGTAGTTCTACTTTTCCATTCTATTCCTAGTTCCCATTTCTATGGAAAATCAGGGGAGGTGATTCTACAGATAACATTGTAAGTGCCATATCCAGTGAAGGCACATGTAGCTGAAAAGACAGGTGATCTGAAAAAATATTTTTCTCAAATGAATCCGTTCAGCTCCGTGCTTCAATTCATTTATCCATGCTATCTTTGGTAGGTTATTTTTAAATGCAAAAAAGGAAAAGGTCATTCACACAGACACGCAGTCTCACTGTCATAATCCGAGGCACCAGACCTTGCCAAAGGAAACTGACCACAGATCCCTTCCCCTGCAGGCCCAGATGGCAGCTCTGAGAGCAAGATGCTCTTCTGGAACCGGCAGCAAAGTCCTGCCACTCTTATTCAATTGTCTTGAGCATGTTTAGTTATGGAGCAACTTTCAGTGATGTCTTCACCTGCACATGTTAGAATGGCTCCTTTAATCCAAGTATAATATCTACATATGTAGAATTAAGACTTCCTTTTAGACACCACATTTCAGAAACAACACTTTATAGGGACCTACAATTCACTGAGAAAAAAAAAAAAACGACAAACAAGGCTAGAATCAGTACAGATACATGTTTAACAACTGGCTCTACAGAGAAATAAACTCTGATTTGTAGTGTTTGCCATTTTGCACACTGTTAATACTCCCACCTTGGCCAAGACCAAGCTAATCTAACTTGGCTGAATGTAGCGCTGGAAGGAGATGCACACAACTGACTCCTGAAGGCAGATGCGAGCCAGTGCAAGGTGGCATCAGCACGCCACTGGCTGGAATGGTCAACAACAAATCACTTCTGTCCCTTCCAGGGCATCTCACTTTTCCAACACCAGTATAGAACTACTGGTTTTATTTACTTTACCTTTGTCCCCCCAAAAGGACCAAATCAGGCCCTTTTTGGATCACTGTTGTGTCTTGGTCTCTTAACTGCTCAGAACTGACTCAATCATCACTTTGGGATTCTGCTAAAGTCCAGACAACTTTGGGCTGACTTGATAAGAATCTGTGGAACCAGGAGAAGCAGAACAGTACAATGATTGAGAATAGGATTTAGTGTCCAAACAAAGTGGTTTCAAAGTCAATTCTATCATGAAGATAAGCTAGGAGAACAACCCAATCAAAAAATGGGCAGGGGCTTCCCTGGTGGCGCAGTGGTTGAGAGTCTGCCTGCCAATGCAGGGGACACGGGTTCGAGCCCTGGTCTGGGAGGATCCCACGTGCCGCGGAGCGGCTGGGCCCATGAGCCACAATTGCTGAGCCTGCGCGTCTGGAGCCTGTGCTCCGCAACGGGAGAGGCCGCGATAGTGAGAGGCCCGCGCACCGCGATGAAGAGTGGCCCCCGCTTGCCGCAGCTAGAGAAAGCCCTCACACAGAAACGAAGACCCAACACAGCCATAAATAAATAAATTAATTAATTAAATATTTTAAAAAAATACTTAAAAAAAAAAATGGGCAGAAGATCTAAAAAGACATTTCTCCAAAGAAGACATACAGATGGCCAAGAGGCACTTGAAAAGATGCTCAACATCACTAATTATTAAAGAAATGCAAATCAAAACTACAATGAGGTATTGCCTCACACTGGTCAGAATGGCCAACATCAAGAAGTCTACAAATAAAAAATGCTGGAGAGGGTGCAGAGAAAAAAGAACCCTCCTACACTGTGGGTGAGAATGTAAATTAGTACAACCACTACAGAGAACAGTATGGAGGTTCCTTAAAAAACTAAAAATAGAGCTACCATATGATCCTGCAATCCCACTCCTGGACATATATCTGGAGAAAAACGTAATTCAAAAAGATACGTTCACCCCAATGTTCACAGCAGCACTATTTACAATAGCCAAGACATGGAAGCAACCTAAGTATCCATTGACAGATGAATGGACAAAGAAGATGTGGTGTATATATCCAGTGGAATATTACTCAGCCATAAAAAATAATGAAATAATGCCATTTGCAGCAACATGGATGGATCTAGAGATTTATCATACTTAGTGAAGTAAGTCAGACAGAGAAAGACAAATATTGTGGAATCTAACAAAATGATATAAATGAACTTATTTACAAAACAGATGGACTCACAGACTTAGCAAATAAACTTATGGTTACAAAAGGCAGGGGAGGGATAAATTAGGAGTTTGGAATTAAAATATACACACTACTATATATAAAAAAGATAAACAACAAGGACCTACTGTATAGCACAGGGAACTATATTCAATATCTTGTAATAACCAATAATGGAAAAGAATCTGAAAAAAAATATATATATATATAACTGAATTGCTTTGTTGCACATCTGAAACTAATACAACATTGTAAATTAACCATATTTAAATAATATTTTTTAATTCAAAAAATTTTAAGGTATACTAGGAGATTTAGGGTCCCACGACCTCTCCTAACCTCTCTAAATTGGAAAAAAAATAATAATACAACAAGCTCATTGGGAAGCTGTGAAAGTTAAGCAAGCAAATGTATGTAGAAAATTTACCTCAGCATCTGGCACATGGTGCTCCATAAATAGTAACTATGATTATCATTATTGCTATTACTTGACCTGGTTTCTATCTCAGCCCTGTCACCGCCTCACTAGTCTATGGACCCCCCTCCTGAGAAGTGATCAGGGTACCTGCTTCTTGTGTAGCTGCCAGGAGCCACCAAACAGGGATCTCATGAGTCTCACAAGGCAAGAGGGCCCTAGGGTGGGACGTCAGGGTATCAGCCCCTGTGGTCCCATAGCCAGGCATTTTCTGTTTAGAAGAAAGAGTGCAACAGACATTTCCAGCAGGAAGGCCACCGTCAATAAACAGAGGGCCTTTGGAAGTGGACACAGTAGGCCCGAGCTGCCAACTACCCCAGCCTGAAGTTGGCCGCTGGGTAGGAGGCTTTCCCTGTATTCACCAGTCCTCCAGGCCTGCTCTTTACCTAATCCTGCCTCTCCTCCCTTGGCCCAGGCTCTTCCCCCGTCATCCCTGTGCTGAAATTCCCCTGCCCTGCTTCCTCCCTAGGCCGGCCACAGGGGCAGAAACATTTTTCAAAGCTGATCACATTCCTTCTATTTATGTGTCACTGGACAGTTTTCAAACTCTTTTACGTCCATATGTATTTTGACCTTATCAAAAGCTGCTGAGCAAGGCAGGGCTGATCTTATTACCCTCTCTTCACACCTATAAAGAAATAGTGTCCCAGAGAGGCGAGTGACTTGGCCAAAGGTAGGACAATGTTCGTGGCAGAGCTGGCCCACCCTTGGCTTTGGGTCTCCCTCTACACCTATTCTTTACACTGGGATTCTAACCAAGAGCCAGTTTTCCTTTATCAACCCCCAAGCTGGACAGTAGCCCCATCCCAATACCTGCATACCTAGGATGATGAATTCTCTTAGCTCTCCCCAGTCTGTGTCTGAACAGACTGTTCCCATACTACCTTTGGCCAAAGGATCTTTCTGAGCTTGACTAGTTGTATGTGATGAGAGCAGAGCTGAGGCCCCTGTACTTCCCTAAATGGACTCTTAGCCTTGTGAGTTATATAAAGGCTCTGGAATTCTCAAAGGGAAATCATTAAACAAACACTAGAGCTGGGAAGGACTTGAGGGATGACCTAGCCCAGCTTCTCATGGCACTAATGAGCAAATCAAGGCAGACAGCTTGAGGGACGTGGACTAAATTCCCAGACTGGTTAGCCAGTGGCCGAAGGGAGCCTAGGCCCTAGGTCTCCTGACTCCTTGTGTACTGCTCTTTCACCTTAGGCCAAGGCTGTTTCTTGACCTTCTAATCCTCTTCTGAAGACTTGGGATTTTCCGTTGTTTTTTAGGAAGGCATTGAAAAAACAAAGGAGGCAAGGTTGTAAACCCAAATGTGGAAAACAAGTACAAGCGCTTCCTTTACCAATGCAAGATCCTGCTGTTTCTTTACTCATTATGCCCAATGCAAGGAAGATTAGAAGATGTCAACTAAAGTAAATGACATTTTATACATAAAGCGCTACACCTTTAAACATTCTGTGGTATTTTTCTTTAAATATATGTGAAGCCTAATTCCTAAACAATGAGATTTCCTTGTTCAAATGAGACCAAGTGTCTGAATGAGTGGCACAAACACCATGCTCAGAATGTCTTGTAATTCTTTTGGAATTTTCTTCAGAATTTCTTTAGCATTTTCTTTAGAGTCTTTGCATGTCTTCAGTGAAATGATCCTACATCTTGGTGAAACTGGATTCTTAGCACCTTCTCTAGCAAAGGCCACCGAAAAAAAGACTCCCTTGTGCACCTTCATCTCTCCACTGTGGTGATTCAGAGAATGTAGACCATTTATGTGAACCTGAGTATTCTTCCAGCTCTGAGAAAACCAACCGTCTTCGAAAATCTGTTGTGCTTTAGGAGAGAGACTCAGCTATGTTTGCTTTCAGGATCAAGAGAGCAAATCAGTCTCCCTTCAAGACCCAGATAAATAGTTCCAGTGAGGTTTGGTACAAGGTCCCCTTCCTCCCTCCTCCCAATTTTCTGGACTGCTTGCCGATACCAAAATTTTCTTTTAAAAATAGTAAGGCTGAGACTTGTCAGGGAGAGAGATTATCAAAGTAGTGAAACTTTTCATTCTGCAATAAAAGATTTTTTTTAATTAAAGGTTGAGTAACCTAGTTAAGGGAGCGAGTAAGCCTTCACATAAACAAATTGTGTACATGATTTTCAGATCTTCCCTTGGTTTGGACAGTATGGAAAGCTGGCAAAAACAGAGTGTGAAATACCTTCAAGAGAAGGAAGGATGTCCATGGATGGTGGGAGAAAAGCCCTCCAGGGCTCAACCAGGACAAAATGTAATAACGGAGAGGAGGTTTTATCATAAAACCAGTGAAGCATAAGCTCAGATTTCCTCAATTGCAAAAGGCTCCTTCTAAGGCTCTCTAGCTAATTTATGTTTATAAATTTATTTTTTTTCTTAAAGAAGTCCCCTTCTCCCGATTAAATATTCAGCCCCACAAAATCTGGGTGAGCCCCTGAGTGTGCCAGGTAGAGATTCTGTAACAGAGCTACATGTGTAGGCCAGGCTGATGTGGGTCCTGGATGGAAATGCTCAGAGTTGCCTCTTCCACTTCAATGTGCAAGAAGGACCACATCTCTCTATTTTCTGTGAATCAACCTGGTTGCCACCTGGAAGCACTACTCTGCTGGGCGGCTGTGCACATGCGCACGCGCCCACACACACACACACACACACACCCCTGAGGAGGGCTGCTCTGTCCATACTGGAGGCACAGAAATTGCTGCCAAGACCGAGAACCTCAGAGCCTGTGTCCCCATCCCCTCAGGCACATCATACAACCATCTTCCTTGAGGATTAGCCACTTCCTTGGGCTCCATTGACAGGGAAGAACAAATCTGACTCCATATTGGATCTCCTTCTTTTACTTTAATCTTTGTATTCTACTGCTTTTGCTACAAGTTAATCACTAAAGGGATGTTGCCTATAGCTTAAAGTATGCGTAAGGGCCCATCTCTGGGAACCCTGCCTCCCAAGCCTGAGTGTCAAGCTAATGTACCTTGGTTTAGCTCACAGGAAACATCCTGACCAAGTCCACCTGTGAAGAGCTGCAGGAAAGAAGAAATTAACACATTCCCTCTGGAGTCTGGCTGGAACCAGGAAATATTTGCAACAACTTATCACTTTTTACCTTATCTCTTCAACTCCCCCTCTCTGCTCTATAAAAGCAACTAGTATCCAAATCCGGGCAATCTGGCTCTCTGGGACACTAGTCCACCATCTTCTTGGTCTGCTGGCCTTCTGAATAAAGCTGCTATTCCTTGTCCCAACGCCTTGTCGTGTTGTGTGGTGAGCAGTACGAGCTTGGACTCAACAACACTCCTGAACCAAACGACGGGCACACTCCCTCCTCCAGAAACCCACTGACCTCTTTCCTCTTCTGCTACAAGAGAACCTCCTCTTCACTAAGCAGCTTCCTTCAAGGCACTTGCTTCTTCTCTTTTCTGTTCTTTTAAGATAATTGTTTTGGTCTACTCTACCCAGAGTCTGAGGATGAACAAACTAAATGCATGGGGTAGAAGACCCTGATCAGCAAACACTCCCAAGAAGAGAGGAGACTTTATGTTAGGTCCTTTTAGTGTAGACAAAAAAGGGAGAGTGGAAAGAAAACAGTACGTTTCCATGTTAAAATAGAATGATTGTGGGCTTCCCTGGTGGTGGCACAGTGGTTGAGAATCTGCCTGCCAGTGCAGGGGACACGGGTTCGAGCCCTGGTCTGGGAAGATCCCACATACCATGGAGCAACTAGGCCCGTGAGCCACAACTACTGAGCCTGCGCGTCTGGAGCCTGTGCTCTGCAACAAGAGAGGCCACGATAGTGAGAGGCCCGTGCACCGCATTGAAGAGTGGCCCCCGCTCGCCGCAACTAGAGAAAACCCTCGCACAGAAACGAAGACCCAACACAGCCAAAAATAAATAAATAAATAAATAAATAAAATTTAAAAAAATAAAAATAGAATGATTGTTTCTATAAGTCGGTCACATGCAGCCGGTCTTGCCTCCTCATGTCTCTAATGGCTGGGAGAAAAGGCTGTTATAAGCCAGAAGAGAAAGCCCTTTTTGAATTTAGATGGGGTGTAGAAGACACTACAGGTTGCATATAAAGTAGTGCTCATTTCTAGGCTTGATCCCCGGGCCAGGGAAATACTGCCTAAGGGAGTACCCAGCGCTTTACATGGTTGGCCCAGCTCTGAACCAGGTTTGTTTTTCACCCTCATATTTAGGAGTCAATATTTGCAAAAGTGCTACAAATATCACCTCAAGGAAATGTTAATAATGTGTTCCCGTGGCCTCGTTTTTATTGTTTGCTTATTGTTTTTCTACTCCAGGTTCATTATAAGGAATCTTATCAGGTGGTTTGCAGGTTGGGGTAGAATGGTTCACTGCTGAGCAAAAAGCCACACAGGCCCTGCTGAAAGCCAGACCTGACCAAGTAAACCGTGGCCTCTCCTTGGTCCCTTCATCAGCAGGATTGCCCCAGCCCCAAAGGGCAGGAGAACTGGCTGTGGGTATTTACGCAGCTTGTGGGCAACGGAGGTCCAGCCATACTGTAAACAGTTCAACAGAAAGCAATGTACGCTCTCTGTGTGAACTAGTGTCAGTTCTCTATTATTTTTGCTTGTTTGTTTGTTTTTGGTGCACGGCTTCCTGATCGCTTGAATCCATTTCACATTAATGGAACAAGTAAGTGCATAAAGGTTTCTTATGCTCAAAGATGTGATGAATCAGATCTTTGGGAAAGAGTGAGCCTCTCTTAGGGTTCTTCCCGAGGGCTTTGTGAACTCTGCGATACAAATCTACCTGAGCGTCTGCACTCCTGAGGATTGTAGCTTCCAATTCAGGTCTGTGTGCCTTAAAGTTGCCAAAACAACACTCTCGCTAATGATGTTTGAAATTCCCCTAACATTACCCAACTTAGTGCTAAGCACAAATGAGGAATTGAATAAATAGGCCTCTATTGATTCCACCTCTCTGTAGTCAGCTTGTAACTAGAATACCCAAGATGAGAAATTACTCCTGAATCAACTTGCTGATTCTGGTTGCCACTTCAAGCATACCTGAGCTTTCTATCACTATCATTGTATTGTATCTCTAGGACCCACTGGTGCCTGTCTCTCTATTTAATTGTCTGACATTTTTAAGGCTTTAGCAACAGTACCACCAAATTTTCCCAGGATGTTTACCATCAGTTACTCATCTTAATAGGCCTATAGGGCAGGGGCGTGTGAACACTGGCATTTTATGGACCAGGAAACATACTGCTGATGACACAAAGGGAACCTGAGGCAGAACCATGATTGGACTTCTAGATATTCAGTGCTATACATGACCTGAGACTAATGTAGGTGGATTTTCATCATTTTATGAGTGACCCATTATTCAAAGCACCACCTTCTCTAAAAAGCCTTTCCGAACCACTCCAGTCCACAGCGAATCTTTCCTAGAGCACCCCTCCCCAACCACCTCCTGAAATCCTAACACACATTTTACTTGTATGTTATGTTGGTCTTTAAACATATCCTCTTTACATGATCAATCATTTTCAATGGTTCACAAAACCTTCCCTCTGGAATATTACCTCCTTAAGGATACTCTTGTTTGTATTCCTCTACCACCCCCAGCACCATGCTTATTCCAAGATGGGGCTGAGAATGCACTGCCTGTGACCACCACTAGCCTGGATGGCTGCTAATTGAGGACAACAAATTGACATAAAAGTGAACCAGGATGTGCTCCTCAGCTTGACCCAAAAAGGGCACATAGATAACCCCTCCCAGGTACTGCCTGCCCAGCGGTCTCCTCTGACCCAAGCAGGTAACAGCCACTGGCTCCCTACAGCCTTTGCAGGAGTCTTGCTGGGTAGATTGCACCTGTGAACTGCCCTCTTCGTCTCTCGAGTTCATGCAGAAAAGTCTCATGAGCTAACCTTGAAATGAGACTGTCAGAATGCCCTGGGGAACTGGGCAGCAAAGACAGAGCTGAGTAACAGCCTGCCTCCTGTGTTCAAACCAACAAGCCTAAGAGTAAACCCACCTGTCTACCCAGCAAGCTCCCCACTTAATCTGATCATCCGGAGAAAACCAAAAACACATTGACTTAAAAGACAAAAAACAAAAACAAAAAAAAGGCAAAAAAGTTCAACATAGAACATTTGGGAAATGAAGAAAAGAGCACAAAGTTATAAAATTATCCATTATCTCACCACCCAGGAATAAATACCATTAACGTGTTGGTATATTTCTTTCTAGTCTTTTTTTTTCTCATGTAACTGAAATTGTAGTTTCGCAACCTGATTCACTTAGCAGTAACATTTCACTTAGTATTTTTCATGTTATTAAAAATTCCAAAAGCATGATGTTAATGGCTTCATAATATTTCCTATCACAGAGGTACTCTGACAATTTAGCCAGGCTTCTAGTACTGTTCTGTTCACATGTCATGTTAATGTTACTAGAGGGTGGGACTGGGAAACCTGCCCAAATCATTGCACTTAAGTCCTTTTTAGGAAACAGACAAATAGACCCGCTTCCTGTTGGAAAAAATAACTAGAATTTCTCATGACAAATCTGTTTTCCAACTATATAAAAATGGCCAGTGTGACTGACCCTATTGATGTCCCCTCCCCCATACTTCTCTTGATCTATTCACCTGCAAGATGTTAGACCCATACCTTGCCCCCTGACAGCTTCTCATCTAAAGCACCAAGGCTTTCTCCTTTTCTGCCTGGAAGTTTTCTTCAGCATTCAAAGACCCCAGGGGCAATTCTCAACCAACAGAGCAGAGTTGATGGATAAATACTCTCAACTTCCTTGACCCTCCCTGGGAAAGTTGTAAAGCTCATTCTACTCACTTACTTGAAGGTTCCTGGTAGGACTCGGCCGCAGTTGCCTGCAGTGGTAATCCACTTATTACCGGCTTTCATCCCGTTTTCCTAGTCCCAGCCCTTCAGAGATGCTTTCTGGGATCCACTCCCAAATAGCTGGCTAACCTCAGCCTTGTCTCCAGGTCTGGTTGGGGGGAGCCCAAACAAAAACAGTCATCTAAAATCTTATCTAAAAAAGAATATAGAGGCAGGAAATCCCAATACTTCACAATTGGCCGATAAACTACTGCTATTAATCATTCACTCTATGTGGAAAATACAAGAGTTTGCATCACTAACATAAGACTGTCTGAAACCTCCTTCCTTTCTGAGCCATCTTAACTCCCTTCCATCCTCTTTGAAATTTCTCTCCATCATTTTGAGTGTAAATAAAACCCCAGTCCCCATTTCTTCAGTGGCCATTCTTCAGAACACACATATTGTTTGTCTTTAGGGCTATTTAGAAATCAGCCCTGCCACCTTCAGTGGTTGTTCTGCAAAGAATCTGTAGACACACAATTTGAAATGTCAGTGCATTAAACAGACCAAAGTGCCTGCTAAATCCAACCCATAGGTTTATAGTCTTTGTTTATACAGTTGTGGCTTGATCTAAACCTGCAGCAGCAGTCAAGTATCACATAAATAATTCACCGAGGAGTGCTTGAGGCCAATTCATGAAGCAATGAATGTTTTAAATAAGTTAGAAAGCCAAAGAATCTTTGAAACCTCAAACTGTTTACAAAAGAATTGAGACTCCTCTTTCTACATAAAATAATGCAAACCTTTCGCACATTTCTAGAACATTCTTTACTAAGAAGTATTTTTAGCCCAATGATTAAAGAGTCTATGGCCCATCCCTTTCCCCCCCATCTTTGGACACTCATTTCCCACGCTGGTAAACCTTTTTCTTCTCCAGTTCTTGTTTTTATGCTATTTAGCACTTAGAGACAGATTAAAACCTCCAGAGGCTAAATTATGATACATTTCCCATTCCCTACTGATACATAATTGAAAACTAACACAATTCTAAATCACAAAATTAGTAGAATGACAACAAAGTTCTAGTATTTCCTATTGTGCATATTTTGATGCTTTTTTGAAATATCAAACATATTTCAAAAAATATTTACTTTCTGGCACCCTAATCATAGGCTGAGTTTGCCTATTCAGTAACGCCATCAGTGACACACCCAAGATTACAGACCATTTTGCAGCATAGAATTATGAACTGAAAAGCTGGCTGAAGTCCCAAGTCACATATTCAACTATACCCAATATACATCATAGCCAAAGAATTAAAAGATGCTCCAAATTTGGCCCTCTGGTTAGTATTCAGGCAGATGGTGAATTTATTTTACAAAAAAGTGGCAAATCTTACCAAGGGTGGTTATTGTGATGCCAGAGCCCCATCAAAGGAGGGTATTACCAGTAAAAATCAAATTAATCTACATATCACCAAACAAATGTCCCCAGGTTTTTCTACCAGCTACTGAAAACAAGTTGACCTTAAAATAGCCACTAGACAGGTCTGGCAGCACAGCCAATTTATCAGCATTCATGCTGGCCTAAAACCTCAGCGGGGTTTGACGTCCAAGAGATGAATGGGGGGTTTGACATCCGGGAGATGAATGGGAGCAGACTGTGCAAATAATTCAAGTGGTCTGACGTAAAGCTCCACGTCTTAGGGCTCTTTTAGTCGACAGGGAGAAAAACCCAACTCCAACTAGCACAAGGAAAGAAAGGAGGAGGGGAGGTTATGGTTTATGTACATGGGGACCCCTGGGTCTTCAGGAAAGTCAGGGGACTTTGGGCAAGCCTGAATCCAGGGGCTCGAACGGTGCCACTGGGGCAGTGCTCCTGTCTTTCTTCCCTCAGCTCTGGTTGCCTGGAACACTGGGGTCATTGCACAGACTGGAGCCTCTTCTTCATCACTTCAGTAAGATTTGGGGCTGTCCCTGTGTGGTTCAGCTTGCATCACTTGCCCTAGCCTTAGTCTCAGGCTATTTTGGCCAAGACTGGGGTTACTTCCAGCCATAAATCTGGAGGTGGGGTTGCCCACATACACATGAACTGAGAATGAGAAGGGGTGATTCTGCAAGAGATGCTGGGCAAGCAAGAAAAGGCATTTACCATTATGCCTTATCCCTCATTCATATCATATGTTGACTGTAAATAGCAACTATGTCCTGCATCTTCCTGCTCAAAGCAGCTGGCAGAGACCCTCAGCTCTAGCAGGTACTCAACGCCATTTGTTGATTGATTGACTCCAGCAGAACAATAAAAAACCAGGGGGTTTGCTCTGACCAAAGGCCATGCATGGCAGTCTGCAAAGACAAAGGACCTCACCAAAGGGCAGAGCTTAATCACACAGGTTTTAATGAGTCTCTGGCATTTTAACTTCAAACAGGAAGCCCGAACAGGCTAGGAGATTTGACTCTATCTAGACTAGATACCCAACACCCCAGAACAACATTTTTGAGTGGTGAACTTGTGGCTGGTCCTGTGTATAGGGGAACTGGGTAGCTCCTTACACAAAATTTTGACAATTTCACAAACACTTTTAAGTCCCTACTTTCTCACCAGCCGAACAACCAAAGCCTGTGTGGTAGAGCATTACAGAAAGAAACATTAGGGTGGGTTCTAGTCACCACGCTGCTGTTAATAAAGATGTGTGATTCTAAGCAAACCACTTGGTCTCTCTGAGCATTAGCTGCCTCATCTATAAAACAAGGAATTTGTTCTCTTTAAGCTCTGGCATTCTAAAATCCACAACTTCCTGAGCTCTGTAACAGGGCAGTGGCTCCTAACCTTGACTGCACATTAGAAATAGCTTGAGAGATTTAAAAATAACCCTGATGCCTAGGCCACAATTCAGACCAATTAGATGCAAATTTCTGGTGATAGGAGCAGGCCTCAATATATATTTTAAATCTCCCCCAGGTGATTCCAGGTGATTTGCAGCCAAGGTTAAGAACCACTATCCTGTTTCATTCTGCAATCTTCTGGAAGAGCAAGCTGAAGGGGGTGGAAAATGAGAACCGACAAAGCACAGCTCCCAGAGACCCCGTCTGCAGCCATTGTGGCCCTGCAGCTAGTGGCATCTGCAATGAGCATTTCACTTACTGCATTAGAAATTACTGTCTTTTATTGTTGTGCCTAGTGCCATCTGGCACTCAGCATATTCCAGGGCAGGTTTCCAGAATCAGGGTATTATTATTTTTGGTGAATTCTTAGTACAAATGGTTTACCTAAAACTATTTCAGCCAAAGGATATTTTTCACTTTTAAGAGAATAGAAAACTTCAAGGTACTTCCCATGTTGCATAATGAAGTAGGAAATGAGAGACACCCCAGTGATAATTTAATGATTTTCCTCCTCTTATGTAATAACAAATGTTTTTGTTCAATTACATGAATCATCAAATTTGCTCTAACATCAGAATGCATTGAAAAGCAGGGGGAACTATATCCTTGGCAATTAGCTGCTTTTTAAAAGAAAAAAATCATAATCAGTTGAGCTTTCTATGGTTCAATAATACTAACCAGCATTTATGTCACTTTCAATGATAGATTTGTCTGTTTCACTGAACCTTTTTTCCTAGGAAAAAATTGCTATACAATTTCATGATTCACATCCATACCTCCTGCCACATAATCGCATGTTCCATGCAAGCCTGCCTCCTACGTGCAAGGGCTTGCTTTTCACTTCTGTTGTTTGTTCCTTCTTCTCTCTGCTTTGTGAGCTCTGATGCCCTTTGAAAGTAGCAAGTTGGAAATAACTTCGGTTGAAGTTTCAGGAAGTTACCTTGCCTTCATGAAACGCTATTCACTTAAAAGACTTCTTAAAATATATCTGACAGGATTCTTAAAAAATGACATAAATGAAGTCAATGGAAAGTGAACCCTCTTCACTCCTCCCTTTTAAAAAAAGGAAACATTTTGGTGATTAAATAAAAACAAATGCCTCAGTTGACCAAATTTAGCTTTATTTATTTTCTTCAAAGAGGCTCAAACTCAAGGGACCTATTTTCTTCTTTGGGTGGGGAGGTCCCCGGGTGTAAAGGGAGGCCCGTGCTTATTTTATATGGCTTCAAACTCAGTATTTCCTACACTTCAGGGTAGATTGCACTTCTGTGGGAATGTTCAAAACCTACCTCTTCTACAAAACCCTTTCTATAGTGATTTCTCACAATAATTCAGGTTTTGGCTTCTCTTAATTAATCACATTGTCTGATAACACCAGACTCCACTCCCACATAGGAACCCTTGCCTGGGGTTGAGAAGACATCACTCCTTTTAGAAGGAGGCTGGGTCCCTCATTCACCATTGTCTCTGTCACTCCTACTTCACTCACTTCAGTTACCATTTTTTCTCTGAAAGTTTTAAGAAGTTTATATTAGTAAGGGTTTTCCAAAGAAAGAGAACCTCACAGGACAGATAAAGATATAGACAGATATCCTGTATCTATCTATCTACCTACCTACCTACCTATCTACACACACATATACATACATACAGGGAGGAGTGGAGAGATATTTTCATTGATTTTAACGGCCTCGTTCACATGACTGTGGGGACTGTCAAGTCCAAAATTTGTAGGCAGGCTGGCAGGCTAGAAATTGAGGTAAGAGTTGATCTTGAAGTCTTGAGTCCAAAATCTAGAAACTCAGGCAAGGTTTCTATGTTGCTGTCTGGAAGCACAATTCCTTCTTCTTTGGGAAACCCCAGTCTTCACTCTTAAGGCCTTCAACTGATTGGATAAAGCCCACCCAAACCACAGAGGGTAATCTGCTTTACTTAAAGTCTACTGATTGTAAGTGTTAACCACAACTTTAAAAATGCCTTCACAGCAACATCCAGACTGGTGTTTGACAAATAATTCAGCACCATAGCCTAACCAAGTTAACAAGCAAAATTAACCATCACAGAGATGCAGCAGAGAGCAGGGCCCCTTTCTCAGAAATACAATGTTAATGCACCCCTCACTTCCCCTCAACTCTCCTTCTTCCTTAACCAGGGGGGGCCTATATCTAGTCCTGAAACCAGAGAGCCTCGAATTCCCCCAAAGTTATAGATGATATTCTAAGAAATCTTTTGTCTGCTGCAGCAGCCCTTCCCTGAGGCCATACATACTGCAAGCCTGAGCTGCCTGTATGGGGGAAAGGCCTGGGGTACAAGCACATGTGGGAAACCACATCCTCAAGTAGTATTTCAGAATATCACCTGTCCCCATTACATTCCATCAGTATTCAGTGCTGTTTCAGCTGTGCCCTCTTTTTTCCTTTCCTGCCCAAATTATAGAAAATTTCCTTTATGGCTTGTTGCTGATTCTTCATCACCCACCTACCCTTAAATGTTTTTGCACCCTGACTCCTGCTTTTCACCCCCACCCAACTGAAGCCATGCATTAGAGAGTTCTTGATGACTCATTAGTTATCAGATTCTCTTGGGTCCACACTGCCTTTGACCCTCAGCTGCATTTGGGGCTGTTACTATGCCTTTCTTTTTGGCTTTTTCCCCCCTGACTCTTTATTTGCAGGAGAATCTCTAACTGACATCCTAAGCACAGTACTCCCCAAAGTTTTTCTTCAGCTGGGCTCTCTTCTCCTCCACCACTCCTTAGCAATCTCATCTACCCCCAAACGTCATCACTGTGATAAAGAAGACTCCAAAATGTGTATCTCTAGCTGCAACCTCTCTCATAAGCTCTAGGCTAATATTTTTTCCCATATTCAGAACCTCTTCACCTAGCTGTCCCTCTGGTACCTAAATCTCAATATGTCAAAAAGTCATTGTTTGGATAAAAAACCAAGAACCTACAAAATAATGCTATAATAGACACACTTTACAGTGAAAGACACATATAGATTGAAAGTGAGGGGATGGAAAAAGATATTTCATGCAAATGGAAACCACAAGAAAGCAGAGGTAGCAATACTCATATCAGACAAAACAGACTTTAAAACAAAGTCCATTAAGAAAGACAAAGTAGGACACCATATAATGATAAAGGAATCAATACAAGAAGAGGATATTACACTCAGTAACACATATGCACCCAATATAGGAGAACCTAAATGTTGGGTTGGCCAGAAGGTTCATTCGGTTTCTCCATAAGATGGCTCTAGTAGGGCTTAGTTGTCTTTAACTTCATTCGAAACAATTTTGTTAAACTGTATTGTGACAGCTGTCATATCACCGTGCATTTAAAAAAAAACTTATCAAAATTGGTGAATATTTGTGTAGCCATTTTAATATTGAAGATGGACGGTAAAAGCAACATTTTCTGCATATTATGCTTTATTATTTCAAGAAAGGTAAAAATGCAACTGAAACACACGAAAAGATTTATGCAGTATGTGGAGAAGGTGCTGTGACTCATCAAACGTGTCAAAAGTGGTTTGCAAAGTTTCGTGCTGGAGATTTCTCACTGGACGATGCTCCACAGTCGGTAGACCAGTTGAAGTTGCTAGCGATCAAGTCAAGACATTAATTGAGAACAATCAATGACATACTCAAAATATCCAAATCAAGCGTTGAAAATCATTTGTACCATCCTGGTTATGTTCATCACTTTGACGTTTAGCTGCCACATAAGGTAAGCAAAAAAAAACTTCTTGACCATATTTCTGCATGCAATTCTCTACTTAAATGTAATGAAAACGTTCCGTTTTTAAAACAAATTGTGACGGGTGATGAAAAGTAGATAAACTGTACAATAATGTGGAATGGAAGAGATCGTGAGGCAAGTGAAATGAATCACCACCAACCACACCAAAGGCCGGTCTTCATCCAAAGAAGGTGATGTTGTGTATATGGTGGGATTGGGAGTCCTCTATTATGAGCTCCTTCCAGAAAACCAAATGATTCATTCCAACAAGTACTGTTCCCAATTAGACCAACTAAAATCAGCACTCGACGAAAAGCATCCAGAATTAGTCAACAGAAAACGCATAATCTTCCATCAAGGTAACGCAAGATTGCATGTTTCTTTGATGACCAGGCAAAAACTGTTACAGCTTGGCTGGGAAGTTCTGATTCATCTGCTGTATTCACCAGACATTGCACCTTTGGATTTCTATTTATTTAGGTCTTTACAAAATTCTCTTAATGGAAAAAATTTCAATTTTTTGAAAAATGGAAGACTGTAAAAGGCATCTGGAACAGTTCTTTGCTCAAAAAGATAAAAAGTTTTGGGAAGATGGAATTATGAAGTTTCCTGAAAAATGGCAGAAGGTAGTGGAACAAAAGGGTGAATACATTGTTCATTATAGTTCTCGGTGAAAATGAAAAAGAGTTTTATTTTTACTTAAAAACCGAAGACATTTTTTGGCCAACCCAATATATAAAATAAACACTAACAGACATAAAGGGAGAAAGTGATAAGAATATAATCAGAGTAGGAGATTTTAACATCCCACTGACATCAATGGGCAGACTTTCCAGATAGAAAATCAATAAGGCAGCAGAGATCCTAAATGACACATTAGAACAGTTTGACTTAATTGATATCTACAGAACACTACATCCAAAAAAAAGCAGAATACACATTATTTTAAAGTGCACATGGAACATTCTCTAGGATAGACCACACATTAGGACACAAAACAAGCGTCAACAAATTTAAGAGGATAGAATTTATTTCAAGCATCTTTACTGACCACAATGGTATGAAACTACAAATCAACCACAGAAAGAAAAATGGGGAGAAAAACCAATCACGTGGAGACTAAACAAAATGCTACTAATAAAAAAAAATGAGTCAATGATGAAATCAAAGAGGAAATCAGAAAATACCTCAAGACAAACGACAATGAAAATACAGCCTTACAAAATCTGTGGGATGCAGCAAAAGCAGTTCTAAGACGGAAGTTCATAGCAATACAGGCCTTCCTCGAGAAATAAGAAAAATCTCAAATAAACAACCCAACTTACCACCTTAAAGAATTAGAGAAAGAAGAACAAACAAAACCCAAAGTCAGCAGAAGGAAGGAAATGATAAAGATCAGAGAGAAAATAAATAAAATAGAGATCAAAAAACTAACAGAAAAGATCAATAAAACCAAGAGCTGGTTTTTTGAAAAGATAAACAAAATTGACAAACTTCTAGCTAGGGTCACCAAGAAGATAAGACAGATGACCCAAATGAACAAACTAAGGAATTAAAGAGGACAAATAACAACTGATACCACAGAAGTACAAAAAATCATAAGAAAATACTATGAACAGTTAAATGTTGACAAATTGGACAATCTACAAGAAATGGACAAGTTTCTAGGAACATTCAGCCTGCCAAAATTAAGCCAAGAAGAAACAGATAATTTGAACAGACCAACCACTAGAAGTGAAATAGAAGTTCTAATTAAAAAAAAAAACTCCCTGCAAACAAAAGTCCAAGACTAGACGTCTTCAATAGGGAATTCTACCAAAAATACAAAGAAGAATTTATACCTATCCTTCTCAAACTATTCCAAAAGACTGAAGAGGAGGGAAAGCTCCCAAAGTCATCCTATGACACCACTATCACCCTGACCAAAACCAGAGAAAGACACTACCAAAACAGAAAATTACAGGCCAATATCTTTGATGAATATAGATGCCAAACTCCTCAACAAATATTAACAAACCTAATCCAACAATACATAGAAAGGATCATACACCACAATCAAGTTGGATTCATTCCAGAGTCGCAAGGATGGTTCAACATACATAAATCAATCAATGTGATAAATCACATTAACAAACAAACAACAAAGACAAAAAACACATGATCATCTCAATAGATGCAGAAAACGCATTTGATAAAATTCAACATTCACTCATGATAAAAATTCACACCAAAGTGGGTATAGAGGGTACATAACATAATAAAACCCACTTATGACAAACCCACAGCCAACATAATATTAAATGGTGAAAAGCTGAAAGCCTTCCCACTAAATTCTGGAACAAGAGAAGGATGCCCACTATCATCACTTCTATTCAACATAGTATTGGAAGTCCCAGCCACAGAAATCAGACAAGAAAAAGAAATAAAATGTATCCAAATTGGAAGTGAAGAGGTAAATTTATCATTACTTGCAGATGACATGATAGTCTATATAGAAAACTCTAAAGATTCCACACAAAAATATTAAAACTAATAAATGATTTCAGCAAGGTAGCAGGATACAAGATTATTAGATTGAAATCTGTTGCATTTCTTTTTTTTTTTTAATCTTTTCTGCATACAATGCTTTGCATTTTTAAAATTTATTTTTGGCTGTGTTGGGTCTTCGTTGCTTTGCGCAGGCTTTCTCTAGTTGAGGTGAGTAGGAGCGACTCTTTGTTGCAGTGTGCAGGCTTCTCACTGTGGTGGCTTCTCTTGTTGCAGAGCATGGGCTCTAGGCACGTGGACTTCAGTAGTTGTGGCACACAGGCTCAGTAGTTTGGCTCGCGGGCTCTAGAATGCAGGCTCAGTAGTTGTGGTACACAGGCTTAGTTGCTCTGCAGCATGTGGGATCTTCCCGGACCAGGGCTCGAACCCGTGTCCCCTGCATTGGCAGGTGGATTCTTAACCACTGTGCCACCAGGGAAGTCCTGAAATCTGTTGCATTTCTTTACACTAACAATGAAATATCAGAAGGAGAAAATAAAAAAACCAATCCCATTTAAAACCGCATTAAAAAAAAAAAAAACTAGGAACAAACCTAACAAAGGAGATGAAAGACCTATACGCTGAAAACCATAAAACATTGATAAAGGAAGCTGAAGATGATGCAAAGGGATGTATCTCATGCTCTTAGATTGTAACAATGAATATTGTCAAAATGGCCATACTACCCAAAGCAGTCTACATATTTACCCTACCAAATTACCCTTGACGTTTTTCACAGATCTAGAACAAATAATCCTAAAACTTATATGTAACCACAAAAGACCCAGAATTGCCAAGGCAATCCTGAGGGAAAAGAATAAAGGTGGAGGCATAACCCTCCTAGACTTCAGACAATACTATAAAGTTACAGTAATCAAAACAGCGTGGTACTGGCACAAAGACATATAGATCAATGCAACAGAATAGAGAGCCCAGAAATAAACCCACACACCTATGATCAATTAATCTATGACAAAGGAGACGAGAATGTACAATGGAGAAAAGACAGTCTCTTCAGCAAGTGGTGTTGGGAAAGCTGGATAGCTTCATGTAAATCAGTGAAATGAGAACTCCCTCACACCATATACAAAAAAAAAACCTCAAAATGGTTTAAAGACCTAAATATGAGACATGACACCATTAAACTCCTAGAAGAGAACATAGGCAAAACATTTTCAGACATAAATCATAGCAAAGTTTTCTTAGCTCATTCTCCCAAGGCAAAAGAAATAAAAGCAAAAATAAACAAATGGGACCTAATAAAACTTATAAGCTTTTGCACAGCAAAGGAAACCATAAACAAAATGAAAAGACAACTTATGGAATAGGAGAAGATACTTGCAAACAATGGGACCAAGAAGGGCTTAATATCCAAAATACACAAACAGCTCATACAACTCAATAACAACAACAACAAAAACAACCCAATCAAAAAATGGGCAGGAGACCTAAATAGGTATTTCTCCAAAGAAGACATCCAGATAGACTCAAAGCACATGAAAAAATGTTCAACATCACTAACTTTTAGAGAAATGCAAATCAAAACCACAATGAGGTATCACACAGGCATGGCTAACAGCAAAAAGTCTGCAAGTAATAAATGCTGGAGAGGGTGTGGAGAAAAATGAACCTTCCTACACTGTTGGTGGGAATGTAAATTAATGCAGCCACTATGGAGAACAGTATGGAGGTTCCTTAAAAAACTAAAAATAGCGTTACCATATGATCCAGCAATCCCACTCCTGGGCATATAGCTGGAAAAGATGAAAACTAATTCGAAGAGATACATGCACCCCAATGTTCACAGCAGCACTATTAACAATAGCCAAGATATGGAAACAACCTAAATATCCATCAACAAATGACTGGTTTAAGAAGATACATGTATCTACACAATGGAATACTACTCAGCCACAAAAAAGAATGACAGACCTAGAGATGATCATACGAAGTGAAGTAAGTCAGACAGAGAAAGACAAATATTATACAATATCACTTATACATGGAATCTAAAAAATACAAATGAATCTATATACAAACCAGACTCACAGACATAGAAAACAAACTTATGCTTACCAAAGGGGAAAGGGGATGGAAGAGGGATAAATTAGGAGAATGGGATTAACAGACAGTTGACTGAAAAATGGCAGAAGGTAGTGGAGCAAAAGGGTGAATACATTGTTCAATAAAGTTCTTGGCGAAAATGAAAAGTGTCTTTTATTTTTACTTAAAAACCAAAGGAACTTTTTGGCCAACCCAATACTATCTATAAAATAGATAAGCAACAAGGATTTACTATATCACACAGGGAACAAAATTCAATGTCTTGTAATAACCTATAATGGAAAATAATCTGAAAAAAAAAAAATATATATATAAATATAAAACTGAATCACTTTGTTGTATACCTTAAACTAACACAATACTGTAAATCAACTATACTTCAATAAATTTTTTTAAAGTTATTATGTCTCTTTGCCAAAAAATTGTGTTTGTGTGTGTTTGTGTGTGTGTGTGTTTGTGTGTGTGTCTGTGTGTGTGTTTGTGTGTGTGTTTGTGTGTGTGTCTGTGTGTGTTTGTGTGTGTGCCTATGTGTTTGTGTGTGTGTTTGTGTGCATGTGTGTTTGTGTGTGTCTATGTGTTTGTGTGTTTATGTGTGTGTTTGTGTGTGTCTATGTGTTTGTGTGTGTGTGTGTCTGTGTGTCTATGTGTTTGCGCGTTTGTGTGTGTGTCTATGTGTTTGCGTGTTTGTGTGTGTGTGTCTATGTGTTTGTGTGTGTGTGTCTATGTGTTTGTGTGTGTGTGTTTGTGTGTGTTTGTGTGTGTGTGTCTATGTGTTTGTGTGTGTGTGTTTGTGTGTGTGTCTATGTGTTTGCGCGTTTGTGTGTGTGTGTGTCTATGTGCTTGTGTGTGTGTGTCTATGTGTTTGTGCGTGTGTGTGTGTACTCCTGGTACTGAACCCACTACGAATGTACCATATTTTCCAAGTACTCAGGTGCCAACTCTAGCAGTATTTTCTGACCACTGTCTTGCCTTGACCCCCACATCCACCTCGTTTCCAAGCACTATTTATTCCACCACCATTTTGTCTTGAGTCTCTCACACACCATTCCTTCTCTTTATGTTCTCACTGCCACCATCCTGGTGAAGGCTCCTCATGGCTCATCTCCTCTTTCACAATAGCCACCTCACTCCACCAGCAAATGAGCCTCCTTAATGTTCCTAAACACAGCTGGTTTCTCACTCACCACACTTTTGCTCAGGTCATTTCCTCTGCAATCCCCTTTCAGGAAGTTACCCTTGAACCCATAGACTTTGCTCTGCCATTTGGCATTTTACCATATTGCCTTGTAGCAATTTGTGCACCTCTAATTTTTCATTATGACCTTAATTTATCTTGGAAGCCCCTGTACAGGTAAAGAGTTTACAATCTGAAAGGGCAAATAAGCTACATTCACCAATATAAAGTGTTGTTCACAGAAGGTGCTTCATAGATCTTTGTAGAAAGAAGAAATATGTGTTAATCTTGTTTCCCCTCTAAAATTTAAACTAAAGGTTTAAATTTGCCTTATACTGTTCTATTCCCACTCCCATTCCAAGGCCTGGATGGTGTGGGACACAGAGATCTCAATAAAACTCTGTTACTTGAGGGGCTCATGGACTTTAATAAAAGACCTGGAAAAAACAACCCTGCCCTGAGCCAGGAAAATATTTCAACTAGAGACAGCAAACTGGTGGCCACATACCGATTGCAAACATATTTTGATGATCCTCGTAAGGTTTTAAACATTTTAAAATTAGTTTCTTAACATTCAATAAATCAGAAGTGTGCATGCAAAAGCTCGATTTCCAGCTTCTCTCGAAAAACAGTGACATTTAGCAACACTGGACCTATATTCCCCACTGGCTGACACTTGGCTGGAGCTGATTCATGTGCCCCCCTTGGGACAGGGCCTAGAGACTCCAATTAGCCACACTTCCTTCTCACCCTATTTAAAGAACCAGCCTGATCCCAATAGACACAGGATTTTGGAACCCCTGATCTAAATCATTCAGGACCATAACTTCATTCTGTAGCCCACCTACCAGTCAGGTTCTTCCTACAAGAACGTGCTAAGGAGTTTTCCAGATTTCACGCTGACCTCCATCTCCGGGCTGACCCATGAAGGTCCATCTCAGAGGGGCCAGTGGACCCATTCCCTACACCAATTAATGCCTGTGACCTCATTTCGTTTCCTTCGGCCTTTCTTCTCCTTTGTTTCAAGTGAAAGGAAGCCAAAATTCTAAACAAAAACAAGCTTTCGACCTCACTCTCCTTAAAGAACAAAGTAGAGCAATGACTGCCAACCCATCTCAAGTGCAAGTACCTCCACAGAACAAACAGCAGCAGTCTGACATGGCCCAGAGGCCACGGGACCGCAGGGGAAAATGAAGGGACTTTCCCAAGTTAAGCAAGGATTCAGCACTAGTGGTTCCGGAAGTGTTTTTAGATAAAATGTGAAAGTTCCAGAAGCCATCTGGTTATTTTTTTATAAAGCAAATATTTAGGGACTCCCAGGAATCCTCCAGATAATTAATGGAATTTACCCTTTTTTATCCAGTTACCTCGTTCACTGCAGACTCAAGTCTCCATAACTGAACAAGACAGTATGGTCTGTGAACAGACTGAACTCCTTTGACCCTTTATCTTGGCAGAAACTCCAATGATGAATATGAAATGTCAGTTGCTGGGTGGCACCCCAGCTAAGATGAAAAGTGAAACAGGGCAAGTCTTCAGCTGGAAGTGTGTGTTCAATTAATGTGTCGTCAAATTCCTCAAGTTTTACTGTCATCTGATTCACCCACGGCTAGTTTTTTCTGAGGGAAAATTTATACATATATATATAAACACACACTGTACATACATCGGCTAAGATTTGATGCTTCTCTACTTCCACCACTTCGCAAAAACACAATTAGATGCATCAGGAGCATGTTACCTAGGTTGTTTTTAATGCAAACAAGGAGTGAGATGCTGTCACCTTTCCAGGTGCCTCAACTCTAAAGAAGCTGGGGGTTTTCTGGTGAAAAGTCTTTCCTTAGCCTGATTTGTGACCACAAATGTACCTCATACAGATTCCTAGACATGTGTTATTGTGAGGAACTATCCGCCATGCAGCTGGCCTGGCACTGGAGGGACTAAAGGTCACCGATTTAATTCACCAGCGCCTCTGCCCCCCGCGTGTGCAGCAGCAGCGCGCCCGCCAGGACCCCTCCTGTGGCCGGGAGCCGGTGAGCTGCGCAGACTCCGGCCAGCCTGCCGGAGGTGCCGGCAATGGCCGTGGGCGGGCTCCGGCAGCCCCAGACAAAGGCCCGGCTCCCACGTGCACTTTCCTGGTGACAGCAGTGACGATAATAAAAAAAATAATACAAGCATGCCCAGTTCGGGCTTCTGTGGCATTGAGAGTCAGCTGAGGCTCCTTGCTTCAGAGACGTTGGCTAAGTGCTAACCTAGGTGGGGGCTTGCTCAGCACCCCGACCGCCTCCCCCCCCGAGGCACCCACACCCCACATCACTCGGGGCCACGCTGTCCTCTCTGGCTGGGAAGTCTTGGCTCCTGCCATGTCTCCTTCCCACCCCTGTGTGTCCGCTCAGGCCCTGCCAGTCCAGAGCTCCCAAGCTGGCGGCCGAGGGGAGGCTGGACCCTGCCTGCACGAAGCGTTTGTTCATCTGCAGTGTTCCGTCGGCTCACTGTTTTGCACTCAGCCACTCACTCCACATGCCCCGCAGGTGAATGTCCCCCCCCACCAAACGTCAACACCTGGCTCCGCGCTTCACTCGCTCCTGTCTTGAAGGTGAGCGCAGCACCCCGCCCCCATCCCTTCAACACCTGGCTCCGAGGTCGTGACTCAGCACCTTCCAGCCACTCCTGACTCGTCCCCACGGGCTCCGGCTTCTCCGGCACTGTCGTACCACGTGACCTTAATCTTGTTAAGAGCGTAGCATCTGTTTCTTCTCAGTCTTTTCTGTCAATATGTGCTTTGCTTCCTTCCTGCTGGAAACAGGGAGCTCCCTGAAGACATGGACTGCAGGTATTTTCACAGAGGGTGTTTCTAAGGGGCATTACGGCAGTACCAGGGAGAAGATTCGGTGGGCTAGAAGACAGGAAGAGACAGGGACACAGAGGGCAAGAACCAGCTTATCTCTTTTCATAACGTCCTTCACAACGTTCAAAAGAGATTCATGCTACCCATTCCTCAGGTAAGATACTGAGGCCCACAGGCTGATGAAATCAACCACAGACCACGTGTGGGTAGGGCCCGGATCTGAGCCTAGACTTTCAACACAGAGCTCTCTCTATTAAGCTGTGTTGTCTGCCTTTGACCTATCTAGATATTTCCCTAGATGCAAGAAGAAGCAAAAGAAGCATTTCTTCTATCTGGGTAAAGGACGAAAACTAAGGAACCAATGAAGACTTCCCTTTCTGTCATTCATGGTGGAGGCAAATGAAGAGTGGAGCAATTCAGCCAAATTAAGCCACTTTGCTCAGCAAAGCCCCACTTGCCTTGCGTGCTTCTGCTACACCCGCAGGAAGAGGCCAGAGGCTCCTGTGCGCTCCACACCGTCCCCCAGCACTTACTGAGGGCTGCCAGGTGCTGAGTGTGTGCTAAGCGCGTGGTTCAGAATTCCTAACGAATGAAGCCGACTTGGAGATGTTGTGAGGTGTGAAATGCAAGGCTATTTTGCCTGGCAGGAAAAAGCTGCTATTTTTCTACCTTATTTTAACTGCTCTAGGGAACTTGTAAGAATGACAAAGTTACTCCCACACCTGTCCCCTCCCCTTAGTGAAGGGGAGGTGGGGCAGGAGGAGCAATGTGACCATCAGGGCTTCCTGCCAGCTCTGCTGCTAAAGGCTGAACTCATTTTAGTTTTGTCAAGTAAAATGAAGACATAGGAGGTTTCTCGAACTGAATCTGTACCAGTAAGAAGAGGAGAGGGCAGGGTCCGTGTTAGGAGGGAGGGGGTTTAAGGTGCAGTTGAATTGTTCAATCGCCCCTGGGCAGGGCCAGGGCAGTCAGGCACTTGGTCGCTGCTGAGTGGAAAACTTGATGCCCTGGGACGGTTTGAGGTCTCCAACATCACCCTGATAATAGAACAGAGCAGTTGGTGCCAAGACCTCGCACTCAGAAGCCAGGCTTCATTCCAGGCGAGGCCAGGACCAGAAGCGGAGCTGGCATCCGAATGTCCACTAATTCCTCCAGTGGTGTTATCTTGGTGCCACAGGACTCAGTCAAGCCAGAGCATAGCAGGAAGATGATGACCTGGGAATTCCAAAGGGTGAGGCCCTGAATTCCACGAAATCCCAAAGTTATTGCAACAACCTTGGGCAGCTTCTCAATCCTCCAAGCAATCACTCTGCTCCTGCCCAGCTCAGAACGTGCCTTACTTTTTATCACCTCTACATTTGGGGTGACACATTCTCCCCTGACTGGCTCCTGTTAGGTAACAGTTTGTTCCCATGACTTGATGAGATGCCTGGCTGACGGCTCAAGGATTAAGGATTTAGATTCTGTTCAAGTTCACATATCTCTAGGAAGCCCCACCCTTGGCTGGCTGGTAGCGGGAAAGTTCATTGAATTTAATTATTTGATTAGACAATCCATTAATGTGCTTCAAAACTCTAAATGATATAAAATGTTCCCATTGAAAAATCTAACGTTCTCTTACCCACCATCACCCCATCCATCCCATTCTCTACCCCACAAAGTAACCATTTTACTAGTTCCTCAGTATGCTTCCAGTGTTCCTTTATGCAAATACAACCAAATATGAAAGTACACTCATTCCCCATCCCTTACACAAAATGTAGCCAATATACACTGTTCTGCATTTTTGCTGGCAATCATTCTCTCTCAGTTTACTGAGAACTTCCTCACTCATTTTTCTAGCTGTGTAGTGTTTATCTGGTTCCATCACAATTCACTTAACTGGTCCTTGGTAGATGGTCCCTTAGATTGTATACAGTCTTTGCTATTACAAAACAGAGCTGCAGTGGAAAACCTTGGACATACATCCTGTTATATATATGCAAATCTATGTGTAGGAAAATTCGCAGCAGTGAGATTGCTGGATCCTAGGGTCAATGCATTTGTAATTTTGAGGGATATAACTCAACTGTCTTCCACACAGCTGGCCTGTGTGCCCCTCACAAGCATTGTAGGAAAGTGCCTGTTTGGTGGGATACATGTGTGAGGAGAGCCGGTTCCCTGTGCAGGGACGGCTCTGAAGATGCTCTGTGAGAGAGAGGTGAGAGGCGGCAGACTGTTCTGTGTTGTACTAAGTGGTACCCAGAAGAGCACTGGAATGAGGCTCAGAGATGCCAAATCCACTGGAGCCACCACAGGGCTCAGAAAGTGCCCTGCAGCATGGTCGCCTTTGGGAAAAGAACTTGAACAACTGCTTTAGACCCTAAGTTGAAGAACTCAAAAAAGATCTGATGCCCTCAAGACCAGTTTTTGTAGAATGAAATAATGCCATTTGCCACAATATGGATGGACATAGAGATGATCATACTAAGTGAAATGAGTCAGACAGAAAAAAACAAATATCCTATGATATCACTTACATGTGGAATCTAAAAAAAATGATACAAATGAACTTATTTACAAAACAGAAACAGACTCACAGACATAGAAAACAAATTTATGGTTACCAAAGGGCTTTTCTGAAAGAGAGGAGGGGTAAATTAGGAGTTGGGGGTTAGCAGATACAAACTACTATAAATAAAATACAAAAACAACAAGGTCTGGGGGCTTCCCTCGTGGAGCAGTGGTTGAGAATCTGCCTGCCAATGCAGAGGACACGGGTTCGAGCCCCGGTCTGGGAAGATCCCACATGCCGCGGAGCAACTAGGCCCGTGAGCCACAATTACTGAGCCTGCGCGTCTGGAGCCTGTGCTCCGCAACAAGAGAGGCCGCGATAGTGAGAGGCCCGCGCACCGCGATGAAGAGTGGCCCCCACTTGCCGCAATTAGAGAAAGCCCTCGCACAGAAACAAAGACCCAACACAGCCATAAATAAATAAATAAATAAATAAATAAATAAAAACAACAAGGTCCTACTGTATAGCACAGGGAACTATAGTCAATATAGTCATATATATATATATATGTATATATATAAATATATATACACAGCTGAATCATTTTGCTGTATACCAGAAACTAACATAACATTGTAAATCAACTATACTTCAATTAAAAAAAAAAGAGACCAGTTTTTGAGCTTATGAGCCTTTCAGCATCCGTGGCTCGAACGCTGGTGAATGGCAGGAGGGCTGTCGGGGGTTAGGGATCATGTTCTCCTTTCACCTCTGCCTGGCTGTGACTACCTCGCTCTCCCTGGACAATACGTTCAGCGATTCTTGTCCTGCATCCCTCTCTAGGGAATCAGATCGTGTGGATGGAACCCCCTCACAAACTGCAAAGTGCTCTCCAATGTGGGAGTTATTCTAACTGAAAGGCGGTGTCCAATCAGAACGCTGAGGACAGTGGATCAGGCAGGGCAAATGAATGAGAAGTAGGTTATAAGAAACTGAGTCACCCGGGTCCCTAGCATATAACCTGGGTCAGCTGTGGAGAAGACACGAGCCAGTCTGTTCTACACACTGCAGACAAGGGCTCTAATTAGAAACTCTCGGATTCCTTCCCCAACACTGCTTGGCCTTTGACAAGTTTAGCATGGACAGGAGGAGGACATTCTGTTTCTTCAGTGTCAGAGGCTGACTCATTTCCCTCTTCTCTGCAATAAGCACAAAGGCCAAAGGCAGTCCCTCCACCCAGAGACAGCAAACAGCTCTGAAAGCGGCGTCCTTCCAGATCAGCGGTAGGGAAAATACATCTATGAATATTCATCCACTACTCATTTAGGAGTGTTCTGTGTAAAGACCCTTTGAAAGCTGATGAGAATTGGCACAAAAGGGTTTGATGAATTCCTGAGTCAGCTGGCCCCTACCCCAGAACACATGCAATGGCTGTCACAGAGAGTGGGTTTACAAAGAAAATGTTTCTGCAGATGTCTGGGCTTGCACTGCGGCAGCCTCCCACTTTCAAGCAAGCATAACACAGACGCTGGGATTGGGCTGGCCCCTGAGGAACTAAGCCACAGATCTCAAAACCAAACTAAACTTCAGCTCCCTGAGGGAACTTCCTCAAGGCTCATAATTTCTAAGATGTCAGGTCTGAGGATGGGGGACCTCTACCTGTAAATGTCTCCCCCTTCCCTGTCCCCTTACTCAGCTCCCACCATCCTAGACAGATCATCTCAGACCCTCCTGCCTCCTGGTGAGGGCTTCCCTGACTGCTCCATCCCACAGGGATGCTTCATTCTGCAGTCACAGAACTGCCTGTAAGTACCTCCCATGAGGAAATGAATTACACACCCTGCCATCTTGTCGGTCTCCTTGCATCATTGGCCTGCTTTAGTAATGAGCTTCATGATCAGTATTTAACTTTCTATATGCTCTTTCCCTGTTCATTCATTCCCACACTTATTTTCATGCAACAAACATGTACTGAGCATATAACACGTGCCTTGACTAAGTGCTAAAGAGTCAAAGATAATGATAAAGATAATAATGATAATAATAATGATGATGATGATTATGTAACAACACAACGATAACAACAACAACCACCATAATAACAATACTTACTGAGTGCTATACTCCAGCTTCTGGGCTATACTCTTACTTCATTTAATTCTCACAACCACCCTTGGGAGGAAGGTTTATAATTATCCCCATTTGGGAACTATATTCAGTATCCTGTGATAAACCATAATGAAAAAGATTATGAAAATGAATATGTATATGTATAACTGAGTCACTTTGCTGTACAGCAGAAATTAACACAACATTGTAAATCAACTATACTTCAATAAATTTTTTTTAAAAATGAAAGAAAAAGAACAAAAAAAAAATCTGGACTGAAAAAATATATTTACAATTATCCCCATTTTACAGATGAGGAAACTGAGGCTCAGAAAGGCTAATTAATTTGCCTGAGGCTGGAAGCAACCTAAAAGTCCATTAACAGAAGAATGGATAAAGAAGATGTGGTACATATATACAATGGAATATTACTCAGCCATTAAAAAGAACAAATTAATGCCATTTGAAACAACATGGATGGACCTAGAGACTGTCATACTGAGTGAAGTAAGTCAGACACAGAAAGACAAATATCATACGATATCGCTTATATGTGGAACCTAAGAAAAGGGTACAAATGAACTTATTTACAAAACAGAAATAGACTAACACACATAGAAAACAAACCTATGGTTACCAGGGGATGGGGGGAGGGAGGGATAAATTGGGAGATTGGGATTGACACATACACACTACTATATATAAAACAGATAACTAATAAGGACATACAGTATAGCACAGGGGACTCTACTCAATACTCTGTAATGGCCTACATGGGAAAAGAATCTAAAAAAATAGTGGATATATGTATATGTATAACTGATTCACTTTGCTGTACACCTGAAACTAACACAACATGGTAAATCAATATACACCCATAAAAATTTTTTTTAAATTTGCCTGAGGCTATACAGCTAGTATATGATAAAGTAGTTAGTAAATCCTCAAAAAGCTCCTGACTTTGTGAAGAAAGAGACCCCTTTTAAAATCTACCTATCTGAGATAGTCTGTGCCCTATACACAAATTATGGTTAGTTCGAGCTCCATGCAGATTTTCTGAGGAACTCTGAATTCCTGCCACAACTAACTGCTCTCCTTATTCATGGTTTTAGGCCCCTTTCACATTTACAGCACATGTTTCTTTCACGTGTTTCTTTTTTCACATGTTTTATTTTTTCCCCCAAAAGAAAACAGGATAACTTTACATAGCAGACCCTGTTAAGTCCTAACCAACATTTTCCTGGCTGCCCCCTTTCCAACAGCACCCAAATTTTGTTCGCTCTCCCCCAAGGATCCGTGCATTTCAGGGATGGTCTGAGCCTCTGGGAATGGGTTTAGGATGAACATGTAAACCAATACAATGACACACAGAGGAAGACGGCCAAGGAGGCTTCTTGGAATTTTTTTTTTTTTTTCAGCTCTTATAAAGAGATGAGTGGGGACTTCCCTGGTGGTCCAGTGGTTAAGACTCCATGCTTCCACTGCAGGGGGCACGGGTTCGATCCCTGGTCAGGGAACTAAGATCCCATGTGCCATGTGGCATGGCCAAAAAAATAAAAATTTTTTTAATATTCTTTAAAATTTCAAAAAATTAAAAAAAAAAAAAAAAGAGATGAGAGAGAGCAAACAAGAGTGCCCTTTTTTCTACCTCTGCACATGACTGACTGTGTGTGAAGCTGGAACTATGGCAGTCACCTTGAGACCAGGGGAGCCAGACAAGCCAACACACTGAAGTCGGGAAGAACCTGGGTCTTTGATGACACGGTTGAATAGCCAAATTAGCCAAGTCTGGAGCGGTCCTTCTGCTAGATTTCTTATTAAGCGAGATCATAAATCCCTTTACTGTCCCAGCCTTGTTGCATACCACTATGCTCTCTGCTAGCAATGGCCATGCACGGTGATGCCCCCCCCCCGAAGAGGAGGGGAGGGTAACAAGCACACCTCGCTACCCTACAGCTGTCCACAGTCGGCTACAGTGTCCACTGCCCTGCGCTGCCTACCAGCTCCCTTGCTCTGGTTCCCAGTGCAGCCCTCAGCCCCTGAGGATAAGGAACACACCTGATCACATGAGCCTTACTTCTCTCTAAGGCTTCAGATGCCCTGCCCCTCGCTCTCTGGGTCCATCAGAGGACATAGAAGTGGGGTGGCACCTGGTGACAATGCTGAGAAAACTGTACAAATTGGAATCCAGGACTGAGTAGAGAAAAGTCCACATCAACAGTGAGGAAGTCTCAAGGAAAAGAGAAATGAGACTTTCTAACAGTACCTGTGCCAACAAAGTTTGCAGAATTGCAGGGGCAGAATAAGGCATGTGAAGGGGGGAGGAGACATGAAATGATAACATTCATTTGTTTTGTAGAAGATACCATTTACTGAGCATTTACTACATGTCAAACTGTGCTAAGCAATTAATAGATATAATCTCCTTTTCTCCTTACTCTTTCTCCTTTGGGCTTTCCCTGTGAGGTATAGAGATTTCACTGTCTCTACTCCAGAGAGGAATGTTGAGGAGATTATGAAACTTTCCCAACTCTAGGCTGCTGGTAAATGGCAGAGCCAGGATTCAAGCTGGCTTCAGCTTGACTCAAAGCCCATGCTCCACAAACAACCACCAGGTACTGAAACCAAACAGGATGCTGTGGGGCTCCTGGGCACAGAAGCCTTTCCATGTCCCCCGTTTCTTGTAGGGAACAGACTCCAGCCTCCATGACCTTCCCTGAGTTCCAAAGAACAGTTGCTAATCTGGGAAGGGAGGGGGTGCAGAGACAAAGGAGGAGCAGTCAGGAAACAACAGTGCAGCCTTGGGGCAGGGTCCTGGTTCTGCCTCAAGGGATACATGTAACAATATCTTTAAGGTCTTTATAGAACTAAAACCCAACAAATGGAAGATGTCAGCATTCTTCATACTGGAGAAGACCATCTGAGGCCAGACTAAAAGAACCAAAGAAGCTCATCAAGATTACTTGAGACAAGATTAAAGGAATGCAGGCCCTGCACACACCCCACCCTTGAACTGTTGCTGTAAAACTCCTCATCAAATCCTCCGGGGTTGGGACAAACAGTTTTTGGGGGCAGGAGCCCACTGTGTCCCTCTTTGCCTGGCAAAGCAATAAAGCTATTCGTTTCTACTTCACCCAAAACTCTGTCTCCGAGATTCATTTTAGCACTGGTGCACAGAGGCTGAGCTTTCAGCATCAGTATCGCGTCATTCATTCCTTGTTTTAACAAGAATTTGCCGAGCACCAACACTAAGAAAGCCAGGACTTGGGCTAAACACTGAAGATACAAAGACAAGTAAGACATAGTCTCTGTCCTTACGGAATTTACAGGCCAGCAGGGGCACAGCTATATCACCATCTCTGTATAGTACCATGGAAAGACGCCAGGCATGATGGAGCACAAAAGGGGCAGAGAGGCCAGAGGAGGAGTCCTGGAGGAGATGACACCTCCTCAATTTTAAACAAAAGTTAAGCGTAGCTAAGGGCGCAGGACGGGGCAGTGCTGCATAGGGGGGGAAACAGCAAAGGCATGGCTGGAAGAGACGTTGATGGCTCAAGGCTGGAGGCGATCTGGGGACTGCTGGAGACAGTTTGGCTCATCACAGTGAGGGGAAGGGGACCACACAGTGAAGGTGAGTAGAGGCCAGGGATGCAGCTAAACATCCTACAGGGCACAGCACAGCCCACAGTGAAGAATTATCTGGCCTGATTATCCAGCTAAAAAGCAGGTCGAGAAACTCTGCTTTAGATTTTTAATCTAGTCCAGCCCTAGTCATTTTGCAAAGACTGAGGCCCTAAGAACTAAGTCATCTTGACTCTAAGAAGCCCAGGTCAGGCAGGACTTGCCGTTGGCAGCTAAGACCTGGCACCAGTAGAGCCTGGTGGCCTTAACCGTGAGTGGTTCAGGCTCTGGAGTCAGACTGCTTGGGCTTGAATTCCACGTCTGCCTCTTACCATTGTGTGACTTTGAGCAAGTCACTGAACCTCTCCATGTTTTAGTTTCCTCATCTGTAAGAGGCAGATATAGTAGCACTTACGAGGTAGGGTAGCTGTTCTAGTTGTTCATTGCTGAATACAAACTACTCAGAACGTAGTGGCTTAGAACAGTCATTTTAGTTTGCTCACAAGATTGTGGGTCAGTAAATCAACTATACTTCAGTTTAAAAAAAAAAAAAAAAAAAGATCGTGGGTCAGGAATTTAAGCAGGCTCGGCTGGGCAGTTCTCAGATCCACGTGGTGTCACCTGGCGTGGCAGGATTCGAGATGGCTTTTTCTCTCCCAGGTCTGGTGGCTCAGCAGGAAAAGCTCAAGGCTGGCTTCAACTGGCCCCTGTCCCTCTCTCCTTGTGGTCTCAGGGGCCCTCCCCATGGTTTCTCTGGCAGAGTAGACAAAGCTCTTACGTGGTGTCTGGCCTCCCCTAGAGTGTTCCAAAAGACAGCTCAGAACGGGCCCATCAGCATTTCTGCCATATTCTATGGATCAAAGCAGTTATGGGGCCCACCCAGGTTCAAGAGGAGGGGACATGGACCCCAGTTCTCGGCGGGAAAAGTATCAAAGAATTTGTGGCCATCCTTAATCTACCTCAGTGGCTGTGGGAATTAAATGTGTTGGTACACATAAAACACTTAGAACAGTTCCAGCACGAAGCAAGCTGTTTTCTTAATGCACGTTTGCTGTCAATGCTATAACTTTATTAGTAGCAGTACATTCAACACCCTTGCCGGCAAGATCAGGGAAGCAGCACCTTTCACAGTTGACTGTCCACCTCCCTCCACAACCCTTCAGATAAACGGTGGTTCATCTTAGAAAGAGGAAGGTGTAACTCTGACCTGATACCTCCACCCAGCATGGCGACCCTAGCCACGACCTGTTGTGGCTCCCAGGGGTGACTTGCAGGTAAACTTGAGGGTGGCACCCTGGCCTGGGGCCAGCACAGAACACCAGCTGGTTCACCCATCTGCTACCCTGACTCACCCCAGGTCTGTGCTGACCACATCTGGCTGCGATCACCTTCTTTGCAGGACACTCTGTTCCATGAATCCCAAGTAAAGCCTTCAAGAAAAAGGAAGATTGCATTTTCCAACTGTGCCTGTTGTCCTTTATGGCAAATATTTCCTATCTCTTCCTCCCCATCAAGATGAATCTATGGCATCGAGCATGCATGCATGCATTCACTCATTCACACATTTAACAAACACTTATTTAGCACCTATTAGGTGCATGGTGTATACCAAGCACTGAGCTAGACCCTGGGAGTACAGACTGAACAAGATAGAAAACCTTTGCCAACATGAAGCTAATATTTTCAGTGGAGGAGCCAGATAATAAACAAGTGACATACAGATTCTGATCACTGCTCTAAATGAAACAAGGTGACATGATAGAAGGGAAATGGAGGAGTCTCTTTTACGTAGTCTCTTTTTCAAGGGCTCTTTGAGGAGGTGATATTGAGTTTGGACCTAAGAAATGAAAATATGCCAACCTCTTAAAACTCTAGGGAAGAGAATTGTCAGCAATACAGACACCAAAGGCAAAGATGCTGAGGTGATAAAGGGCTTAATGTGTCCCAGGTCCAAGGTGAGTGTAGAGAGGAGAATGGGCTGTGGTAAGGTTCAAGTCTAGGCAGTGTTCAGATCCTGCAGGACAAATGAGCCTGGAAACTCAACTCAAATCCGAACTAAAAAGGGAATTGATTGGCTCAACTGAAATGTGAAGGCATCATATGGGATTGAACTGGCCTCAAACAGAGTCAACAGGACGTGGCCTTTCTCCATCTCTCAGTCATCTTTGTTCTGAGTTGGGTTTAGCTCAGGAATCCTCTCCCAATGGATGGGTTTCTGTAGCTCCAGGCACACATCTTCTTTACAGCCAGCAATCCCCAACGTTCTAGCACAAGACCTGGACTTCAGTCTTACTGGATAAACTCAGGAGATGTGCTAATCTCTGAGCCAATCACTGTGACATAGGGCAAAAATATGCTGATTGTCCATACTAGAGTTACATGCTGCCCCCTGACACAGGGAGTAGAGTAGAGTCAGCCCGCCCAGACCACTCACAGTAAGAATCAAGGCAGGAGTCATGCCCCCAAAGAAAAATGGAGAAGCAGCTATCAAAAGAAGGTACATGGATGCTGGGCAGGCATGGGGGTGGAGGAGGTATCTACAAAGCAGGGCTATGGTCAACCATGGTAAGGAGTTGGGATTTTATGCTAAGAGCCTTGCAAAGCCATCAAAGGATTTCAAGCAAGGGAGTGGTCTGCTGGCATTTGACTGGGCAGAGAAAGGGTTCCAAGTAGCAAAACTTGGAAGGGTTGAAATTAGGGGGTATTACAGAATGACATGCAGGGGAGGTTGGTGCCTTGAGCTTGGGTACTTGGGTGACAGCAGTGAGAGTCAGAAAGATGTGGACAGATTTGAGATTCTCCTGTGGAAGAGCTGACATCTACTGTGGATGGAGTCGAGGTGGGGGAGTAAGTGAAAGAAGAAGTCAAGCATGATTCCCAGGGTTTTGGCTTGATACCTGGGTGAAGCATGATGCCATTCGCCAAGAGGGCAAAGACATGGGAGGTAGAAGGATGGGGACAAGTCAGGAAGGTAAACCCAAAAGTTCCATCATGCCTGTGTTCAATTTGAGATTCCTGTGGGATTATCAGTTGGAGATGTTGAGTAGGTGGTTGGACAAACAAGTCTGGAACATAGAGGAAAGGTCTGTGCTGGAGTTATAAATCCAGGAATCAGTATATGGACATTATTTAAATAAAGACTGAATGAGTTCACCCAGGGGAACATGAATACAGAAAAAGGGAGGGGGGCATTCATACTATTTCCCCAACAAATTTTCACTCCGCTCAAACCAATCTACTTAGGTTCTAAGCAAATATGGGCTCTCCCACCTTTGGACCTGTGTGTGTGTGTGTGCACGTGCCACTCCCTCTGCCTGCAATGACTTCCTCTCACTCCCCTGTCCCCCTAAACACTCATTCTTGAAGGATTAGTTCAAATCTACCCTCTGCAGGAATCCTTGCCTCATTATCTCCATGGCATATATCAGTCTCTTTGCTTCCTCTAACTTTGATTGATTCTTCACCATACATTTAGCATTTACAAAACATTGTCTTTGTGTTCTGTGTATATGTCATATTTCCCCCAAATTGATTATAAGCTCTTAGAAGGCAGCCTTGCAAGCCTTTGTACTCCCAACACCTGATTGCCCAGAAAAAAGTTAAAACAAAGATCTGTGTTGATCCAGAACACTCACTCCTACTTTCTTTTGGTAGTTTTTGTTCCAGTGGCTGGGAATTCATCTCAAATTCCTACCCTCAGCGAGACAGCGGCTCAGCCAAGAGTGCCCCAATCAAAGCCCTAAGAATGAGGTAGCAATTGTTCAATGCTTTAAAATCCTTATGGCACATATATTCTTGTGTCCAATAAAGAGGATGTGAGTCAATCCATATTGAAAAGAATCAGATGAAAGTAGTTTCCCACCGAGGAAAACCAAAGAATTCAAATGAATGCCTGTGAACCACTTCCCACTATTTCTGCATCTATCCCTGAATAATAGTCCCCTTATTTGGAACACATCTCCTGTGTTCGTGCCCATTTAACACTCCCTCTTCCCTTCCCAGCCCTGGTTTCATACCTTACAGCCTAAGGTCATTCCAAGAGGTCTCCAGGCGGTTAAACTGGATTCTCCAGCGCCCGGCAACTCAGCCAGCACCAGGGATTGGGGAGAGCCCCACATTTTCACTCTTCTGGTTGTACTTGTGAAAGACCTCCCCATCCCGCCTCTGCCAAACTACCCCTCAGTTCTCTAGGTGTATTTGTCTCAACTTGTTACCCCAACGGCCTCTGGCTCTTCCAGGTGCCCTCCATCTGGGCTCTCCCTGCTCAACTACCCACAGCAAAGTTCTTCAATTAGGCAAACCAGCCTCCAACCCCCAAATTCTCTTTAGAGGTGCAGCAAGCACACCCACAAGTTTGTGGATGCCAGTGGCTGTGACCACATTGAATCAAATCGAGCAGGTCTGACTCAATTTTCCAAAGCAGCCTTTTACTGCTGGTTGAGTCATATCTGCCTGTTTTCCAGAGGTCACATTATTTTCCCTTTTTGACTCATGTTTCACTTCAAAACTAGTATAACCTGAACCTGCCACTTGAACGTGACCCTTCTGCTTTGCCTCTGGGAGCAGCAGCTGCACTCAGCCCCCAGAGCTCAGCCTGCAGATGCTGTGCTGTGGAAAAGGACCCTCCTAGGAACCAGATAAGTGATTGCCATTTGTCTGGGTCAAAAATGGCCGAACACTGACAATTTCATATGGTTCAACCTGCCATGAGCTTGCTGCTTAGGTATCTGGGAGATCAGTGTCCAATTGGCTGGAGTACTGGGTACAGAGGTGGTGGAACCTCAGAGTTGACTTTTCTTTAAACCATCAAAGAATCAAGGAATGCCAGCACCCTGCCAGATGCTTTCAATGCTGGGAGATTTTCTTGACTCTGAGCTAGTTAGTTAAGCAAATCTAATGTAAGAGCTAGGATAATAATTCAGCTAGGAGCCTAGACTCAGGGGCGAGATTTCCTGGGATCAAACCCCAGCTCTGCTATTCACCAGCCCTGTGACCATGAACAAGTTTGTTAGATTGTCTGAGTCTCAGTTTTCTCGTCTCTGACATGGGATAATACAGGGTTGTTGTGAGAACTAAATAGGTGTGAAGTTAATAGGTGTGACGTTCTTAGCACACTGAAGTGTTAACTATCACTAACTTGATTTAAGATAGGTGGTGTGGCCAAGAGACCCATGGACAGAAATTAGAACCCCAGCAATGGCAAGTCAGCCTCCCCTTCCTGAGCAGCACCATATGGCAGCCAGGACACCCCTCGGGAAGCTTGAGGATGGTGGATGTCACCACCCGGGAGACCTCAGCGATCCAGTGGCCTTGCATCCTTCCTTCCGGGTGCTTCAAGGGAAGGGCAGAGAATTTTATAGTCACCGAGAGCAGAAGTAACTCACACGTGCCCTGCAGACCCCAACAGAAGAGAGATGATAGGAGATGAGAAGGGAGGGGAATACAACCGCCACACGCCGAGAAGCAGACATGCCTGTTCTGGTGGGAAATGGAAGCATCGCTTGAATTCAGTGTTTACTTAGTAACTCAGATTAATGAGGACAAAGACATGGTAAGGAAAATGATAAAAAATGTCCTACAGGCTTTCCCATAACCACTTTCGTGTATATTATCTGACTACATCCACACAAAAAAACCTGTCAGTTAGGCAAAGCCAGCATTCTATTGATATTTAAAGGGGAGGAACGGAAGGATCAGGGAGCTTAAATGACCTACTTGAGCCTACCTGGTAGGTGATGGACTTGAAATCTGAGTCCCTTAAAGGCAGGGCCATGTTTATCATTCTCTTCTGAAGGACTACGTTCACGTTTATTGAGCAACTGAATGACCGAATGGACTGTGTCTCGAACACAGGCTCACATTCTCAGGCTAGTCTAGGTTCTCAGGCTAATGGCTCTGATGCTTATGCTTTGTGGAGTCTCAGACATGCAGTTGGGCAGGAATCAGGGGCATCTAAAGGAGGCAAAGGGAAAGGGTTTCAAAAGTTTGTGCTAGGGGACTTCCCTGGTGGGGCAGTGGTTAAGAATCCACCTGCCAATGCAGGGGACACAGGTTCGATCCCTGGTCCGGGAAGATCCCACATGCCGCGGAGCAACTAAGCCCGTGCGCCACAACTACTGAGCCTGTGCTCTGGAGCCCACGAGCCACAACTACTGAGCCTGCGCTCTGGAGCCCACAAGCCACAACTACTGAGCTCATGCACCACAACTGCTGAGCCTGAGCTCTAGAGCCCACGAGCCACAACTACTGAGCCCATGCACCACAACGACTGAAGCCTGCACACCTAGAGCCCATGCTCCGCAACGAGAGAAGCCACCGCAATGAGAAGCGCACACACAGCAATGAAGAGTAGAGAAAGCCCGCGCATAGCAACGAAGACCCAACACACCAAAAATAAATAAATGAATTAATTAAAAAAACAAAGTTTGTGCTAGAACAGATTAGGTATCTCATATACATAATCAGCATAAAAATTCCCCTTCTCCATAACCCTCATGACAAGTGAGACTGTCCACCCACACCTCTCAGGCTGCCATTTAGAACACATCTGCATATAAATATATCACATCTCGTTAGCGGCATATCTGGAAGAGCACTTATCTCAAAACGGTCTTTGAATGAACATCTTTCCTTCGTGGATCTTTGAAGGAAAGGTAGGGAAATATGAGGTTGGGAACTGAACAGCCTCAGGCCTTGCTCTGGGCTCTCCCTTCATGTAAGGGATGTTCCTCCTCCATTCCAATGCAGTGGAGATTTCAATTCTATGTGTTCGAGCCCTGCTCTTTTCCAAAGAGTTTTCTGGAGTTCTGATATGTTGGAAGAATGAGGGGAGAAGGTGTTTCTCCAAGTGGAGCATGTTTGATGAAGGACTAGGGAGTGTGGAGGCATCACATCTGCCTGGAAGATAGATGGGCCCTGTGTTATCTGCTGTTAACTGGTGGCAAGTACAGTGATAAACATAGGAATCTGATGCTCACATGCTTCCTGGTGCTGGTGACAGATGATGCTTGTTCCCAAGAGACAAATATTTGCAGCTTTTATTTGCCAGTTCTATCGTTAGTGATTCTAACCTCTCTATGATAAGTAGACAAAGTCCTCAGGGTATAAGTTAATGGAATTTATCTTCACTCTTTTGGATCCTTTAGAATTTCCTCATCATCTCGAGACTTCCCTGGTGGCGCAGTGGTTAAGAATCCGCCTGCCAATGCTGGGGACATGGGTTCGAGCCCTGGTCCGGGAAGATACCACATGCCATGGAGCAACTAAGCCCGTGCACCACAACTACTAAGCCTGCACTCTAGAGCTTGCGAGCCACGACTACTGAGCCCGCGCGCCACAACTACTTAAGTCCGTGTGCCTAGAGCCTGTGGTCCGCAACAACAGAAGCCACTGCAACGAGAAGCCTGCGCACCACAACAAAGATAGCCCCTGCTCACTGCAACTAGAAAAAGCCCACGTGCAGCAATGAAGACCCAATGCAGCCAAAAATAAATATATATATAAAAAAAAAAGAATTTCCTCATTACCTTTTGAAACAATGCCCACCATGTGGAGTAGGGTGTGTGTTTGTGTGTTCACCTCATTCTGCAACGTAAGGAAAGTTTATTCTTTCATTTATTTGATGGCTTTTTCCCTCTATTCTCTCTGTTCTTTCCTTGCAAAACTCTTATTAGAAGGCTGTTGGAATTGCTGGATCTATTTCCAAGTCTCTTAACTCTTCCCTCCTATTTTTTCTCTTTGTCCTTTTGTACTGTGTTCTGGGTCAGTTTTTCAGTCAATCTTCAAGCTCACAAATTTGCTTTTCCTTTGTGTCACTTGTGCTCCTCATCAGAGGAATATTTTAGTAATAAAACTAACATAAAGAAAACTGTGAAAACTTGCAGAAGGTCATAATGATCAAAATAAATGGAGAGATTCACCATGTTCTTGAATAGGAAGACACAGTAACATAGAATTGACAATTCTCAAATTAACCTATAAATCCAAAGCAATTTTAGTAAAACCACAGGAGAATTGTTTTTAATAGACAAGCCATCTAAAGTTAATTGGGATATGTTTTAGGAATAAAGATTTTTATCTCCTTTCCTGCTTTGAACTCCACTGATTGATAATAAAGGAACTACAACAACAAAAAGAAAGTAGAAACCTATAAAAGACAAAGAGAATAAAGACAGAAACAGACAAGAGAATTCAGTGCAATTCTGGAAGACAGAATCAGATGGAGGAGAGGTAAGTGACTGATCATAGCAGAGGAAGCAACGGTTTGTCACCTGGAGGGGCATGACCACTAGTAAGTGAGTCAAGTCACCCCAGTGGGAAACCTGAGATGCTCAGCTTTGGAGACTGCAGGTACACTGAAGGGCTGGGTTGCAGTGACAAGCCAAAAAAGGCTGTTGTTGAAAACTTGTTTATGGAGTAATCATACCTTTCCCTCACCTCACACAGTCAGGTTACTAATTTCCCAGACTGGTGATGAAAAAGTTATTTTCTGTAAAACTTAATGGGAAAGGCTGAGACTCAGGGTTACCCCGATGGAGCAGCAGTGGGGAGGCACTTGGAAGTCTGCAAAAGAAATGGTTGAACTACATAGTTACCTTTCCCCAAACTGCCCTCCATAAGCCGACAGGCACATAAAGAACAGCAGAAGATTCTTTTTCAACAAGCTAAATGGCCCTAAAGAAAAAGCTTCCAGTTTTCTTTTCCCTTCCTCCCTCCCTCCCTCTTTCTCTCTTTCTTATGAACCCCCTGTTCAATCACCCCTAAACAGGCCCCACAGGTACACTCGTCCTGCCCACTCACTCAGGGCCCCCAAACACTATTTAGAGGCTCACTCTTAAACATGAACAGAGTGCCAAGGCTCTCAAACAACTGAGTAAAACCTCTAGCATGAAAGAGGAAAACCAATGCAAGAATAAAGGGAAAGAAAAACATCTACAGGAAACAAACAGAAGAGGATATAAGATTTAAAAATCTACAACTATAGGGAAATAAGATATTGTATCCTTACACCCAGAAATAGAGGTTATGTAAAAGGATAAATCAAAGAACAAGAAATACAATTTTCTTCTGGAAATAAAAATTTAATCAAAATAAAACATTCAATAGAAAAGTTCTAGAATAAAGTTGAGGAAATCTTTTAAGAACTAGCACAAAAAGAGCACTAAAAATTAGGAAAGAAAAGATAATTAAGGTAGAGGATGAATGCAAGCGGTCTATCACCCAACCAAAATGATTTCTTTAAAAAGAGAAGAGAGAAAATCGAGAGATGGGAAATATGAAATATGGCAAAAACATTTCCTAGCAGTAAAAAATAAAAATCTCCAGATTGAAAGTGTCTCTTTCATGCCCAAGAAAATGAATGGAATGAGACCCATACCAAAGTACATAAACTGAGATGTGAGAGTTCTGGGGGAAAAGAGAAGATCCTAATGGTTCCCAAAAGGAAACAAAAAAAGTCATTGACAAGGAAACAGGCATCAGGTAGGACTAGGATTACTCAACAGCTACAGTGAGTGTTAGAGATCAATGAATGTTAGGGATCAGTAAGACAGTGCCTTCAAATAAGTGAAAGAAAACTAAGTTTCAACCTAGACTTCAAATCGCAGCCAAGTCATCACTGCACAGACTGGATAAAATCACATATTTTCAGAAGGGTAAGAACTCTACAATACTAACCCCGTTCCTTCTTTTAAAAAGCAACTGGAGGGGGCTTCCCTGGTGGCGCAGTGGTTGAGAATCTGCCTGGTAATGCAGGGGACACAGGTTCGTGCCCTGGTCTGGGAAGATCCCACATGCCGCGGAGCGACTGGGCCCATGAGCCACAACTACTGAGCCTAAGGGTCTGGAGCCTGTGCTCTGCAACAAGAGAGGTCACGATAGTGAGAGGCCCGCGCACCGCGATGAAGAGTGGCCCCCGCTTGCCGCAACTAGAGAAAGCCCTCGCACAGAAACGAAGACCCAACACAGCCAAAAATAAATAAATAAATAAATAAATAAATTTATTTTTTAAAAAAAAGCAACTGGAGGACTTTCAAGTCTCCTAATGACAGGCTAGACCAGTCCTCCCATTCAGGTCAACTAAAACTGTTGTATGGAAAAAAATGTATAGAATATATATATATATATGTAATATCATATATGTAACGATATTAAATACATAAGTAAATATATTTTTATAAATAATCAATATTTATATTTTAATTTTTCTTAAAAGCATCAAAGAGCTTATAAGATGGCAAAGGATTACCATGCCAAAATGTGAATGCGATACCAAGCACTCAAAGTTGTTTTGATGTGATCAGGAAGAAACAGCTGCACTATGGAGCTGGGGTATTTGGCAGCCTGCTGGGCAAACCAGATAAAAGGGCCTGCCAAGTAGAGAGTCTGATAAATACCCACACATTAAGTTGAGGTCCCGAAGGGCTTTACTCTTAGAGCAGAGCTTCCCAAACTTGTCTGCACATTAGAATCATGGAGAGCTTTTAAAAATTCCAAAGTGCAGGCCACACCACAGACCAATTAAATCACAGTCTCTAGGGGTGGGACACAGGCATCCGTGTATTCTGAAGCTTCCCAGGTGGTTCCAGTGTGCAGATGAGTTTGGGAACCACAACTACAGGAGAAAGAGTGAATTGGAAATAACACTGTTCCCACATGGATGACTCAGGCAATCTCAGGTCTGGAACTTCAATCAGGTGGTCCCAGGGTGTCGGGAGCAAATGAGAATTCTCTGCAGAGGTGTATATTTTCATCCTGGGCCTCAAATTAGTTCTATAAATAAAACTTCAAACTCAATATGGAGCATAAGGTCTCTATGGCTGAGAACCGGGGGGGGGATAAAAGACAACAGACACAAACCCACAAAGACATGAAGACTTCAGATAGTGAAAGTATTGGGCACAGACTCCAAAACCATGTTTTCTGTCTTAAAAGGTAAAAAGCGGGGCTTCCCTGGTGGCGCAGTGGTTAAGAATCTGCCTGCCAACGCAGGGGACACAGGTTCAAGCCCTAGTGCGGGAAGATCCCACGTGCCACGGAGCAACTAAGCCCGTGCACCACAACTACCACAGGCTGCGCTCTAGAGCCCGCGAGCCACAACTACTGAGCCCACGTGCTGCAACTACTGAAGCCCACGCACCTAGAGCCCATGCTTCACAACAAGAGAAGCCACTGTCATGAGAAGCCCGCACACTGCAACAAAGAGTAGCCCCCGCTCACCACAACTAGAGAAAGCCTGCACACCGCAACAAAGACCCAACGCAGCCAAAAATAAAAAATAAATAAAATAAATTAAAAATAAAAGGTAAAAAGAAAAGCTTGAAAATTTCAGTTGGGCAGTGAAAACTAAGAAGTGACTTTGATTTGAAAAAGAATCAAGTAGAAATTCTAGTAATAAAAAATACAATATTCATAATTAAGAATTTAATGGACAGGTTTAACAGTAGATCACATACAGCCAAAGACTAGGGAACTGGAATATAAATTAGAATAAAGTATCCAGAATGCATTCATAGAAAGACCAAAAGGATGAGAGAGAAAACAGAAGAGAGGATAAAAAAAAACATCGAGTAGGCATTGACAAACTTTTGCTTGAAATGTCAGATAGTAAATACTTTAGGCTATGTAGGCCTTACTATGTCTGTTGCAACTACTCACATCTGCCACTGCAGCTTGAAAAAAAAAGGTAAATAAATCAGCATGACTATATTCAAAATTTACTTACAAAAATAGGTGGCTGATTCATAGGCCATAGTTTGTCAACACTTAACATAGAATTAAAAGATCTAAAGTATGCTATGTCTCCAATTAGGCCTCAGAGGAAAATAGAGAGGAATAGGGTAAAGGCAGTAATTGAAGGAAAAAATCGCTAAGAATTTTCAAGAATTCATGAAAGACAGCAATTCACAAATTCAGGAGTCCAATAAGTCCCCAGGATAAATATCTAAAAATCCACACTTTGGTTTCTAAGAAAAAGCAGAAAGAAAGAGAAAATCTTAAACGAAGCTTGAGAAAAAGATTACCCTCAAAGGAGTAACAGAGTGACAGCTGACTTCTCAATATCAAAAAATAAATAAGATAAAAAGCCAGAACACAGGAATATTATCTTCAATATACTAAGAGAAAAAAAAAAAAGCACCTACCTAGAATTCTATACTCCACAAAAATATATTTCAAAAATGAAGGCAACACGAAGACATTACTGGACAAGTAAAAATGTAGAATGTAGAGAGTTTGCCTTCTGTAAATCTGCACCTAAGGATATCCTAGAGGATGCACTTCAGACATAAGGAAAAGTGACCACAGGCAGAAGGCAAAGTTGAGGGGGAGGGAAAGGAAAGCAAAGACAATGATAAATGTGTGAGTAAATCTAAATGGATATTGACTACATAGAACAATGACTATTATGCCTTATGGTATTGTAAATACAGAAAGAATTGAAAAAAATAGTAATAATAGCGTGGAATTTGGGAAGTTGGTAATCAATACTAAAGTGTTTGTGTTGTCTAGGAGGAGGGTAAAGGTATGAATTAACATTTAAGAAGTCAAGAACGCATACTGTAATTTCTAGGACAACTACCAAGAGAAAAGAAACAGGGTGCAGCTTCCAAACTAGTAGAGGGGAAAACGTCAAACTAGTACAATCAATCAAATAAAAAAGAAGGCAAAGAAAGAGAGGGGAAAACATAGAACAGCTGACACAATAGAAAGCACAAAATAAAAAGGTAGATTTAAACACAAGGTACAGTAAATACATTCAATGCAGATAAACTAATTGCTCCAGTTAAAAAACTAAGATTGCCTATCTAGACCAAAAAACAAACCAATAAAGAAATCCCAAATATATGCTATTTAAAAGTAACATATCAGGAGTTCCCTGGTGATCTAGTGGTCAGGATTCAGCACTTTCACTGCCGTGGTCCAGGTTCAATCCTGGTTGGGAACTCCCACAAGCTACGTGGTGTGGCCAAAAAAAAAAAAAAAAGTGTGTAGCCAATAAACATCATTGGCTATATACACAAAGAATTTAAAAAATAAAATAGGGACTTCCCTGGTGGCGCAGTGGTTTAGAATCCGCCTGCCAATGCAGGGGACACGGGTTCGATCCCTGGTCAGGGAAGATCCCACATGCCACAGAGCAACTAAGCCCGTGCGCCACAACTACCAAGCCTGCGCTCTAGAGCCCGCAAGCCACAACTACTGAGCCCACGTGCTGCAACTACTGAAGCCTATGTGCATAGAGGCCATGCTTCACAACAAGAGAAGCCACTGCCATGAGAAGCCTGCACACTGCAACGAAGAGTAGCCCCCGCTCGCCACAACTAGAGAAAGCCCACGCGCAGCAAAGAAGACCCAACATAGCCAAAAAATAAAGATAAAAATAAGTTAAAAAATAAAACTAAATTTAAAAATTTAAAAATATAAAAGAATAAAATAAAAGTAACATATCTAAAACATAACCATATAGAAATGTTGACAACAACTGGAAAATATACTCCAACAAAATGAGGAAATAAATTTAAAAAGAGAAAGAAATGGGATCAAGGAAATAGGGAACTGGAATAGGAAGACAGAAGGTTCTGAGAAGAAAGCTTCCAGGTAAAAGGAGGGCATTGATAAACTAATGTTTCTGAGCATAGGGGTGGCGTGGGGGCGAAATCTGCTGATAGGTTTATGGTACCTCTGACTGAATATTTGGAAAAATTTAGATAAAGATTTATAAAAAATTACACAAGTAAAAACAGAAGCAATGAGTAACTCCAAAAAAAAAAAAAGGATTTCATTTATGTAAGAAAGGAAATGAAATCATAATATACTAGTTGATTCTGCAATTAAAAAGTGTTTGCCCATTCTTAATGGCCATCATTAAAAAGTCTACAAATAACAAATACTGGAGGGGGTCTGGAGAAAAGGGAACTCTCCTACACTGTTGGTGAGAATGTAAGTTGGTGCAGCCACTGTGGAAAACAGTATGGAGGTTCCTCAGAAAACTAAAAATAGAATTACCATCCCACTCATGGGCATATATCCAGACAAAACTATAATTCAGATAGATACGTGCACCCCTATGTTCACAGCAGCACTATTCACAATAGCCAAGACATGGAAACAACCTAAATGTCCACTGACAGATGAATGGATAAAGAAGATGTGGTACGTGGATACAATGGAATACTACTCAGCCATAGAAAGGAACGAATATGGATGCAACTAGAGATTATCATACTAAGTGAAGTAAGTCAGAAAGAGAAAGACAAATACAATACCATATCAGATCACTTATATGTGAAATCTAAAATATGACACAAATGAATTTATCTACAAAACGGAAACAGACTCAGACATAGAGAACAGACTTGTGGTTGCCAAGGGGGGAGGGGGGGGATGGAGTGGGAGGTTGGGGTTAGTAGATGCAAACTACTATACATAGAATGGATAAATAACAAGGTTCTACTGTATAGCACAGGGAAGTATATTCAATATCCTGTGATAAATCATAATGGAAAGAATATTTTTTAAAATGAGTGTGTGTATATATATAAAACTGAATCACTTTTCTGTACAACAGAAATTAACACAACATTGTAAAACAACTATACTTCAACTTTTTAAGAAAGTGTTTGCCTATTCTTAATGTAAACACTAATTATTGATTTAACCAAAATTTCTGTTATACTCTGTTGAGCAGAAGAGGGAATGGAGTAAGAGAGAGGAATACTTATTAATAGAAGCCAATAAATGATGTTTAAAAGTGATAAGTCAAGAATTAGCAGTATAATCATATTACTTAGAAATATAAAGATTAACGCTAGAAATATCAGCTAAAAGAAAAGGACCTCTCAGGACAAGGAATGAAGAGTTGAAGAGTAGCAGGACAAATGTTGTTTGTAATTATAATCTTTCTCATTTTATTTAGCTTTTAAATTATATACATGTATTATTTTGTTAAAATTTTAAATTAACAGATGAAAAAATTTTTTTAAAAACAGAAAATAAAAGCAAATAAGAGGAATTTTTCCAACCAGATAAAAATTTAAATGAAAGCTAGGTATCAGAATACATCATAAACTATATATGTTACACAGTACTTGGCACAGAAATAGACAAATAGATTAATGAAACAATAAAAGTCCAGACAGATTCACATTCATATGGGAATCCAAGTCAAGATAAAAGCAGCATTTCAAATCAGTAGAGAAGCATTTATTTGATGATCCACTGAGACACCTGTCAATCATTTAGAAAATCGCTGTTAGATCCCTGTCTCACACCACACACAGACATAAATTTCAGACAGATTGAAAAGCTAAATGCAAAAAACAAAATTTTAAAAAGAGAATGAGATATTATCTATATGTACTGACTTTGAAAAAGGCCTATAAAATATTTTTAGGTGAAAAAAGAAAATGGTAGTATAATATAATTAGTGTGATTCCATTTTTTCAAGTAAAAATATATGTGAGTTTGTGTGTGTTGTGTGTGTAATGAAAAGGGTCTGGAACATGCACCAAATTGTTTATATCAGTGACTAGATTTTCATAGTGGTGATAACAGAGGGGATTATATTTCTCAAAAATGTGGCAAAATTATGGATGATTATTACTTTCATTTTTTCCTTTTTTTTTCATTTTTCAAATAAAAAATGTCAAAAGAGGGGCTTCCCTGGTGGCGCAGTGGTTGAGAATCTGCCTGCCAATGCAGGGGACACGGGTTCGAGCCCTGGTCTGGGAAGATCCCACATGCCACGGAGCAACTAGGCCCGTGAGCCACAACTACTGAGCCTGTGCGTCTGGAGCCTGTGCTCCGCAACAAGAGAGGCCGCAATAGTGAGAGGCCCGCGCACCGGGATGAAGAGTGGCCCCCGCTTGCTGCAACTAGAGAAAGCCCTCATAGAGAAACAAAGACCCAACACAGCCAAAAATAAATTAATTAATTAATAAATTAAAAAAAAAATGTCAAAAGGAAAAATTTTAAATATTTTAAAGTAAACTTTTAATCTTAACCTTTAAATCTATCCATCTTTTACCAGGGAATTTGTAAAAACTGTGTTTATACATAAAGCCTACAAGAATAAGTGCATACATTTATATCTGCTAAAGCTTCTTTGATCTTTAATTTTTTAAAAAACTTTATTGAGCCTTTCTAAATAGGAAATGTTCTCTTTAAGTAACATTTATTGAATGATTATAATGTGCAGTTCATAGAACTAGTTATAACATGTAATTTGTCATAACACCCTGGGTTCAATATGGAAAATTTTCTACAGAAAATTGCAAGCCAAATTAAAAGAGGAAAATACTCCTTCTAGATTACGATATGAAATGACTTCAGAACTCAAAGACAATAATGGCAATTTTTAAATTGACTCCTGTACTGTAGAGAAACTGAAAAAACGGAGATTAAAAAAAAATAGCATCCCTATGTATTATCAATGGTAAGAACTGCAAAGGAAAAGATGCATTGGGAGAAATTTTTCTGGAAGCATTTAACTAAAAATAAATCCTGCTTGCCCCAATCGTTTTTAAGCCCAAATAGTAAGATGTTTTTTCTCTTTTTCTGTAAGGTACAAAGCAGATCAACAAAATCAAATTGAAAGCAATAGAGAAAAAAAAAAAAGAGAGAATTAGAGTTTTTACATTATCTTGGAAAACCCGCATGGATATTTGAGACCTTGAGAAGCATCAAGTCTACATCTTGACCTCCATATCCCACTTCAAAGTCCTTTCCATCTCTTGCCATCATTTACTCAAAGGCTGATTGCATGCCGGCTCTTTGCTAGGCACTGGACACTGGGTATGTGACAACCTCAAGCTGCTGTTAGCAGAGGGAGTGGGAGAGATGGGTAAGCCAACAGGCAATTACAATGCAGAACTCAAATGCCAGCCTGCAGGTGCGTGCAGAGTGTGAGGAAGTCTGGAGCTCAGACTGCTTCCCACAGATGTCCATTGTCTCCCCAAAGAGAAGCCACAGGAAGGAAGAGAAGAGCAACAAAATCTAAAAGCATTTTCACTTGTGACTGCAAAGTGAATGCCCTGTTAAAATCACTCAGACAGGAAATTGTGAAATGGACGTGAGGGTGAGTAAAGGAGCCGGAGCCAGGCTGTGTAGACCAAGGTAGAAGGTCCTTAGTGGGCTGGCCAGGACCAGTGCCCCCAGCCCCCACCCCTCCCCTTCTCACCTGGCCCCCGGTCCCTGTCCTTCCTGGTGCTGCTGTCATCCTGCTGCCCCTTGTCCTGCTGCCTCCGGAGAGGCTGCTGTAGACTGTTCACAGCTGTGCTCTTCCGGAGACGCCCCTGCACACCCCATCTCCACTCCCTCCCTCCCCCGCTGCTCCCTCCACTCAGCTCTCAAGGGAGGGGGCAATTCTCCCCGCCCCCCGGGGGTTTTCTATGCCCAGCCCTGCCCCGCCCTTCATTCTCCACACACAACAAATGTCCAGGCAGTGACATCTAAGGAATCTACACATAACCACCAGAGATAATGGATGTGTACAATTCAGGGAACAGCTTCCAGTAAGTGCCAAGACTCAGATCCCCCCTCAGCGTCCCTTACATCCCTCTCCCTCGCAGGGCCCAGCCTCTGCCATTGTGGCAGGGAAGTGCTCCAGGCCTCTCCCGCCTCAGAGCCCAGGGAGGCCGGATCCTCTCTTATTTTGCCTCTGACTGCCCAAAGAGAGGGCAAACGAGCCATCCGTCCTGCTCCACACCTGATGTCCCAGGGTCATTATTGGTAGGTCCCCTTCCACTCCCCAAACAGCCTTAGTTTGGATGTTAAGTTTCATAGTCACCTTGACTAGGAATAATCTACTCTAAGACTGACAGTGAGAATACCCATTCCTTTCCAGAAAAGCCCATCCCCAGAACCAAGGGAATGATCAGGCCCTGTGGGACCGGACAACAGTCAGACTCCAATTGCCTGCAAGTAGTACATTTACCAAAATCTGGCTCATTCAGTCTTACATATCATGCGTGGGACATCAGCCTCCTATCCAGGTTTGCACTATGACAAGATCAACACTGTCCCTTTCCAGTCACCCTTCCAGTGAGAGGTGAGCTAGGCTAATTAGGAGTCCAAATGAACTTCCAAGTCTGCCCTTGTTACAGGCCAGTCAGACTACAAGCCACTTGTCCATAGGATGGTTTGCCCAGCACGGTTCACCTTCAATGGCAGGACCTCTGGATGTAGGAGGACTAAGAAATTTTAGTAGATATACAAGCACCTAAGTATACAAATAAACCACGCACCTATCTACTAACTCTGTTGGGAGATGGAGACAAATATCAGCTCAGAAGTGAAAATCTTTCTGTCTGCAACATTTGGTGTGAACGGCAATATCCAAAGGCTATCTATCTGATCAGCAAGCTTATGCTATTTGCAGGAAGGTGATGCAGATCAGATCAGAGAGGAAACTGGGCCTTTGCAAGCCATTCACCATCAGACCCAATCAAATGGAGTCAGGATGTGACAGGAAGAAGCTGTAAAAGAGCAGGCCCAGGTACCTGGCTGGTCTGGGGTCTACTCACCATGTTTTTTCCCCTTACTACTCATTTCAATGTTTATACGGCAAGTGTTGATTCTGCTCCTGCTTTCGAAGCCTCCTAGCACATGAGATGATTGTCACACAAGGAACATTGATTATGTCTGGGCTGCTCAAGTGTCTCACAGACTGTGAGTGGCTGAGTTTTCACCACTACCCGGCACTCAGCTCACGCCAGATTTAATAACTGTAACGCCAGCCTAGAGTGGCATACAGCTATCCTGTGGGCATGAAACACTCCAACTTTCCCCGTATGTCTAAATCTGTATGGAGTTTCTCATTTTCTAAATTGAGTCAGAAAATTTAGACCTGAATTCTAATTCTAGCTTCTCCTCTAAATAGGTCACATCTACTCCCGCGGCCTCAGGATCCTCAAGTGGAAAATATAACGGTTGGCCTAGGAAGCCACTAACGTCCCTTCCTGCTCTGTCATTCTGTGGGACTGCCCTTCTGGTGCCGGTTGTCATCTGGTTGTTGGACCTCAAAAAACATTCTCCGGGCCTCAGTTTCCTCATTTGTTAAAGTGGTGCCAATACAGTGAGCGCCTCACAGGGAGGTTGTGGGCTTTAAGTGGGACAGCGTACAGGGCAACATGCAGGAAATGAATGCATACAGTAGGAACTCAATAAATGTTAGTTTACACTCTCCCAGATTCTCCATCTGTGAAAGCTGAATGATATCTGCCAGTCTATCCTGTGAAAATTTAAATGAGCTATGGAGAAATATGGAAGGTGCTTGGAATTAAGAAAAGCATATGCAAAAAAGAAAAGAAAAGCATATGCAAATGGAAGGAATTATTATTATGCAAATACGGACGGAAATCAGTTTCAGAGCAGTAGCAGATTTGATGTGCCTGATTAATTTGTTAAACAAACTAAAAGCATAAATATCTGAAAACTAAAAACCGTCTGCTTAAAGCCCTGGGTTCGTCTCAGATGAGACTGAAAGACAGAGGGCAAAGGAGGAAGCTCAGAAGGTTCCAGGGCTTCTAAGGCCCTGAAGCCAGGCCAGGAGGGAAGCTGAGGTGGGGGTGATGGTGACAGAGTGACTGTTGAGGGAGAGGAGGTGCCGAGGCCAAGGGACACCTGGGCACAGAAGTGATGACGGCTGAAGCAGAGGGGTGGCTGCGGAACTGCTCACTGTGGCTTATGGAGCACTTTGGCTCTTGTTAACATGAGGAAATTTAGCTCCGCTTGTTACGAAAAAGGGCGAGACATTTCACCTAGGAGCGGAATCACCACAAGAGACAGTGTGCCTGCTTCAGCTGAGAGGCCTTGCAGACACTGAGCTCTCAGGCCCGTAGGCAGTGGGTCTTCTCCTGGGTCTGTTCAGAGGGAAGCAGAAGCTGTGGGCTGCTCAGAGAGATACAAAGCTCTGGGCAGGAATCTGGGCTTAGCTGTAGGGTATTGTTTTTACCATTTTATTTCAAAAAAAAATCTCAAACACACAGCACAGCTGAAAGCACTTTCCAGGGAACACTGGCATAATCCCACCTGGATTCTATCTTGATTGTTTTGCTATACTACTTTCTTGATCACATCTATTCCTCTATCCATCCATTACTCCATGTTAATTTTGGTGCATTTCGAAGTGACCTACAGGCCTCAATACCCTTCCCCCTAAATACTTCAGCATGCATATTATTAACTGGAGCTCGATATTTTTTTTTACAGATCTTTCCTTCTGATATAAAATTTACATACTATGAAATGCACAAATACTAAGAGAATAGGTGCTGTGTTTTGACAAATGCCTGCACCTGGGTGACCCAAACCCCTATCAAGATGTAGGACATCCAGTCACCCCAAGTTGGCTACAGATTTGTTACATGACCTTGGACAAGACCCTGTTTACCTTTGATTTCAGCATGTCCCAAACTTTTCTGATCACAGAACTCTTTTTCCAAATTCCAAGTTCCAAAGTCTGTCTTAAACAATTCAGCCTACTAGATGGAATGTTAAATACCATTCAAGCCCCCATATTACAGTTGAAGAAATCTGAGAACTGGAGATGTTACTTATCCTAGATCCCTAAGCTGGTAGCACAGTTATGACAGGAAATTAAAATGTATTGAGCAACCTGTCCAAACCAGGAAATATATTAGGTGCTGGGTTGATGTAAAGATGAAATACGATTATATATGTGAAGTGCCTTGCATTACGTCTGGAGCAAGCGGACACCAAAAATCATTAGCGCTTTTCTCCTCTGTTCCATACTAACATTTTAATATGTCCACATGGCTAAGATACTAAATGCACATCCTTCACCTCAGTCCATTATAGTAATAACCCATGAGGGGGGCAGGGGAGGCATTTTTATCCATGCTTTGCAGGAGATTATATAGCTTGTCCTGATCATCATTAGTAAATGATGGTGATACCAGGACTTAAACTGAGTCTCCTGACCCTAAATAATTTCAGACAAGAGACTTAGGAGCTTTGTCTATGTTCTCCCAGGCCATCTGGGACTAGAGTGGAAGGGGAATTTGGAAATGCTAAGAAGGCTATATTTGGTTCCAAGTGACAGAAACCCAACTTGAACTCACTAAAGAAGAATTTAGTGGTTCTTATAATAGAAAGTCTCTCCCTCTCTCTTTCTCTTTCTCTCCCCCCACCCCCAAACCCTGTCTCCAATTTCCTCTTGTCTTGGCTCCATTCTCAGGCAACACCACCCTCATGGAGGTGGGATGGCCACCAGAAGGTCTTGGTTTACATTCACCCAGGTTAGCAATCTCAAAAGAAAAAGAGAACTTTCTTTTGTTATATCAGGCAAAAATCCAAGGATTGAGTTTACTGAACTAACTTGTTTCATGTGCCCATTCTTGAAACAATTATTATTATTACTTTTTAAAAGGATGAAATCTATTGCCTGGCCACCATGGGTTACAGACTACTCCTATTACTGGGGGTAGGGTAGCTCTTCCCACAGCCTGAAAGAGAGGGAGGATGTGTCCTGCAGGAAAATCAACATGCTGTTGTTATCAGAGGAAAGGGGAAATGGATGATGGATGCTGGGCAGCAAAATCTAGCCAACAAAAATAAGTTTAACAATATTACTGGGCGGGGGCTTCCCTGGTGGCGCAGTGGTTAGGAATCCGCCTGCCAATGCAGGCGACACGGGTTCGAGCCCTGGGCTGGGAAGATCCCACATGCTGCGGAGCAACTAAGCCCGTGCGCCACAACTACTGAGCCTGTGCTCTAGAGACCGCGAGCCACAGCTACTGAAGCCTGCGCGCCTAGAGCCCGTGCTCCGCAACAAGAGAAGCCACCGCAATGAGGGGCCCATGCACCGCAACTAGAGAAAAGCCCGTGTGCAGCAACAAAGACCCAATGCAGCCAAAAATAAATAAATAAATTTATTTTAAAAAAAAACAAAAAAACAACTACTGGGTGACCAGGATCAACTTACATTGTTGAGAGTGGGTTAATCAGAGCTCTCCTGGAACTATCCAAGCCCAGGCTTTAGAGATTTTCATGGAGGTTTCACTATGTAGGCACAACTGATCAAATCATGGGCTACTGGTGATTGAACTCAATTTCTAACCTCTCACCCTCCCCCGAAGAATGTGTGGGCAGGGGCTGACAGTTCCAACCCTCTCATCACCTGTTTGGTCTTTCTGGCCACTAGCCCCATCCTGAAACTATCTAGGACCCCCCTCATGGCTCAAGAGTCAACCCATCAGCATAAACTTAGGTAAGGTTGAAAGGAGCTCATTATGAATAACAAAAAACACTCCTAACACAAGGTCCAGCGGAAGCTCTTGTCAACTAAGAAAATGCTGAACACTTCCCCACTCCATAATTTAATAAAGCGTTCAGAGTTAAAAGGTCAATGCATTCATGTATTGTGCTTTCCAGGAACTTCACCTGATTTCTCATAGAAATCTTCAGTGCTTAAGCCCAGGGATGCAACAGATGTATGAGGTCCACTCCAAACCCTCCCCAGGAAGGTCCCCAAGCAACTCTGGTCGGTTCCCCCTTCCCCAAAGAGGCCAGGGGCTGTGTCCTGCCCCACTGCAGCACTCCCTTACTTCCCTCAGAGATTTTCAAGCATCAGTGAAATTATAAAAACACTTTTCTCCTGCTGAGGGTGGGGGGTTGGTTTTGTTTTCCAAGGGAATCCCTATAACTGTCGGCATTTTGAATGCCAGAACTCGAGGGCAATATTTCTGCTCATAGGAGCCGCCTCATCGTCATCATTCCTACTGTGAGGGGGTATGAGAGGTAGGATGTGAAAAGGGATTTGCCCACAGCTTCTCTTTTTCTAAGCACAGATGACAGAAATAAGAAAAATTGTGGCAAAGATTGGAAGAGGTCAGCAAAGTGCCTCTGGACCCCAGCCTTCATTTTGGCTCCCTCCCCTATAGTCCTTCCTTTCTCCTTCGACAGGTTCCCACCAGCTTCCTCCTTTCTGCCCCACAGGAAGGAGACAGGGAAAGGAAGGACAGAGAGAAGACAGAGCCCAGGGAAGCTTGGCACCGTGGAGCCAAAGGAAATCCAGGAATTGAGGAGTGAGAACCAGGACGAGAGACTTTTGAGTGAGTTGATGTTGATATCGATCAAACATGAAAATGGGGGAATTCCCTGGCGGTCCAGTGCTTAGGACTCGGTGCTTTCACTGCGGTGGCCCGGTTCAATCCCTGTCCAGGGAACTAAGATCCCGCGAGCCGCACAGCATGGCCAAAAAAAAAAAAACATGAAAAGGGGATCAGAGACAATTACTGAAAAACAAATTACAGATTCTTCAAAACTCACTAAGTGGGAAGAGAAGAACCCAAAATGCAGCTTAGCCAGATACGATTGATACTAATTAGAAAGTCATTCTGTTCTCTAATCCCAACATAGACTCAAATTGGTCTTGATATCACTGTACCATCCCAACCACCATCACCTGGACTCCACATCAACCCTTGTTCCATCTCGTTCAGTCTTTCTAATGACAGCCAGAGGGCACTTCTTAAAACACGAATTGAGTCATGTAACTCCCGTGCTTAAATGTTTCAACTGTTTCCAAGTCTACTTAGAATCAAATCCAAAATCCTTATCATGACTTAAAAAGCTCCACATCATCTAGCCTCTACCAACTCATATCTTATTGCTCTCCCTCCTTCCACTGAGCACTGGCCACCAAACTTTCAGTTTCTCAAGACACCAGGAAACTACCCCAAGACCTTGACTCATGCTGTTACTGCTTCCCGGAAAACGTTCCTGCTCTCCTCCACACCAGCTCCCGTTCACTGATAAGACCTCAGAGTTCTCTGTTAAATGCCCCCATCTCAATCTCAATTAGGTTCCCCATGTTGTAATGGCTATCAAATAAAGTCAAAGTGTAAATGGAGAATAGCTTAGAACTCTATTAATATATTCTGGAAAAGATATATCAATTTGTAGCTATGAAAGGATTCAATTGGTTGGTGGGAAACACTAGTCCTAGGATACGTAGACAGTTTAGCCTGGACAGCATTAACTTACTTAAATTCTTCAAGTTCCACCAAATTTTTCTCCATTTTCCCATTCATTCACCTGATCCCTGTGGGGGAGACATAGCATCAAAGAAGTTGAGAGTGGGGAAGAATGGTATGTAACAAGAAGTACACTGAGACAGGGACAGGAAATCTGGACTCCATTCCCCTCTCTGCCAGCAATTAGTGTAAATTGGGGCAAGTCAAATCTGCACTCTGGGCCTTAGTCTCCTAAACTCTGATAATAATCTCTAAGATTCCTTCTAGCTTTTATTTTTCAAGATACTAGGCTATCTGGATTAAATCCCCCCTTAAGTCAATAATTTCTCCTAAAGTGCTCTAATGTAACCATGCTCCTCTTAGCTTAGACACATGAGTGATATAGAACTCTGCTTCCCGAGGCATTCACTCCTTCTTTGTCGACCTGTGGTCTTAGAATCTGCCTCTCCGTAATTTCCTCTCATTAATCTTTGTGCACCAGAATAATCCAGAACAAGAGAATTTACTTGGCCCCATGACAGTGTTTAAAATTTAAAGATATCATCCTGGCCTCCATCTTCCAGGTTAAACCTCTCCACTTTCTTTCACTCTGTATATAAATGCTTTCCAGACACCTCAACATCCTTCTTGCCTCTACCGGTCCTCTCTAGTTTATGAATGTCCATCTTAACATCTAGTTCCCGAAACTAAATTGTATATCCTTGCTGTGATCTCAGCAGATAGCTCTAAGTGTATCATCAGTGATCCAGGAAGAATACTTCTCCAAGTATTTTGGTTTGATTAGCAGCAAAACAAAAGCAAGCATTGGCTATCGATATGGCTGTTGATTTGTTGTTTAAACCATCTACATTATACTACTGCTTTTCATAGTAGTGGTTCCAGCTGAGTCTGAACTGGGATTCAGAGGCTGAGATTATCTGATGAACTGGTACTAATGGTGACCCATAGGCAGTGACCATTCTGCATGAGGTGATTTTCATGGAGGAAATAGCTTGTGGAGAGGACTTGGTGCCAGAGTGCCTGGATGAAAATGAGAAGTGAGGATATAGGTGTCTATCAAAATTGTGGCCTTCATGATGTCTTAGATCTATGGAGAGTTGGGCTGGAAATGATACTAAGGTATACACAAGAGAGTGTCAGAGATTGGGGGAGGTGGCACTCCTCATTTCTGGTCATGACCTAGAGGAGTCTGATGTGGTGAATACTGAAGGAAACATGGCCCTTTCATTGTCTGTCTCTGGGAGGGAACTTGGGGTTCCCTTGGAACACCCCAGCAGGCAGTAAGCAACAGACAACAGTGGGGGAGGGGAACCTGCTCCTTGGGTAGCATGTGGCAACCTTCTGAGGAACCCAAGAAAAGCTTAAGGGCACTTTGAAGGTGAACTGGAATCTGGTCTCAGGCACTGCCAGGGAAATCTGCGCTAGGGAAGTTGCGTTACTACTGGTAATGAGAGCTCATTGGGACTAATAAACTGATGAAGCAAAGGAAATTTGGGTTCTCTTAATATTAACAGTTGATGCAATCTCTTTCAATGTTAATGTAAATCTAGAGCATCCAAGACTTCTGTGAAAAACTCCCATGTGATGCCATATCTGCTGGTTTACATACTATACTTTGAGTAACAAGAAATTAGAATCTATGGCCACAGATCCTCTAAAAAAGTAGTATCAGACAAAGAAGTCTCCTGAACTTGTAGTATAATAAGTTGGCGTCATTGCTCTTAGCTGAGTTTCCATCTTTCTAAATCCTCTGACACTTTTTCCTAGTTGCTAAGAATGAACCTCTGCTCCCAACATTTTTGCCATCTTTGTGTGGTCCCTGAAAATAAAGAGAGAAAACCCACTTGCAAAGGAAATGCCTGGGAATCGAAGCTATCTGCTTTGGGGAAGGGAAAAAATCAGCTTTTCTTAAGGACATATTAAAATTAATCCTAGAAACAGATCTTGAACTTTTGTTATATTTGAACTGATATGTGATTTTCCAGAATGACGAGTAAATGAGAGAAGTGAGAAAAATAAGTCATTTTGATATGATTTCCTCACTTCTCTAATCCCAATATAAACTGTTTAGAGTTCTGTAGAGACTTCACCCACATAAAATCAAAACAAATACTTACAGGATGCTCCCTGGTGAGCTTCTAGATCTCGAGATCATTTTGGCCCGAGGGTGGTGCAGAAGCCAGTTGGGTAGGTGAGGGGCAGAAAGAACAGGAAGTGACCTCACCCTGAATGACAGGCCCTGCTCTCATTCAGCCCCCAGCCCAAGTGGCTCATTTCTCTTCCTTTAAACAGGGCCAGAGGATCTTCACTACTGTCCTCATGCATCACACTCCAAATCTCACACAGAAAACCCTTTCTAACAACCAGCCTAAAACACAAGACAGCCCCTCAGGGATCAGGATACCAGCAGAAGCTACATCACACTCAGGTACAGAGGGGTCTGCAGACACACCCTTTGCCACTGGAAGATGGCATCTCAGAGGAAGACCACCCCAACTCAGGCTCGACCTTCAGAGCAAGCTCTGTGGCTGCCCTTCTTCTTGTGCCTGCTACCATCTAGAAGTCCTGGGGCCTCAGCTCTCCAGCAGCAGTACTTTGGTGACCCTGCCCACTCAGGCTCGAGTAACATTTCTTCTGACAGTGTGTGAAGAGTAGACTTTTTACACCACACTTCTCCTCCAACAGAGGCTCTCTGAGCATAAGAATACTAACTTCAGAAGCCAAAGTGACGACCAGCGGGCTTCTTTCCATGGGCCGGGCCCCAGCATGTCACAGATGAGGGAACACGCACCTTGCAAACGGACGGCAGGAAAGCAGCTGCCTCGGGTAAAACGTAGCCGGGTAGGTGTCTAAACTTGGATGCGTGACTGATAAAGACATTTATTCTGCCCTTTGGTTTCAGCCTGCCAGCCAAGTGGTTGTTTTTCATATCTCCTTCCATTTATTGATCTTTTAGTCCTCACCTTTTTAAAAAATGAGGAAGCTTATGACAAAAGCCAAAAATCCAACAGACCCCTTAAAACCAAAATAGAAGAACCAGGGCCTGGATTGGAAAACCAGGAAAGCACTGAATTATATAGTCTAAGCTACAGACAATCATTGTAATCATCTCCCAAATCAGCTCCGTGCTCCTGATAGCCAAGGCAAAAAAGGAAAACTATTAATTTTTAAATTCTTACCTAATAAAAGGAAACATACTTGTTTATTAACAGAAACAAAAATTCTCCTGTCTCTAAACTCTAAGGTGACCCTTCCAGATCTTCGGTTTTCCCAATTTGATTAAATCACAGTCAGGGCTGACCTACTGTTCCTGGGAACTGATTCTGCCAACACTGGAGAGTCAGAAGGCCACTGTCTTGTTTCTGGACTTTTATGTACACCTCTATGCAGGGAATATGTGATGATGTTATAACTTATAGACTTATACTTCTGAAATACAGATGAATTATTGAACTTGAACTGTCAAACAACTCTAAAAATTGATATCTCTTAAAATAACAATTATTTTCATATTAGGGTTCCAACATCTTATGGTGGGAGGGTCCATGTATACTAACTATGGGGGAGGGGATGCTCATCTCCTGAAATCCTGCCCCCCTGTTTCTTTTCTTTTTAACCTGACATATAACAGTGCTTGTCTGTCTGCTTGTTGTTTACGTTTTTAAAACCTGGTGTGTGATCATTTACATATACACATAACCTAAAAATTACCATTTTAACCATTTTTAAGTGCACAGTTCTGTAGCATCAAGTACACTCATCCTTTTTCCCATTTCTGCAACCCAACCTCCATTCTTAGCCCCTCCTATAAAGAGAAAGTCTACAGACATTGTTATTTTTTCTTGGGGCTTTATGTCTCTTTACCTCTTTTTCTTTTTAATGAATTTATTTATTCTTTATTTCTTTATTTTTTGGCTGCGTTGGGTCTTCGTTGCTGCGCGCAGGCTTTTCTCTAGTTGTGGCGAGCGGGGGCTACTCTTCGTTGCGGTGCACGGGCTTCTCATTGCGGTGGCTTCTCTTGCTGTGGAGCACGGGCTCTGGGCGTGAGGGCTTCAGAAGTTGTGGCTCGCGGGCTCTAGAGTGCAGGCTCAGTAGTTGTGGCGCACAGGCTTAGTTGCTCCGCGGCATGTGGGACCTTCCCGGACCAGGGCTCGAACGCGTGTCCCCTGCAGTGGCAGGCAGATTCTTAACACTGAGCCACCAGGGAAGTCCCTCTTTACCTCTTAACAAGAGGTACATCTCAAGAGGTAAGGTTTATCATAAAGAAGTGCATGAAGGATTTTCAGCGAAGAGAGACGAGGCAAAGAACTCTGTGCAAGCAGGCCTTTCTACTGCCCTTAATATAATCTTTTCTTTCCCCTCTGCCCTCTTAGGGGTAGAATGGAAGGAGCATGCGATGTACAGTGACTCCTCTGCCGTGTGTTAGTTGCATAAGCTTTCAGCTGGTATTTTTTTGCCTTGATGTCTTCATCCGTAAAATGGGGACAGTAATACTGATATCAGTGTTGCTGTGTAATTTAAATGAGGTAATACGTATCAAGCGGGAACTTAAAAATTACTATGCACAAATTGGTTATCACTCACATGAGATTCTGGTCCTCATTAATAGGCTGCAAGCTCCTTGAGGGCAGGGTCTGGGTCCTGTTCATGGCTCTGCTGAGCCCGCAGCCCGAGCACATGGTTGGCATCGAGCAGATATTCGTTAAATGTGTGGAGGGGCAAGATGTCTCCATTTTTCTGAAAGTTCTTACTCTATCCAGGACAATGAGAAGTGAAACCACAAAGAAGATGGAAATAGATGGCAAAAGAAAGTGAGTCTGTGTGGTTGGCTGAACCCCGGGTGCAGCCTAGAGGAATTATCATTAGTACCTGAAAACTGCTGTTCAAGTGACAGCAGTCGTAAACCGACACAACCTTCCTGCAACTGTGCGAAGGGCATAAAAACCTTAAAACCAGCACAATTTCTGTCAAAATTCCAAGTCAAGGGAGTTATGTGAAATATTCACAGATGTATACAAACACAACCTGTACCTGTAAGGATGTTACATACAGAAAAACCAGAAACCACCTTCTCATCCAACAGCAGGGACATGCAAATAAATTATGTATATCCAGACAATACGACACTGTTGGAGCTCAGAGCAGGTCGCCCCAAGATATCCCACAATGGTATATTGATGATTTTGAATTAAAGTTACTTCAGAAACAGCCATTGAGGGTGGGGGGATGATATTAAAAAAAAAACAAAAACACTCTGACGCCTCTCTTTCCCCCTGAAAGGGGGAAATAACTCTCCCCTGGGAAGGTATCCTCCCTGTACCAGGAGGACAGAAAGCATCCTTATCACCAGAGTTCGGGAATTCAAGGCTAAGAAAGCTGTATAAACAGACTGTGTTGCTTCTCCATTAGTCTGCTACCCCAAGCACAAGCCCCTTGGTTAACTCTTCACAAATAATTGTTTCTTTGTCTAAAAATAATATATAAACAGCCTGCTTTGGTCACTTTGGGGGAGAGGGGTCCCATTTCTATGAGACCTTTGTGCATATGAATTAAATTGGTTTTTTCTCCTGTTCATCGGTCTTGTGTCAATTTAATTATCAGACCAGCCAAAAGAACTCAAGACAGGTAAGGAGGAAATTTCCACCTCCTGGACCACACAATGCAGCCAACCTTTAAAATGACTGTATCAAAGTGTATTAACAAAGAAAGGTATCTAGATCATACTCAAAGAAAAAGAAGATTGCCAAGCAACAAACACAAAAAGAGAAAGATGTATGTTACAAAATGCTAACAAAGATGACCTCTGGGCTTATTCTTACTTCTTCATTTTGTTTTTCTGAATTTTCTACTGTTTCTAAAATAAGCATGAATTCTTTGTGTAATTTTAAGGAGATAGTTCAACAACAACAGAAGAAGAAAGAAAACAGTCTCAAACAGGCTTCAAGGAATTTGGGAGGCTTGGGAAGCACAGTAAAAAGTCCCCAAGAACAAAGCCCTGGATTTAAATACCAGTGAGGTGACTCGCAGGGGGAGGTGGGGCCTACGAGATGCCAAAGCAACTGGTCAGTTGACTAGTTTTCGTCCATTGAGTCACCTGGTTGAGGAAAACGCCAGCAATATCTGCCGGCAGCCTCCCCAGCCTCGCCCGCCACAGTGGCCTTCCACCAGCCTCACCTAGAAACCCACCATCAGCCTCACTTCCTTTCTCCCGCATTTGAGGTCTGGGCATCTGCATGAAGCAAAGTGAGGAAACATCCATGCTCTGGGTCACTCCTCCAAGCCCTGGCGGGAGACCCCCTGCCCCTCCCTCCCTTCTCCCACAGGACGAGCTGAGCCAGGAGACTTCAGGCAGCCACTCATAGCCAGTGCCTCCCACACCAGGACTCAGGCTGGGGCCCAACGCAGAGGGGCTGCTGGGAATCAACGCAGGGACAAGGAGTTTCCTCCTGCCTGGTAAACCCTTGGAACAATCTGATGACTCGATTTTTTAACTCTGTTCCACAAAAAAAAAAAAAAGTGCTCCTGCAGCAAGAGCAGTCAAGGAAGTATCAGTTCTGTTTTCTTTCGTTTTTTTGGTTTTTTGCAGTTGCTACATTTTCCGGTTGAAAACTGCTTGAGTATCCATAATGTCGTCTCCGCTTCGCCTCTCTAGCTTTCTTGCTTTACGGAGAGCCCTGAAACTCGCCATGCCTCTAGAGTATACAAACTTGTTCAAAAATCCCTACCACTATAGTAGTGAAACTACTGAAAATTCTCTGTTCTTTCTCTGAAAATGCCTTCCTGTTGCCGAATCTCCAACAACCTCCAAGCTCAGAACGTGCCCAAATCACCCCAGTCTGTCCAGAGGGTCTGGAATGCTGGGCATTTCCAGGAAAGACCTAGCACCAGATTTCCCCAAGAACAAAGGCCCTTTGGTGCAACCATTTCACTGGGCTCAGAGTGCTGTTGTATAAAGTTCTGGGGAACCAGGCTCAGTTCCTTCTAAGCACAGAGTCACTGTTCTGAGGACAAGTCCAAAGCCAAGGTTTTCAAGACTACATGTTGGGCCCCGTCTTGCTTTCCTACACTCTAAGGGAGAAAAGGAGGAAAACAAGGAAGAACTATAGCACTTGTTGTTGTTTTAGGATGATAGTAGTTTTTTTTTCTGGCAGGTGTGGGCTTAGAGCACAGGTTCAATAACGACATCAGGAAACCCCACATGTTGGGTGGATGAATCTGCTGGGACTCTCTGAGTTGCAACTGAGAAACATCCCCTTGCTCAGCAGGCATGAGCAAAGGGGAATTTATCGCCTCAGGGAAATGAACATTTCACGGGGGGCTCTGGCTGGATACCTAATTCAGACCAAATGATGCCAGGAATCAATCTCTCTCTTGCTAACTATTCATCTAATTTCCTCTATGTTGCCTTCATTCTCAGCACACCATCATGTGGAACTCCCAAAGAATCCAGGCTTTCATTCAATTAGACTAAGGAAAGAGAGCTTCTCTCCTTTTGAATAGCTCCACATAAGCCCCAGGACTGGTTCACAATGGACTGACCTGCACGGCATGCTCTCTCTGCTTAAACAAATCAGGAAACTTGAAAAATGAAATAAGCTGATTGGCCAGGTTTGGCCCTCCGGAGCCCTGTTACTCCAAAGGAAAATTGAGGTGATGTTACCAGAAGAAGGAAAGGATGGAGGTCAGACAAGAACATGAAATGCCCTCGACAGGGGCACGTGGTGGTCTTGTGCAGCCAAGACTGCTTAGGGTACAAGCAGGGGCAGCTCACAGGTCAGCAGTTCCAAGAATCAGTCAGGTCCGTGGCGCATAAGCTCAAAGGCCTTGGAGAGAGTGGTGAATAAATTTCAGAAACAATCCACGCTTATGAGCTGAATCATCACAACTCCTAAATGGCAACCTGAATTCAGGGAAACTTAGAGACATGGGTGAGCCAATGAATTTCATGGAGAACACAGGACTTGAACCAAGTCTTTTTTTTTTTTTTTTTAAGGAATTCCTTTATTTTTATTTATTTTTTTAATTAATTAATTAATTTATTTATTTTTGGCTGTGTTGGGTCTTCTTTTCAGTGCGAGGGCTTTCTCTAGTTGCGGCGAGCGGGGGCCACTCTTCATTGCGGTGCGCGGGCCTCTCACTATCGCGGCCTCTCTTGTTGCGGAGCACAGGCTCCAGACGCGCAGGCTCAGTAGTTGTGGCTCTCGGGCCTAGTTGCTCCGTGGCACGTGGGATCTTCCCAGACCACGGCTCGAACCCGTGTCCCCTGCATTGGCAGGCAGACTCTCAACCACTGTGCCACCAGGGAAGCCCTGAACCAAGTCTTGAAGAATGCGCAGGACTGGATGGAAAGATGGGCCGGGGTAGCAGCAGGAACTATGCAGTTCTGCATGAATAAAGGCTAGGAGTCTGGCACAAGTGTGAGAACCGTGGCAGAGAGGAAGGGCCACGGCTTCCGAGGGCAATCAGCCCCTAGGAGAGGGGGAGACACACGGGCAAGAATGGATGGGAATTTGAGGGACCAGATGAACGCTCCATCACTGAGAGTAGTGACTGACTCTCGTTCTGTCCTCTTCCTTTTCTGTCTGTCTCTGATGTTTCAACATTGTCAATATTTTGATTCTACCTTGGGCTAAATACAGGTTTTTCTGTATTGCATTCTAATTGTTTAAGGAGCAGAGCCACATGCAGGAAAGCATTCCCAACAGGATGCCAGTACACAGTGATCCAAAGCAGGCCCAGGGTCCTCATGCTTTACCCTGTCATGTGCCTACTTGTCATCAAGATTTCAGGGCTGCCAGGAGACAGGTGCATGGTAGCAGACTTAAACCATCCTGTTACTAGGAGATGCAGCTGATTAGTTAGATCACTTGTAAGCAGAGATTAGTATCCATCATCACCTGGGAGAAAGCAAGGGGTGGAAGGATTGGGGCACAGGACAGGTAGGAGGTGGGGAAGGAAGAGCTAAAGAAAAGACTCATGACACGGTGTCCTTCAGAGTCGGGGAAGGGCAGTAAAAACACAGCCTTGGAGTCACAAAGACCTCGGCTTAGTCACAGGGTACAGACTTTCAGTTATAAGACCAGTAAATTCTGGGAATCTAACGTACAGCATGGTGACTATAGCTACTAATAGTACCATATTTGCTAAAATTTGGTAACAGAGTAGATCTTAAGTGTTCTCACCACACACAAAAAGTAGTAACTATATGAGGTGATGGGTTTATTAATTAACTCGATTGTGGTAATCATTTCACTATACATGTATATTAAATCATCACATTGTACATCATTAAAAAGAAAACCACATTGTACAACCTAAAAAAAGAAGGACCTCAGTTTAAATCTGCCCTTAATAGCTGGGAGGCAGAACTTAATCTCTTTAAACTGCAGGTTCCTCACCAATAAAACAAGGATCATAAAACTTGTATTTTATTGCAAGCATTAATAAAGAGGAAGGAAGGAAAGTCCTGGCTCTGCATATTATTGTTCTGCCACTCCCTCACCATGGGTCCTGGGACAGATTAACCTTAACCTCTTTAAGCTACAATTTCCTCATCTGTAAAATAAAATTATAAAAGTGCCTTGGGCTTCCCTGGTGGCGCAGTGGTTGAGAATCTGCCTGCCAATGCAGGGGACACGGGTTCGAGCCCTGGTCTGGGAAGATCCCACATGCCGTGGAGCAATTAGGCCCGTGAGCCACAACTGCTGAGCCTGCGCGTCTGGAGCCTGTGCTCCGCAATGGGAGAGGCCGCGATAGTGAGAGGCCCGCGCACCGTGATGAAGAGTGGTCCCCGCTTGCCGCAACTAGAGAAAGCCCTCGCACAGAAACGAAGACCCAACACAGCCTAAATAAATAAATTAATTAATATTAAAAAAATAAAAAATAAAAAATAAAAGTGCCTAGTTCGTAGCATTGTAGTTCGGATTAGATAAGACAACGCACATACAAATTCAACAGCGTCCGGCAACAGTAAGCACTTAACAGGTATTAATGATGATGATGGTGATGCTGATGATATTAATTGTGTTAGTTAGGGTGCTTGCAACTGTACGTGACAGAAACCCCAAACAGAAGTGACTTAAACTGTAAGGAAATGTTATTACATGATGAAAAGTCCCAAGGTCAAGAGGTTCCAGAATGAGTAATTTGTTGGCTCAAAAATGTCATCAAGCAGCTATGCTCTTTCCTGCCTCCATTCCGAGCTTCTCAACACGTAGGCTGTTTCCTAACTTGGGTTAAACCTCATGGGTGCAAGATGGCTGACATCACTCCGGATACCACATCTTCTTCTAACAATCTCCAAAGGCGGAGAAGATCACGTCTTTCCTTTTCAAGAAAAAGGAAAATTTTTCTGGAAGCCACCCTCTATCAGCAGACCTTCCCTCACAGTGTAATAGGGAAGAAACTTTGTATTCTATTACAAGTTAATCACTATAGGGATGTTGCTTATAAACTTAAATTATATATATGGCCCATCTCTGGGAACTCTGTCTCCCAGGTAATGAGCATTAAGCTAAAATACCTTTGTTTAGCTCACAGGAAACATCCTGACCAGGCCCACCTGTGAATGACTGCAGGAGGGAAGAAATTAACACAACCCCTCCAGAGCTTTACTCCCTCCTCCTTAAGTATAAAAGAAGCCTGAATTCTAACTCAGGCAAGACAGTTCTCTGGGACACAAGTCCACCATCTTTTCGATCTGCTGGCTTTCTGAATAGTCGCTATTCCTCGCCCAACAACTCCTCTCTCGATTTATTGCCCTGTCCTATGGCAAGCAGCATAAGTTTGAACTGGGTAACAACAGCTCATTAGCCGAATTCCATACACCTGCTAACACCTAAACCTATCACTGGGCTCTCAAGAGATGAACAACATCATGGTTCCCTTAGCAAGGAAGAAGGTGGGTACGGCTGTTGAGAAGGCAACCAACATCAATCACCTTGATAATGATGATGAAAACTCTGGTCACAGAGTACAGAGAGAGGAGAGAGAGCTGTACGTGGGGGAGAGGGGAGAGGGCACTTTAGCTGTTTACTGTAACTCTTAAGAGAAGAATCTTTGGAATCACAAAGTTCTACCCCAAATCTTGGCTCTGCTACTTTCTCATTGTGTGAACCTGTGCAATTATTTACCCTTTATGCCTTTGTTTCCACAGCTTAGAAGGTCAATATCTAAAGGATGTTTGAGAATAAAATTAAGCCACACAGAGTAAGTGCTCAATAAATAAGTGAAACTATCTTTAGTACTTCTAGCCTAGCAACAAGCACAGAAGCCAGATCAGTTGCTATGCCAACAATCACAGAAGCTATTGAACATGTCTATATGTGCTACTACAGTAGACTCTTTCTTCTCTGGGGCCGCAGAAGCATGTTCAGAATGAGGGGAAGAGATTAGGAATGTAGGAATGCAGTTGTGGAACCAAACAGGATCCAAGCTGCTTCCAGTGGTACCATTTAGGAGCTATGTAATCTTGGGGAAGTTACTGAACCATCTCTTGGCCTCAGTTTTCTCATCTGCAAAATGGAGTAACAGGCATTCAGTTGTGGGATTAAATGAGTTAATACAAATGCCTGCCGTGTAAACTGTCAATAAAGGTCAGCTATTGTTAGCAGGTTTTGTCCTTTTGTCATAAAGATGCCGTTATTCTATTCTGTCTCTCACTCGGCAAATTGTCACAAGAGCAGCAGAGAAAAACCTGGCTTTCAATTCTTGCTCCTTCTCTTAACAGCCACGTGGTCTCTGAACATTGAGTGCTTCTTCAGTAACATGATCAGCCCATCTACCCCTCCAGAGATGATAGGCTCCGAATACAAAGTTTTGAAGACTGAAACTCAACATATAATGTCACATTATTTATACTTACTTCCAACAATTCCAGTTTTTGTCTCATTCTTTCTTATCACCCATACTCTTCTTTGGCTTCCTGCCTGGAACTTTATCCTCTACTATGTCACTACTTATCATCATCTCCAATAATTCCATTTTCCCTTCAACCTAAATCTTTATGCATCATTACTAATAACCTCTTCAATATGCCTCGAACTTTTTACTCTGGGATGGTGGTAAATACATGTATGTGTATTCTTTTTTTAAAAAAATATTTATTTATTTAATTTATTTATTTTCCTTATTCTTTTGGCTGCATTGGGTCTTACTTGTGGCACACGGGATCTTCATTGAGGCGTGCGGGGTCTTTGTTGCGGCGCGTGGGCTTCTCTCTAGTTGTGGCATGCGGGTTTTCTCTCTAGTTGTGGTGCACGGGCTCCAGAGCACGTGGACTCCGTAGTTTGAAGAATGCGGGTTCCCTCGTTGAGGCGCACAAGCTCAATAGTTGTGGCGTGTGGGCTTAGTTGCCCCACGGCATGTGGGATCTTAGTTCCCCGACCAGGGATTGAACCCACGTCCCCTGCATTGGAATGCAGATTCTTTACCACTGGACCACCAGGAAAGTCCCGTGTATTCTTTTTATTTATTTTAAATTCAATCTATTTTCCCCATCTCACAGGGACTGGTGCTGAATCAGCATATGCAAAATGCTAGCTAAGCACATAGTAATGCTTATTATAAATGCTAAATAAAATATATGATGTCAATAAATATTTGCTGAAGTCCTACTGTGCGCAGGGCACTAGGCTACTGAGATGACTCAGGCACAGTTCCTGCCCTCAAAGAGCTGACCTACTCCAGTTTGGGAGTGAAGACTTGTGACTAAGTAAACATTACACATATAAATACTTCTCAAATAAATATTTAAAGTAATAAAGGCCTTTTAGAAAGAATAATGAATTTCACAGGTTTTGAAATGGAAGTCACTGAAAAAGCATCAGAAGGTGAAGTTTCTCTAACAACCTTTAATATTTTAAATGTTTGAGACTGTGTCATTTTTTCCAGAGCAGATGAAACCCAGATGATGACTTGCTAAAAGTGTAACTACTTATAGGTTTCATTTGTTTATCCTTTTCTGATCTGGCCTGAAGATGAAGCAGTGGCTGGGTGTGAGTGTGGGATGCGTGACTGTGGCCTCTAACCTGGGTGTTTAACCCCAACAAAACGTGATGCTGACCAGGGTGATGGGGAGATAAAGTGTTTACTGGAAGGAAGGTGGGATGAAATTCCCTTTAAGATTTCTGTTTCAGTCTGTGTTCTTTGTGTTTCTTCATACAGCAGAAACCAACTCTGTCTCAAGCAAAACCGTTTAGAAGGTTAGTAGGAACTCACAGAATCCACAGGAAGCTGAAGTTCAGGCTCTGAAAATAGGCTGGAATCAAGGCTGTTCCAGAGAGTCTGAGGCATCAGGATCACAGCCAGGCTCACTCTTAACATTCACAGGGTCCAGGACAAGCCTTCAAATGGAGCCCAGGGCCTGTGCCCACAACCCACCCACTTTCTCATTCCAGCTGCAGCCCCATTTCACTCCACAAGGGGCCTTTACACACTGGTGAGTAGCTCTCATACAAGCTCCTTCTATATACCACTCTCCCTCCAAAATATGCTCTCAGCCACCCCTTGGACCTGGGAGTGTGAACCCTGTGGCCTGATCTGCCCTCGCCGGCTTGGGGCACTTTGGGCAGGATGCCCAGAATATGGTCTAGAAAAGAGGGTATGGGCTCTGGGTGGACGGAGGTGAAGCCAGAGGAATAAAAGTGGGGTCCTCTTGCCCAGGTCTAGGGAAGATACCATCCAGTGGCCAAACCTGTCATCTGTCCTCCCCAAGACTATTCCAAGGAAGAGGCATCACCTGGGTTCCTGGGCTTCCTCCCAAGACCACACACAGAAGTGCAAAGGCAATCTACAAAAGAAAAAAAATCAGGGCACTGTGGGCAAAGGTGACTGGCTAGATAGTCCTAAAGCAACAAGCACTTCTGGCCATCGCTTAAGACTCATGACTTTTCAACTCGTAATAGCTGTTTACTCTGTGCTAGATCTGGGAGCATGTCTATCACCAATCATACCCAAAAGAAAACAAATCTCTAGTCAATTCTAAATTTTTTTAGTATATCTATCTGTAAGATCAGAGGACAGAAGGGTGTTTATTTAATCACTGCTGGCAACACAGTAATCTACCTTCCTACTTCTTCCCACATATCCCCAACCCCTATCCCCAAAGTCTCCACTCCCTTGGAACTAATGTAAATGAGCAAGAGAACGAAGAAAGGTATCATAGACTATCAGTTTAAAAATCTAGGACAAGATTGGGCTGGAATGGGACCTGAAACAGACATGTCCACTGCGGCTCCCTCTTGACAAAAATACTGTCCTGGACGTATACCCGGGACCCAAGGCAGGGAGGGAAACAGCGGGTAACAGGGAAGAACAAATCTGACTTGCTATTAGACCTGCTCCTTTTACTTTAATCTTTGTGCTCTGTTGCCTGCGCTTAGTCATGCTGGCTCTGTACCTTTTGTAAAAGAATGTTGCCTGTAGCCTGAAATATACAGGTTAGCCTATTCTGAAGGCTCTGACTTTTAAGAGTCCATTCATAGAAAGGTAAAAAGTTGCTGAACAGAGAATAACATTTGTCTTGTTGGAGATTTACAGAAACATCACGACCTGACCTACCTGGACAGCTGCAAGAATAAAGGATTCTGACACCAAGAGGTTGGGAACAACCAACCACGCCCCTCCCTCACCTTGCCTTTAAAAGTGCCTTGCTCCAACCCTCCCAGGAAATTGGGGTTTTGGGGGCATGAGTCACCCATCTCCTTGCCTGGCCCTGCAATAAACCTTTCTCTGATCCAAACTCCGACGTTTCGGTTTGTTTGGCCTCACTTTCCATTGTCGGGCACAGTAATTTGCATTCAGTAACAAGCAGAGAAGTAGTTTAGAGCATCACAGAATCCTCACTAAACTGTCAGGCACCTTGAGTTTCTATGTCTAGTCCCCTATTTATAAAAGAGAGAGATATAGGCATTAAGTGTGCAAAATAAATTATTTAATGAAGAAGAAATATACTGAGTTTGATCACTAGCAGGGCATTGGTGACCACTAACAGCATTTCAGCAGAGAGGAAGTGGCTGTGGTCAACAAACAGTGAGCAGGTAAAAAACAAGAAGAGACATCAAATATGAAGTTTATTTGTAGGGACTTCCTTGGTGGTCCAGTGGCTAAGACTCTGTGCTCCCAATGCAGGGGGCCCAGGTTCGATCCCTGGTCGGGGAACTAGATCTCACGTGCATGCCACAACTAAGAGCACACATGCCGCAACTAAAGATTCCTGCACGCGGCAACGAAGATCCCGCGTGCCACAACTAAGACCTGGCACAGCCAAATAAATAAGCAAATATTAAAAAATTAAAAAAAATTATTTAATGAAAGCTTCACATGTATGCAGGTAACAAGGAGGGGAAGAAAACCGTCTTTAGAAACATAGAAAAGTGTACTGATTTGTTACGCATACTGTATTGTTACGTGGAAAAGGCAAGTTGCTGAACACTGTGATGAGTATCGTGACAACCGTATGAAAATCAGGAGGAATTACATGTACGTTCATACTTGTAATATGTTTAAAATATCTTGGAAGGGTATATGAGTAAATTAATGAAAGTGGTAGCAGGGGCTGGTGGTTGGGGAACTGGGAATGGAGGGAAAGTGATGTGAAAGCAAAGGAAACAAACGTTGAGGTGCACTTGTTCACAATATTACCCCAGAGATCCATAAAAGATTAGAACATGTATATGTATTATCTATTCAAAACTGTAAATGGAAAGTCAGCTGCAGCGCTGGGGGTTAACAAGGATGCCCCAATCCCTTTCAGAAAACATACCCTCCTACGAGCAAAGTCTCGAACAAATGGGATATTTTAAAAGAAATCATTGGGAAATCCTGAATTGCTTGACTGATGTATGATTGAGACTGGAATTTGCTTCCAGAATTTATTTCCTTTGTTTCTCCTGCTTCCTGTTTATTCCTTATATAGTGGAAGCACAAGAATCAGCAACAATATTTTCTTATCTTTGGAAAAATAATTAAACACGGGCAAAGGAAATTCTAAGAAGCCAAGAAGCACAAGAAAAAAGAAGCACCCAAATGCTTTAGCCAACTATTTGGAAATTTCCTAAACATGCTCAGAAATGTGGAAGAGCAGATCTGCCAAAGAGAAAGTAAATTTGAAGGCATGGCAAAGGTGAACAAAGACCATTATGAAACAGAAATCAAAACCTACACTCCTAGGGACTTCCCCGGTGGTGCAGTGGTTAAGAATCTGTCTGCCAGTGCAGGGGACACCAACCCTGGTCCGGGAAGATCCTACATACCACAGAGCAACTAAGCCCGCATGCCACAACTACTGAGCCTGCCTGCTGCAACTACTGAAGGCCGTGCACCTAGAGCCCGTGCTCTGTAACAAGAGAGGCCACCGCAATGAGAAGCCCACACACCACAAGGAAGAGTAGCCCCCGCTCTCCGTAACTAGAGAAAGCCCATGTGCAGCAACGAAGACCCAGGGAGACAAAAATAAATAAATTTTTTTTAAATGCACTAATTAATCCAAAAAAAGGCAAAAAAAAACCCTTAAAAAACACACACACAAAAAAAACCACCTACACTCCTCCCAAAGAGGAAACAAGGAATTCAAATAATTGTTCTATTAACTGAATACTACTCTATACTTGCAAAATAAAGAGTTGCAGATATGTTATTGACATTCTGAATATACCTAAGTAAATAAAGTTTTAAAAAAGGCGAGAAAGATGATACAGTTTGAAAGAACACAGGAATCTTCCAAATTGCTTGAAAAATTGTTTTAAAAGATTTGCTCTTATCTGTTAAAAATGTGAACTGACTAATAAAAGGACACTTGGTGCCTTGCTCCAAAATAAGTCAAGCAGGTTAAGAATGCTTCTAGAATGCTACAGTGGTAACAGACAAGAATGCCCTGATTTCCATCATTGCAACTTGATCCTGAGGCAGTCCCAGGATCCTCGATTGGCTCTAACTGTGATTTCTATCAACTGCCACATTAAACAAGAACTACAGGGTTTGGGGTTCAGTATTAGTACACAGTCCCCTTCTCTCAAAAGAAACTTACCTGGTGCATCTGCCCTTCAACATTCCACAGAGGGAAAATGTGGGTATAGAGAAAAGTGGGAAGCAAAGGTAAAGCAGGGCTAGGAGATAACTCACTACATAAGAAAGGGGAGAAGCAATTAGTAACTTTTACTGACACTCCTGGGTGGGGCGGGGTGCACTTTGTAAACATCATCTGATTCAGTCCTTACAACCACTCAGTGAGGCAGGTACTGTTATGCTCCCTGTTTTTTCAAATGAGGAAACGGGGGTCAAGAGGTTAAGCGCTTGCCCAAAGTCACTCAGCTCCCACAAGCTGCTCTGCTGGGAGGGGGCTGGGAAAGGAGTGTGACGAGGGTAGGGTAGCTCGAAATCTGCCCCCAGCTCCTAACCTCACTTCTATTGGGGCCAACCTAATTTCACACCTGGCCTGTATTCCCTTGTGCCCAAGTTAATTTGTAAGATTGTCCTACAATTTCCTTTAGAGAGTGACTCTATTTGAAGACTCTTCATCACAAGGGCACAAACATCTTTTCGAAGCGGGTACTGTTTTTGCTGATTAAGGCAGACTGAAGGCTGGCACAGGCAGCAGAGCAGTTTCTGACTCACCCTCTTTGGCTTCATCTATGAAAATGGACCCGGGGACTCGAAGCGAGATGATAAAAGGCATGGCTGGGACACCACCCTTCAAATGGTTGAAAAACATACAAACATGGCTTCTGTCTGACCCCGAAATAAGGCTTCTACAACTGAAATCTGTTCAGACATTCATCAAAAATATCTCTGCCTCTTCTCTCTCCCAAAGTGCCTCTGGAGCCACAGAAAATCTCCTCCCACTGGCAAAGGAAGACTGAAGCTGTCTAATTTTAGGGTCTAACAGTTGGCATGCAATTAAAACTATATTTATTATGGGCTTCAGAGGAGAATAATTTATTTATGGGTAAATTAGGATCACTGTAATACAAACATGCTCCCACGGATTGGGAATTAGCTATGCTCAACCAGGGACCGTAAGAGCTCTGCCATTTTAACAACATGGGGCTCATTGTTCCAAAACAAGCAAAAGATCAGACACTTCAAGTCCACTTTTCACCACCACTCCTAAGCCCCGTGGCAGGGTTCCAGTCAAGACTGTCTGTATTTTAGTATTGGTAATGATTTGAGGAATTTGATCAAAGGAAACTCTAAGCAAGAAAATGTGGGGCTTCCCTGGTGGCGAAGTGGTTAAGAATCCGCCTGCAAATAAAGGGGACACGGGTTCGAGCCCTGGTCCGGGAAGATCCCACATGTCGCACAGCAACTAAGCCCGTGTGCCACAGCTACTGAGCCTGCGCTCTAGAGCCCGCGAGCCACAACTACTGAAGCCTGTGTGCTCTGCAACAAGAGAAGCCACCACAATGAGAAGCCCTCGCACCACAATGAAGAGTAGCCCCCCGCTCACCGCAACTAGAGAAAGCCCATGCACAGCAACGAAGACCCAAGGAAGCCAAAAATAAATAAATAAAATAAATAAATTTGTAAAAAAAAAAAAAAAAAAAACTTGACTGACCAGAAATTCAGGCAGGGATAGTTGAGTCTAATTAAACTGGTTTATTCTGTGTCATTGATTTAGGTAGAAGAGCATGCCTTATTATTAAATAACGAGAAACAAAAGAAAAATAAATGAAATAGCTTACAGTATGCAACCATTGTTCTCCTGAGAACAAGGTTTCTATAATACTCCTGTTTGCCAATTTAGTATCACCTTTAATTTCCTGTTTAAGAGATTCCCAACCTGGTCATAGTATGTCCCCACCTTCACCACAGTGGCTTTACAAAAACACATAACACATAGAAAAATACCCAAAAGTATGTGTCCCTCCCAATTCAAAAACTATATCACAATGTTCTGTGCAGAGTAAAGCATTTTGCCTTTGAACTTGTTTCTGTGTCCTGATATAAGAAAAAAGTCTAAAACCTAGAGCTAGGATCTAGTTTTGTAGCTCTCTGTTATTTGATCGATTTTCCCCAGGTTGAGGACTTTACATTATTGGTAACCTGTGACTACATTCTCTGGATTATGTGTTTCCGCATCTTCTTTTCCTGCCCTACTCACAGTTATGCATTGGCCCAGGCAGAAGCGCTTACACATGATTTCCAACTAGCACCTTTATGGTCAAACCCATTCAGCATAAAGAGACATGAGAACCGATAACTACCCCTGAGTACCCACCCTAAGTGAGTATACAGCCATCCTCCCATTGGGTCAGTCTTCATCATCCCTGAACCTGTTTTGATTTCATGGAAACATTCATTACTAAACGCAATAATCTTTGTTCATCTTTTCATGTATTTATTTAATGTCTGTCTCTTCTTAGAACATGCTTTCCATGAGGTTAGAGAACTTCTCTCTGTAATTCATCCCTATGTCCCAGCACCTAGAAGACAGTCTGGCACATAAAGAGACTCGATCAATGTTTGCTGAAGGAATTAATTCCCTAATGACTCTTGGGAGTACAAACAACGGATTTGTCCAGAAAGAGAGCGCTCAAGGTTTAGACTCTTCCAGGTAGAAGGAGTCTCATAGGTCACTCAGAGTTGGCAAATTTTTGTTAAAGGACCAGATAGTTATATTTCAGACTTTGTGGGCCTCATGGTCACAGCCACGACTACTCAAGTCTGCTGCTGTCCATGAAAGCAGTCATAGTGAATGAGCACTTGTGAATGAGCCTGGCTGGGTTCTAAAAAAAAAACTATATGCACAAAAACAGTCAGTGGTGGGTTGAAGTGTGCTGACTGCTTCTAGACCACTGGTCTCCTACCCAATGACTTTCTAAGAATACATTTCACCAAGGGCAATAAAAGAAAATATAAGGATGTTTCTGTGAGGTTTTTCATAAAGCTAAATTTTTTCAACTTAAAAACTGTCTTTTTTTCTGCATCTATGTCCTTCCTACTTTTTTGGTCTTCAAAAATATTTCTTCAGATAAATTATGGTGATAGTAAATTGCTTTTGTACTGTTAATCCCCTTTCTTGGAAAAAGAAAAGTTGGCAACACTAATGGAATTCCAAAATATGTTTTGGAAATTTTTTTCTATCCAAGAAAATTCAAACAGTGGAGAACTACTACGGTGGTAGCCCAGAGATCTCATTCTACAACATGGTTCTTATTTAAGGTCAAGAGAGTCCTTTCTATTTAGGGTAGGCAAAGGGATTACAGAAAAGATCCTAGCAGTTTATGGAATCTGGGAGGACCAGAGAACTAAGCACTGGAAAAAAGCCACCCCACACCATGTGACTGTGTTGGCAGACCTGGACACCCCCTACTGTCTATTGCACTGCATCTACATCAGCAGGGGCTGAATGCCAAAAACTCTGCCTCAGCTGCCCCCAAAGAATAGATGCCTCTAGTGCAATGCCTATCAAAAGAGCTGTGTCCCATCCCGCTCCCAGTCCTAGCCACTGCCTCGCTGTTTGCACATACTCCTGGTCTCACACAGATCCATGGATTTAGCTGATGCAACGTCACATGCAGAGCCCTCAGGGCAAGGGAGGTGGAGAAAGGAATGTTCAGCTCTCCACCCCTTTGAACAGGAAGTCAAGAGAGAAGGGTGCTGGAATGGGTGCTAAGTAAACCAGTTTATAGCATCTTCCATGAGAATCCTGAGTCCCAAAGCTCTTTACCTTTATCTACACACCCATTCAGACATTCCAGAGGACAAGGAAGCTCCGGCCTCAGGATCTGTGTCATAACCACATTTTTTAGAAAACAAGTAGCATCTCCAAAGGTTGCCTAGAGGGTTGACACCACGGAGACATTTCAACTTGTTGGTGAAAGCCACACAGTAGAAAACTGAAGAACTGGGATGACTACCGAGATAACTCAGATCTCAGAACAACTTTGCCTAATCATTAAGGCAAACGGTAAGAAACAAACTAACAACACTCCCCCCAAAAAAACAACCTTAAAATTTGAATAATTGCCTCAAGTCATTTTTTGTACTTGTAGACATATCTTGAAACTCTGCAGTTCAATAGGGAGGGGTTGGGAGTTGCTTCTTCTCAGCAATGCACACACCTCTCAGATCTGAACAGCCAGGTCAATTAAGCAACTTGCCCCTGAGTAGGGAGGATTCTCTCTAAACAAAATAAACCACAGAAATCACATTAGCTTCTTTTTACCTATTAATAGATCACTACTGTGAGGGAAAAGCTGGAAACAGCACAATTATACAAGGAAAGTTTGACTTACAATGGAAGTTGTTTGATGTGATAGTTCCACTAACCAGAGACCAAAGTAAACACACCAAAATTTCAGTAATTGTTGCTTCTGGACAGCAGAATTGTAATGACAGTCATTCTTTTCAAAATTTCAAAAATATGTACAGCTGTCCCTCAGTATCTTTGGGGAATTGGTTCCAGAACTGCCTTGGATACCAAAATCCACAGATACTCAAGTCCCTTACACTGTGTTAAATGGCATAGTATTTGCATATAACCTATGCACATCCGCCTGTGTATACTTTAAATCATCTCTAGATTACTTATAATAAGTAATACAATGTAAATGCTATGTACATAGTTGCCAGGGCACAACACCCTGGCAACTATGTACAAAGTGCTGCTTTTTGGAACTTTCTGGAATTTTTTTCTGAATACTTTCTATTTGCAGCTGGTTGACTCTGTGGATGTGAACCTGTGGCCACAGAAGGCCGACTGTATATACTATGTATATATAATCCTTTTTTAAAAAGAGAGCAATTTACTCCCAAAAGATATTAGTACACAGGAATCTCTTTATAACGCATTTATTATTTTTACCCCTTCATTAAATATTTATAGTTCATTAAGCACAGGACTGTATTTAAGACATATGAGCCTAAAAAGATGTTTGAGATATCCTTTTCTCAAGCTCACAATTGAATCAACAAAATTTAATAACCAATGATGTCATTACAAATACTACAAAAGGCGTAAGTGTTCTTAGAAAAATTTATGTTAAGAGAAACTGTCCATTTTTTGAGGAAAGAGTTGTGAATGCTGATGTGCACATGTAATTCTTGGATGCACAAAGTTGTTATCCTGTGAGGAGAGGTGGGGTTGGGGAGGATTTGAAGGATAAACATTGCATTGTAGGGAAGAAAACAAGGACTCACATCCAGAGTGGTTCCTGTTTGCCAGACCTCAGTTCAGTGGTGTCCGAAATTCCTTAATAAAACCCAATAACCAGAAGTATCATTGGTGCATATTTGTGTAACAAGTCCTCTTCAGGATTAAAAACACGTCAAAAAAGTCATGGCCACTGAATTTTCCAAAGAAACAAAAGACAAAAGATGTTATATGTCTCAGTCTCTTTAGGCTGCTATAACAAAATACCACAGATCTGAGTGCTTATAAACAACAGAAATTATTTCACACAGTTCTAGAGGCTGGAAGCCCAAGATCAAGGCACTGGCAGATTCAGTGTCTAGTGAGGGCCTGCTTCCTGGTACAAAGACTGTTCTCATGTTCTCACTATGTCCTCCACAGTGGAAGGGATGAGGGAGCTCTCTGAGGTCTCTTTTATAAGGGCACCAACCCCATTCATGAGGGCTCTGACTTATGACCTAACTGCCTCCCAAAGGCCTCACCTCCTAATACCATCACACTGGGGATTAGGTTTCAACATACATGAATGTAGGGGGGGACACAAACATTCCATCTTCGTGTTATGTCCTAGTGTTTGTAAACAGCAGGCTAAAAAGATTGCTTAGCGGTGCTCTGACTGTCAGAGCCCTCCAGAACTAGTTTTTCTACTAAGTGCTTTCATTTATTAAAGTAGAAAGCAAGACTTTAAAGAGCTTCGACAAAGGGACTTCCCTGGTGGTCCAGTGGTAAAGAATCCACCTTCCAATGCATGGGATGCGGGTCCGATCCCTGATTGGGGAACTAAGATCCCACATGCTGCGGGGCAACTAAGCCCGTGCGCCACAACCACTGAGCTGGCGCGCCTCAACGAGAGAGCCCATGTGCCACAAACTACAGAGCCCACACACCCTGGAGCCCGCGTGCCACAACTAGAGAGAGAGAACCTGCACGCCACAACTAGAGAGAAGCCCACATGCCACAACAAAGAGCCCATGCCGCAACGAAAGATCCCACACGCCTCAACGAAGACCCCGCATGCCGCAACTAAGATCGATGCAGCCAAAAAAAATAAAGAAAATAAATAAATTTTTTAAAATAAATAAATAAAGGGATTGGACCAAACCCTGTACTAATCCTCATTCTTTGGATTACATGACTATTCTCTCCTAGGCTTGTGGTCAATCTTCCAATCAAAGATTCTTAGCAGAGTGGTGTCTACACAGTTCTGAGGCCTGTTTCTCCACTGGCACTGGAAACGCTGGGTGTGTGGCAGCCTCTGGAATGTGGTTTACATTCAGGGGCTTTGTTTACAAGGAAATAGTCTTGTTCATCGCTGCCTAGGTTACAACTTACATTTTTATAAAGATGGAGTTAGTATTAGGGCAAATCCGAGTTTACTGGCTTTAAAAAGGGAATGTGTCACCAGGGAACAAAATCAGAACCAATTTCTGGTCTTCCCAACTAAAGGATCTCCAGTCAGAATGGAGCTAACATTTGCATAGGTATTTGGAGTTGGACCACACCCCTCCTTCCTCATATCTATTTACCTCTACTGACCTAAACATAGGCTGAGGAAAAAAAAAAAGAAGCATGTCCATAGTTGGCTCAGACCTATACAGACAGGGCTGACAGCCTTCAGGCTTTGACAGAAGCCAGCTTGTGGGGTCAGAGAGGTGTCTGGGAGCAAGTTCACCATTTTGAAGCAGCCTGGCAGATTTAGCAGTAAGGCTTGAGTGCCTGGTAAGTGGTTTCAGATAAACAGTACTTGAATCCATCCTCACCCAACTACCTGGGTGGCATGTCTGTGCCCTGAGGAGAAAAAGCCTTGTGTTCCAGGACTGATAAAGCTCTCCAAACTCTGCAAAGCTCCAGAAGTGACACAGTCCTTGGCAGAGGTGGTGTGGCAGTTCTGCATTCTTACTACCTGTTAGGGAAGCTGAGAGCTAGTCAGGCTTCATGAGGAAGATTTTTGCTCAATATAAGGATAACTTTTTTTTAGGAAATAGAGAGTCTCATTAACAGAACTTTTTATCTAAGAAAGTAGTGAGCACCCTAGCACTGGAAATGTTTTAGCAGAGACGGAAAAATCTACATTGGATGGAAAGTGGTCTTAGCCAGCCTTTAAGGTCTCTTCCAGGGTCCTATGCTTCTTGCTGAAAAGTGGACTCAAATGTGCCATTTTTCTTTGCCACTTCTGTTCAGCTCATGTGCATATGCATGAGAGAAAGTGTTAAGTATTCAGAGCCAAGAAGCCAACCAGCACTGTCATGGTTAATTTCACCTATCAACTTGACTAGGCCACAGGATGCCTAGACATTTGGTCTGTGTATTTCTATGAGGGTGTTTTGGGGTGAAATTAACATTTAAATCAATAGACTTAACATTAGACTAGATTAACATTAGACTAGATTAACATTTTAATCAGTAAAGCAGATTGCTCTCCCTAATGTGGGTGGGCCTCATGCAATCAGCTGAAGAACTGAATAGAACAAAAAGATTGACCCTCTTTCAAGTGAAAGAGAATTCTCCAGCAGACTACCTTTGGACTTCATCTTCATCTTCGTCAGCTCTCCCCGGTCTTGAATCAGCTGGTCCATACTGCAAATTTGGACTTGCTAACCTTTACACTTGTGTGAGTCAATTCCTTATAACAAATTTCTTTCTCTACATATTCACATCCTATTGGTTCTGTTTCTCTGGAGAACCCTAACTAATACAACTTTTTCTGTCTCCTTTGCTGACTCAGCTTCCACCTTCCAATCTAAATACTGGAAGCATTCCAACATTCAGTCCTCAATAATCTTCCCTATTTAAATCTCCCCATAGGTGAGATCAGCTAGACCCATGACTTTAAATATCATCATCTCTACACCGATGGCTTTATATTCCAGCCCCAACCTCTCCCCAGAGTTGCAGATTGGACTACGCTTCACATTTCTTCTTGGATGCCCAATAAGATCTCAAACGTAACATATCCCAAACAGAACTCTGCCCTCCACTCCCACTCTCTCCCTCCACTCACCCATCTTAATTAATGGCACCCCCATACCCCCAGTTGCTCAAGCTCAGTACCGAGGAGGCATCCTTGATTCTCTGTTATTTCTTTATATCCAATATTCAAAACTTTAGGAAGACTTATCAGTTATATCCAAAAAATATCCCAAATCTGTCCACGTCTCATCGTCTTCACCACCTTCTCTGTCTCCATCCTAGCTCCCCTCCATCTCTTCTTTTTTTTTTTTTTATGGTTAGCTTTATAAAAGTTACTATAATACAGTGGTACATAGTATTGAATTCACAAAAATATGAACAAATATTTACAGCAAGACACACCTACAACGGAAACACTTCTCTTCAAACCAAGTTACATATGATGAGAGTCTATATGCACAAACATCCCTAAAACGTACGAGTTCCTCTTCTTTGCTGGAGGAGGGAGGTGGGGTGAGGTGGGGGGACAAGAAAAAGAAAAAGCAGAAACCCCCAATTCTTCAAAAGCTGTCAGTGTCATTTTCAAAACATGAACCTAACAACATCCCTTCTGTACTCAATACCCTCCCATGGTTTCCAACTTGCTCAGAATAAAATCCAAACCCCTAATCAGGGGGCAAAGGCACCACACATTCCTTTGCCCCTCTCTCTGACCTTATGTCCTACCACTCTCCCACGCTGGCCTTTCTGCCATTCCTGGAACACCCAAGCTAATTCCCCATCAAGGACTTTACACTTGCTGTGCCCTCTGCCCCAAAAACTCTGTCCCCACATCTTCACAATGGCTTTCTTCTTCCCATTATTCATGTGTCAGCTTAAACCTCACCTCCTCGGAGGGGTCTTCCCTGACTACCCTATCTCCTTTTCTCCCCCACCTTCCACTCCCTAACACTGCTATGACTTCTCCACGGCACTTGGGCTTGCCTTGAATCAGGGTGACCTCTGGATGGAATTTGTACCACTTGCTTCCTGGGTCTGGATCTTAGGACCCACCTGCAGAAGAGACTGGGCCTCTAGACTATCCAAAACTTACCCAATCAGCACCATAACTGATTGAATCAGCCTTATAACCGATTGAACCCCGACAGCAAGGACAAAGAGACAAAGGTCTCCAAAAATGCACGTAGAAGATAGGTTCTGGGCCTGACCCAGGTGTGCAGACTGCATGGGGGCAGGAGTGAAAGGAGAAGGCACTGTCTTAAGGGCAGGCTGGCCAGGGAGAGAAACCCCCCCAGGCTGAGTCACAAGCTCTACAATCAGATACTACTTCTCCTTGGGAGTAAGGGATGGAGAGAAGGCCTTGCTAGCAGAAGACCCTTCATGAAACACAAGGCCTGAGGAGTTGGGATCCCTCTCTTAATTTAGGGTAATAACAAATATTGTTTAAGGTGATGGACTGAAAAGCAAGTAAGTTGACTAGTTTATCTCCAGAAGACCCTCCTCCAACCATGACTCAATGCTGGAAGAAATGCAGTCTCTGTGATGGCATTTGCCCTTTTTTTTTTTTTTCATCTGGTGCATTGCTCCTTCTTTACTGATACCTTACCTATGGCAAATTAAAGCGCACACTGCCCTACCCCAGCCACAACACCTCTTCTACATGAACTTGGTTACATAAGTTAATGATCATCCTACTTCTCCTGTCTTTCATGTCATTTATAAATTAAGTTGCCTTTCTCTTCAGTGGCTTTATTATCCTTCTGTATCTTTGTGAATATCTTTCTTAAATTATAGGTTCTTCATTTCAACCAAGGAAGCAACAGATTTATTGTGCAGAATGACACCATGTTGAAAAAAAAAATAGTAGAGAAAAAGAAGAAAATGAAACACCCTCTTCTTCTCCCATCTTCCCAAACTCACCCTCATCATTCTCCATGTGTTGGGTGCTGGGCCAATCCCTGCTCAGGCCTCTGTCAGGTCAGACTCTGTAAGCCTGATCACCCTGGCTTGATCTGTGCCTTGTGTTCAATCTGGACTTCTACCATTTGCCCTGAGAGCAAGTCACAAAGGAAAGAGTGGCATTTTAATGAATTGTGAACCCTTCTGAAGACAGAAAAGGCAACATAAATTGACTATGGGACTTCAAAAAATGTATAAGAATGGATGATGCTGGGGGCTGGGGGTGGGGTTTGGATGGGGGAGGGACGGATAAAGGTCCATCCTAGATTACCAAGTGACTTACTGATGGAAGGTGTTTTCATCTTGGTCATGTACTTCTCAGTATTAATTTGATGACAGTGACTGATTTAATACATTATTTAATACTAATATATTAGGAGAAGTCTCTTTCTCCATGCACTGGCTTAGCAATCAAGGACAGCTACTTTGCCTGGTGATTGTCTTGAAGTTGCACCGGAGGGAATATCCTGTGTTCCAATGAAGGTACTGTCTCCCTTTTCCCACGCGCTAACAAATTCTTTTCATCCACTTCTCACAGTACATATACCACTTTGTGCTTCACTTTTTCTGTTTTATGACTCAGATGTATTAATTCCCTGCACTCCTTGGACACCCATAAACTGAATATTGTTATATTGTTTTTGCATTTTTGCTCCATTGTTATCTTGGGTGGGAAAAAACGTACTCCAATCATGGATGGTTAAACTGCCTTAACATTTCCTCCCATGAGTCTCTAAACAAGCCAACATCTTTAAAACTGGCTTTTTCATTGTGGATTTTATTTTTATGTTCTATGTGAACCAAAGTCATTTGTAGAGTTCATTTATATACGCCTTTGGGTTTTTTTCCTTTTAAAGATTCTGACAGCTATTTTCAAAAGCCCATGTATTGTATTCAAAAGTAGTAGAATTCAAATATCATTTGGGGTGGTGGTGGTGTGTGTGTGTTTGTGTGTGTCTGGATTTGTGAGTGTGTGTCTTTCTTAATATTCTGACAGCGAAGGGAATATCTGCTCTTCCCTTTTTGAGAAAAATTAAAACGAATAATTTAAAAAATTTTTTAAAGCTTCAAATTGAAAAATCCTGTCATCACTCACAAGTGCAATGTATACTGTCAGTCACTGTTGCTGTGTTTCAGGGAGTGGCAGAAACGACTGGGAGTTCTGTCTGATAACTGTTAAGAAAGTGACAAGTTGCCAAGCATCTGCTTATAGAGGCCCTGACTCCTTCTTCCCCTCATACTCATCATTCAGTCCACCAGCAAACCTTTAAGGACCACCTCTAAGCATGAGCCTGTATCCTTCCACTTCTGGTCCCATCGTTAGCACTGTAGCCCCCGCCACCACCATCTTCCATCCGGACTATAGCAAGAGCCTCTGAAAGGTTTCCCAGCTTCCACTCAAACAGCTGACTGTCCAGACAGCAGCTAGAGCTATCTTTCAATAACATATAGCATGTCAATTTGAGGTCAGAACTCTCTAATGGCTTCCCATCACACCCAAAAGAAGATCCAAACTCCTCCACACAACCACCCAGACCTGATATAATGCACCTGTCAGCCTCTCCCACTCAGGTGCTATGGCTCTGCCAGGCCTTAAATAACCAAGCTAGAGCCCATCTCGGGACCTCACATCTGCTATCATCTCTGTCTTGAACACCCTGTCTCCTGGTGGTGGTACAGCTCCCTCCTTCCTAGCCCTCAGGACTCAGTGCAAACGGCAGACCCTTGTAGGGGCCTGCAGTGACCTTCCTTTCTAAACCATCGCCAAAGTCCCATTCCTACTCACTCTTCATCCCTCTACATTGCTCTTATTTTTTTCCTGCAGAGCACATATTAATATCTGAAATTATTTTATATACGTCTCTCTTCCACTGGAAGATAAGCTCCGTGAGAACAGAAACTTTGTCTTTACTGCTGATTCCCAGCTCCTATGACACTGCCTACCACACAGTATGCTCTCCATCAATACCTGCTGGATGAATGAATTCTCCTGCTTCTGAATACAATGATTATTCCCATGAGCTATTTATGATCCCAGTTATTGTAACAGAGAAAGCTTACGAAAAGCTGAGAGTGCCTGAGTGCACTGAGTGCCGAGAAGGTGAGAATAAATGTCTGCAAATGTGGTGGTATAAGAGAAGCAGAATTGGAAGGGCCCCTAGAGATCCCTACACTGTACCAGATCGCACTGTCGCTGAAAGGCTGTCAGTACTTCCCTGGTCTGTGTACCTTAAAGATCTCTGGCAAGAATTCATATTCACTTGAGGGTACAGTAACTCAGAGGATGAAAAATGATGACGAAGCACCTGTCCTTCAGCAGCCGAAGGGAACCAGAAATCTAGGCCTTCCAGAGTATCTAGGCCTGTGTCATGAATCATAGAATTCCCCCAATCTCCTTTGCAGTTGTAGTCTAACCCTGACCCTACTTTAGTCTCTAAAAATGGAAGCCAATAGATGGTAAGCATAGTAGCAAGAATTCCGCACTTGGAGTGAGAAAACATAGGTCTGAAGTTATGAGAACTGACACTCAACTGGTCGAGTTTCAGATGAACTTATTCCCTTATCTGTAAAGTGGAAATTATGCCTCCTGCTTGACAGGTCATCACGGATCATGAGCAAGGTGCGACCGTGACAGAGCCCAGCCCAGTGCTTGTACGGAAGTCCTCAGTGCATGCTTGCTTCCTTCCAGCCTTCAGACTCTGTAGGTCATCTCCTTTTGTCCTTCAAACACTCATAAAAGAATGATTTGGCAGGCCATACATACTTTTAGATCATCAATATACAGGTTTTTAAGGTTTGTTTTCTGAGCCTCACATAAGCAGATGAGTTACATCTAATCAACCAGAGATACAGTCTTCTTTGGATAGTAACAGCTTTAGATTTTGAAAATACATTGCCTTCAGTGTGTTTTATTCTCAGTGCATCACTAAAATGACAGGCTGCCTTCCTCAGAATGTATCAGGAATTCTGTTTCTTAGCAACACCCCTCCCACAGGCAATAAAAGACAGAACATAATCCCCTTTGGGCATTAGGAATCTGCTCATAAGACTGAAAATATGGCCAATTTTCTCTTAGACGCAGAATTAGAAATCAGTTCTCCACATTTGAAAGACAATACAATTGTGACCCTTCAAAGTAAAGCTTTTGAAAAGTCGAGCACATTTCTCATTCCAGGGCCTGCTACTGCAGGGCTTGTTTTTAAAGATATTACAGAATTTTAATGTATTAGGTCTCACAGCCTTGCTCTTCGCGATTCAAAATTAAGAATGAAGCTTTTTTGGGACTTCCCTGGCAGTCCAGTGGTTAAGATTCTATGCCTCCACTGCCGAGGGCGTGGGTTCCATCCCTGGTCGGGGAACTTAAGATCTGCATGCAGTGTGGTGCAGCCAAAAAATTAAAAAAAAAAAAAAAAAAGAATGAAGCTTTTCTAATTCTAGGCTCTCCTCTCCTACTACTACCTTCCAAGTTCATCTCTTAAGAAAGTACGAATTATTAGTCTTGAATACCAGCTGCACTCTTCAGTTTTATATTCCAGATTTCAGAAAATAAAAAAAATTTATTTTTGACCAAGTATAACATAAGCTCATTGCACCTATTAAGTTTGTTCAAAGATTAAAATCCAAATAAATCCAGCATTTATTTTATTAGCTACTTTTCCACCAAATAATATTAATAGCTACTACGTTTATTAAGAAATTATTATGTGCCAGGTGTTCTACTTAGCACTTTAAATGCTTTATTTACTTCTCAGCAAAACCTTGTGAGGCAGGCATTATTAACCCTCATTAACCACGGAACTGAAGCTTAGAAAAGTTAACCAGCTCAAGGTCACACAGCTAGTAATAGAGACCCATGCGTCAAGTAATATATTAATCTTTACCCCCTAATAAATTATTTATTAGTTTTTAATTTCGTGTTCTGCTCATCACTGCCATTGATTTGTTGAATCTAAGTGAATGAATAAATAAAATCACATGGAATTTTACCTTTCTTGAAAAGGCAGTATTCAGTAGTTACCTAAGGAAACTGAACACATCCATAATTAATACTTAATCCTTTAACACTGTAATTGTCTGTTACAAAGAAGGTATTCTGAATGAATTCAATGTAGTAAAAAAGCTCCAATGAGCTTTGATTTATTTTCTAAACAAGTTTCTCAACACCAGAGCCAAACTATTTTCTCAGCTGTTTGATAATCAGGGTAATTTACCACCTCTTCCCTGTGTCTGCAGTTCTGTCCTGGGTAACTAGGAAACTACCAAGCAAAACAAATGTGGTCACGATTATTTAAAGTGTGTTCCCATCTGATGGACCCAATTTGTACTTAGACACCTGCCATTTGAATGGCTGTCATTTTCTATGACTAAAAACAGTATTCCCATTATAACTAAATAAGCCACTCCTTAACGTGAACACAAGCACTGCAACAAATATACTGTTATGCCGTTGCCACAATCCAACAAAGCACATTACTATTTTTGTTTTAATTTATTTTATTATTATTTTATTTATGTTTATTTTTGGCTGTGTTGGGTCTTCGTTGCTGTGTGCAGGCTTTCTCTAGTTTTGGCAAGCGGGGGCTACTCTTCATTGAGGTGCGCGGGCTTCTCATTGCAGTGGCTTCTCTTGTTGCGGAGCACGGGCTCTAGACGCGCGGGCTTCAGTAGTTGTGGCACATGGGCTTAGTTGCTCCGCAGCATGTGGCATCTTCCCGGACCAGGGCTCGAACCCGTGTCCCCTGCATTAGTAGGCGGATTCTTAACCACTGCACCACCAGGGAAGCCCAAAGTGCATTACTATTTAGCTATATATTAAATCGTGTCTTGGGAAGGATCTTTCTCTACTCTCTTTCTGTGTATATATATATACACACACACATACACAAACACACATATGTAAGTATATATTTAAATTTATATATGTGTATATTAAATGGAGTGTCTTGAGGGTCAATATATAGCATATATTAATGGAATGCTTATGATGAAAAGATACATTAAATACACATTTCTTCTTTTAGATATCTTGAGATACTAGTTCATTGCTAGAGGCATATGACATTGTCTTAAAGGGCCATTAAACACTAAATGCTTCACATACATGTAAATAAAAATATAAGATGTACTTTGTACCCCCAAAATAACCCATGAATGAATTTTTCTAGTAAATTAGAGGAAGTGCATTATACAAACTCTCATTCTCTTTTTTGCCGTGGAAATTGCAGCAGGGTTTACTTCAGCTAAGTCTACAGTCTGTGACTACAAAATGAAGACCGCTCTGTGGCTCAAAGGTTTTCAGCCCCAAGTCTTGGCCTCATTACAGGCTGCTCTAAGCAACTTTGTTTTCTATTGTGGCAGAGGAAAAACAATGTTCACATTCAGAACCGAATTCCATGGACATGCCCAAGGTCACAATTATATTTCTGTGCTTTCCTGGTCCATTAACTAATTGTAATTGATTTCTAGGGAGAATATCAATATAAGAATAACCTTGATTCGACTTTAATTTATAAAACTGAAAATCCCGGGCTTCCCTGGTGGCGCAGTGGTTGAGAATCTGCCTGCCAATGCAGGGGACACGGGTTCGAGCCCTGGTCTGGGAAGATCCCACATGCTGCGGAGCAACTGGGCCCGTGAGCCACAACTACTGAGCCTGTGCGTCTGGAGCTTGTGCTCCGCAACAAGAGAGGCCGTGACAGTGAGAGGCCCGCGCACCGCGATGAAGAGTGGCCCCTGCTCGCCGCAACTAGAGAAAGCCCTCGCACAGAAACGAAGACCCAACACAGCCAAAATAAATAAATTAAATTAAAAAAAACAAAACAAAACAAAACAAAACTGAAAATCCCTTAATAACTCTGGTACTTGTGACCCAGCAGACTGTGGAATGAGATGGGTGGACCAGCTTAGTGCAGGCTACTCTCTCATTCCAAACACTTGGAAATGGCAGATAAATATAACTCCCCCATCTTTTTTTAATACATAGCTGAGCTGAGAAGAAAGGAGAGTGCTTAAATTTCAGAAATGAAGAGGGGAATTCAAAGCCATGTTAATGCCAACACTGATGGGGGTAGGGATGTCTAACGGCTAGGGAGCGAGGGCTTAGCACCCACTGAAGGCATCTCCTTGAGTCTCAGCTAGACAGGAAGCTGGAACTGAATTCTACATAGAGTGTAAGGAACCCAGGAAACACTATCCTTGAGTTAAGGGGCCAAGAAAACCATAGCCTTTTAGTCCAGTTAGGCAGCGAGGAGACTTTGCTGTCTGTCCATCACTATGGATTTTGTTAAAAAGAGTATGCTTTCATGAGAAACTGAAACTGTAAACCTGCATTCTGTGTACAGGCACACCTTGGAAATATTTCAGGTTCAGTTCCCGATCACTGCAATTAGAGCAAACATCACAATAAAGTGAGTCACAGGAATGTGTTGGTTTCCAAGGCATATAAAAGTTATGTTTACACTATACTGTAGTCTATTAAGTGTGCAAAAGCATTATGTCTAAAAAAAAGTACATACCTTAATATTAAAATACTGTATTGCTAAAAAATGTAAACTATCATCTGACAATGCAGGGTTGCCACAAACCTTCAATTTCTGAAAAAACACAATATCCACGAAGTGCAATAAATCGAAGCACAATATAAAGAGGTATGCCTACATAGAATCTAAACTAACTTCATCCTCTTCATATAGGATGCCCAAGTTGAAAATTTGATATTCTGGAACCCCTGGGGTCCTGGTTGCTCTATGGGGATATTCCCGAAGCCTTGGACACACAGGTCTTCCACCTGAAGAAATACCACATGCTCAGGACAGCTACAGAAATAAAATTATAACCTCTGGGAGGAAAGGAGCCATCCTGAAGAGAGCAGCACAGAGGGACTGGCATGCCAGGAACTCGAGATAGTACAACTACAAGGGATGATACAGTAGAAATGTTTAAAATGATGAGATAGGTGGAAATTGAAAAAGGAATAGGAAATCGTGAACAAAACAGAACTTCTAAAAATAAAAATATAAGGACTTCCCTGGTGGTGCAGTGGTTAAGAATCCGCCTGCCAATGCAGGGGACACAGGTTCGAGCCCTGAGCCGGGAAGATCCCACATGCCACGGAGCAGCTAAGCCCATGCGCCACAACTACTGAAGCCCACGTGCCACAACTACTGAAGCCTGCGCACCTAGAGCCTGTGCTCCGCAACAAGAGAAGCCACCGCAATGAGAAGCCCACGCGCCACAATGAAGAGTAGCCCCCGATCGCTGCAACTAGAGAAAGCCCACGCACAGCAACAAAGACCCAATGCAGCCAAAAATAAATAATTAAAAAAAAAAAAAACCCACAAAAAACAAAGTGTCAACAGGGTTAGTTCCTTTTGGAGGCTCTGAGAAAGAATCTGGTCCATGCCTCCCTCCCAGCTTTTGGTGGCTGCCAGCAACCCTTGGCGTTCCTTAACTTGTAGCTACGTCACTCCAGTCTCTACCCACATCTTCACAGAGCCTTCCACTCTGTGCAGCTCTGTCTGACAAGGCCTTCTCGCCTGTGTCTCCCTCCATGCGTTCTCCTTTTCTGTCTCTTATAAGGACACTCTTCATTGGATTTAGAGCCCATTCTAATCCAGGATGATATCATCTCAAGATCCTAAGTTATATCTGCAACCCTTATTCCAAATAAGGTCACATTCCTAGGTCCTGAGTGGACGTATCTTTTGAGAAAGCAATTCAACCCAGTACACATGTTAAAAATGAAAAGGTAGCCACTAAAAATGTCTTTTCTTTAATGGAATGCATAAATTCTAAAAAAATAGAGGGGAAAAAAAGAAATATAGAAAACAATCTCCTTGAAGGTAGGAAACAAGAAATAAAAGCTAAATAAAACCATGGTAAAATAAGATGTTAGAAATTAAGTCCAAATGAATTATAAATTAAGTGTAGATAAGTTAAACTGCAATTATTAAAAGACAACTTCTGATTAAATTAAAAATGAACTAAAACAAAACCCACATGTACCACTGCTGATCAAAATATTCACATACTTAGGTTCCATTCTCTTTAATACCTTCCTCAGCACTTTAGTTTAGCAAGGCAGAAGTACATTCTCATTTGATTAATATCCTGAAATCATTTTCACCTGTGACAACATTAAGACCAGACTATAAACAGAGGTCACAAAACAGAAAAAAGGGCAAAACTGTTTTCAAACCAAATTTCCCCCATTCTAGTGGTAGCTAAGGAGTTAAATTTTCTGGATCAGTTTTAAGATTTTTTTTAAAAGTAGTTTTAGATGGCTTGAAAGATTAACAAAAGGTTAAAACTGTGAGATTTATTTTTGATCCCTCACTCATTTTTAGTCTTCTGCCAATTCTACATCTTAATAATAAAAAAAATTTCTTTGAAATTCCAGACTACAGAGAATAGATCTTGTTAATGAACCTGGTAGACTCTGACTGATTTTCAATCATGGCGAGCACAAATTCTGAATGCTCACCATGGGCCAGATTTAATGAGTTCAGAATACAAAAGATGTTACTTGGAAACGCACACACATACACTCTCACTCACTCAAAGGATACCTCCTACAACTTTATGTAAGGTAAAGGGCACATTTCAAAATAAAATACAAAGTACAAATTTTAGCACAAAAATGATGTCAAAAAGATGAGGAAAATTCAGTCAATGGACTATGCACTTTTCCTCTAAACCTCATTTTGATAAAAAGGTGAAATAGCCAGCCAGTCCTAAAAACGTGAACGATGGTTTATTTAAAAAAGTGTAAAATGTAACGTATAAGCAATTTTAATTCGAGATCTTTCTCAATTCTTATTAAACCTAAAAGTCAGAAAAACCCTCTGCCCTTCAGAATACAGTTGAAAATTAGCTTCGTTTGCCTCCTTAAAAATATTGCTCACTCTTCAATGGCAAGTTTGTGTTATTAATCTTTATATCCCCACTCACTGCAGGGTCAAAAAATTTACTGAATCTGTGAATTTACATGATAAATTCCTCCCAAATTTATTTCCCTTCAGTCATAAGGACTCTTTCCCCTAAACTTTCAGTAGACTGGTAGGCTAGTGAAGTTTAAACTTTGATCTCATGTCATTGTATGCAGATAAAGTATTGGGGCCTAAAGAAAAGCCAGTGCATTCAATATGGATCCTATAAGGTGTTATGGTGGTTACCAGCAACTCTCTTATTTTGGCTGTTAGCACAAATAATTAAGGTGTTTCAGTATTTAAACACTGAGAATAATTTCCTTTTAATAATTACCTTTAATTTTCCTTAAAAAGATAATTAAGACTCTTTCCTAACCTTGCTCCCATTTACTTCTAACAATCCTCAAACATCACTTCATTTTTAAGGCCTACTCAAAATATCAGAAGATGAATTTCACCAACAGACATTCTGATTCTATTTCAGTAATCTCAACTTCTAAATTTAACATTAAAAAAAGCTAGAAAATCAGCAAAAGCAGTGAAAAGATACTAGAATCAGCTTTGTTGAACAATCAGCTGAGACAGGAAGGAGAGAACAATTTTAGTTAGAAACAGGTTAAATGTATATATTTTTACTTTAAAATTTTATACATTGTCTTTGAAACATTTCCTTGGTTTTTTTTTTTAATAACAACTCTTTTTTTAAAATTTATTTATTTAATTTATTTATATTTGGCTGTGTTGGGTCTTCATTGCTGCACGCGGGCTTTCCCTAGTTGCAGTGAGCGGGGGCTACTCTTCGTTGCGGTGCACGGCTTCTTACTGTGGTGGCCTCTCTTGTTGTGGAGCATGGGCTCTAGGCACATGGGCTTCAGTAGTTGCAGCAGGCAGGCTCAGTAGTTGTGACTCACTGGCTCTAGAGCACAGGCTCAGTAGTTGTGGCACACAGGCTTAGCTGCTCCATGGCATGTGGGATCTTCCCGGACCAGGGATCGAACCTGTGTCCCCTGCATTGGCAGGCGGATTCTCAACCACTGTGCCACCAGGGAAGCCCCATTTCCTTGTTTTTGATGGTGAGCTATAGCTTGTAGTCAGAACGTAACTCTCTTTGATGCTTATTACAAAATAGTCATTAAAAAAGTTTTGTTGGGGTTAAAAGGTGCTGCCTTAAGTAATCTTAGAAAATGGTGTTTTCACTAAATACTGTAAGGCTAACAACAGAAATAGAAAAAAAGAAATATACATAAGCACTGTACTTGTAGGTAAACTTCTCACAAGGATACCGGGTTTAGCAATTCTAAAACTACTTTATGTAATAGGGTTGAAAAAATAAGTAAATAAATTGTAGATAATGGGAGTTAGGTTTGTCACTGGCAGCAAAAGAAGTTACAAATAAACAAAGGGAGAAGGCTGTAATGAATCCTGTAGTGCTAGATTGGGAGTAGGAGATGTCAGCATGAACTCAGATTTATTTTAAATTTATACGGATACAGAAATAATTATAGGTATGTGTATTTACATGTGTTAATATACGTTCAACAAGTACATCCAAAATCAAATCTTGGATTCTAAATACCATTCTCCAACTAAAGCAACAGGGCTCTAGGGACTTCCCTGGTGGCGCAGTGGTTAAGAATCCGCCTGCCAATGCAGGGGACACAGGTTTGAGCCCTGGTCTGGGAAGATCCCACATGCCACAGAGCAACTAAGCCCATGTGCCACAACTACTGAGCCTGCGCTCTAGAGCCCGTGAGCCACAACTACTGAGCCCGCTTGCCGCAACTACTGAAGCCCACGTACCTAGAGCCCGTGCTCCACAACGAGAGAAGTCACCGCAATGAGAAGCTTGCGTACCGCAGAGTAGCTCCCGCTCGCCGCAACTAGAGAAAGCCTGTGTGTAGCAACGAAGACCCAATGCAGCCAAATAAATAAATAAATAAATTTATTTTTTTTTTTAAAAAAGCATGTTTAAAACTAAAAAAGCAACAGGGCTCTAGAGAAATGTATGATTCTAGGGCTGGGGCAGAGAAAATACAAGATGAGCCTAGAGTATATTTATTGAAAGTAAGGAAGGCTAAGGAGGAAAAGTGGGGTCATGTCAAAATACCATGGCTCCCAATGGCCAAAGCTGAAACAACCCGAGCAAGAAAACAAACAATTATAGTATTTAATTATAATACACAAAAGTAAAATATATATCCATGATCCTATACTGAAAAATGATTGAATGAGGGAGACGGGACAAATCTCCCTTCCATTAGAATTCCACGTGTATACCCCTGCCTAGGAAGAGGAGCTTAATTCCTCTCCTCTTTGAACAAGGGCTGGACTTAGCAACTCACTTGCAAAGAATAGCCTATGGAACAGAAAAATATAACTCTCGAATAGAGAAAGAAACCCACCAGATACCATCTCAACCAAGTGATCAAGGTTATTATCATCAGTGTTGTCCTGTTGGTATCATGTACCCCTGATGTGATGTAAGGAGAAGGGCACCTCACCTCTGGTGGTATTCCTCCCCAGAAACTCACAATCCCAATAAAATCACGAGAAGATATCAGATAGACCCGAACAGAGGAACATTCTACAAAATATCTGACCAGCACTCTTCAAAAACGTCAAGGTCTAGGAAAACAAGACTGAGAAACTGTTAACAGACTAAGGAAACACAATGACTATATGCAATGTGGTGGCTTAGATTTCAGGCAGGAACAGAAAAAGGACATTAGTGGAAAACTGTGAACTCCAAATAAAATCTATAGTTCGGTTAATTGTATTATACCAATGTTAATTTCTTGGTTTTGACAAACTAAGTTTTGATAAACAGGTACCGTGTATGTAAGACGTTAATATTAGGGGAAGCTAGATGAAGGGTATACAGGAACTCTCTGCACTATCTTTGCAACTTTTCTGTAAATCTAAAATTACTCCAAAATTTTTTAAAGTTTTGGAGTATTCATAGAAATAAAAATATTCTACAACTCTTACTAATTTGTATAATTCATCTGTAAAATAAAATTTTCATAATTCAAATATATCAAGACTTGTTCAAAGTCAGTGATGTAGAAAAAGAACTAAATATGAGAAATATCAGCTTATTTTTAAGATTATAGAAAAATCAGAAAGGTTTAAATGTATTTTATAAGCTCTTTATGTGTAACTAAAGCTTCCATAATTTCTTTAATAAGTTGTATTTAGAGGAATAGAAGCTATCCTAACATCAGCTATTTCAGAGATAAACAGGAAGGAATTGTTACCTACTGACAATGAATGTGGACTTAATTTGCTAACTGATTTTTTCGTGAAGATTACCCTGAAAGAGCATGGAGAATATGCCTAATTTTCCCTTAACACTCCATTATAAACAGGTCACACTCATCTAAATTCATTCTTGACCTAATTCTATTTTTCGAATTTTAGCTACCACCCATTGCTTTAAGAATGTGTCTTGAAAGGACTTAAGGTTTAAAACAGAACAAAAAAAAAGAAAACATACCTAAGCATTAACCGTGTATAACTGGGAGGTATGAGATAGGTGGTTTTCTTTTATTTTCGAAAATCTTCTACAGTGAATAGAATAATCATTTGACACAGTGTCTGTTACTGCAGGAATTCAATATTATTGACTGAATACTGAACTGGTATTACTCCTGCTATTAAAGAATCAAGGTGATCGATCGGAGCCGCCCTTAAAGGAGTGGGACGGACCCCAGCTGGGGCGCCGACAGCCTGTGGGCAAGAGGCTCCAGTAGGAGCTGGTGACCCCCAGGAAGTCTAGGGACAAGGGAATTTCTACCTACCCTGAGTCAGTCCTTTCCAAACGGGTGGGGAACATCCACGGAGCAGCGGGAACAGTCTGCGAAGACCCGAGGTCTCTGTCTCCGCGGTTCCGGGTGGCTTCCATCGCAGCGCGTGCGCAGTGAAGCTCCTCAGCCCTGTACCAGCGCCACGTGGAAGCCAGGCTCACGTCGGCCTGGACATCTCCGAGAACAAGTGGACCCACCTGTGTGACATCAGGACCACCTGTTCTCCGTGCAGAACCGACTAGAACCCAACCTCAACAGCTCTCTGAACACACATGTTCCTAAGTTCTAGAAATACCCACAACCTGTAAGTACCTGCAAGAAAGTCTAGTTAAAGCAGGTCTCCCTGTGAGAACCCTGACTCCAGCTGTCCAGCCTTTCACTGTTGCCTTGGTTTTTCCTTAGATGGTCTGTCCTTTCTTTGTTATCTTAAGCTGTGGTGTCATTTTAGCTTTGTTTTTCAATTGTCTTTAGTTAATCCCTTGTAATGAATATGTTAACTACATTTTGTTTAAAAAAAAAAGAATCAGGTGCCAAGTTTTAGAACTAGGTATTATCACAAGTATCCTTTATAACTTTATAATCTACAAACCCATTCGTTTATACGGATGAAAGGATTTTAGAAATAACTATCAATCCTAGGATCAATTAGTACTATTATGTAAACAAGAGGGGAACCTGCTATTAACACAATTTTCTTTTGGAAAAGGAAAAAATTAAATTAATAAATAAGGCTCAAATATGTCTAAAATAAATCAAGTATACCTCACTTTAGAAGAGACATTACTGGGAAGTTTTGTTAATGTTTTTATTATAGACTATCTTTTTTTATTCATCTTTGGCAATGTGAAATACTTTAAACCTCTCCACTCCCTGACTTACACCAAAGTATAGTTATTAATAAGCACCCAGTTGTTTTAGTGGGACTACTAATCAAATCCCTCTTTAATGGGAACGTATGTGTCTGAAGTGTATCCCTTTTTAAAGTTTAAATTTTCAATTATTTAAGGCATGGAACTGTATTGTTTTATTTTTTAAATCAGACATTCTATATTAGGAAACTAAACTAAATTGAGATAATTATTAAAAGCTGAGTTAATTTAGGGAGAGAAAATCTTATTTAAAAGAGCCTTATAATAAAATGTAACATGGCACACAGGAACCAATTCACAATTCCCACAACCCCATATTACTCAAGAAAGAACATTCTAAAAGTGCAGAGATGGAGGGGAAAAAAGGATATAATAACTTTTTTTTGGTTCAAATCCTTAAAAATATTCTTAGCCTTATACATTTGCTAAGATTTCCTTTTAAATATTGGTGGTGGTAGTTGGGAACAACCATAGCACCGAGGGTAAATTAGACTAACACTTAAAAGGGTCCTGTGAAAACTATGACAAAGCCTGTATTTGTTATGGATAAGTTAATGATTCAAAAGGGGAAAGCCCATACAAATGAATATTTCAATTTATGCCTGGAGTTTAGAAATTATGCATCTTCTGGATCTCTTAAAACTTTTTTTTTTTTTTAATTTATTTTTGTATGTGTTGGGTCTTCGTTTCTGTGCGAGGGCTTTCTCCAGTTGCGGCAAGCGGGGGCCACTCTTCATCGCGGTGCGCGGGTCTCCCACTATCGCGGCCTCTCTCGCTGCGGAGCACAGGCTCCAGATGCGCAGGCTCAGTAGCTGTGGCTCACAGGCCCAGTTGCTCCGCGGCATGTGGGATCTTCCCAGACCAGGGCTCGAACCCGTGTCCCCTGCACTAGCAGGCAGGCTCTCAACCACTGCGCCACCAGGGAAGCCCTAAAACGTCTTATATTAGGAAACTTACATATAAGGAAAAGACAAGGACTACTTACATTTTATAATTTAAAAGTGATGAAAATAAATTTATAAAACTTACCTTCATAGTAATATATTTATGATATACTTCTGATACTTAATATCAAACTCAGTTAAAAAACTGAGTTAAACCAGTTAAAAAACAAGAGTTAAAAGCAGTCCCTCTCCCATGCATCTCACAACAAAAATCCTCCTGTATCTTTAGTTTCTGTGCTCTTTACTGGAAAAAAACCCATTAGAATAAACTACATAAATCATCTTTGTTTTTTACATACTAGTATAATAATAAATGCTAACTCGTGAGTTCTAACTGACTATAAATTACCAGTAGGTGTTTTTGAGAAAGGAGTCCACTATCATATGCCTTAAGATAACATCAATCAAGTATTGAGTTAATAAGAATACACTAGTATTTGGCGCAAATTTAATTTTATTAAACCTTACAATGAATGTTGTGGCATATCATTTTCCATTGTGTGACAGTTTATTGGCTGGCATCTGAATACAGTACTTTTTGGAAAAATACACAATGGGAACTGACAAAAGGGAGAGAAACTAGTTGTTTAGTGATGTATGAGGGCAAAAAGAAAAAGATGACAACCAATTAATTTTAGTTTCTTTAGTACCTAACTCTAAAATGGTTAAAGTTCCAAGCAATAATGCTGCTGTTACAGTGCACAAGAATATGGTTATTATCTCATCCGGCCCCCACAATTCTGGGGAAATTACAAGGGTTATTACACCTGTAAAATTCAACCTAAGGCTTCTGCTGGGCAATATTATTTTAAAGAGCTACTTTTTCAAATATAACCTCAACAGTTTTCTCAAGTCACAGGAGATGGGGGTCTCGAAAACATTATACATTAAGTCACTTTACAAGTGAGCAATCACTTAACTGCAAAATCACAACGGGCACCAAATTACCTTTGGCTGATTTGGGCTAATGTCCCTGTCAGATTTATGGATAAGAAAATGACTATTTTTAAAATCTGTAATCCACTTGTCTTTATAATGTAGACTGGCATCTAATCTGAGTAAAATGACCATTTCTTTTACAGAAATGATCAAGAGTGGAACATCTAAAACTCAGCAGGCCTTAACAGGGGATTTTTATGGAAACGTAACCAAAACTTATACATTAGCTCCAGCCAACATTACCATGCTACAGTGTACAGCTGAGAGTACAATTAGCTCATTATTAAATTACTCATCTGTTGGTTAAAAAAATAACACAAACTTAAGTTTTTTTTAAAATTCATTCTCACAATTTTGTGAATACTTTCTGACAAAGGCCTTAAACAGTGTCTGAGGGCACATTTATGAAACAACCTCCTCTAAAATAAAATGGACAATTTTGAGCTTTTAAACTAACTGATTTTTCAAGAGCTCCTAACATCATTTGGGGAGATGGCAAACAGAGAACTGTATCTTAATTGAAATAAGGCATTTCAGTTATCAAGACTGAGGAATAGTTCTAAGTTATCTATATTCAGTGGTGGGAAAATGCTATGTAAAGAAATCCTTATTTTATACTAGAGTTGCACAATTCAAATTCACCTATAAAATAGTGTGAGATGTGCCTTACTATAAGAGCATGTAAGCCCTCCTACCCCCTCCCAAAAAAAGGAATATTAAATCACTTAAAATCCAATTGCTCACCGTTCACCCCAAAATTACTGAGATCAACTAATGTAGATTTGCTGTACTTGCAAAGTTTTCCTTTCCTTAAAAAAAAAAAGGTTGTTCACGCATATAATTCTTATACCAGAAGGTTAGAGGCAAATGATTTCAAAAATTGATGTCTGATATTTCTAGAATAATTATCTAAATCACAAACTATTCTTAATTTATGTGGCAGTTCAAATATTCCATCAAATTTTCCCATAGTAAACAAGATATTAAAATCTCTTCATCAAAAGGTTGCAGAGCAACCATTTATATCCAAATCACCTTTTTCAATGGTAAAATTAAATATACAACCTAGTAAAATGAGTAAGGATATCTTTTAAAAAATTAAACTTCAATTATTTAACCAGAAAGTAAGTCTAATGCTTTTTTGTTTATTTACCATTCTTCGTTAGAAGTTTTTTACTGAGTAAAGATGAAATAAACCTAATGTGACTGTTCGCAATGATGACTCCTTAAATACCCCTACATCAACCCTCAGAATAAAATGTCAACACAAAAATACAAGTGATCAGGCTCATTAAACTCACAGGTAAACTGAGTTTTTCTCAAACCAATAAGGAGCTTTTTATTCAGAACAATTTCATTAAGACATTTGCAGGGCAAATATGCCATCATAAATTTTATTCTGAATAACAATAAAGTGCTGAATGATAATTACCTGAATCTTTTTTAGTACTTTTCACTTATTTTTTCTTAAGTTAAAAGAGCCCTTTCTGTGGCATTAGCAAAGCTGTGAAAAAAAAAAATCCAAAAAAAAAACAAAGAAAGAAGGGAGGGAGGCAAGAAAGAAAAGAAAGGAAGAGAGAAAGAAAAAGAAAGAAAGAAAAGAAAAGCTAATTTTCAGTAAGGGAAGAGGAAGCACTGCAACCTTTTGTGTTTAATTAGGGTGACAAATAATTGAGACCAAAGTAATTCATGCAAGTTATCTTCAAAGGTATACTTAAGCTTGAAGAAAGAAGGAACACTGTTACTGACCTTTGATACTATGGCAGTAAATTGCATACTAAAAATACCTTAATTATCCTAGATGCCTAGATCTGGCTTGGCAAGCATCATGCCACTGACATGCTTCAGCTCTTTTTTGTAAATAAAAGTGATTTGCAGTTCCATTACTGAATATTTCAGTGTGACTCATTAAGCTGTGTGATAAACTTTGAGGTTAAATTTAAGCAAATTCTCTACACCTAATCACATCATCAGCACAAGCAGGACAATGCTGGCGCAGCATGAAAGGTGGGTCACTTTATAAAGATTCTTCCTTTTACCGCATGATATATTAAGACGACAGACCTAAATTTCAACTGGGTTAATGAGTTAGAATAGCTTTGTTTCCCAAATTTAGCACACAATAATTTCAGTGGATTAGAGAAAGAAACCTCAGATGTAAAGAAAAAAACAACAAAAAAGCTTGAGCTCTGGTAGCTAACCTGTAGCTCTAAAAATTGTCATGCTACAAGAGTACTTTCATAAAATGAACTTTGTAACATACTTAACAGTGTTTCAGAGTTGAAGTTGACCAACTGCTGCATAGAAAATATGCTAACATACAACAGTCAAGTTGAAGCCAGTGCATAGAGAAGATAAAGCACTTATGGTAACTGCAAATGGTAACAAGTCCATAGTTTGTACAACCTAACATGGATCCATAAGGGGAAAGAAATTGATAAGTAGAAATGGTTAAGTTAAAAATGAGGTGGGAACGGGAAAAGCTTGGAGAAGAGAAGGAAGAAGCACAAAAAGACCTTCAATTGTATAAAATTCACAAACCAGAAAAGTATAAAGACACCACTGAAAAATGGTTAACTCTGTCCCAAACACCCAACAGCAAACAAAACCAGAATGGATAAGCCTTTGGCAGACAATTTTAGAAATCTGAATATGAGATTACATTTCTCAATAATTCACAAACAATATATTATATGGTATATTTATATTAAATACTGGGAAACCAATCCTGTAAATTTGATGCTTACAATGCTTTAGCCAATGAGAGCACGATGAAATCAAGCTAAATGAATGCTGGTGTTACCACAACAGTGCTCATTTATGAAACAACTGTTACCAATTCGTGCTTCAACAGTCAAATTATCATCTATGAAGTGAAACGAAGGTCTCTAGCTTTTCTGGGATATGCCCTTTATAGTATATTCTATGATTCACTATGACACGAGCAGCAAGACACTGCAATGTGGTATGATTTATAGGCTGGATCAAATTTTTAGCTATTTCCTTCTCGTCCAGCAAGTCACTAGCAGTTTGTTTGTGCAAGTTTGTGGCATCAAAATGTGCACCTGATTTAATAAGGAGATTCATGATGTCTGGATGGTTGTTCAGAGCAGCAATATGGAGGGGACTGTTGTCATCTGAGTCTCTGACGTTCACATCAGCACCACATTCTATCAGTATCGCAGTAACTTGCAGAGATGGAAATTTACAAACAGGGTACCGCCCTACACAGGTAGTATTCTTGTCCACAGCCAGATGAAGAGGGCTGAAGTTATTCTTTCCCCTTGGATGCAGCTTAAGAAACCTGTATATGGTTTTCTTTTTGAAATGATCCTGTTCTAGAGTACAAGGAACTTTTTCTAATAAGCAAATCAAGTGCAAAATAATGGAAAGAGCCTTATTTAACTGTAATGGGTCTGCTGGACACTGAGTTTGTTTGATCGCTCGCTCTATTTCAAGGACACTTTTGCACAGTATGCCCATAAGATCATCAAATGTAACAGTGGTGCCCAGCAGACCTTTAGCCCTATCCTGTAGCATAAAAGAGAACAGTTCTGCAAAAGATAATAAGCTGCTGGCAGTCATCGGGCTTAGAGGGTCCAAATTGTTCTGCTGCATATCCAAAGCATACTTCCATAGGTTGATGCATCGTTTGAAATTTCCAGAGTCTGCATAGACAGCGCCTCTATATCTAATATAGTAAGAGGTGTCAGGATGAGAAGGACCGAGAATACGTTCTCTAATTAATAGTGCCTGCATTCTCATCTCATCAGGATCAGCAATAAGACCTTCTAGCTCTTCTGCACTGTTTACCTCCTTGGCATAATCATAAGCCATTATTAGTGTCTGTGGTACTGGTTTGCTAATTATATTAGTCCTATCACTGTACCTCATGTTCATTGCCTTTTTCCAGTATTTCAAAGCCCCAAGGAGATCTCTTTTTTTGTCTACAAATGTAGCTCCCAGAAGCTCTAGAGCATTGATCCTTTCTGTCTTGCTGGTCTGTGCATGGTGAGTCAGGAAATCCACAATATTTGTGTGACCAGTCACACTTGCTGAGAGAAGGGGAGTCATTCCATAACCATCCTTTTCCATCTTGGCACAATACATAAGAAGCATCTTCATGATGTCCAAACTTCCAGATTCTGCGCAATCATGCAATGCAGTATTACCTTAAGGAGGAGGAAAAAAAGAGATAACATATTTGAGGGACCAGGATACAATGTAATACATATGTATACTTTAGAATCTAAAGAAAAGCAGGCAGCTCCAAGCTGCCCTCAATGGGACATACTTTAATTTGATTACAAATAAGAAAAAATGATCCCCAGCACCTAAAACTAATGTCTGACACACAGCAGGGGGAAAAAAAATATTGGTTAAATTCTTTGAATAAACGAAATGACAAAATTAGGCATGAAAAGATATTCAAAGTCACTAAATGAAATTCAAAATTAATCCACGACCTCTTGATATTTTTCAATAATGTTTTCAAGTGTATATTCTACAACTAAAAACTGATGAAATGAAATTAACCAGCTATTTATAGTTTTGCTGACAGTCACTTAACTTTCTGGGTCAGACTCCACATTTATAAATAAGAAATCTAGTCTGTAATACCTAAGAGTCTCCAATTTGATTCTAAGAGTCAGAAATTATTTTTTCAGTATTTCTGATTGCCAAGTGAACCTCAGCTGTTTTAGTCAAAAATCTTGGTAACAAAGTACAATACTTTCTTCAAAAAACTCACATAAGAAAAACAAGTCCACTGAAACCTAAAAAACATGTGGGTGGTTCAACATGAACTTTAAAAGGAGACATCTGAGGTGTCCTTTCATAATGGATTATTTCCCACTGTAATTTAATTTTCTTAAACATTCTTTTTAGATGTACTAAATGTTCTAACACCGTCCGATTCTTCCCACACATGGATTAAAACTGACAATAGACACTGGCACATTAGTAAAAGCCTGTATGGATGGAACATACTAAGACATAGCCACTCAAGTTATTTTAGCTACCTAAATTTAATATAAACATTCTACTAATGATCAAAACAGAAATTATCATGCAGACCTTTGATATTTACATACAATGTTTACAGAAAATTTCAACAGTCTTTTTAGGCATGTGTGTGAAAAATAACTAATATAGCTGGCTGAGACAGCTATCTTTAGAAAGACCTGCTTGCAAGGATGGCCCTGGGCTGGCATCTGGAATGTTGTTGGGTAAACAGTTTCAAGATATAAAACTTTCCCTAAATGATAAGGGTGGCTTTTATGCTGACTACCTGCTTTCCTTCTGGGACTCTGGAATTTTGCATATGTGCTCAGCAGAGGGTGCCTATGTGACCAGTGCCCAATAAAAACCTGGACATTGAGTCTCTAACCATTCTCTAATCAACCAAAATGGGTTTCCCTGGGCAGGAATATTGCACACATGCATTTATGTTGCTAGGGGAAGACTGCTCTTTGCGACCTCTCACAGGAAGGAGAGAGCATAAAAAAGCCTGCACAAAGATTCCTCTAGACCCCAACTGTGCCTTTCCTCTCATGATCCAGGTACATGTCCTTATTATATCACTGTAATAAATCTTAGCCATGAGTACAACTGTATGCTAAGTTACCTGCAAACATGGGGGTGGCCTTGAGGACCCCTGACACAGGATGTGTACTAGAAAGTTGTTTAAACCTGAATACTTCACGTAACAGATCTACAGATAAAATTCAAAAAAGCACAAGTTGTAATACATTAGGACTTTAAATCTCTTCACAAGTTTATCCTGTTTATTAGTCTTCCATGATATCTATAGGGATTATATTAAAACATCTGGATATGTTAATTGTGACCCAGAATTCCAATGGTCTACAATGGAAGGGTGTCTGATAGAATGTTTTAGCAATGTGTATGGTAACCAACCACTAAGAGAGCCCAGAACTTCTGACTACTAATGTTCATTTGCTCAAAATAATTTCAATTAAACATGACTACTACTAAGTATATTTTTAAAACTCTTTTGAATTAAGGATCCCTAATATTCCCATTTTCTCTAAGAAATAGACAATATAATAGAAATATAAAGAGAAGGCTTAGATGGCATTCTTCTCTATTCAGAATAATAAATTAAGAAAAAGAATGCAGCAAAAGCCAGTCTTTTAAGTAACCGAATTGACGTATTGGAAAAATGCAGAATATATATATTTTGAATACATCATATACTGAAAAAATGTTCTGTTTTGTTTTTTAAAGGAATAAGAGACTCTCACATCTAGTATTGGCAGAGGTAACATGATCACCCTCCCACTAAGAACCAGAAAAGCTGAAAAATGCATTTTTAAAAAATCTGTATGACCACCTGTAAGAGCTCACAGGGAGACAACATCCAGGAGAATAAAGAAAATTAGTTAAGTAAAGTCCAGAATTTGGGGAAGCTTTCCCCAACAACCTCTACTGATTCTGGAATAGGCAGCTAAAAAACTGGGCAGAGCTTTTGACCTTTCAGGGCTAGAGGAGAAAACTGGAGTCCAAAGCCCATTAAGAAATCCCTATACACTTTAGGTTATAGCTCTGAAGGGCTGCTCTCTAGGAGTTAAGGTGAAGTGCAAAGAAACCAGCGTACACAGGCACTGAAATGCAAGTTAAAATCATCTTGATATTGAATTAAAGTAATCCAGAACTGCTAGTATATATGTAATCAAAAGCCAGAAGCAAATACAAATACTATTTAGATGAAGATATTATCATACTAGAGCTCAAATTATTTTTATATATTCTTCATATATAATGTTTGGTATCCAATCAAAAATAATGGACAGAAGAGAAAACAAGGAACCGCAACACAAAAACCAAGGATAAGAGCTAAGAGAAAAGCCCAATAGAAGATCTAGATAATACAGTTATCAGACACAGACTTTAAAGTAATAATTATGCTTAGAGTATTCAGATATTTAAAAAAAAATTTGAGAATTAGACAGAAAACTGTAAACTACAAAGAAGAACCAAACGGACATTCTAGAACTGAAAAGCTCAATGGGTGGCTTTAAAAGTAGACTACACACAGCTGAATAGAGAATTAGTGAACTAGAAAATTAAGTCAGATGAAAATACATAGAAAGAAGCATGAAAGTGAAAGGATGGAAAAACAGGAGACTGTAAGAGACAGAGGAAACGATGTCAGAAGGGATAACATGCTTAAAACCAGAATTATAGACTAAGAAAATAGGCCCAAAGCAATATTTAAAGAGATAAAGTTTGAGAATTTTCTGAAGCTGATGAAAGATTAACCATAAATTTAATAAGTTTTATAAACAACAAGGATAGACAAAAAGAAAGCCACACTGAGGCACTCTACAGCAGAACCGTTAAAAACTAAGGACAAAGAGAAAAATCTTAAAACGAAAGAATAGGTGGAAATGACCTGCAAAAGAACAACAATTAGACTGACAGCAAAGTTCTAATCAGAAACAAGAGAAGCCTTAAAGCACTAAAGGAAAATAAATGCCAGCTTAGAATTCTGTGAAGTAAAGGACCGTTTCAGGTGAGAAAGAAAAGATGAGCCGCATGGAAGCCTGTAAAGGACAGCATCAACATTGACAGAAAGGGTAAATTTGTGAGATATCTAAATAAATATTGATGTTAAAAATAATATCTTGTAACAGGGTTTGAAACACATATAGAAGAAAAATGCTTGACAGCAATAGCATAAAAGTAAGGAGGGTTAATTGGAGTTGAAGTATTCTAAGATTTCTGCCTTGCTTGGAAAGAGCTAAAATTAGAAATTTATGTTAGCCTTTGATAAGTCAAAGTAGTACTATCTAGAGTAACCACTAAAATAGAAGAGGGTATGCATGCATATAATTACTATATATTCTCTAATAAAGAGAAAAAATGAAAAATAATCCAAACAAAGACAGAAACAAAGCAAAACAGGTAGACAAATAAAAATCAGTAAATAGCTAAGAGATTAAAGCCCAAATATATAAGTAGTTACATTAAATACAAGCAAACTAAATGTTCCATTAAAAGACAAAAACTGTCAGACTGAAAATACAAACACATAGAACTCAACTACATGCTGCTTACAAGAGAAATACCTTAAATGTAAGGATAAAAAAAGGTTGAAGTGAAAAGATGAAAAAGTATATATACTTTATGCAAAAATTAACCATAAGAAAGCTGTCTGATATTAAAATATCAGATTAAGTAGACTTTAAAACAAAATGCATGATTACAGATAAACATTTTATAATGACATAAAATTCAAAACAGAAAGATATAATTCTAAATTTGTTTTCACCTAAAAACAGCAAAATAAAGCAAAAATCAACAGAACTACAAGGAAAATCAGATAAATCCACTCATAATACATTTGAACACACCTTTTTCAGTTTAGAAGACCAAAACCAATAAGGATATTGAAAATTAAATGAACACTATAGAATTTAACTTTTTTCTAAGGACACACGGAGCATATACAAATGCTGACTACATTCTGGGCCATAAAATGAGACTCACACAAATAAATGTCAAGGGACTGAAATCACTGAATATGTTCTAAGTCCACAATACAAGTTAGATTAAAAACAAGCGAAAAAAAAAAAAAAAAAAAACCCTAGAAAAATCTCCACATATTTGAAATTTGAAAATATACTTCTAAAATAGCCCACGGGTCAAAGAAGGAATTCCAATAGAAAGTAGAAAATATTTTTAGCTGGATGATAATAAAAACGTTAAATAAAAAATCTTGTGGGATATGGCTAAAACTATGCTTAAATGTACATTAGAAAAGAATGGCTTCTTGAAAAAACAGCTAAGTTTCCATCTCAAGAACTTATAGGGGAAAAACAATATATTAAACCTAGAGAGACTAGAAGCAAATAATAAAAAGCAGAAATAAATGAAGAAAAAAGGTACCAGTATGCTAGCACGGCATTTTTTCCCCTAAATTGTATTAACTATTGCAAACTTATATTAATAACTATGCAAAGTAGAGAAGATAAACTTGTTCTACAAATAGAAACCAGAGAAATTGGTAGTAAAATAAAAACCCATGTCTCCCAATTGCCATTTCAGTGTATTGCTCATTACTAAGGTCATATTTTAAATGCTAGTCATACTACACTCCAGTGAATAAGCTATTTCTAATATAAACCAAGCCTCATAATAAAACTTCCACCAATCATATTACTTTCCAGCTCAAAAGCTTTCATGCTTCCTCTAAAGAAATAGCTGAAAATCTTTAAGATTTCAAAATTCTACAGCATTGATTCTCAAAGCACTATCTGTGTGAGGATGAGAAAGCAACAAGGCAGAAATCTATAGTTTTAGAAGGCATGTCATGTGAAGTAAAGCTTAATCTTGGTAGTGGGAATACACATAAGAAGATATACTATGGGAAACAGATTTTTAAAAAGAGAAATATTTCCCTAACCTACCTCTCTAGCCTCATTTCTTGTCATCTCCAGTATGAATGCTGCTCTGTGAATCTAGCCCAGGAGCCAGCAAACTTCTTCTGTAAAGGGCTAGATAGTATTCCAGCTTTTGCAGTCCATAAGGTCTCTGTTGTAATCACTCAACTCTACCATATAACAAAAAGTATCCGTAGGCAATTGGTTAAATTAATGGACATGACTGTTTTCCAACAAAACTTTACTTATGGACATTGAAATGTGGCTTTTGTGTAATTTTCACATGTCATGCATGATATATCATTCTTCATTTGATTTTTTTTTTCAACCATTAAAAAATATAAAAAATATATCTTAGTTCTCAGGCAGTACAAAAACAGGGGGTGGGCAGGATTTGACCTCTGGGCCAGAGTTTGCCAACACCTTCTCTAACCCAAAAGACATCATCAATACCAGCCATACACAAGGCAAAGAAACTGCTTAGGCTTCCCATCACTGTATTCTAAGTTACCTCTCCCAGCCCCTGGAATAGTCCCGCTTACTTCCACCTCCATGCCTCTTCTCTTAATTTTCCTGTCAATATACTCTTTCTTCTTTACCTTTTTAACTTCTTTTCCTCCAAGTTTCACCAGAAATTTCAGCTGCTCAAAGAGGCCTTCTTGGTTATACTATGTCAATTTATCATTTTGAGAATGCCTGGTGAATAAATGTTTCATTCATCCTGGTAAGTACTCATGTTATATCTACTATTATAATCTTATGTAATACCTTACATAATATGTTAGTGCTTCACAAATAGGTTTTCTTACCTAAACTGTCTATTCCTAAAGTACACAGAGCCTATGTTATATTTCCTTTATATCCCAGATAGCAGTTAGCACAATATCAAAGCTAAGGTAGATTCTTAAATTTTTAATACTTGATATCACAAAAAATGAATCAAATAAGGACAAAATAACTTTAAAAAGTAAAATCTTAGGGCTTCCCTGGTGGCACAGTGGTTAAGAATCCACCTGCCAATGCAGGGGACACGGGTTCGAGCCCTGGTCCAGGAAGATCCCACATGCCATGGAGCAACTAAGCCCGTGCACCACAACTACTGAGCCTGCGCTCTAGAGCCCGCGAGCCACAACTACTGAAGCCTGCAAGCCTACAGCCCATGCTCCGCAACAAGAAAAGCCACTGCAATGAGAAGGCTGTGCACCTCAACGAAGAGTAGCCCCCGCTCGCCGCAACTAGAGAAAGCCTGTGCGCAGCAACGAAGACCCAACACAGCCAAAAATAAATAAATACATTAAAAAAAAAAAAAGTAAAATCTTAGCAGGAGGGGATCACCTTTATTATTCTGACAGGTTAAGTATATAACCGCCACACTTTCATGCCCTGGAAGCCCTAAAAAATTTCTGAATTATAACCTAGACCATTACTTAAAAGTTAAGAAAACAGAGGTCAAAAAAAAAAAAACCCAATACAAAACAAAAGCATCATCTTCCAGCAACTATGTCATGTGTCCAAGTGTCTTTACATAGTATATTTTGATAAAGTTGTAATCAGAAAATATACAACTGTTTCCTGCTTTTCACCTACATCTTAGTCATTTTGTCATGTTCCATGTATATAGTCTACATGAACTATTTACATAGATACTACATAATCACTCTTAATGGCGTTATGGTTAAAGTTCAAGTAAGGAGGCATGTCATAATTTACATAAACACTTCTCTCTTGATGGACATCTGCATTCCTTCAGAATTTTCACTATTAAAATTAATGCCTAAAAAACTATAAGGACAGATAACAGACCAGTGATTGCCAGAGGGGGGGTGCTGAGAGAATAGTTAACTGCAAAGGGGCATACAGGAAGTTTTCATTCCACCTCTATTGTAGTGGTGGTTAAATTATTACAGTTTATGTTTTTCAAAACTTAGAGAACTGGGCTTCCCTGATGGCAGAGTGGTTGAGAATCCGCCCGCCAATGCAGGGGACACGGGTTCAACCCCTGGTCCAGGAAGATCCCACATGCCGCAGAGCAACTAAGCCCACGCGCCACAACTACTGAGCCTGCGCTCTAGAGCCCGCGAGCCACAACTACTGAACCCGTGTGCCACAGTTACTGAAGCCCGCACGCCTAGACCCCATGCTCTGCAACAAGAGAAGCCACCGCAATGAGAAACCTGCACACCTCAACAAAGAGTATTTCCCACTCGCCGCAACTACAGAAAGCCCACGCGTAGCAAGCAAGACCCAACACAGCCAAAAAAAAAAAAAAAAAGTAATTGTGGTGATGGCTGCACAACTCTGTGACCATACAAATCTGTGACCATACTAAAAACCAACGACGGCTTCCCTGGTGGCGCAGTGGTTGAGAGTCTGCCTGCCAATGTAGGGGACACGGGTTCGAGCTCTGGTCTGGGAAGATCCCACATGCCACGTAGCAACAAAGCCCATGAGCCACAACTACTGAGCCTGCGCGTCTGGAGCCTGTGCTCCGCAACAAGAGAGGCCACGACAGTGAGAGGCCCGCGCACCGCGATGAAGAGTGGCCCCCGCTCACCGCAACTAGAGAAAGCCTGCGCACAGAAATGAAGACCCAACACAGCCAAAAATAAATTAATTAATTAATTAAAAACCAATGATGGGTGGTTTTTAAGTGCGTGAATGGTATGTGAATTATGTCTCAAAGCTGTTTTAAAATCAAAGTATTTGTTTTTAGTAAAGTATAAGTTTTGATTGATAGAAATAGCAATTAAAAGGTCTTTTATCATAACAGATTTGTCTGGAAATGCACAAAAACAGTTCTCATTGTAACAGGGAAGAGCCAATTTTGACTCCATGTTGGATCTGTTTCTTTGACTTTAGCCTTTGCTTTTCCTTGCTTTTGTTATCATAATCATACATAATTGCCTGCCTCAGGGAACCCTACCCACCTGTGAATGGCTGCAAGAAAAAAGAAATTAACACATCCCCTCCCAGAGGCTGGCCATTCCAGGAGAATTTCTCCAAGACTGATGGCCCTTTTTACTTTACTTCCTCCCCACCTCTCCCTCTCTATTCTGCCTTTTTACTTTACTTCCTCCCCACCTCTCCCTCTCTATTCTGCCTTTTTACTTTACTTCCCTCTGATTCTGTAAAAAAAACTGGCATCCAGACCCCATAAGGTGGTTTTTTGGGGACCCTAGTCTGCCATCTCCTCGGTCTGCCAGCTTTCCGAATAAAGTGGTACTCCTTGCCTCAACACCTCGTCTCCCGATTTATTGGCCTGTCGGCGGCAAGCAGAGCCAGCTTACACGACAGCTCCAGCTCGCTCATCATCTCTCCTCTTTAGCCTGCTGTGCTTGGCATCCATTCTTCTACCTTGCAGCTGGAGCTAAGCTGAGTCTTTAAGAGAGGTCCACCTATAAACATGGGGGCCGGGGGGAGGGGTGCAGTTCAACTGCATGACAAGGCTGATTCCAAGCATTTTACTCCTGGAATAGCTAATTGGTATGTGTTAAGGGAGCAGGCGGGAAGGGGTTAAGAGGAAAACTTTAGGATATCAAAGGAGCACTAGGAGGTTCCTCTGCTCAGAATATTTCCCTTCCCCATGTATGCTGTAACACCAGAGATACTCAAGGACAAGAGTTTGAAAAAAAAGAATCAAAAATAGGATAAAAAACTACTGGTATCAAGATTACCACGTGCCTTCCCTTCATTAATTCTTTATATAAGGCAGTGAGCTAGGAACACAGAGAAATTTAACAATACAGGTCCTTGAGCTCACTACAAAGTTATATGCTAAAAAATGCTCAAGATGCATTCACGTGACTCGAGGGGGACGAGGACTTGCCTTTGAAATGGGTCTTGACAGCAAGCAGAATTTTCGAAGCTAAGATCTGAGCTAAGGGATCAGGACTAAATTCAACTAATAATAGTATAATTTGATGAAAATTACACAACATAAGTTGATGAAAACATCAACTTTACAATTCAGACTTACATTCTAGTTCAGCCTCTCTATTCAACTGCAGCTCTACCCAAAGGGAGGGAAAAAAGAGGAAAAGAGATATTTTAATCAAATTTGCATCCATGTGACTTCCTTACCTGGGCCTCTCCCCAACTCTTCCACCTCTATCTTCCAACACATACACTCCCGATGTCTCAGTAGCATAAATCTTTAGAATGCCATGGGCTTCCTAAATTTTCTTTTAAACAAGTTTAATTAATCAATGTGATTAAAATCTCATAAAGATGAACTCAGTGAGGGAACTATATGCAGCTAAAAGATCAGTAAGTAAAACTTAACCTCTGCCTTAAGTTTGTGTTGCTGGGGATGACTCTGAAATAGCAGTAGTGTTCAGGATCTACTCATTTTCACCAGTTCAATTTTGTGAGGATTCACAGTTTACAATCCAATCTTCAGGGTTAGAGGAACACAATAGATATTTCCCTACTGCACTCAATAGACACATCATCTACAGCTTAGCTTCCCCAACTAGGATGCCAAGTTTCCCTGAAGACACAGAGAAAGTGTGCCAGGAGATACAGGAGGGAAAAGGATGAACAAGAAACAACTTGCAGGAGCAACTTGATCTGGGATTAAAATGTTAACGAATTCAACTAGTTAAACATTATTATTATATCAAAGTAAGTATGGAATGTTACAGAGCAGAAAGAAATTTTAAATCCCTCTTTCACTCTTCTCTGCTAGTGTGTTCTGAGGTAACCAAAAGCTGAGCTAGAGTTCTCAAAGAAGAAAAAGAGAATTTCAGCTTCCAACACTCTCAGTCCTGAAGTATACAAATAACCGACCTACGTGACAATAGTCATCTTTGTCCATTCTCTTAATACCAACGATTCTTAATTTACAGTGGAGATTTTCTTACATGAAATTCCTTTGGATTTACAGTGGATATGAGAAAAAAAGGATTTCTTTTTTTTAACATTCTCTTGACTGAAATACATCTATACCCTAAACTGCCTATACTATAGGAGAGAAAGAATGCCTGGGGTTTGCTTCGAACTACTTCAGAGAACAAAAGGAGGGAGAAATATATTTTTTAACATATATAGGCAAATGTGGATAAATGTTGAAGCAAGGTGATAAATACATAGTGGTTCAAAGTATTCTTCTCTCTACTTTCTCCACTTACATATAAGTCAGAAAATTTCCATAATAAAGAGGCAAATAGGGGCTTCCCTGGTGGCACAGTAGTTAAGAATCCGCCTGGTGGGCTTCCCTGGTGGCGCAGTGGTTGGCAATCCACCTGCCAATGCAGGGCACAGGGGTTCGAGCCCTGGTCTGGGAAGATCCCACATGCCGCAACTAAGCCCTGTGCGCCACAACTACTGAGCCCGTGTGCCTAGAGTCCGTGTTCTGCTACAAGAGAAGCCACCGAAAGGAGAAGCCCGCGCACCGCAACGAAGAGTAGCCCCTGCTCGCCGCAACTAGAGAAAGCCCGCACACAGCAATGAAGACCCAATGCAGCCAAAAATAAATATTTAAACTAAATTAATATAAATAAATAAATAAAACCAAGGTTTAAAAAAAAAAAAAGAATCCGCCTGCCAATGCAGGAGACATGGTTTCGAGTCCTGGTCCAGGAAGATCCCACATGCCGCGGAGCAACTAAGTCCATGTGCCACAACTAGTGAGGCTGCGCTCTAGAGCCTGCCAGCCACAACTACTGAGCCTGCGTGCCACAACTACTGAAGCCCGCACGCCTGGAGCCCGTGCTCGCAACAAGAGAAGCCACTGCACTGCAACAAAGAGTAGCCCCCGCTCGCCACAACTAGAGAAATCCTGTGTGCAGCAACGAAGACCCAGTGCAGCCACAAATAACTAAATAACTAAATTTATTTAGTTATTTATTTATTTTAAAAAAAGAGGCAAACAAACTGCCTGATCTAGCTCTCTCAAACCCTTTTAAAGCTAACCATACTTACGAGCCTACATGGTTTTCTCCCTTTTCTAAGCTCCCACAGAGTTCTACCTGTACCACTCACTTTTCACAGTCACTGTCTTAATGTCTTCATGTATGTATTTCTGTACTAAAAGGACCAGAAAACACAGTCCTTGCCATCAAAGAGCTTATAATCTTTCCTCTCTTAAATGCAACACATTCATTCAACAAACTCATTTACCAATTGCCCCCTGTAGGCCAGATTACTCTTTCTAACACATGGATACAAACACCAGGTCTCTAGCCTCAAAGAGCTCACAATGTAACAGAATTAGAATGTACTAAGATGGGTTTCTCTAAAAAAAAAAAAAAAAAAAAAACTCAGTCCTTCCTCTGCTGAAAACATTCACTGACTTACCTACCACTGCATAAAGAATAAAGTCAAACTCCTTTACCTGGAAGTCAATGTCCTTTTATAATCTAGCCCTGACTGCCCTTTGGTCCAAATATGCTACTTTCCAATTTCTGTACCCTCCAAGCATATTTCTCAATGTGCCTTTCCTTATGCCATTTCCTAAGCCTTAAAAACTGGATCAAATCCCTTCTGCAGATCTCAACTCCAACAATCCTTTCAAAGCCCAGTTAACTCCATGAGGCCTTTCCAGTCAGTACACTCTTCCAAAATCCTATATAATGAATTTACACCATTCCTTTAGCAGTGAACAAATGTGATGTGCTGTATCTTTTCATAGCCTCCACAATGTCCAACACAATATCTGGCCTACAGAAAATGCACAGGAATTATCCTATTACTAATTTACTTAATTACCTTGGGTATCTAAAATAATTGACCCATGCGTGAGGATAGCCTGTCCTCTGGGGCCAGTCTCCCCAATCCCAACTCAAAGAGCTGTTCTATATAGGTCTGTAGTACTCAACCAATCACTTTCAGGTGCTCAATTTCCAGTCGAATTTGGGTGTAAAAGCAGAATTGAGGGTTTAAGTAACTTTTCCATAGATCTGCAAAGTCCTATTCTGGGTCAAAACATAAACAAACAAACAAAAAAAACTCAAATAAAAAAGAACCAAAGAAAGCCAAAGACGACTATAACCGTCAAGTACTGAGATCAGTGTGATGGCCCTAAGATGGGCTTGTCTAATCACTCCTGATTTGAGCTCTATATTTAAATAGCAACCAACTTTCATGTCTCAAAAATCAACTGTTGTGTTAAACTGGAGCAGCATTTCTAAATATCTCAAGTTTTTCTCCCCCTTTTGAATGGCATGGGAAAAAAAGGAACCCACTGTCCCCTCAGGTAATGAGTTAGTTGGGGATAAAGTATTTCCAACAATCTAAGACAAGAAAGCACTACTGCTGCATTTACCATATTGTGGTTTAAGTATCTGCTTATGAACCTGTCTCTCCAAACAAGCCATGAGCTCCTGAAGTGCAGGGAATCAAGGACTGGATATCTTGTCTTACTCATCTTTGTATATCCTAAGTCAAACAGTCTGGCACACTCAAGGGACTCAATAAATGCTCTCTCAATTAATGAATGAATTCCACCTTAGGTTAAAACATGTTCAAAATGCCAACAGCCTGTTAAAAAGTAATGGAAAGAGGTTAGATAATATATTCAGATGCCAACTGCCTGTTAAAAAGTAATGGAAGGTAGAAGTCACATGCATTTTATATTTAAGCAAACCAAGCATAATCTACTGACATTTCCCTTCTTCAGAACCATTTCCAACAGTTGACATATAAAATTTCCTAAGAAATGATTCCATTTTATCCCTCATCTTATCAGTCTTTTCCATTTTTTGCATGGGGATAAAAATGTGGGGGAAAAAATCCTTTCTTGACACTCTACCAGATCCTTCTCCAGTGTTCCTGCCTCAGTTTCAAATGGTTCCTGTTTTTTTTATTACCCCCCAAACCAATAAAATAAAAAAAAATCTGAAAAGTCGATGAGGGAGTAATTATCAAAGAATGGAAGCTTCAGGACCAGAGTGGGGGAGGTACATACGTACTTTAATCTGCCCCCAATATTCTTTAAGACTCACTGTCAAATTTAAAAGGCACTATGCAAAAGTTAAAGTACTGCACACAAAGTGATATATTATATATACATATAACACACACGTATGTATTATGTGTATATATGTATGTATATAAAATTGAAGCTATATGAAAACAATTTTTTGTATAAAATTGTTTTCTCTTATGTGTACTTCTTTAAACAGCATAAATACTAGATATTGATACTGAGGTAAAAAAAGAAAAAACTCTAGAATTAGCCAGAAGAGGGAGTATACACATCCTCAAGTACAAAACTATATGATGATGGTGTTAAAAGGTTTTATTACCTCTGAAATAGCAAAGGTAATCAAGTTAAATATTGTTCACAGTTTACTAAGGGAAAATGCTCACTAAAATATGGGCTATTTACAATATAGTTCTCCCATACATTATATCTCTAGAAGTATAAACAACTTTGAAAAACAGAAGGGAAAATAGTACCAGTACTAATCTCTCCAATGACCTAAGTTTAAAACATGCCCCAATTTGATTTAAATACGTGAGTTTATCAACAATCTCTACATCATTAGGCTGATGAATAAAAAGCCCAAAACAAACTAAAAATTCAACAAGCCTAAACATGCAGCCATACCTTTTAACCCTTTCTCTTCTAGGTATGATTTCAAAGCATTCCCAATACTAACATGGTCAATTAAGCAGTAATTTGTTCTTTTAAAGCAAACATTCTTTAAAAGAATGGTGATTGTTTAAAAAAAAAAAAGTCATGCTGTCCTTTCACCCAACACTACATCAAAGATAATCAGAAACAATAAAACATTCATAAGAAAGAATGTTTACAGAAACATTTCTTATAGTGAGAAGGCAGAAGCAATATAAAACTCCATTAGTAGAAGAGTATGCAGCTACTGAAATTAAAAAGCTATAATTAATGACATTAAGGATAACATTTATTAAGCTAAAAAACAAGTACAGAAGAGCATATAAAATAAAATTGCATACATATATCTAAATGCAAAATTCAGTATCTTTGGGAGGATTATCTCTAAGTGCTGGAATTTTGTGAGATTTTTATATTTCCTCAGGAAAAAAATTTACAAAAAAATCACAATGAGGCTGTATCATTTTTATGACAAACCTTTTTAAAAAAGATTATACTAACTTCAGTAAATATGTCCAGTAACTATGTGGTGCCCCATAATTGTGTGGTTTAGCCACTCTGAGAGGCAATCAGTCATTATCACAATGATAAATGCACATTCACTTTGATTTAGCAATTCCACTTACAATTATTTATAATACAGCTATTTTCACACAAGTGTGCAAAGCTAGAGATTTGTTCAAGAATATTCACAGCAGCATTGTTTATTTTGGATGTGACCTAACTGTCTGTCAACAGGGACTAAATTATGCACACTCATACAATGAAATACTGTGTAGCCATGAAACAGAATGAGGTAGCCACGTGTGTTGGAGTTGAATGACATTCAAGATAAATTAAAGTTAAAAAAAAAGAACAGTATGTATCAATTAACAAAGAAGAAATAGGGAGAGATCTACAGACAAGTATACTTGTATCTGCATAGACTATCTTGAGGACACACAAAACACTGTAAACAATGGTAGCTGGTGGGTTGGAGGTCTAGAAATGAAGGGTGTTAAGACATATTTTTCCATACTAAACACTGTACACCAATTTGTATTGTGTGATTTTTTTTTTACCATGTATGTATGCTCCTTTAAGTTTTATAGTTTTTTAATATTACACAGTGAATTACTTTGCTGTTGTATAAACAAATAAGTTCAAGGAAAATAATGTTAACATTAAGTATTAATATTATACTATCAAAATACTTGTTTTTAAGGGTTAAAAAAATCCTAAACTATCATCTGAACAGTATACAGGACCATAAACCTGAACTCTTCTTCTGGACAAAGATGTTTACATTGTTGCTAGTCAGCAAATCCACATCTGCTTAACCTAGTCCTTGTTTTGCTCTGGGCATTGTAGCAGTTTAAAAAAATCTGTTGTCTCTCCTGCTATATTTAATGAAAGGATTTTCTATTGGCCACACAGTAAGTATGGAATAAGGGAACAGATTTTCTCCTTTTCATTGATATTAATCCTTCCAGGTCAGTATGGCCTAGCTGTCCCTGACAGAATAACAAATGAAATGCCTACCTAAGACAAACATGACAATGACTCACTAAATATAGTAGTTTCTACTCCAAGGGTATTCTAAAAAAATAAAACTAAGAAAAATATATTAAATCAAAGTATATTCTTAAGTAAACACAAGTCTAATGGCTCAGATCAACTGCCACTAACATGCTCTAAACTTTGGGGAACCCACTTCCCATGAATTGGAAGTTACTCCAAATAAAGAGAGAAAATGCTGCTTAACACAGTGATAGAGGTCTTTTTTTATCACATTTGTCCCACGTACTATCAAATACCAAAGAAACAATCAACAAGGTTATACTGGAAGGGATACCTAATCCAAACAGGTCTGTCAGTGTTGGCTTACTCAACACCACTGCTTATAATTAAGTATCAAACTTCCTGAAAATAAGTGGTAAACCCTTAAAAAATTAAAATGAAGATGAACTCACCTTTAACACTTTTTCTATTAACATCTGCCCCCTTTTCCAGTAAATACTGAGCAATCTCTTTGTGTCCTTTGTAACATGAGATCATCAAGCACGTATGCCCATGTCGGTTTGACACTTCCAAATCAGCTTTGTGTTCTACCAGGTACTTGACGATCTCCAAATGGCCATCGAAACAGGCAGCTCGAAGAGGAGTTGAATTGGTTAAAGTCGTGTTGTTGACAGACGCTCCATGATTTAACAAAGACTGAACCACCTTCAGATGTCCTGCTGCAGAAGCGGCCCACAAAGGGGGAGCCCCCTCAATGGTTTCGCCATCAAAACTGACCGAGCCCCCGACTTCTATGGAGGCACTGCACTGCTCCAGGAGAAATTCCACCATGTCAAGGTGCCCATACCTGGCGGCCATCAAGAGTGGGGTGGCCCCATTTGTCTTCTCAGAGATCAAGGAGGAAACCTCCTCTTTAGATTTGCTTGCCAACAATTTGGTGAGAAGCCGGAGTTTGCCATCTCGAGCTGCGTTAAATACTGCTGTCTTTAGATCCATTTATGTCCAGTTGAGAGGCTGTGCTTTATTTATCCTTCAAAGCAAAGCTCCAGCTTAACTCTGTTGACACAGGCAAGGGTTACAGGAACCAAAGTTCAATGTTAATCACGGCGCCCCAGGACGGATGTATGTTCTGTCTATTGCCGTCCAACATATGACAACCAGAGCACCAAACTAGAGAAAGAAAAAAAAAAAAGCAGCGGTTTTGAAATTTCCATAGGTAAGGGCGAAAACACTAGGTTTTCTTAATTTTTACTCCTGGGGGCGGGGGGAGCCACACTTTAGGGACTACTCCGCCTCCGCAAAAAAGGTGGGAAAGAAAAATACAAAAAGATACACATAGAGACCCAAATGTTATGGAGGGAGATAGTCTCTTCTCTATATACGGTAAATTTAAACACTACAGACAACCGCATTTCTCGCCTCCTAACCAGCCAAGCTTCGGGCTAGTTTTGCTTTGCACACGCCCAGAGAGAGTACAACCGAAAGAGGCAGGAGACGCGGGTGCAGAAATGTTTCCCCTTCTCACATCTGCAGAGGAGAGCGGGCCAAGGGCGCGAGGCTGCAAGGCCTCGCTGTGGCCAGGATGGCTTTCGAGAAGGAACAAAAAAGGTCGGAACCAACAAACCGCGGCCAGCTAACGCCAAAACCCTCACCCGAAAGGTTCTCTCTCCTTTAGAACTACTCGAGGCTCTCAGGAAATCCGGCTGCCTTTTAGCTAACTTCGCCCGCCCCATTCTGATTCCCCCCCCGCCCCGCAAAGGGGTCCGTACGTTCCCCAAACCACAGCCGCCCCTACACAACCTTCACCTCTACCTTTTCCCCATAGGGGCAGCCCCCTCCCCAAGCTCCTCCATCGACCACGACCCCCTCCCGCAAGCCGACCAGCCTGTGGCCTCCAGCCCGCTGCCCGCCTTCCGCTCCTGGGAGCGCCCTCCTTCCCCTTCCCGCCCAGGCCTCCCCGCGGGAGCCTCAGGCCGCTGCCCGGGCTCGGCCAGACCGCCGCCGCCGCCTCCACTACCTGCCAGGGGGCTAGTCCTCCCCGCCGCCGCCGGTCGCTCGGGCTCGGGCTGCCCCCTCAAAATGAGACCGCTGTCCGCGCCGCCGTCCGGGCCGCCCAGCTCCGCCTGCGGTCGCACAGCTCCTCCATACCCCGCGCCCCACAGGAATGAATCCGGCCGCGCCGCTCGCCCCACCCCACCCCGCCCCGCCGAACTGCCTCCCGCCCTCCCAGTCTGAGCGGGCTGCAGCGGCGGCAGCAGCAGCCGCGGCGAATGGTGTAATGGACTGCGGGCCGGGGGCCGGACAAGCCAGAGCACTGCTTCACGTCACCGACGCGGCAGCCTCGCCATTGGGCCGGGGGAGGGCGGCGGTGGCCGCGAGCAGCCGCCTAGGGGCGGGGCGGGGCGGGGCCACGCCGGAGGCGGCTGACGGAGAGGCTGCCGAGATCTCGGGGGCTGCTCTGCGCTCCACCTTTCGGGGCGCTGGTTTCGGGTACCTTAGGGTCCCAAGGCCATAACCCGCAAAGGGGTGGTAGCCATTATTTCTCTCTCGCAGACATCAACTCTCTCAAACTAGTCTCTTCTAAGGCTCCTTCCTTTGGTGGGCCCTGGAAGATACCGACCTCGCTGTGAGGCCTCAAAAAAGCAAAACAAGAAAAACGCAACAAACTTGAGAAAAAGATTAGTTTTGGAGGCTGCCAAACATGACTTAGTTTTTAAAAATATGAACTCTAAAAAAATATAAAGCTACAAGGAATGATAAAGCTTAACAGCAGTGTAAGTCAACAAGGTCGAGTTCTTCACTCTGAACAGTAAAACCACGAAATGAGAGGAAGCTAAAAAGTGAATATAAATGAAAAGAATTACTGCCTCGTACAACAGGAAATAAACTTGTGGAATTCATGACGTTAACACATGTGATGTTTTAAACTAGGTTGAGGAGGAGTTTAAATATGTTTGGAGACTTAACACCCATAGTGAATCATGATGAGAAAATAGTTTTGAAAAACGTAGTTTTCAATCTCTTGAACACTTTATTTTGGGGAACTTAAACTCACACACAGTTTTTTGGTACCGTTAAGAGAAAGATAATGTTAGATTAGACATTATCTGACCCCCAGCATCATAAGTGTAATTAGCATTATTACTTAAAAAGTAATGCAACATTAAAGACATTTTATTAAAAAAACACTAAATCTTTGCATATTTACTTATAGTATTATACAGAATTTTATGTAGTTTTGTATAATTGAAATAATAATTTTCATACAACTACATATTTTGCTTTTTTACCTTACTATACTCTAAAGATTTCTCATTTTTTATGGTCTTAATAATCATTTTTAAGTGGGGCATTATATTTGCCTCAGGCAGTCAGTATATAAGCTCAACATCAGTACTCCAAAATTGAAGTTAAGGTTACTACCACTGAGAAGAAAATATAGAAGGGCAGAATAGAAAGGATGAGGGCAGCAATCTATAAAAATCACCAAGAGGAATTGGCTGTTTTATCCCTAGTGTTAAAGGTCACTAGTTCTATACTCCCAAGGTGTAAACACCAGAGTACAGTTTCCCAACCAAGGCCTAATGTGAGCTGACCTATCTCTCTTATCAAATTCAATAAGATGATGTAAATATTTACATCAGTGGTCTTCAACCTGACAGGAGCATTCCCCAGGGGATTTTCAAGGGGTAGGTGTACACTTAGTTTTAAGGCCACCAGTTTCTGAATCTTCAGCTTGCATCTGTGTCATTTTCTAAAACTGATCTGCTGGTAAAGGACTGCAGTACGGCATCTCCCTGTTTCATTTCCCAACTCTTTTACAATAGCCATATATTTCCCAAATTGCAAAAAGAAAGGCCATAACTTTCACTCACTGAGAATCTTAAAATGGTGCAATGTTCCAGGGTATAAAGCCTCAGGCAACCTTTGTCAGTTCTTTATCAATTTAAAATATTGGACTGTACAGAGACAGTATACTTCTAATGACTAGATAACAAATTCTATTGCAAGCCAGGTGATTTCCAAATAATTGCTTTCAACAAAGTATGACCTCAAGATCACTAAGTGAGTTTATAAATTGGAAGGAGTTCAAAGAATTGAGTGAATTGATGTGACAACACTTCTTACAGCCCCATATACTTATTAATGTAAAAACCTTTTCTTAGAATTTGTAAAAATGAAAAACTGAGAAAAACATTGATGCTTAACTCTGTCTCATTCTTGTAAGATGTAGTATTTAACAACAAATGCATGCACTAATTGTAAAAAATTACATGTTTAGTAATTATAAACATTTGTAATATATTTTGCATTGTTTTGAATACCTGATCATTACTAATAAATATAATAATATCTTAATCTAGAAGAAAATGTTTTAGCACATAGTCTTTCAGTCATAGGAAATTTTAAAATTAAATATATTTATATTTTCATCACAGATAAATATAATAGGATGATCAATAAAATACATTCAAACATAAAAATACATTAAACTAGGATATGATCCTGAGTGATGGGAAAGTGGAATGGAGCTATAAGTGTGAAAAGAAAAATAAATTACAAAAAATATACTGCAGGTAAAGAAGAGCTTGTTCATATATTTTGTAAATAGCTGATAATAGGCATAATTGCTATGGTATTTAGATTTCATTGGATTCATTTAAAAGAGTGACTATTCTAGTTTCAAATGTCATTTTTACAGTATGCAGGAAATTGTATCCTTTGCAACTGCTTAAACTTGTGACGAAAAAATTTTAGATGTTAACCTAGAAATATGCAAGAGGGTAAATCATATTTCATGTATGTGAACAAAAATATTTGAAGACTACTGATTTACTCATTAACCTCCTATTGGAGGTTGTCTCCATTTCTAAAGATTTTGGCAGTATTTGTTCTTCCAATCTTTGTTTTTAGTTTTTTATTTTCTTAAATAGAAACTCTACTAAAATTCCGTTTTCTGTTTTGCTGAAAGATCTTACATTGTGTTTCTAAACACCCATCTCCTAGGGCACCTTTTATGATTGGGAAGGAAAAGCTTTTTGTTTGGCTTGCTTGGTTCGATTTGGATTGGTTTGGTTGCTAAGGCTTTGGACTCTGGTTTAATCAGCAATTACTGTGGTCCTGAAAGCCTCAGAATATTTTGGGGGATATAACAAGAAGAACCATGGACTCAAGGTCAAGGAGTCTGCAGGTGGTACAGGTGAGAACTAGAGAGGTAGAAAAGGGGGAAAGGACCAGAGGGAGCCTCTGAATAACCCCTTCTGTTAAGTGCCCAGGGGATGGCAGGCAAAAGACAAACCACTTTGAGGAGCCAAGGCAAACACCCAGTCTACCTCTGAGGGGAAGCCTTGTGTCACTGCATCCACAGCTCTGATTCATTGGCCTTGCCTGAGACCCAAGGCACTACAAGTCCCTAGGAGGGCACCTCCCTGCAAGGCCCCCAAGACTCTGTAAGCCCAGAGGGGACACTACCCCATACCTGAAAGGGTGGTGGGAAGGAACTGGACTAGCAGAGACGGGGCGCCCTTATTACTAGAACAACAAACATTTTCAAGTGGTCTAAGTTGTTTTCTTCTTTTCACGTATTGCTTTGGGATAAATTTCCAGGAGTTGGATTATGGAACATCTTTCTGGCTTCTCATACATATTGTATCACTTTCCCAAAGAGTTACGCCAATCTGCTACACTAGTGGCAAGAGAGTGTGCTGAATTCGCCGAAACTTGTACCCACTAGATATTATATTTTTAAAATTCTTGCTACTTTGGTATGTGTAAAATAGTACATCAAAATTTCCCAAATTTGCCTGACCACCTTGTGATTTTTTTTGGGTCCATATAATCTCCTATAATTAGTAAACTATTCCTTCTTAAGTTTTCCTTCCAGGGATTTTTCAAATGTTTCATTCTTGCTGGTCTCTGCTTAAACCAGAAACCTCAATGAAAGATTCTGCTTGCACAGTTTTGGTAAACTTTGTTAACTTCGTCTAGTTTCAGGAAAGGATAGGATAAATGAAAAAATACTTCTTGTTTTTAGTAACTAACTGAGCATTGGTTTAATTTAGAAAAGTGTGAAAGGAACCTACTTTAATGACTATAACACAAAAATAGTATAGCAATGTGGATGCTTCCCAAGCTATTTAGAAATGCCTTTCTTATAAAAGAAATCTATTTTATTAACACTGATAATTTGTTTCGCCAAAGTAGTTTTTCATAAATTCATTCATCATGTCAATAGTTACTGAATCCTATTGTGTACTATGTTAGATGCTAAATGGATATGATCCCTGCTTTCAAGGAATTCATGGTCTGTGGGAGAAATGTAGCAATAAACAGATCAAAGTGAAATATATATATAAACAATTGTGAGAGCTCAAAGGATAGAGCCACTAACTCTCCTTGGGCAAGCCGGGAAAGGAGGTGATGTTTAAACTGGATCTTCAAGGATTAGTGGAAGGACACCCAGCCAAAAGGCAATGGGAGAGAGCAGAAGCCCCATCGAGAAACAGGGAGCTGAAAAAACACAAGAGGTGGCCCTTCCTTTCTTTCTTCCCCACTTCCCACCCAGGTACAGAGTGGAAAACTAGGCGACCTTCTGAATGTACAAAGTCTCCACTCCCCTCCCTCAAAGTGCATCATAATTCACAATTTCCTGTTTCTGCAGCTCAACCAGAATTTACTATCTCTCAGTGCAACTATTCTCCTAGAGGCTTTTGGAGGAGTGCAGCCTGGTGAAAGTAACCTACTTCAAGCAAGAATACATCCTTGGGGTACTAGCATTTTGAAAAGGAAACTTGTAAGCTCAAATGAATCTTAAAATTGTAGAAGTATGCAGGGCAGAATTCTTTTTTCTGAGAGATTTCCAGATCCCCCTTGTGTATTTTGGTCTAGCCTCCCTTTACTTCCCTGAACAATATAAGATGAGGTGGCAGCAACTCAGCCACCAAATTCTGAGAGTTTTCTCTGGGCACAGTCTCCCTCTTCGGTATGATGCTGTCACACTATCACAAGCTAGAAATCTTGTGTCGTTGTAAAAGTATCTGTTTCTTTCTTTGTTATCTCTTTTCCTGAACTTGTCAGGGCTCTGACTCTAGCTTTCCAGGAGCAATGGATGAGAAAGATTCTGAAGATTCTTAAGAATCAGCTTCCACTCACTGGTAGTCTCCCCTCTCACATCCCAACCCACCCCACCCAAGTATTGTTTAGCAGTTCTGGCATAGAAGCCCAAGTTTCTTGGAGAGATGAGGGTGTAGTTGGTAACTCAGAGCAGGGAATCTCTTCTCAGGATTTTTTTTTTTATATATAGCTGAAAAGAGACTCCCAGGTGTGGGACAGATGAAGGAAGCCAGAGTCACCCCAGATATGAGGCCACTGTCAGCAGCACACTCCTGTCAGCACATGAAGAGCAAATGGAAATGATCCCTATGTGTTGATGACCTTGGCTGCAGCTTCAGTCTGAGTCCTTCCTGCTCCAGCTTCTGTCCCTGCCCCTGACTAGTGGCCCATGTCCGTGTGGATGTCCATCCAATTAACCAGGAATAGCTTCAATCTCACCAGTAATTCCTTAGCCTCAGTCCCAGTCAGCCTGACGAGTCGAGAAATTACCCAGGATCGACACCTATCCATCTTATCTCATCTTTATCAGTTATAACACAGTCCGATGACCACATCTCCTCCAAACTCCTTACAACCACATCTAGGCCATCATGAATGAACAGAATCGGGCCAGATTTCACCCAATCCCCATAAGATGAAAAATCCATCTCCACTTGCTGCAGCAGAATGAGCCTCTACATTATTGTTTCTTTTTTTTTTTTCCAACAAAAGGTTCACATGTTTATTACTGAGTTACACAGTGAGCAGTGGTGAGGAAAGATCAAGAAAAGAGGAGAGAGCATCAAACACAGGCAGCTGTTCCAGACACTAGTGACGTTCTGATTATGCGTGCCACTTCATATGTGAGGTTCCTTATAGACCCAGCTTGGTTCTTTTCCAATGTCTTCTCTTAGAGTTGTACCTGATTTTATTACCAGTTTTCATTCGAATCCATTGGGGAATGGGACGATTCTGCTTTTGTTTCTTGGCCGGGAATCGCTTGATCCTGAAAGTCTTGTGAGAAGACATGGCGAGGAGCAAATCCAACCGCACATAGGATGGCGGACAAGAGAAAAAGAGGAGGAATCGAGCGGAAGGACGTGTTTAGAACTACATTATTGTTTCTTATAATGTGGCCCACAAATCTCAGGAATAAGAATCACTTAGGAAACTTGTTTAAACTGAGGATTTCTGGGACACACTCTCAGAAATTCAGATTCACTAAGTTTTAATGTGAAGCACAAGAGTCTGCATTTTAAACAAATCCTAGAAATCATTCTTATGCCCATAAAGCTTGAGAACCAGTCTTATAAGTCCTTGTCATCCAACTTTCTAAAGAGAAGGTGATGGAGATTGGTTCAAGATGGCAGAGTAGAGGAATGTGCGCTCACTCCCTCTTGTGATAGCACAGGAATCACAACTAACTGCTGAACAATCATAGACAGGAAGACACTGGAACTCACCAAAAAAGATACCACACATCCAAAGACAAAGGAGAAGCTGCAATGAGACGGTAGGAGGGGCACAATCACAATAAAATCAAATGCCATAAGCGCTGGGTGGGTGACTCACAAACTGGAGAACACTTATACCACAGAAGTCCACCCACTGGAGTGAAGGTTCTGAGCCCCACGTCAGGCTTCCCAACCTGGGGATCCGGCAACGGGAGGAGGAATTCCCAGAGAATCAGACTTTGAAGGCTAGTGGGATTTGATTGCAGGACTTAGACAGGACTGAGGGTAACAAAGACTCCACTCTTGGAGGGCACACACAAAGTGGTATGTGCATCAGGACCCAGGGGAAAGGTGCAGTGACCCCATAGGAGACTGAACCAGACGTACCTGCTAGCGTTGGAGGGTCCCCTGCAGAGGCGGGGGGTAGCTGTGGCTCACCTCAGGGACAAGGACACTGGCAGCAGAAGTTCTGGGAAGTACTCCTTGGCATGAGCCCTCCCGGAGTCCAACCATTAGCCCCACCAAAGAGCCTGTAGCCTCCAGTGCTGGGTCGCCTCAGGCCAAAAAAACAACAGGGAGGGAACTCACCCCCACCCATCAGCAGAAAAGCAGATTAAAGTTTTACTGAGCTCTGCCCACCAGAGCAACACCCAGCTCTACCCACCACCAGTCCCTCCTATCAGGAAGCCTGCACAGCCTCTTAGATAGCCTCATCCACTAGAAGGCAAAGAGCAGAAGCAAGAAGAATGACAATCCTGCAGACTGTGGAATGAAAACCACATTCACAGAAAAATAGACAAAATAAAAAAGGCAGAGGACTATGTACCAGATGAAGGAACAAGATAAAACCCTAGAAAATCAACTAAATGAAGTAGAGATAGGCAACCTTCCAAAAAAGAATTCAGAATAATGATAGTGAAGATGATCCAGGACCTCAGGAAAAAAATGGAGGCAAAGATCGAGAAGATGCAAGGAATGTTTACTAAAGGCCTAGAAGAATTAAAGAACAAACAGAGATGAACAATACAATAACTGAAATGAAAAATACACTAGAAGGAATCAATAGCAGAATAACTGAGGCAGAAGAACGGATAAGTGACCTGGAAGACAGAATGGTGGAATTCACTACCACGGAACAGAATAAAGAAAAAAGAATGAAAAGAAATGAATACAGCCTAAGAGACCTCTGGGACAACATTAAACGCAACAACATTTGTATGATAGGGGTCCCAGAAGGAGAAGACAGAGAGAAAGGACCTGAGAAAATATTTGAAGAGATTATAGTTGAAAACTTCCCTAACATGGGAAAGGAAATAGCCACCCAAGTCCAGGAAGCGCAGAGAGTTCCAGGCAGGATAAACCCAAGGAGAAACATGCCGAGACACATAGTAATCAAAGTGCCAAAAATTAAAGACAAAGAAAAACTATTAAAAGCAACAAGGGAAGAACGACAAATAACATACAAGGGAACTCCCATAAGGTTAACCGCTGATTTCTCAACAGAAACTCTACAAGCCAGAAGGGAGTGGCACGATATATTTACAGTGATGAAAGGGTAGAACCTACAACCAAGATTACTCTAACAGGCAAGTATCTCATTTAGATTAGACAGAGAAATCAAAAGCTTTACAGACAAGCAAAACCTAACAGAATTCAGCACCACCAAACCAGCTCTAAGACAAATGCTAAAGGAGCTTCTTTAAGTCGGAAACAGAAGAGAAGAAAAGGACCTACAAAAACAAACCCAAAACAATTAAGAAAATGGTAATAGGAACATACATATCTATAATTACTTTAAATGTGAATGGATTAAATGCTCTGTCCAAAAGACACAGGCTGGCTGAGTGGATACAAAAACAAGACCCATATATATGTTGTCTACAAGAGACCCACTTCAGACCTAGGGACACATATAGACTGAAAGTGAGGGGATGGAAAAAGATATTCCATGCAAATGGAAATTAAAAGAAAGCTGGAGTAGCAATACTCATATCAGATAAAATAGACTTTAAAATAAGGAATGTTACAAGAGACAAAGAAGGACACTACGTAATGATCAAGGGATCAATCCAAGAAGAAGATATAACAATTATAAATATATATGCACCCAACAGGAGCACCTTAATATATAAGGCAAATGCTAACAGCTGTAAAAGAGGAAATAGACAGTGACACAATAATAGTGGGGGACTTTAACACCTCCCACCAATGGACAGATCATCCAGACAGAAAATTAATAAGGAAATACAAGCTTTAAATGACACCATAGACCAGATAGATTTAACTAATACTTATAGGACATTCCATCTGAAAACAGCAGATTACCCTTCTTCTCAAGTGCACACGAAACATTCTCCAGGATAGATCACATCCTGGGTAACAAATCAAGCCTTGGTAAATTTAAGAAAATTGAAATCATATCAAGCATCTTTTCTTACCACAACACTATGAGATTAGAAATAAATTACAGGGAAAAAAATGAAACCCAAACACATGGAGGCTAAACAATACGTTACTAAATAACTAAGAGATCACTGAAGAAGTTAAAGAGGAAATCAGAAAATACCTAAAGACAAATGACAAAGAAAACACGACAATTTAAAACCTATGGGAGGCAGCAAAAGCAGTTCTAAGAGGGAAGTTTATAGCAATACAATCCTACCTCAAGAAACAAGAAAAAACTCAAATAAACAATCTAACCTTACACCTAAAGGACCTAGAGAAAGAAGAACAAACAAAACCCAAAGTTTGTAAAAGGAAAGAAATCATAAAGATCAGAGCAGAAATAAATGAAATAGAAACAAAGAAAACAACAGCAAAGATCAATGAAACTAAAAGCTGGTTCTTTGAGAAGATAAACAAAACTGATAAGCCTTTAGCCAGGCTCATCAAGAAAAAGAGGGAGAGTACTCAAATCAATAAAGTTAGAAATGAAAGGGAGAAGTTACAATGGACACTGCAGAAATACAAGCATCATAAAAGACTACTACAAGCAACTCTATGCCAATAAAATGGACAACCTGGAAGAAATGGGCAAATTCTTAGAAAGGTTTAGCCTTCCAAGACTGAACCAGGAAGAAATAGAAAACGTGAACAGACCAATCACCAGTAATGAAATTGAAACTGTGATTAAAAATCTTCCAACAAACAGAAGTCCAGGACCAGATGGCTTCACAGGTGAATTCTATCAAACATTTAGAGAAGAGCTAACACCCATCCTTCTCAAACTCTTCCAAAAAATTGCAGAGGAAGGAACACTCCCAAACTCATTCTATGAGGCCACCGTCACCCTGATACCAAAACCAGACAAAGATACTACAAAAAAAGAAAATTACAGACCAATATCACTGATGAATATAGATGCAAAAATCCTCAACAAAATACTAGCAAACAGAATCCAACAACACATTAAAAGGATCATACACCATGATCAAGTGGGATTTATCCCAGGGATGCAAGGATTCTTCAATATACACAAATCAATCAATGTGATACACCATATTAACAAATTGAAGAAGAAAAACAATATGATCATCTCAATAGATGCGGAAAAAGCTTCTGACAAAATTCAACACCTATTTAGGATAAAAACTCTCCAGAAAGTGGGCAAAGAGGGAACCTACCTCAACATAATAAAGGCCATATATGACAAACCCACAGCAAACATCATTCTCAATGGTGAAAAACTGAAAGCATTTCCTCTAAGATCAGGAACAAGACAAGGATGTCCACTCTCACCGCTATTATTCAACATAGTTTTGGAAGTCCTAGCCTCGGCAATCAGAGAAGAAAAAGAAATAAAAGGAATACAAATTGGAAAAGAAGAAGTCAAACTGTCACTATTTGCAGATGACATGATACACTATACATAGAAAATCCTAATGATGTCACCAGAAAACTACTAGAGCTAATCAGTGAATTTCGTAAAGTTGCAGGATACAAAATTAAAGCACAGAAATCTCTTGCATTCCTATACACTAAGAACAAAAGATCAGAAAGAGAAATTAAGGAAACAATCTCATTCACCACTGCAAAAAAAAAAGAATAAAATACCTAGGAATAAACCTACCTAAGGAGGTAAAAGACCTGTACTCAGAAAACTATAAGACACTGATGAAAGAAATCAAAGATAACACAAACAGACGGAGAGATATACCATGTTCTTGGACTGGAAGAATCAATATTGTGAAAATGACTACACTACCCAAAGCAATCCACAGATTCAATGCAATCCCTATCAAATTACCAATGGCATTTTTTACAGAACTAGAACAAAAAGTCTTAAAATTTGTACAGAAGCAGAAAAAACCTGGAACAGCCAAAGCAATCTTGAGGGAAAAAAACAGAGCTGGAGGAATCAGGCGCCCTTACTTCAGACTATACTACAAAGTTACAGTAATCAATACAGTATGGTACTGGCACAAAAACAGAAATATAGATCAATGCAACAGGATAGAAAGGCCAGAGATAAACCCATGCACCTAAGGTCAACTAATCTATGCCAAAGGAGGCAAGGATATACAATGGAGAAAAGACAGTCTCTTCAATTAATGGTGCTGGGAAAACTGGACAGCTACATGTAAAAGAATGAAATTAGAACACTCCCTAACACCATACACTGTAAAACTCTTAGAGGAAAACATAGGAAGAACACTCTTTGATGTAAATCACAGCAAGATCTTTTTTGACTGACCTCCTAGAGTAATGGAAACAAAAACAAAAATAAACAAATGGGACCTAATGAAACTTAAAAGCTTTTGCACAACAAAGGAAACTATAAACAGGACGAAAAGACAACCCTCAGAATGGGAGAAAATATCTGCAAACAAATCAATGGACAAAGGATTAATCTCCAAAATATACAACCAGCTCATGCAGCTCAATATTAAAAAAACAAACAACCCAATCCAAAAATGGGCAGAAGACCTAAATAGACATTTCTCCAAAGAAGACATACAGATGGCCAAGAAGCACATGAAAAGCTGCTCAACATCCCTAATTATTAGAGAAATGCAAATGAAAACTACAATGAGGTATCACCTCATACCGGTTAGAATGGGCATCATCAGAAAGTCTACAAACAAATGTTGGAGAGGGTGTGGAGAAAAGGGAACCCTCTTGCACTGTTGGTGGGAATGTAAACTGATGCAGCCCCTATGGAGAACAGTATGGAGGTTCCTTAAAAAACTAAAAATAGAACTACCATATGATCCAGCAATCCCACTACTGGGCATATACCCAGAGAAAACCATAATTCAAAAAGACACATGCACCCCAGTGTTCACTGCATCACTATTTACAATAGCCAGGTCAGGGAAGCAACATAAATGCCCATCGACAGACGAATGGATAAAGAAGATGTTGTATATATATATACAATGGAATATTACTCGGCCATAAAAAGGAATGAAATTGGGTCATTTGTAGACACATGGATGAAACAAGAGACTGTCATGCAGAGTGAAGTAAGTCAGAAAGAGAAAAACAAATGTCGTATATTAACGCATATATGTAGAATCTAGAAAAATGGTACAGATGAACCGGTTTGCAAGGCAGAAACACAGGCACAGATGTAGAGAACAAACGTATGGACACCAAGGGGGGAAAGTGTGTGTGGTGGGTGGTGGTAGTGGGATGAATTGGGAGATTGGGATTGACATGTATACACTAATATGTATAAAATAGATAACTGATAAGAAAAAGAAAAATAAAAAGGAATCTTTTCTTAACCAGAAAATTCAGAAAAAATAAAAATAAAAAATAAAATAAAGAGGTGACATCACAGGTGTGGCTCCCAGCCATGTTTCCTCCAATTACAGCAGTGTCTTCTCAGTAGGACCCATTGGGCAGAAAACCCAAAACTGCTATAGAATTCTTTAGCCCTGGCCCAAGGATATGGCTTTATGGCTGATGGATTACCCCAGCAGTGTTTCGAGAATGGCTTATTGGGGAATTTTCCAACCTGGTTTACAGCCCGATGAGCCCCACCCTAGGTGAAGAACCCCATTGTTGAGTTCTCTGTCATCACCCAGACTGATATCAGACAGGCCAGGTTCTTGTCAGTTTCAAGCATATGAGACCCCACCCAAGTCTTAGGAGCCACACTTTATTGGAGAGGGAGGAATCAGATGGCTTCTAACCCAGTAGTCCCCCTAGGTCCCCTGTTGCCACACAACCTGAGTCTAGGGCACTCCTGCCCTCTCTCCCAGCCCTGGGAACAGTGCCTCAGACACCACTCCAAAGTCCCTGTTAGCCAGGCCCTAAACACCCAAATGATCTTCTGGTGCCTTACTTCTCACAGAGCCCAGGAAATGAATTTTGCTTTCACAACCCTCACTCCTTTGGTGTTTTCACATCCTGCATCAGTTCCAGACTCTTACTTCAAAGCTGCCTTCTTTCACGCCCACCTTCCCCACTCAGGAGCTCCCAGCCACCTCCTTGGATGCTCAGCTTAAAGGACCTTTTTGCTCCATTGGTTGGGATAAATCATTACTGATGATTCTACCTCTGCCAAGGTGATGACCCCAAATTCCAGAGCTCCTTCAACACCTCCCTGGTATTTACAGTCCTAGGAACTTCATGCCATCAGCCCTCCCAGTGGAATCCACTATGTCCTGGTGTAGAATTCTGTAAGGTGATTCTGCCCTAGGTTCAGCTCCACCTCACTTCCTTTCCTTCTGACTTCCTGTGCAGATAGTGACTGTGTCCACTGATTCTGTGCCTCCCACTTCCCCTTTAGGTCCTTTCTACTTGGGCCCAGCGTGTTCTACTGCCGACCCTCTCTGCAGAGGCCAGTGCCACAGCAGAATCACTTTCCCTGTCCTCAATCCTACCTGTTTCTGTCTTCTTTTTCCTGCCACCAACTGGCATACCCACCATGTTTGGGGCCTGCCCCAGCCCTGAACTCAACCCTGTTGGTGAGGACCCTGTCACTTTGACTCTTTCTTGCTAAAACCACTCAACACACCTTCAACCTTTCAATACTTCTGATTGGAAACCCCCTTGCAAGTCGCTGCCCCAGTTGTGACTGAGGCCGAGCTATTTCTTGGTAATAGTGGCTCCTGTCTGGTTCTTCTACAGGCATTATTCTCCACAGCTAAATTGGTTCTTCAAAGCCAGTCCCACGCTAGTAGGTAGGTCTCATGCTAAGTCTCAGCCTCTCTTCCTGCCCCGTAAGGCCAGAGTAGCCCACCACACTTACAATCCAATCTTGAGTTATGATTCCTAGTCAGAAAGGGACAAGGCCCTTAGCATCAGTTTTGTAAGTTCAGTACTCTTGTGGAGCGCCCCTGAGAAACTGTCTGAAGACTCACATTGGTGGTAGATCTGTGTTACAGACATAAGGTCCTCCCCTTGAGAAATATAGATGCAATCCTCAGGAGCAGGCTGGCAGCTGTGTCCTTGAAGCTGAGTACTGCTGTGCATCCATTCTACTGAGGCTCAGTACAATCAGTCAGTTGACCATGATTTATTTTATTTTGGCTAAGTCAATTTACTATTTTATTTATTTTATTATTTTACTTAAGTGTTTTCCCATGCCTTGGGACAGGTTTCAATTCCTTATTCTACCATACCCAATCCAAGAACACCAAAAGCATCCCTCGCCTTCTAGGTCCCTATTCAAAACAGCCCTCTGTTGGTCATTTGCGGAGGACAGGCATATTTTGTCCATCCATTCATTCACTGATTCACTCAGTCACTCATTCTTTTTTTTTTAATTTATTTTTTTAAATTTATTTATTTTTGGCTTCATTGGGTCTTCGTTGTTGCGTGCAGGCTTTCTCTAGTTGTGGCGAGCAGGGGCTACTCTTTGTTGCGGTGCACGGGCTTCTCAATGCGGTGGCTTCTCTTGTTGCGGAGCATGGGCTCTAGGCGTGCGGGCTTCAGTAGTTGTGGCATGCGGGCTTCGGTAGTTGTGGATCACAGGCTCTAGAGTGCAGGCTCAGTAGTTGTGGCGCACGGGCTTAGTTGCTCTGCGGCATGTGGGATCTTCCCGGACTTGGGATCATACCAGTGTCCCCCGCATTGGCAGGCAGATTCTTAACCACTGCGCCACCAGGGAAGCCCCAGTCACTCATTCTTTCAACACCTATTTTTTGGTGACTCTGTGCTATGCCCGGTAATGAGCCTGGGAGCACAGTGAACGTGAGCAAGGTCATGTCTCATGTGTCCTCCTGGAGCATTGGAAGCACCTAATTTGGGCTGGGGAGACAGGCTGCAGTGGAAGGGGGCCCACCAGAGGCAGAGATGATTAAGCAGAAGTCTGCGGGGTGGGTTGGAATTTTCACAGATGAAGAAGTGATAACGAAGGAAATTTCAGGCAGAGTGGAAACACTCAGAGGCAGCCTGGCTGCTGAAGAGCTGAAAGAAGTTCCAGATGGCTGGGAACCAACCTGCAACAGGGACTGGTGAGAGATGAAGGCAAGGCGTTATGGAGGAGTCAGGTCATGGAGCATCTTAGGAAGCCACATAAAATAACTTGAACTTGATGGCGTGGCCATATAACTTCCCTCAGGTAGAACGCGAATTTAAACAAATGGGGCAGAGCCAGGTCCAGCTTCTGCTAGCCTAAAGGGTGCCAAGTAAAAATCAACTTCCACTTTTTTTTTTTTTTCCAGAGCAAGCTGGACACAATGCTGAAAACTGTCTGGTTAAGTCACTGGCTCCGTAGCCAAGAAGCTATCCTGAGAACAAGCCTTTTGCTTAGATTTCAAGGTCTGCCTTCTGGATCAGTGAGTAAAAACAGCAATTTGTCCATGTTCTACCTCCCTCTCAAAAAACAACAAGCACACATCCAAACTCTAGTCCAGTGCATCTATTCAGTAGGTTTCAGTGCTAGAATCCCATATTTTTCCTGCTCAGAAGAGCCCCACCAGTTAGAGTTCTGCCTCATCTGACCTCACAACACACAATAACATCCACAGTGTGTTTTTTCATAAAATCACCAGCCTGGGTCCCTTAGTTACAATAATGTAATTTATCTCTAAGTCTATGCCAGTACCAAGTTGGACCTTGGGCAGGAAGACTCTGCCCTAGTTCCCAGACCAAACCAGATACAGAGCAGACAAATCCAAATGTTCTTAGTCTACTCATCAGAAAAGCAGGAGCCTCTGACCTGGGGGTAGGTATATGTGAGCTGAGACCTGAAGGAGATGGAAGCTGTAGCCAGTGGTAGAGGAGGGAGAAGTGGTTCCAGGCATCTGGAGCATCTTATGCAAAGCGCGGCCCTTGAAAGCTAGCACTGAGGGTTCAAGTGCTGACCATGGGTTTCCAATTTGTTCCTCAGTTTCCTTTGTTGATAATTAGTACTATAATTTGCTGCTACTGACAATACACTAAGCCTTTATTTAGTGTGTCTGTGTGTAAGGGGCTGTGCAAAAAAGCTTTAGGATTGTTGCTTTATTGAAGTTTTATAACAAACACAGTGAGTACTATTACACAGATGGAGAAACAGAGGGATTGAGAGGTTGAGTAACTCAAGCAAAATCACATGGTCAGTCAGCAGCAGGTGGAATTGGTATCCAGACAATCTGACTCCAGAACTCAAGTTCTAAACAATGGTGCTACATGCCTCTGCCATGTACTTCCTCAGTAATGGGTGTTTGCTTTCCAAGTTGCTGCCCTCCTTGCCCCCTGGGTCTCTGGGTCCTGGGGCTGAGCTTCTGCTTTATAGTTGGCTCCTATAAGGACTCTGCCTCTCTGGGACCTGTCCCACAGCCTTTAGCTAGCAGGCCTGTCCCTCCACCACTGGGGAAACACCCATGAGAGCAGGCCTCCACCTGGGTCCTGCTCACGGTTTGCATCCCTTAATTGCTTCCCATCCACCTTCTCACCACTCCTGGCTCCTCCAGGACTCCTGCTTCTGGATTTACTGCCCATTTGCAGACTGATTTGCCCTGCAGATCTGACATGTGACCATGTCCCACTGGAACACCTGTGGCTGGCTCATATGGATTATGGTTTGCACTTACCCCTTTCCTTTTGCTGTTTCTGGCTTCTTTGAGTAAATACCACACCCAGGAAATTCCACTCTCTGAAACTTGCCCCTTGTGATAGGTCTCCATGGAGTGTCCACGCTAGTGCAGGGCCTAGATGTCAGGCCTTGGTTGGTGGTCAGTGTACATCCGGAATATTTTTTGCCCAGGTCACTTCACCCACAAGGTAAAAAGGGCCTAGGGGCCAGATGGCAGACATCATGGTAGAGGTACTTGACCTATTCTGTGCTTTGTTACCCATTCACCAAATCTGTGCAGAGAACACAGTGACAGGAACACAGAAAACATGCAAAAAACTATTTGTCCAATTTCTGTTATTATTCTTTGTGCTCTGGGAGGGGGCACGGGGGAGGAAATTAGGGGAAGAGAATTTCTACAACAATTTTCTATGTGGTATCCATGGAGTTAGCTTCTTATCAAAAAGAATTTGCATGAATGAAGAATTTTGAGAATGAATTCTTCTGAAGAGGACATAGGTCCTTTCTAGAAGGTCTTCTAATGCTAAAACTCTGCACTCTCTCTGTCTCCAGGCCCTAATAATGTCCCTGCCACATTTTTATAATGTTTCACGGCTACTAAGCTTAGGAAGTTAGCACATCATGCCAGATACGAGCACAGGTTTTAGAGGCCACCAATTCAGTTCAACACACATGTATTGCCTGCACTAGGTTCGAAATAAGATAGAATCCCTCTCCTTGTGACTTTATAGTCTGGTGTGGGCAACAGACACTCAAACAGGTAATTTCAATTTAATGGGCAAGCTGTGAGAAAAGTATGCAGAGTACTACAGAGGCAACCATCACTGACTAATTGTGTGTCCTTGGGCAAATAGCAACCTCTCTCAGAGCCCCAGTTTCTACAACTATAAAATGGGGTCAAAGTTCCTACTGCCTAAGGATTGCTTTGAGAACTAAATGAGACATTTGTAAAACACATAACACGGTGTTTTACACACAGGAGGCACTCAATAAACGGTGTCCATTAGATTATCTAGTAGGCCAGAACCCAGAGTTCTTGTTCTATCTGTGCTTGCTAAGTGTGTCTGATTCTCCCACTACAAACTGAGTTTTCACACAACCCTCTCACTGTAGTAATTATAACAATAACCCACTGTAATACTTGCCCTTGTTCACAGGAGAGACTAGACAAGAAATGATGACTGTATTGGCCCAAATCTACAACTGCAACTTGAAAAACGCCTCAAAGAACATTCTGTGCTCACAGTGGGCTTGGACCATTGTTTTAACATGTGAAGAATGAAACTGTCTACATTATCACTATAACTTCTTCCTCACCTTGCCTCTGTCTGCTACAAATCATTAGACTAAAGATCTTTTCTCTCTTTTGCCCATATCAGCCTTCTCATGACTTTGTCTAAGGGTCACACTCAGGACAGCCTTGTGTGGAAGAGGTCTCTGAGGTTGTATGATTTAAATGCCACTGCCAAAATAACCCCAAAGAGTCATCCATGTGCTGGACACTGGGCCTATATTAGGTCTTAGGGAGCTCTTATTTTATATTAACTATTTGACTACCCAATTACATGACATTTGGTTGGCTTTTTCTTATTGGTGACATTTGACTCTTTTAGAGAAAACTTGGCTTAAGGAAATGCTAGTAGGCTTTGTTTAAAGCATTTATTGTAAACTTTTTTTTTCTCAGTTCTTTGATTTCCTCATATTTCATCACTGAGATAATCGTCTATCAGATGACCACTCCTAATAGATGCTCCTTACTCCTAGAAGTCATCATCTCATGAGTATGAGCTCACTGCTTGGGAAATGACTCATAATCTAACATAGGGTGGTTAATATCATTGTGCTTAAAAATTGGGGTGCCATTTTATTCACTTCATAAACATTTGGGGACTTACCTGGTGGCACAGTGGTTAAGAATCCACCTGCCAATGCAGGGGACATGGGGTCGAGCCCTGGTCTGGGAAGATCCCACCTGCCGCAGAGCAACTAAGCCCGCGAGCTACAACTACTGAGCCCACGTGCCGCATCTACCAAAGCCCGTGTGCCTAGAGCCTGTGCTCCGCAATAAGAGAAACCACCGCGGTGAGAAGCCCACACACTGCAACGAAGAGTAGCCCCTGCTTGCCACAACTAGAGGAAGCCTGCATGCAGCAACGAAGACCCAGTACAGCCAAAAATAAATAAATAAATAAATAAATAAATAAATAAAATAAAATAAAATAAAATAAACATTTGGGTTATGCTTACTAATATATCATGTATCCCCGTGTATCAGCCATGAATTCCTCAAGATACTTGAAATGCAGTCTACACAAAAAATCAAATCATTGTTACAGTAGCATTAGTCTAAGAATGATACTCAGTGACCCTCAGTCAGAGGCCAGAACCAAGAGCCAAGAGAGTAAAGCAAAGAGTCAAGCAGAATTATTCTCAGGCTTTCAAACCTAATTAGTTGGTCCAGCTGGATGTTAAAACTGCTTTGAACTGATAACTCCTTTGTGCCTTCCATTTACACCCTTCTTGAGTGAAATGCCTATAACAGTTATCATGCCTGTCCCACCATTGTTTGTTGGGAGTGTGGGGACAAATAACTTGTCTCTGTAGTTCTACAGGCCCACAGATAGAGAGGATTGTGCTCCAAATGAATTACACCCAGGAGCCTCATCAGCACCTGATTTAGATGATGGTATTTTGGGCTTTTGAGCTGATGATATTTAGATGAGATTTTGGACTTTGAACTGATGCTGAAAAGGGATAAGGCCCTTAGGAACCTTTGGAGGAGGTGCATGTATCTTGCATATGGAACAGATGTGGACCATTGAGGGTGACAGGGTAGATTGCAGTAGTCAGAATTCTACCCCAATGCCTTTCAATCTTATATATATAACCAAATTCTCTCCCCTTTCAATGTGGATGTGATGAGATATCATTCCCATGATTATGTTATGTTAAATGCCAAAAGGGAGATTACTCAGCTGGGCCTAATCATGTAATTACATGAGCTGCACAAAAGCAGAGAGTTTCCTCTGGCTGATAGAAGTCAGAGAGACTCAGAGCATGACAGGATTCAATGGATGACTGGAGATTCTCCTGTTGGCCTTGAAAAATTCTGCTGCTGCGATGTTTGAAGAGAGCCGGTGAAGGGAGACCTTCAAGATGGTGGAGGAGTAAGATGTGGAGATCACCTTCCTCCCCACAAATACATCAGAAATACATCTACATGTGGAACAACTCCTACAGAACACCTACTGCATGCTGGCAGAAGACCTCAGACTTCCCAAAAGCCGTGTGGCTGACAGGGTCTTGGTGCTCTGGCTGGGTGTCAGGCCTGTGCCTCTGAGGTGGGAGAGCCGAGTTCAGGACATTGGTCCACCAGAGACCTCCCAGCTCCACGTAATCAAACAGCGAAAGCTCTCCCAGAGATCTCCATCTCAACACTAAGACCCAGCTCCACTCAACGACCAGCAAGCTACAGTGCTGGACACCCTACGCCAAACAACTAGCAAGACAAGAACACAACACCACCCATTACCAGAGAGGTTGCCTAAAATCATAATAAGGTCACAGACACCCCAAAACACACCACAGGACACAGTCCTGCCCACCAGAAAGACAAGATCCAGCTTCATCCACCAGAACACAGGCACCAGTCCCCTCCACCCGGAAGCCTACACAACCCACTGAACCAAACTTACCCACTGGGGGCAGACACCAAAAACAACAGGAACTACGAACCTGCAGCCTGCGAAAAGGAGACCCCAAACACAGGAAGTTAAGCAAAATGAGAAGACAGAGAAACACACAGCAGATGAAGGAGCAAGGTAAAAATCCACCAGATGAAACAAATGAAGAGGAAATAGGCAGTCTACCTGGAAAAGAATTCAGAGTAATGATAGTAAAGATGATCCAAAATCTTGGAAATAGAATGGAGAAAATACAAGAAACGTTTAACAAGGACCTAGAAGAACTAAAGAGCAAACAAACAGTGATGAACAACACAATAGATGAAATCAAAAATTCTCTAGAAGGAATCAATAGCAGAATAACTGAGGCAGAAGATCGGAGAAGTGATCTGGAAGATAAAATAGTGGAAATAACTACTGCAGAGCAGAATAGAGAAAAAAGAATGAAAAGAATTGAGGACAGTCTCAGAGACCTCTGGGACAACATTAAACACACCAACATTCGAATTATAAGGGTCCCAGAAGAAGAAGAGAAAAAGAAAGGGACTGAGAAAATATTTGAAGAGATTATAGTTGAAAACTTCCCTAATGTGGGAAAGGAAATAGTTAATCAAGTCCAGGAAGCACAGAGAGTCCTATACAGGATAAATCCAAGGAGAAACACGCCAAGACACATATTAATCAAACTATCAAAAATTAAATACAAAGAACAAATATTAAAAGCAGCAAGGGAAAAACAACAAATAACATACAAGGGAATCTCCAGAAGGTTAACAGCTGATCTTTCAGCAGAAACTCTGCAAGCCAGAAGGGAGTGGCAGGACATATTTAAAGTGATGAAACGGAAAAACCTACAACCAAGATTACTCTACTCAGCACGGATCTCATTCAGATTCAACGGAGAAATTAAAACCTTTACAGACAAGCAAAAGTTAAGAGAATTCAGCACCACCAAACCAGCTTTACAACAAATGCTAAAGGAACTTCTCTAGGCAGGAAACACAAGAGAAGGAAAAGACCTACAATAACAAACCCAAAACAATTAAGAAAATGGTAATAGGAACATACATATCAATAACTACCTTAAATGTAAATGGATTAAATGCTCCAACCAAAAGACACAGACTGGCTGAATGGATACAGAAACAAGACCCGTATATATGCTGTCTACAAGAGACCCACTTCAGACCTAGGGACACATACAGACTGAAAGTGAGGGGATGGAAAAAGATATTCCATGCAAATGGAAATCAAAAGAAAGCTGGAGTAGCAATTCTCATATCAGACAAAATGGACTTTAAAACAAAGACTACTACAAGAGACAAAGAAGGACACTACATAATGATCTAGGGATCAAACCAAGAAGAAGATATAACAATTGTAAATATTTATGCACCCAACATAGGAGCATCTCAATACGTAAGGCAAATGCTAACAGCTATAAAAGAGGAAATCGACAGTAACACAATCATAGTAGGGGACTTTAACACCCCACTTTCACCAATGGACAGATCATCCAAAATGAAAATAAATAAGGAAACACAAGCTTTAAATGATACATTAAACAAGATGGACTTAATTGATATATATAGGACATTCCATCCAAAAAACAACAGAATACGCTTTCTTCTTAAGTGCTCATGGAACATTCTCCAGGATAGATCATATCTTGGGTGACAAATCAAGCCTTGGTAAATTTAAGGAAACTGAAATTGTATCAAGTATCTTTTCCGACCACAATGCTATGAGACTAAATATCAATTACAGGAAAATAACTGTAAAAAATACAAACATATGGAGGGTAAACAATACGCTACTAAATACCCAAGAGATCACTGAAGAAATCAAAGGGGAAATCAAAAAATACCTGGAAACAAATGACAATGAAAACACGATGACCCAAAACCTATGGGATGCAGCAAAAGCAGTTCTAAGAGGGAAGTTTATAGCAATAAAATCCTACCTCAAGAAACAAGAAAAATCTTTCTTAGGTCAGTCTCCCAAGACAATAGAAATAAAACCAAAAATAAACAAATGGGACCTAATCAAACTTACAAGCTTTTGCACAGCAAAGGAAACCATAAACGAAATGAAAAGACAAACTACAGAATGGGAGAAAATATTTGCAAATGACACAACTGACAAGGGCTTAATTTCCAATATATATAAATAGCTCATACAACTCAACAACAAAAAAACAAACAACCCAATCAAAAAATGGGCAGAAGACCTAAATAGACATTTCTCCAAAGAAGACATACAGATGGCTAAGAGGCACATGAAAAGCTGCTCAACATCACTAATTATTAGAGAAATGCAAATCAAAACTACAATGAGGTATCACCTCACACTAGTTAGAATGGGCATCATCAGAAAGTCTACAAACAAGAAATGCTGGAGAGGGTGTGGAGAAAAGGGAACCCTCTTGCACTGTTGGTGGGAATGTAAATTGACACAGCCACTATGCAGAACAGTATGGAGGTTCCTTAAAAAACTAAAAACAGAACTACCATATGATCCAGCAATCCCACTACTGGGCATATACCCTGAGAAAACCATAATTCAAAAAGAGTCATGTACCACAGTGTTCATTGCAGCTCTATTTACAATAGCCAGGACATGGAAGCAACCTAAGTGTCCATTGACAGATGAATGGATAAAGAAGATGTGGCACATATATACAATGGAATATTACTCAGCCATAAAAAGAAACTAAATTGAGTTATTTGTCGTGAGGTGGATGGATCTAGAGTCTGTCATACAGAGCGAAGTAAGTCAGAAAGAGAAAACCAAATACCGTATGCTAACACATATATATGGAATCTAAAAAAAAAAAAGGTCCTGAAGAACCTAGGGGCAGGACAGGAATAAAGACACAGATGAAGAGAATGGACCTGAGGACATGGGGAGGGGGAAGGATAAGCTGGGATGAAGGGAGACAGTGGCATTGACATATATACACTACCAAATGTAAAACAGATAGCTAGTGGGAAGCAGCCGCATAGCACAGGGAGATCAGCTTGGTGCTTGGTGACCACCTAGAGGGGTGGGATAGGGAGGGTGGGAGGGAGAGGGAAGGGGGAGGGGATATGGGGATATATGTATACGTATAACTGATTCACTTTGTTATATAGCAGAAGCTAACACAACAATGTAAAGCAATCATATTCCAATAAAGATGTTAAAAAAAAAAAAAAGAGAGCCTGTGAAGAGGAATGCAAGTGGCCTCTGGGAGTGGAGAGTGGTCCCTGGCTGACAGTCAGCAAGAAAAGGAGGACCCCTGTCCTATAACCACAAGGAACTGACTTCTGCCAATAACCCATATGAACTTGGAAGCAGGTTCTTCCTTGGTCAAGTCTCCAGAGGAGAATTCAGCCAGTTGACACTTTGATTTCAGCTCTGTGCAGCTCCCAGAAGTGGACTAGCTCTGCTTTCCAGACTTCTGACAGACAGAACGGTCAGCTAATAAATGGGTGTTACTTGAAGACACTAAGTTTGTGGTAATTTACCGCACAGCAAGAGAAAACGAACACAATTTCTAAGTGTGTATTGACTATGTACAATGTTAAGTATGCCTTTCTATAATTGAAGTCAATTATTATTCATACCATCAATTTCTCATTGTCCTATTAGCTATGATGACAACAGCTAACAACCACATACTCCTGCTTTCAAACTCAATCAAATCACACAGTTCTGTGTCCTTCGAATTCCCAAGGAAACTCTAATTCATTATGGTCATCACAGCAATGGAACTGAGTGAAATCAGAGTTCTGTAGGTGGTAAGTTCCACAAGGGACTTAGGTGATAACAGAACAAGGCAGGCCAAGAATGGCTGATGCAGACAAACAAAGGCTGGCAGGCACCGTAAGCCACGTGGGTGTGGGAGGCAGGCTGGAGGGAAGGCAAAGAGAAGATGCTTCAAGGGTCCAGAGTCCAGGCTAAGATACTAGAGAAACAAAGGGTCAGGGACATGAGCAAAGAACCTGCCAAACTAGTCAGGATCCAGCCTAAGAAGACGCCAAGCCTCAGGCTCTAGACAAGAGGTCCAGGAAACAGAAGCTAGCAACAAGAGGGGACGTGAGATTAGGTCACCCCCAACTTATCTCAGCGTGTTGAAAGGTTAGATGGGAAAGGAGGAACCTATAACCCATACAGCTGGGGGTTCAACAGATAGAAATTTATCAAGAAAAGTCAAGGTTTTTTAAAATGTGGTTCCTCCCTCCTACACTGTTGGTGGGAAAGTAAACTGGTGCAGCCGCTATGGAAAGCAGTATGGCGGTTCCTCAAAAAACTAAAAATAGAACTGCCGTATGATCCAGCAATCCCACTCCTGAGCATATATCCAGACAAAACTGTAATTCAAAAAGATACATGCACCCCGATGTTCATAGCAGCACTATTCACCATAGCCAAGACATGGAAGCCACCTAAATGTCCATCGACAGAGGAATGGATAAAGATGTGATACATACAATATATAAAATGGAATATTAGCCACAAAAAAGAATGAAATAATGCCATTTGCAGCAACATGGATGGACCTAGAGATGATCATACTAAGTGAAGGAAGTCAGAAAGAGAAAGACAAATACCGTATGATATCACTTATATGTGGAATCTAAAATATGACACAAAGGAACTTATCTATGAAACAGAAACAGACTCACGGAAATAGAGAACAGACTTATGGTTGCCAAGGGGTACGGAGGATAGGGGAGGGATGGATTGGGAGTTTGGGATTAGCAGATGCAAACTGCTGTTTTATATAGAATGGATAAACAACAAGGTCCTACTGTATAGCACAGGGGAACTATATTCAGTATCCTGTGATAAACCATAATGGAAAAGAATATGAAAAAGAGTATATATATATATGTATATATACATATATATATAAAACTGAATCACTTTGTTGCACAGCAGAAATTAACACAACATTGTAAATCAACTATACTTCAATAAAACAAATTTTTAAAATATAATAAAATGTGGTTCCTGTATCAGCAGTATCAGCATCACCTGGGAATTCACTGGAATTGCAATTTCTCCAGCCCTACCTGAGACCTAAGGAAACAGAAACTTTTGGGTGTAAGGCTCAGCAACTGATGTTTTAACACACCCTCTGGTCATTTTGATGCACAGTGAAGTCTGAGAAGCCCAGCAATAGTGTCTTCACTCTTACCTTCCACTGACAAGCATCTTGAGAGCCGTAGAACCAAACCACTAGCCTAGCTTCCTCTTCCCTCATTAGCCAGCTTCCTCTATTCTCACACTAGATCCTCTCTGTCAGGACATGTGGAAGGGCAGCAACAGTCAAATGCTGTTCATTTCCCTTTTCATCTCGGGTATATCAGAAAGCAGATTATTGCTGAGCTGCATGTATGCATATTAATTCAAGACAGGTTTCTAATAGATTACAAATTATTATTGTGGAAACAAATCTGAATTAAATATATTCCAGAAGAGAAGGGGAAAAAACAATCAGTAACTTACTATTGCCAGGCACAAAAGAAGGAAAACAAAGCAATGAGAAAGCTTGCAGGTAATCCTCACCCTCGAGATCTCTCACATGAACAAAATTTTAGAATACGAGTGTTTAAACAGTTTTTCTGAATGAAGAAAATTGTTTTTGCAATGTAAACAAAATAAGAAAATCCTAAGTTAAAAATCACGTATATTAGGAGTGCTGCCTGTGAGAGAGAGTTTTGTGCTTATTTTGGGGCAGTAGTTGAACATCTATTCTCTTTATCATCCAAGCACTATTTACTTTTATTTTTTTCAGAAACGACACTTACTAAAATGCTTTCATTAAGTGTCTCCTTGACTTTTCCCTGTATTTTCCAACTTTTAATCCAGAATCTAACTGCAGCTTTTATCATTATTCCTACCCCTATGTCTTCATGGTTTATTTTCAGTTTGTAACTGGCCACATGGCATTAAAATATTTCTAGAACTGGAACACATCAACTGAAGCTCATCTTTACTTATAATACCATTTCCTGTACATTGCTTAACAAGTTATTATCATTATCATGGTCTTTTGTAACCATTTGTTAAATATATAAACAAGAATAGATAGAAAGGGAGAAACCAAGGACAAAGGTCTTTTTAAAAGTAAACACCAGGGACTTCCCTGGTGGCACAGTGGTTAAGACTCTGTACTCCCAGTGCAGGGGGCCTGGGTTCGATCCCTGGTCAGGGAACTAGATCCCACATGCACGCCGCAACTAAGAGTTCACATGCCACAGCTAAGCAGCCAGTAAGCCGCAACTAAGGAGCAGGCGAGCCGCAACTAAGGAGCCCTCGAGCCGCAACTAAGGATCTGGTAAGCCTCAACTAAGGAGCCCGTGAGCCGCAACTAAGGAAGCACGCCTGCTGCAACTAAGATCTGGGGCAAATAAATAAATAAATATTAAACAAAAAAAAGTAAGTACCACATTTAAAAGAAAAATAAGAATGATAGCTGGGATTTGATTGCCAAAAAATAAATGTGAATGAATAAAACATAAAGTAGAAATTCCTCTTCTATCTTTTGTCTTAGGATGAAGGAAGATGTGGCCAGTCTGAGACTACACCCCTTCTGAGGAAGTATTTTCCTGCTATTATTGGGGTATTCCTAGTCTAACTTCCTTACAGCAGCCAAAAAGAATTACAGAATTTTCCCACCATGGACCATTAATAGCAACAACAGTATTTTGCTTCCTTTATATTAAAGTACCATCTCCATATTGTTTTTGGTCCTGGATTTCAAAATACAGCATTACATATAGAAAAGCGTGTGTGCGTCTAATACTGTTGCATTCTGAATTGAGAAAAAAACAAAAATGACAGCCCCTGACATCTAAAAACTTGCCTTATACTCACAGGGAGGCCATGTTATTCTCCTGTTAGACATGAATCATCTCACAGAACATCAACTTCAGGCAAGGTTACTCTAAGACCATAATAAAATGAGATCAAATAATGTCCCTTCATAATTTTGTCTAAGCACAGACGGCAACAAAGGCATTGTGTTACCTGCAAAATGCCATACATCTCCTTACTTGGCCAAGATGATTGACTGCTACTTATTAGCAAATTACAACTCTATCCTCCATCTAATCTCCTCTCTCTATAGATAAGATTTATTGATGCTCAGTCATAGAATTGCTCCTCTTTTCTTGCAGCCTCTGATCTGGAACAAACCCCCACCTCCTTAGAGCCTCCCCTAAATTAACTAACCAAAGCCCCAATCCTGTAATACATTCTTTCTAATATCCTTTTACTGAGATGCTCCATCATTCCCCATGATGTATGTTCTCCCTCTCTGCAGTGAGTAATAAAACCTACCTTGTCTAACTACAGGTGTGTTCTTATTTTTGCTCATAAACAACAGAAATGTATTTCTCACCATTCTGGAGGCTGGAAGTTTGAGATCTGGGTGCCGGCATGGTCAAGTTCAGGTGAGGGCCCTCTTCCAAGGTCGCAGACTGATGACTTCTCCTAGTATCCTCACGTGGTGGAAAGTGGAGCTCCAGGTGCATTCTTGATGGTCAATTGTACGTTATTTTAATTTAAAAAGACAAAAGCCTCTTCATGAGGATGCCTATAATCCTTTAATGCAAGTTTTAGAATGGACATGGAAAGCAATTAATGATTGACCCAGCAGCTCATCTAATAGTTCAATGCTCTGTGCCAACTCACCTAGTTGTTACTTTGCACTATGCTTAATCCCTTGAGAAGTCAAACAGTATCAATGATTTTGTTTATATATTACTTATAAGCTTAGATTTGGTCAATCTAGAAATGGTCATTAAAAAAGAGAGAAAACTCCATATCTTACTAATGATCAAAAGCGACAAACTTTTAAGATAACTTTGACCAAGAAGATTATAAGACCCTCTATCTTGAGCACTTACTCTATGCAGGTATTATACTCAGTGCTTTATACAGCTTAGCTCATCTAAAACTCAATAAATTTGGAGTCACAGAATGCCCAATTAAAAGTGGTTTAAATAAGGAAGAAAATGCACTGTCCACATAGCTCCATGATGTTAACACAGACTTCTCTGCTTACCGCCTTCCAGAAGCTATCCTCAGTGCGTCCATGGCGGCTCTTTTGGATTGCAAGTTGGCTAGAGTAGTACTGGGCTTCACACCGCAGGAAATGAAAGTAGATTCCTAGCATTAATTTTTATTAGAGATGAAATGTTCCTCCCATTGATTTCCCCCTCAGGTCCCATAGGCCAGGACTCGGTCATGTGTCCAGGCCGTGGTTACAAGGGCAACTGAGAACATAAGCATCTGGAATTTTCAGGCTTAATAATTAGAGGTGAGCTCTATCGGCATGGAAGGAAGGAAGGAGAGGTAGCTGTCAGGTAGGAGGCAGACAGCATTGTTCACAGGTGTTATTATTATCGCCATTTTACAAAGGAGGAAAGGAAGCTTAAAGAGGTGAAGTAATTTACCAATTAGTACTCAGCTAGAAGGTTTAGTGCAGAATTCAAATCCAGTATGCAGAATTTCAAAGCCCAAACTTTTTTAAGGGCTTGAACTCTAAATCAGATGGACCCAGGTTTGTATCTAGACTCTGCATCCTGTTTCCTCATTTGTAAAAGGAAATTATTGTATCACCTACTTCTTTGAACTATGGCAAAGCCTAAACAGATAATGTATATATAAAGCGTTGAGCACAATGTCTGGCCCTGTTATCACTGTTGTCTTTGCTATCAATCAGCAGCAGCATTATTACCCTATTCTACTGAGAATGCCACTCACTGGGTGAAATTTCTAGGTGGTTGTTCAGTCCAAGTGCTCTTCTTCCGTCGTTCACAATACCCAGTAAACGGAGTTTACTCTGTTACTACGACCATACTCTTAACTGGCTTGTGCCTTTCACTCATCTGAACCGTCCTGGGAGCAGGGATCATGTCTTATTTATCTTTATATCTTTAGCCTCTTGCACAATGTGTAATGCATAGTATGTGCTCAATAAAAGATTCTGAATGAAGGTGTAGGTGAGGGTGGAAATAATTCTATACTTCAACAATTGAGAACTATGAGTCCTATTTCTCAACCTCAGAAAAATCATCATTTCCTAGAAGAACATTTGATTACAAAAATCTCATGTGGGGGCTTTCCTGGTGGCGCAGTGGTTGAGAGTCTGCCTGCCAATGCAGGGCACACGGGTTCGAGCCCTGGTCCGGGAAGATCCCACATGCCGCGGAGCAACTGGGCCCATGAGCCACAATTACTGAGCCTGCGCGCCTGGAGCCTGTGCTCCGCAACAAGAGAGGCCGCGATAGTGAGAGGCCTGCGCACCGCGATGAAGAGTGGCCCCCGCTCGCCACAACTAGAGAAAGCCCTCGCACAGAAACGAAGACCCAACACACCCAAAAATAAATAAATAAATTAATTAATTAAAAAAAAAAATCTCATGTGGGAAGGCCTAAATGACAAGGCTCAGCACTGAATAAAAACCACATATATGTAAAGAAAATGTTTATTTTCCCCAACCCCCAAAGGGGTGCTACTGTAAATCTTCTCTCATTTTAAACCTTGATGTTCTTTCATTGATTAAAATTTACACTAATGTGTTAACAAAATTTCAGCTCACAGTAGTTAATTACCCAAGACTCCAGAAAAAAATCTATGTGTCTTATAAGGTGAAGTTCTTAGAAAATTCAGGAATAACATTTAAAAACTCAGCAATAAAATACTTTTGGGATAAAAGGAAAATGCATTCCATAAATATTTTGAATAGAACCAACTGAAAAGAAATGTTCATTTCTTAGGATTGAGTTCAAGTAAGTTACCATGTTTACTTGTGTCTGAGGATAGTAAACGAAGCACAGGATTAGCAGCAGACAGTTGACAACACTCACCCTGAGAGCATATAAACACGCTATGGGAAGCAGGTGTTGCGCTACATGAAATAGGTATTTCAGCGGCAGCAAAAACAAGGCAAACATATATTGGCGTCCTCACCTGTTCATGATCCACATCACAATCATGTAATTAGCCTCTTTTCTCGCTAATTTATAAATGGTTAAGACTTTTTTTTGACAGTAAAATTGTAACAGTGGTTGATTTCTCTATCATTGTTATTTTGTTTTGTTTTACAAAAAGTGTGCAGTCAAGCTACTGGCAAATAATAAAATTGTCCAATGATTCCTCTTCATTCTAATTTTGCACATTTAATTTTACTATTGTGTTTCTTAAACATTTTTTTCTACAAGCCACCATTTTTTAAAATAAATTTATTTATCTATTTATTTATTTTTGGCTGCACTGTCTTCGTTGCTGCGCGAGCTTTCTCTAGTTGCGGTGAGTGGGGGCTTCTCTTGTTGCAGAGCACAGGTTCTAGGCGTGCGGGCTTCAGTAGTCATGGCATGAAGGCTCAGTAGTTGTGGCTCCCGGGCTCAAGAGCGCAGGCTCAGTAGTTGTGGCGCACGGGCTTAGCTGCTCCGTGGCATGCGGGATTTTCCCGGACCTGGGCTCGAACCAGTGTCCCCCGTGTTGGCAGGCAGATTCTTAACCACTGTGCCACGAGGGAAGCCCTAAGCCACCATTTTTAAAGCTATATTTTTATATATCAGCTATTCAATAGTGGAACCATGATTCCAGTAAGAGTTCTTTCAGGAAGGCGACTATGTCATAAATAAAGTGGAGGATCATTCAGCATTTATAGGCTGCTCTGATTTCAGAAAATATTTTTCAACCACTGATACACTTCCTATGCCTGTTATTCAAACACAACCTTGTTATTAAAGCTAATTGTTAAGGATTTCATTAAGAATTACATTATTATAAAATAATACTGCTTCTTGTAGAAAAGGGGGAAATACAAGAAAACACAAAAAAATTAAAATTATGCACAATCCAACCCTGTAGCTGGCTAATGCTAACATTTTGGTTTACTGCCTTCTTGTCTTTTTTCAAAGAATACATAATATATACACATTCAACTTTTAAAAACAAATTAGGGGGCTTCCCTGGTGGCACAGCGGTTAAGAATCCGCCTGCCAACGCAGGGGACACGGGTTCGAGCTTTGGTCAGGGAAGATGCCACAGAGCAACTAAGCCCATGTGCCACAACTACTGAGCCTGCGCTCTTGAGCCCGTGAGCCACAACTACGGAAGCCTGCGCGCCTAGAGCCTGTGCTCTGCAACAAGAGAAGCCACCGCAAGGAGAAGCCCGCGCACCACAACAAAGAGTACCTACCGCTCGCCACAACTAGAGAAAGCCCGCATGCAGCAACGAAGACCCAACGCAGCCAAAAATAATTTATTAAAAAAAAAAACAAATTAGAAACATGCTAATTATACTTTGGTTTCTTGCTTTTTCATTTAAAATTATAATTTTTTATGGTAATAAATATTTATGAAAAGAAAAATTTTGACTCAGTGAATGGTATTTTTTTTTTTTTTTTTTTTTTTTTTTGGCTGTGTTGGGTCTTCGGTTCGTGCGAGGGCTTTCTCCAGTTGCGGCAAGCGGGGGCCACTCTTCATCGCGGTGCGGGGACCGCTCTTCATCGCGGTGCGCGGGCCTCTCACTATCGCGGCCCCTCCCGTTGCGGGGCACAGGCTCCAGACGCGCAGGCTCAGTAGTTGTGGCTCACGGGCCCAGCCACTCCGTGGCATGTGGGATCTTCCCAGACCAGGGCTCGAACCCGTGTCCCCTGCATTAGCAGGCAGATTCTCAACCACTGCGCCACCAGGGAAGCCCGTGAATGGTATTTTAAGATAAAGATTTCCATAATTTAATCAAGCCTCCACTGGTATACATTTACATCATTTTCAATTTTTGTTGTTATAAAAAATATTATAGTAAGCATTCTTGTACGTAACATTTCTACATATCTCTACTTTCTTGCTTTGGAACACTACTAGAATATGAATTTTTAAGGTTCTTAATAAATATATTTAAATTTAAAATGCTTACTATTAATTTTAGAGATATAACCATAACACAGAGAGTCAAAATGTCCTAAAGTAAAAATTACTGGTGCACTTGTACAAGGTCTACTTTAAAACCTTGGCACATAATGCATACAAAAGCTTGTCATTTTTGTTAAAAGCTCCCAGAACAGTACATCCATGTTGCTCTTTGGCATAAGATATTGCTAGACAGGAAGACACACATGATATCTTTATCATCAACATACCAAATCTTCTTATCATACTAAGTGAAGTAAGTCAGACAAACATCATGTGATATCACTTGTATGTGGAATCTAAAAAAATGATACAAATAAACTTATTTACAAAATAGAAATAGACTCACAGATATAGAAAACAAACTTATGCTTGCTAAAGTGGGAGTAGAGGGATAAATTGATAGTTTGGGGTTACCTGATACACACTACCATATAGAAAATAGATAAATAACAAGGACCTACTGTATAGCATGGGGAATTATATTTAATATCTTATAATAATCTATAATGGAAAAGAATATAAAAAAGAATGTATATAAATATATCTGAATCACTTTGCTGTACACATGAAACTAACACATCATTGTAAATCAGCAATACATCAAAAAAAAGACATCAAACCTTCTTAAACTAAGCCATAATGTGAAAGTACAAAAGGATTTTTGAAGCAATATAAACATATTTTAATAGTAATATGTTAAAATTAATATTTCATACTCATGAAATATAGGAAAAGAAAATTCTGAAAATGAAAAGTAATAAGCATGGATTAGCTTTCTCAGATATTAAAGCATATTATAAGGTACCAATAATTAAAACAGTATGATAAGTATGCATGAACAGATTGACAGATGAACGGGAAATACTATGAAGTCCAGGAATAGACCCAAAATTCGTACATGAACCTTTATTATATGATAAAGGTGGAATTTAAAACTATTGGGTAAAGATAGATTATCACAAAAAGGTGTTAGAGCAACTAGAAAAAAAGTAATTACCCCAACATCTCACACTTTACACCAAAATAAATTCCATAGTGGTCAAAGACTTTAATGTGAACAACAAAACCATAGAGGTATTAGAAGAAACCAGAGGATAATTTTTAATAATCTTCACATGGGGAAATCCTCCCTAAGCCTGAAAAAAAAGAAAAGAAAAAATAAAAAGCCCAGATAAAAGAAAAAATTGATAAATTCTATTATTTTCAAATAAAAAAGTTTCTATGGGAAAAAATAAGCAAAGTCAAAACCTACACTCAGAAAAATATTTGCAGCTTAAATCATAGACAAAGGCTAATTTATCCCACACATAAAGAACTCATATGAAATCCATATGAAAAGACCAATAACCCAATAGAAACTTGGGCAAAGGGTGTACGCTGATAGTTCACAGAAAAGGGAACACCAAAGCCTCTTAAACATATGAAAAGATGTTCAGCCTCACTTTTTTCAAAAATGCCAACTTAAACTTGGACAATACTATTTTTTTGAGATGCTATTTTTTACCTATTAGATTGGCAAAGATAGACACATTTGGTGACACATTCTTGGAAGGATCTGGGGAAACAGGCCCTCTCACATAATCTTGGTGGCAGTATAAATTGATGCAACCTTTGTGAAGAGCACTTTGGCAGTACAAAATCTACAAAAAATGTTCATTAACCCAGCAAGTCAACCACTAGGCTTTTATCTTACTGATATATTAATTCATACATGTACAAAATTTCATATATACAAGGTTGTTATAAGAACATTGTAACGGAAAAGATTGAAAACAACCTAAAAGCCCATCAACAGGGGCTAAAAGAAATGATACAACAAAGCAATGAAATATTAGACAGTCAATATGAATAACGAAATGAGGAAGCTCCTCATGTATTGAAATGGGATGACTGCTGAGATTGATTGGTAGGTATGATAGATAGATGTAAAATCATGTACATATGCACATGTGTTATTGATTGCATATGCATCGAGTATCTTTGGAAGAGAACACAAAGAGGTGATGATATTAACTGGCTTTGAGAATGGAAACTGGAGTGCTTCATTGTACCCTTTGAATTTTCAAGTATTTGAACATATTATGTATTTTAAAAATTAAATAGAACTACATTAAATTTTTAAAGTTGAGTAGGTTGTTGTAATCACAGAAAACAGCTTGGGTCCTAATGAGTTAGCACAAAGAAAAATAAAAGAAATATCTTAGCAAAAGGATAGTAACCAGGATCTATTGTTCCTCTAAGTCCCCGATTGTTGGGTAGTCTGAAATATCTACTCCCCAAGCCAACCATGTAGCAGAGCACTAACCAATGCCAGAAGCTCCCCAGTGGTTCCAATCAGGCCTAGAGCTGCCCTCACGTTCCTCTCTTTGCTTGAAGAGAAGAATGAAGAAGCTACTACAGCACACACTTAGATTGACCAATGAATGAATGGCTGGGAGCCTTCCCTTTCTTTAGCCAACATAAAACATAGGGAAGCAAAGAAAGTATTAGAGTCACTGGGTCAGTGACTACTGATCCTTTTGTTACCTCCCCTTTAGAGCACAGCCTCTGAGTCTGACAGCCACCCAGGCAGGGCTAGAAGGAGGCATGTAGATGAGGCCCACAAAGATGGAGTTCATCTTTACAGACATTTTTTGTTTTTTAAGTTAAAAGCAATAAATCTGTTCTTGTTTAAGTGGCAGATGGATTGTTCCTTGGCTTTAGGCAAACTTATCAAAGGAAAGTGAACCCATATGGTCTGGAAGGGAAAAAATAGAGCAACTATCAAGATTTGGATCTAATTGCTTAGCTAATAGCTTAGCAGTCAGCCTTGACTAATGGGCTAAGTCAGGATGAAAGGGTTATTCCCCCTTTCTTAAGCACTTTACCTGTATTAACCCATTTACTTTTTACAACAAATCTAAGATGTAGTCTTTACTATGATCTCCATTTAACAAATGAGGCAACTGAAGCATGGAGAGTTTAACTAATTTGCCCAGTTACCCAAGGAGTAAATAGTAGAACCAGGATTGAGCCCAGGTAATGTGGCTCCATAGGGTGCACTCTCATCAAAACATACGGCATTCTATGTCATAGTAATTTTACCTATAGTATGATCCAAGCATTACAAAAATAATTTTTGTTGGAACTAGGCCCTTCTGAAACTCATAGACCAGAGTGTATGTGAACGTCCTGTATTTGTTTCCTTTAGTCAATATTCCATACATTGCTGAACAACCTTTTTGTTTTAAAGACCCAAAAAACCACATAGTAACATGTATCCAGGAGCTTTGCAACACTAATTTTCCTGAAATAAAAGTGATCCCCACTTATCAGTCCCTCTAATTTTTTCTTCTTCCCTTTAAATCAAAGCAGTGTTTCATTTACCATATTTAACACCTAGCATGAGCAAAGAAAGCAAACAAAACAAAGCAAAACAAAACAACAGTCCAAAGCAAAACTTAGGTCAAAACTTCCATCCTGAAGACTGAAGACTGGAAACATTAGCTAGACAGCAGCACAGTAGAGTTAGGACATGTATCTCCTGACTCCCAGTCATGAGTTATTCATACCAGGCAAAGAAGACTAAAAATAGGGCCACCTCACCATGTCATTTCTTATTTTTACTTAGAAATTGCCATGGTTTTCTCTTTGTACTACAGACCTCTCCTAAGATTCTCCACTTTGAGAAAACAGATCCATTGAGAAGCTGCATTATGGAGCCTAAGAACAACCAAGACTTGGAGCCAGACCACTTGATATTCCAATAACTTCATTAACTATCAGCCCCTGATCTTGGCTTATGACTTATGTCTCCAGCTTCAGTTTCCTGTCACTCATATTGGACATAATAAGACCAACCATACAGAAACTGGGGAATATTGGAGATAATGGAAGTAAAGTGCCTGACACAGTAGGTGATAAAAAATGAAACCTATTAGTACCAGCATGTGATTGATTGATTTCTCTGTTGAGTCTTCCTCTTTTCCTCACTCCTCAAATCATTGCATGTGTAAGGAAATTCTCCAGGACTTGACATGACCATCAGTGTGTGTGAACTTAAAAAATGATTATTAACTATTTCAAACATACAGAAAAGCATGGAAATAATATACCACCACCTATGTGTGTCTCCATTAAAAAAATGCCATCTTGTATTTCATAACTTTATATAAATGGTATCTGTTTGTCCATATTATTCTACAACTTGCTGTACCCTCTCCAGCATTATGCTTTTGAGATTTACCCATGTTGATATACGTAGCTGTTATTTATTTTAAAAGCTCTATAGTATTCAACTGTATGAACATTCCACCGTGTATTTCTGATAGAGACACAGATGTAGAGGACAAATGTACGGACACCAAGGGAGGAAAGTGGCGGGGGTGGAGATGGTGGGATGAATTGGGAGACTGGGATTGACATGTATACACTAATATGTATAAAATGGATAACTAATGAGAACCTGCTGTATAAAAAAATAAATAAATTAAACTAAATTTTAAAAAATTACCATATGATCCATCATGTATTTCTTGAGTTCTCCTACTGATGGACATTTAGATTGTTTCCAGTTTTTTACTATTACAAAGAATATTGCAGTAGACATCCTCCTTACATGTGCTTCTTTGGGTACCTGTGAGAGAGTTTCTCTAGGGTACAAATCCAGAGGAGGGACTGCTAGATTCACAAGATATTGTCACTTTCAACATCACTAGCTATTGCCAAATTGTTTTCCAAATCACTACAGCATTTTGTTGTTGCACCTTGTGGGGTTTTGTTTGTTCATTCTTTACTGAGCAATATTTTATAGACCATAAAATTTACCCATTTAATGTGTACAGTTCAACAGTTTTTAGCATGTTTGCGCAACCATCAGCCCAATATAATTTTAGATTCATGTGATAGTGTTTTTATTTATAAAATATACTTAAGCAATCTGGAAAGCGGGTTACATGTCCTATCCAATGTAACCACGGAAATCCCCTGGGAGAAGCTAGTTTGTAGAGATTTCCTTGTTTGAACCCTGTTGTTTGAGGCGGTAGCTGGAAGGCACATTCCCAATTAGTTACGAAACTGATTAAACTCAAGTTATTTGCTAACAAAGGCATTCCTATTTATTCACCTCAGAGTAAAATGACTCAGAATTGACTCTATTTGGAGAGAAGGGAGGCATGCTATACCAAATAAAGGAGCTCTTTTCCCCCAGAACTATTCTGGCTCCTGCCAGAAAGGGAGGGAGATGTGAACCAGGGTAGAGGATGGAGTAAACAGTTGTGGAAGCCAGGGCACTGGCAAAGGGGAGGGGGGGGCCACCACCGTCTTTTATTTTCCTCTGCAGGTTAACTTGTTGTGCTTTTCATCAAATCATTTTTGTACTCTGAGTTATTAATTAATGGCACTTTCAAGTATTATTTACCCCATCTCATACCTAATGTGTTAATTGTCAACGCAGGTTGCCAACTATGACTTGGAATACAAATTTAGGTAAGAATATTGTTCCCATCTAGCCACTAGGTGTTCAAAATCGAACACATTTCTTTCTACTTGGAATCTCCTGAGAAACATCAGTTTCATGGACAAAAACACTGGTCTCTTGTATTCATTCATTCCTTTCAGTCATTGCTTTAAGGACGTCAATTTTCAGATACTATGGTTTCATTTCATCAGGTGCCTGGCAGCTTTCTGAACTCTCCTCCTCACCCTTCAGCCCTTCCCACAAGGACAGAGTACACAGTCATGTTCCGTGACAGCTCATCAGGTGACACAGACCGGGCAATGTTAGAGTGTGATGTGGAGGAGAGGCACAGACACGGGGTTGACACCCAGGGCAGATGTGTTAGATCTCACCTCACCAGCTATGCAGGCCTGTGACTTAGGAATGAGCTGCATGGGTTGGGAGGACCCAAGGAAGTTGTTTCTGTAACTAGTTCCCTTGATCCTTACATGAGGAGGCCTGAGGCTCTGACAGGTTTTGGGTCCACTCCAAGGCTCGACTAAGGCTTTAGGACCTGCAAAACTGAACGACATGGGACTGAAGTGGAAAACAGCCCTGACTTGCACTGGAAGGGATTAAGCCCAGCAAGCAACCTTGAACTCAGGGTAGAAATCCAGTTCGTCAGGATAGGAAGGAGCAAAGCAGATGAGCGCTTCTCTCACTACCCCTCCACCCACCCCGAGGGGAAACGGTCTAACCAGGCTTCACCCAGCCTGTATTCCCAGCCAAAACAAAATTATCTGGCACTGCCTGAGCCCCAGCAGAGGGCTGAGTTAAATGGGTTACCCTGCTCAAATGCAAATATATGCAAAATGTATCTACCTCTTCTGAGCATCAAGAACAAAAAAACACAGCTGAAGTCATCCGCACCCGGGCCACTCCCCTGAACCGGCTTCAGAGCTGGCACTTCTAGACTCCACTTTCCCGCTTTTCTAGTCTATGGCCCAACTTCCTTAACTTGTTAGTCACGGGGCCCCGCTGTCGCGTTTACCCTGCCCCCAGCTTCCTCCACGCCAACAGCTATAGCTCACACATCCCCTGCAGATCAGGGCGCTCCTCTCAATGTTCAGTGCCTGGACGGGAACTGTCCTGCACACGGAAACAAGGCCCAGCATCTCGTTTCCTCTTTGTTTAAAAATCTATTGCTTACAAGCTACAATGGTTCCAAGAACAAGGTTGTGGGTAATTATATTTTCCCTCTGCCCCACCCCATGTCGCAGAGTCAATGCGTGTAGGCCACAACGATAGTTCTAGTAGGATAGAACTGGTATGGTAGTTACGCGTGAGGTACTATGTGAGTACCTCATAGGTATTATTTCATCTAATCCTCAAAATAACCCTACCAGGGAGGCATTATTATCTTCATTTTTGGATGAGAACACTGAGACCCAGGAAGATTATGTGTCTTGTGTAACATCACAATTTATAGAGGACGCAGGTGGGATTCAAACCCCAATGTTCACTGCAGGACTATTTACAATAGCCAAGACATGGAAGCAACCTAAATGCTCATCAACAGAGGAATGGATAAAGAAGATGTGGTACATACATACAATGGAATACTACTCAGCCATAAAAAAGAATGAAATAATGCCATTTGCAGCAACATGGATGGGCCTAGATATTATCATATTAAGTAAGCCGGACAGAGAAAGATAAATATCATATAATATCAGTTATATGTGGAATCTAAAAAAAAAAAAAAAAAAAGATACAAGTGAACTTATTTCCAAAACAGAAAAAAAAATCATAGACATAGAAAACAAACTAATGGTTTGTTTTCAAACAGGAAAGGGGGATGGGGGGAGGGATAAATTAGGAGGTTGGGATTAACATATACACACTACTATATATAAAATAACCAACAAGGACCTATGGTATAGCACAGGGAACTCTACTCAATATTCTGTAGTAACCAATATGGGAAAAGAATCTGAAAAAGAATGGATATATGTATATATATAACAATCTCTTTGCTGTACACCTGAAACTAACACATTGTAAATCAACTATACTTCAATATAAAATTTAAAAAATTTAAAAAAGATATCTGTAAAGATGAAAATGTAAATACTCAAATACCATAGGACTGAGAATAGAGATACACGGTGAACATCAAAGAAAAAAAAACCAGGGCGTCTGACTCCACAACAGTGTGAGGGAGGGGGGAGGTGATGGGAGTAGTCCACCTGGATGCAGGTGGAGAGAATTTAAAAATAATAATAAAACCAATTAGAAGTCAGATGGCTTTTTATTATCACCATAAGCAATTTTCAACAATGCAGTGAAGAAATATTTTTCCTCACTTGGGTGAACCACTCCCACTGTCTTATTAGGCTGGATGCTTCAATACCTGTGCCTAACATTGGTGCAGCCATAGTACAACTCTAAGGAACGCCCAGCTGGGACACTGAGGATGGCAGAGCAAAGAGACGGAAAGACCATGTGGGTTTTAAAAAAATTACTGTGGTAAAATATACATAAAATTTACCATTTTAACCATACAACTCAGGGGCATTAAGTACATTCGCAATGTCATACAACCACCACCACTACCCTTTTCCAGAACTTTTTCATCATCCCAAACAGAAACTTTGTACCCGTGAAACATGACTCCCTATTCTTCCCTCCCCCCAGCCCCTGGTCACCTCTCTTTTTTTTCTCTCTGAATTTGCCTACTCTAGGTAACTCATATAAATGGAACCATACAATATGTGTCATTTTGTGTCTGTCTTTTTTCACTTAGCATTGTGTTCTCAAGGTTCATCCACGTTATAGCATGTAACAGAATTTTCTTTCTTTTTAAGGTGGCACAATATTCCACTGTATATAAGAACTGTTGTTTTTTAAAAATAATTAATTAATTTATTTATTTTGGCTGTGTTGGGTCTTCGTTTCTGTGCGAAGGCTTTCTCTAGTTGCGGCAAGCGGGGGCCACTCCTCATCGCGGTGCGCGGGCCTCTCACTATCGCGGCCTCTCTTGTTGCGGAGCACAGGCTCCAGAGGCGCAGGCTCAGTAGTTGTGGCTCACGGGCCTAGTTGCTCCGCGGCATGTGGGATCCTCCCAGACCAGGGCTCGAACCCGTGTCCCCTGCATTGGCAGGCAGACTCTCAACCACTGCGCCACGAGGGAAGCCCAAGAACTGGGTTTTTAATGACACCTTTGAGATACCATACCTTAGGGGACCTCTTGTTAGGTTAGATAGTAAGTTTTCCTTATAGTGCAAAAGTCACATGGCATTGGCTTTTCTGTTTCTTACAGCTGAAAGAATCCTGACACACAAGGCACAACTCAGGTTCTTCTGTGAAGCTCCAGGGTGGGCAATGAGACCCGCAGACAATCAAAATGGATGCTCTTCAGCATGTGGCAATATTTTACAGAATTTCCCTGTAAGTCTGAATCTATACACGTGTACATGCGTATACACACACTCACACGACCAGGGCCACACCTTTACCTCTTCTCATCCTCAGTTTAGCTATTCTGATAATCCCTTATTACGACAGTTAATTTCAGCATAGACAGTTACTCAGTACTTAACATTTTTATTCATCATAAAAATATATATATGTAACTCCAAATCGAGTGAGACATTGCGCCTGGTGCTCTGTGGAGGAGTACAGATTGATGCCTCTTTTCAAAACACTTTTCCACAATCTTCACTGGACTTGGAAATAATCAAGCTTATTAGTCAAAGGTAAAAAATAAAAACACTTACTTAAAAATTACCATCCAGCATTAATTGCTCCAACTTTGGCAGGCAGGCAGGGCAGGTGGTTAATGTTTTATTTGTATATGAAATTGGAGATACAGGAAGCAGTGTGGCAAAAAAAAAAAAAAATGAATGCTTATCATTAGAACTGAAAAAAAAAGTGAGTAGTACGCTAATATGATAGAAGGGAACTTTAAATCACCACACAATGAGAAGAATCTCATCTTTGATAAGTACTAGTAGTGGGGGAAGTTTGACTTATTTGTAGGATTATGAAACGTGTTGATTCATGACTATGAAGAGGCGGACTGTAGAAAGCTGTGAGCTGACCCTAGTGTTAGTAGGGGATATGGAGAAGTGGGAATAAAGAGAAAGAAAAACAGGGCAGAATGTTTTTCCTCAAGGGTCCCTAGAAAAAATTTTAAAAATGAAAAAATCTGAGTAAGCACGTATTGTAATATTTTTCTGTGACTATAAAAGTGTAATGGGAAGCATTAGAAATCAATTACACTGTAAACATATACAATAGCCTTTCATTGTGAGCATATATATGAAGCCTCCTGCATCTATTATATTATAAAATCACGTTATACAATTCTACCTTTTTTTTTGCTTGTTCCCTTTTCTGGTTCCTAGTTATTCACATTCTGGGAGAGGACAAAGGCCTTTACAGATTCATCAATCCAATCCTTTCTTTTCACAGATAAAGGAGGGTAAATAGCTTGCCCACGGTCCCATTCATCCTCAGTGAAAGAGACTGGGCTAGAACCACCAGGTCTCCTGATCCCCATCTGCTGCTTTTCTCATTACAACGTGACCTGATTCACACTCCGCCTCGTCCCTGGTCTGTATCTGATGGTTCTCCCTCAACCTCAGCTGGGGCAGAAGGGTTGTGAAAGACAGGACCCGGTCCTCTTGGGGCCCCTGGTTTGCTATGAGTGTGGGGCACTAGAAGAGGATGCCAGAAAACGCATCTCCCACTTCTATCCCAAGTCTGAAAGTGACCTACAACATCCCCCCCCCCCCACACACACACAGAGTCAGGCTCTGTGATCACCTAGCTGAGAAATATTTCCTTGATAGGGCATTGTGTGAGAGAGGAATGTTTAACAGCTGCCATAGGAGAGGTTATTGATTTTAAAGGAGAACATCTGACCAAGGATACATACACCTTTCAGAAGCTCCTGGTCACACACAATGACCAACAATGGAGAGCTTCCAGCTCCAGGGGTCATGTCAACACCAGGCACGAAGTCCCTGACCACAATACCATCAAATGGGCCACTTTTCAGTGGTGGCAACTGCCTCCAAATATACAAATTCCAAGAGAAAGGAAACACGTTTGATTGGCTTCTTTTAAAGAGCCCTACCATTCTCACATCTATTTTGGGTTTCATATTTTTCCGCACTCAACATTCTAAATGTTCTAGTCTGGCTATCCCTATTTCTGGGTGACAACACCGGGAACGCTTTATTGCAACATTCATGAGAGGTGCCTCGAAAGTGAGGGCGGTCGGATCTCTCGAGGCCATTTTTTTCCTGCGGTTCCTTTGAGAACAAAATCAAAGTGTTATTGTATTTTTTAAATGTCTATCATAAAAGGTTTTGATCAAGTTCAATATGAGGAATATGAATTTAAAATATCTTTTGTTGTAATCATGAACTAGGAAAACTGTGAGAAGAAACAGAGTTATTGAAACTCTGACAATTTCAAGTTTATGGAAACATCGAAAAGTACCACAGTCTATAGACTGTCCTGCAGAAATTTATCTTTCTTGGGCTCCGTAAGTTTCTGTAAGAGTAAGGTTCTCTTTCATCTAAACTTTTCCTAGAAATTTGCTTTCTCAAGTGAAGATAAATCATTTGTTTCACAAAACAAGAGCCTGCTGTGTGTCGTGTGTTCCATCTCAGGCAATAAATTGCCTTTGTACCATATTTCTGGTCTCTTTCCATATAGCTTGCTGTATCCTATATACAGAATCCTGAAAAATCCTTTCCACTTGTGTAGGAAAGCCACGACTTTCTTCCTCCAGGGCGTTGATGGTTCGCAGAGCAAAGGGAGTCCTTTCTCGGGGCAGGGGGTTGTTCAGGGGCCGCATGGGGATGACGGAGTTGTACTTGTGCTGCCGGTTAACAGAGTTCATGAGGGACGTATAGAACTGGAACTTACACCAGGTATCTCTTAAAAAGTTTTCGGTCAATAATAAGATTGTCCAGGCAGACCCATTGACAGCATCATCCAAATTCTGTAAATGCTGCCTGCCACATGGCATCTCAGCAAAGATTATTCCAGGTTTGATGCCGAAGTCATTTTCCAGCAGATTCTGGACTCGGAGGGCTTCGTCTGTGTCTTCTTCAGCATGCAGTATCACAAATTTGAGGAACACCTCTTCTTCTTCTTCCTCTTCTGGCATCTCCTCCACTCCCTTGGCTCCCTCCTGCTCCCCTGTTGGCATCTCCGCTGTATTGCTATGAGCAGCAGCATTACTCAGGGAGATTTCTTCAGATTTCTTGGAATCTGACTTGTGATGTCTTTGACTCATATCCACACTGTGGCTTCTACCCCAAGAGAGAGAAAGAGGGCAGGGATCCGTTTTAGACTTTCCGATACCCATTATAAAGATCCAAATCAGAATAGGAAAGCTTTATTTCTCAGCATTTCATTTCATTCTAAAAGGAGAAATAACAAAGCAGAATACCGTAAACTTAATCAAAACATTAAAAATGGAAAATTTCATTCACCCCGAAAACCTCAAAAAGATTATAATATAAAGTTCTCTAAGAAAGAATTGCCAAACAGATCATTGGGAAATGAAATCACTGGTCTTTTTTGAGCTTCACAAGGGCTACCACAGGTAGTCAAGGGTAAGTTAAACAGAGGGTCCAGTTTAATATAACAGGAGATATGTGGAAATTTTAAATGGTATTATAATCACACTATAAACCTCCAAGTTAAAATAAATTACTTTGGTATTTTAGAGAAAAGGTACCATATCAACTCTACCCATATGGAGTTTAAATCCAACTTCTCCATAACCAAATTACTGTGTAAGCTAGAAACACGAAAACCTAAAGAAACAGAATATTCCAACATTAAATACAAAATTTATTTTTGTATCAAACACAAATACAAAACAGAATACAGATATCCTAAAGATGGCTAGCAGGCAGCTCTACTGACTCAGAAGAGAAGATCTGAAATGTCAAACGACTTGTTGCCCAGAATTCACGGGTTCAGAGCTTTTTTGTTTGTCTAGGATCAGGCCGTGTTGTAGTGGGGCTGGTGGAGAAACTATAATAAGGATTGTGAAAAGTAAGGAATATCTCTTCCAGCTAATCTTGGGAATACTTAACGAAAACATTTATTCACCTAGGGAGAAATTAACATCTTGGTTTGGAAGTGAAATCTGGAAACAAAGCCTTGTGATTTTCTCCAGTGAAATTAACAAATAATCATTGTAGTCTATACTCGTTCTTTTATTTTAAAACTCCTAAATTCAGAGTGGAAGAATTAGATAGCTGTGAAAGAAACACACTCCATGTGAATCTAATTTAAATAAATCTTCAGATAATGTCGGCAGTGTTGTTAATATAACCCCCAAACAGGCAGTTTCAAGGGGGGGGGGGGTTCTTTTTTTATCAAAAGACAGAAAATTTAGAATAATTAGAAATTCCATGTTTTCAAACTATGGGCCCATAGGCTATATTCTAAAGCATTTTTATTTATTGTTCGTTGGCAAAGACCAGAGTTCAAGAAGAAATTAGAATTTTATCCATTATGACCTAAGTAACATAGCTACGTATGCCAAGATATGTCAGGTTTCGAAGCAACCATTCAGCAAAAATGGTGAAAAACTGTTACGGGAAGAAAAAACAAGGAAAAACACAGAGAATTGTTTTCTAATGCATATAAGGAGTGAAAGGGTTTGCTACTGCCTCTGAATAGTGAAGGGATTGCTGGTCATTGCCTGGCATTTATTCTGTCTGTACTTCAGGTTCTGATCCACAGTACACTGTGCCAGCCACCAAGTGGTAGTCCAAGGCATGACAACCCTCCAGCGCTGTTGATATCCCAATTAATAAACCTAAATGAACTCAGACTCTCTTCACTGGTTAGGATTAACTGCTGACTTTTTTATTGTATCATTAAAAAAGTTTTACTACGCAGAATTGCGAAAGAAGGTTCCCCTGAATTAAAAAAAAAAAAAAACTATCCAGAGAAATCTATTAAAGTGTCAGTTAAAATGATCTTCCCTTATTCGTTGAGATAGGTTTGTTAAACCAACTTAACTTCATTATCTTAATCACCAGCTGCTGCAGATGAGTGCATGTGAAGTAATATAAAAGATTTTCACTAAAAAGTGTTGAAAACTTCTAAGGTAAAATGGTGTGTTGAGTCCAAACACAGAATCTTTTGAGATAAATAAAAATAAACAACAAAAGAATTACATTATGAAGAAAAATTACAATTTTACGTCTCATTTTTCTTAAACGCTGGTCAGCAAAAAACAGCAAAATACTCCAGAAATCTATGATGTGCTGTTCCAACTTCCAAGCACTCCTGCCCACCCCCACCCGAAGCAGACCAGCGAGGAGAAAATTAGTGACAATGTCTGAAAACTTCACCATAACCTTCTAATTTGGAGAGGAGAGTCAGGAGCTAGCCAAGGGGAAAAGATGTGGGAAGCTTTGCGCTGGAGATCTGCCTTTCCCACCACCACGTGAGTCAGAGATGGGGAGGTGGTCCAGATTCTTCACAGGGGTTCTCAAGGCTGGAAGGAAGGGGGAGAACCTGTGTTCACCCGGAGCTAATTAACTCCATCAACAAAGAGAACAGAAGGAAGGCGGGGAACGCAGAAGGAAATAGGAGAGGGGAGAAGGCTGGCACGGAGAATCCTGCGAAGTCTCTTCCGTGCTCTCCTCCTCCATCAGGGACAGTTAGCATCAGGGTTAAAACACTGAGGTTTCAGCTCCTTCCCCTCAGCTAAGCGGGAGGAGAGTGAAGGTAGCTGCAGGGGAGAGGCACACAGGACCACTGTTCACAGGAATAAAAACGTGTGTGTGTGTGTGTGTGTGTGTGTGTGTGTGTGTGTGTGTGTGTGTGTGTGGACATTTCTTTATTTACTTTTTTAGAAGGGTAAACTTTGAAAATATTTATATGGAAAAGCCCCACTCCCATCCTTGTCTTCCCCATCCATCCTGTTGCCCCCATGGCCTCTTACTGGTGACCGCTTTTATTAGTTTTTCCTATATCCTTCCAATATTTCCTCATGAATACATATATTTTTTCTTTCCTTTTTTTAAAAAAAAGTATTACTGTATATATACACATACACTGCCAAACAGCAGTAAGTAGGTAGGTAGATAGACAGACAGATAGTAGATGGCTTTTTCCCTTAGTAATATAACCTCAGAGCCTTCCATAGCAGCACCCGGAGAACCTCCTCTTATTTACATAATCTTCTAGCATGTGAATGTACCATAACTGTCCCGTTCTTCAAAACGTGATTTGTTTCCAGTCTGCTACTATCACGAACAATGCGGCAATGAATAACTTTGTACAAAGGTCATTTATGTGCAAGGTCATCTGCAGAATAATTGCCCCAAACAGGATTTCTGTATCAAAGGACAAATGCATTTGTCATAGTGATAGATTTGGCCAAATCGCTCTCTGTAAGAACCTTTTTTGGTTTTGTTTTGCTTTTCACTTGACAGAATGACACCTCCACCTCCATCCTTTGCCCCAGAAAAGATCTAAGACCAAAACTACCAATTACTATTGACCACAGCCCAACTGAGCTAATCACATCCCTTCAGGGCAACAGAAATGTGGAAAGATACAACCCATCAGGATGGAGCCCTTAAACCGAAGTTCTGAAGGGAAGATCAACAGGTCCAGGATAAGAAGGAAAGAGAGTCCAGAATGTATTCACTGTATATCTAGGCAAACGAAGGTGCCAAAGGAATCCCCCCACATTCAATAGGAGTAAGATGAAAAGAAGAGCACGGCATATATGAACACTGGGCAAGTGTGCATAGATGTTACAGGAAATAAGAAAGAAGATAAAGAAGAATCAGAGCATGCAAGAGACAAATAAAAAATTCCATTCTCATTAAGACTATGTGCTCTGGAATCAGACTGCCTGAATGTAAATCCCAGCCCTACTATAAAAAAAACTGCAAGACTTTGTACAAATTACTGTACGTATATCTCTGTGCTTTGATTTCATCATGTGTAAAATGGTGATAATTATAATACCTACCTTTAAGGTTTTTACAAAGATCAAATGGCTTAGAAGAGTGCTCCATAAATGTTAGCAGTTAATATTGTTATTAAATACATAACAAAGAAGCCAAAGAAAACTTTACGGTTTTACTTTAGTAGCAATAAGAGAAGGCAGAACTAAGCTGTGTGCCTACAGGGGGGTGAGTGGATGTGGCAGAGGACACCTGCAGAAGTTCCCTTTGACTGTTTCATTGTTCTCAGTAAAAGAGGAAGCAAAACCCCTTCCTTAGGACTGCCCCAAACCTCAATCTCATTTTGTAGTATAAATGATACAGGATGGAGCCCGTTGGGGTGAGATTACCGTGTCCACAAGGTTATTATTCTTCCTCAGCCCTACCCAATGCTGATTAGTGTCTGTGTGTACTCTTGCTCCCAGCAGAAGACTTCCGTGGCTGGAAGACAGTCAGGGCAGCACCCGCTGGGTCCTATCCCAGGACAGCCCCTCTCCATGCAGAAATTTCCCAGGAGGTTCCTCAGGGTGGTTACAGCCATCAGCCCTCTCTCCCCTGTCCCAAACTAAGAAGTGAAACATCAGTGTGAATTTCTCTTTCATACAAAGTTTACTTTCCTCACCAAGACCTTTGTGAGAGTCAACTGTATGTGTCAGCTGGGCTAGGCTATGGTGCCTAGTTGTTTGGCCAAAGACCAGTCCAGATGTCGTTCTGAAGGTATTTTTTAGGTGAGACTGACATTTAAAGCAGTAGACTTTAACTGTAAAAATAATGAATCACTATGCTGTATACCTGAAACTAATATAATACTGTATTAATCAACTATATTTCTATTTTTAAAAATAAATAAAGCAGTAGACTTTGAGTAAAGATTGCCCTCCATAGTGTGCGTGGAACTTACTCAATAAGTGAAGGCCAGAGCAATACTGAGGTTCCTCAGAGAAGAAGGAATCCTGCCTTGGGACGGCAACATAGAAATTCCACCTGAGTTTCCAGCCTTCAGACTCAAGACTGCAAAGTCATCTCCTGTCTGTTTCTAGCCCTGCAGATTTGGTACCTGCCAGCCTCGCCAGTCACATGAGCCAATTCCTTAAAATGAATCTCCCACCCTCCCTCCTCTCTCTCTATAAAACCTATTGGTCCTGTATCTCTGAAAAACCCAAATACAACCTTCCTTAAAAGTTTGTTGCCCTAGAATTAAGAGTTACTGTTTCCATTTAAAAAAAATTTTGACCACTTGGGAAGAGAGGCTCCCAAAAAGCAGTAAGTAAAACAATGATCAGTAATAATTTGATAATAAAATACATATGCATAAACCATTTTCAACCTGTCCATGTGTTTACCACAGAAAAAGCTTATGCGTTTAAATCACTGCCTCTGAAATGTAACACATTTAACAAACATTTAGGCATCTAGTTCTTGGATCCTTTAGCCCCGGAGAACTTTTTCCTATCTGAATAGCACCATCTTGTGGGAAGTACATACAAAATTAATAGTTTCTTTGCTTAATTCAATTAATAAACAGGTTTTGTCATTATTAATAAGGGTTGTTGAAAACTTACTCTGCACCAAGACCTGCTGGGTTTTAGGGATGTGGACCCAGGATAAGCAGATAATTAGGACTCACTGCACTGGTGCTTCATTCAAATAACAGGTGCTACCAGAGCACTCAGGATGGACACGCAGTGGGGAGCACTGCATCAGTAAGGCCGAGAGGCGGACGGTTTCCGGGCAGTGGGAGCACCATTTGCAAAAAAAAAAAACACTGACGCACCAGAGGGCACAGTGTATTAGGATCATTTTGCTGTTACAATAACCTAGATGAGAAAGCAGAGCCCTGAACTAAGGAAGTTATGGTGGAGATGAAGATATGTAGGAGGTGCCAGGGGTTGGGAGGGTGACGGAGAAAGAAGGATCAAGTATGCTTCCCAAGTCTATGCCTTGTTACATTCGCTGAGTCGTTTGCTGAGACAAGCAGGGTGGGGGTTGGATGTAGTTGACCAGTTCATCCAGTTTGGGACACAGGGAGCTTAGGGTGCCTGTGACCTGGAACAGGAGCTGTCCAATGGGTACTTACACATGTAGGTCCGAGGCTGAGGAGAGCATCTCGATGGGAGATAAAAGCTTGACACTAGCTCAAATCTGTAACTGAAGTAGAAAGAAAAGAGAAGGAAGAGAGCTGAAGACAGAATCAATGCCTGAGGGGCACCTGGAGGAGGGGGACCCATAAAGGAGAGGGAGGAGCGGCACCCGGGCAGCAGGAAAATCAGGCACAGAATCCGGAAGCCAAGGCAGGAGAGTATCTCGAGCAGTGGTCAGCGTCCAAGGCATTGAGCCCCTTGAGGTTCTCCGGAGCAGTTACAGGGGATGGTGGGAGTCACCAGTATGCTCAAGAGTCTAGAGGATGAGGATGAGAGGGCGGGGGAGGGGAAAGCTTAGCTAAGAAGGAAAGAAGCCAACAGCTACAAACGAACATAGGGTGGGGAGAGGATTTCATGAAGAGAGGAGAAACTCAGAATGCTTGGAAACGGAGGGAACTGGCTAGTAGAGAGAAAGAATGAAAAGTATGGATGGGAGCTTCTTAGAGCCGAGCTGTTCTCCTCTTGGTCATTGGGCAGCTCTCTCTCCTACTCCCCCTTTCCCTGGGAGAGGAGAGAGGCCACCTAACTCCTGAGGGTGCTAGGTCCCAGGCTAATGTCTGTGATGAATACTGCAGATGATGTGGCAACCTACAGGACTTTGGGTTTTAGCTTCTTGGGAGAAGGTGAGTGCACTTTGCTTTTTTTTATCAGGGATGGCTGCATTATACTGGAAGAGAGCACATTTCTTGCTATCATCGTCTGGAGGTTTAGGTATGGAAAGAAGGGAAGGTACGGATGTTAAGTAGCCAAAGGGGCGTTCTGTAACAGATCCTGCAGATTTGCTCATGCAAAACTTATTCCAACTTCCTTTTAGTGAACCTTCCTGTACTTCCTGTACCACAAGTACTAAAAGCTCTATTTCCTAGACTTCCTTGAAGCTAGGGTTCTGGATGTAATTTAAGTTCTGCCAATCAGATGTACTTACTAGTCTGAGTTAAATATGAAGGGAGGCAGAGCATGAGGCAGTGACTTTGCTGGTTAAGACTCTAGCAGGGTTGGTGTGATTCAGAGCTGGCAGCTTGCTGATCTGGCAGGAGGTTTCGTGGTTGTGGCAAAAGCTCCAGCTCCGGACTTCCCTGGTGGCGCAGTGGTTAAGAATCCGCCTGCCAATGCAGGGGACACGGGTTCAAGGCCTGGTCCAGGAAGATCCCACATGCCACGGAGCAACTAAGCCCGTGCGCCACAACTACTGAGCCTGCACTCTAGAGACCGCGCACCACAACTACTGAGCCCACATGCCACAACTACTGAAGCCCGTGCTCCGCAACAGGAGAAGCCACCACAATGAGAAGCCCGCGCACCGCAACGAAGAGTAGCCCCCGCTTCCCGCAACTAGAGAAAGCCCGCACACAGCAAGGAAGACCCAACGCAGCCAAAAATAAATAAATAAATAGATTTTTAAAAAGCTCCAGTGCCACTAGACCAGTTCGGTAGGTGGTGGTCTGAGGTATTCCTAGAAACTCAATCTGGACTCTAGCTCTTCAACTTACCCAGTGATACTGTACATTTTGTAATATCCTCTAATGTACACGTTTCTGCTTAAACTAGCTATAGTAGACTCTGTTCTCTGCAACAAAACTATGATGGATACAACATCCAAATCCAGGCCAGGGAACTACAGCAGGTCAGCAGCAAAACATGGTCTGCCACCTGTTTTTATAAGTAAAGTTTTACTGGAAGACAGCCATGCCCATTCATTTCTGTATTGCCTATGGCAAATTTCATGCTACAGAGGCAGAACTGAATAGTTCCAACAGGAGCCGTGTGGCCTGTATCACCCATTGTATTCATTGTCAGGACCCAACAGAGTAGACCTGAGCCAGCCAGACAAGGAACACGTAGACTTTTCTTTCAGGCTTCTTCACACTGGAAATATTTTATTAGAATAAAATCCCAACTAGGGTGATCAATATCTTCAGGAATAGGATGGGTAGAATTTGAATCCACCTGTTCTTTACTGAAATAACATTATTGAGAGTCAGCTGTCATTTATTTATTTTCTTCTTCTGGGGCTTGCACAGAATCCATAAGGATAGCAAAGGCCCAGTGTAAAGGAAAGGATTAATTATCAAATATTACCCATTGATACTTACAGTCTAACTAAGCTAGTGCCTGTATTTTTCATTTTAGGTAGCAAAGCTTGCATTAGAAATGTTAGGGATCTGTAGGAGTCTAAAACCCTATATCTTCCCTTCATGGCTCTAGTCACACTACAATTAATTACATGTTTGAGTATCTGCTTAGTTTCTCATCTTTCCCATTAGACTGTAAACTCTATCAGAATAACACCAAATCTGTCTTGCTTGTCACTGTATCTCCAGAGTCTTGCACATAGACAGCATTCAACAATACCTTCTGAATGAATGAATGAATTAGACAATTCCAAATATAAGACCTAACACAGTTTTTCAAGTTGAGAGATAGCTGAACAGATAGTTCTTTATCATCCCTAGTATATAAATTATTGACTCAATCAGAATAGGGACCAGCCTATCCAAATGTATGGATTTTTTAATGAGAAATTACGTTACATTTTTAAAAACGGTGTGAATATAAATATGGTACATTCATTTCAAGATACAGCTCCAGGGTCATATTTGGCTGAATGCATTTCCTTTGATCTCCAGGTTGAGTTAAGTACTCCTCCTCCGGCTGCCCATAATATCCTGCTCATATTTCTTTTTTTTTTTTTAAGTCTTTATTGAATTTGTTACAATATTGCTTCTGTTTTATGTTTTGGTTTTTTTGGCCATGAGGCATGTGGGATCTTAGCTCCCCAACCAGGGATCGAACCTGCACCACCTGCATTGGGAGGCGAAGACTTAACCTCTGGACTGCCAGGGAAGTCCCTCATATTTCTTATAATGTGTATCGCACAGCACTTTTAACTTGTCTTCCTTGCTGGCCTGGGAGGTAGCTTCCACCTCATTTTCCCAGACTTCTCCACCATGGAAAATGGCGCCATCATTTGCCCAGTTACAACAGCCAGAAACCTCAGGCATCACTGACACTTTCCCCTTCCACTCCTACACTTTCACTTCCAAGCTGTCAGCAAGCCAACCTGCAAAACCCATCTCAAAATGTTCCACCTTCCCTCCCCGCTGCATTTTCACTCTAGATCAACATCTCTCCCCTAGTCTACTACACTGCTCCTTCCTAATCGGTCTCCTATAGCCACTCTTGGTCAGTCTAATCCATTCTCCACTCAGCAGCCACAACGATCTTTTTTAAGTACATACAACTGATCAAATTACTACCGTTTACACCCCTGCAATGGGTTCCTACTGCTCTTAGAAGCAAAATTTCTTAATATGGCAAGAATGCCCTGCAGGATCCGGCTCCTTCAGCTCCAAGCTTATCTCGTGCTTCTCTTCCCTCTGCTCCCCCAGTTCCCTACATGTGTGTCTTTTTTTGTTTCTCAAACTTGCTCAGCTTTCTCCTGTCACAGGATCTATGGAAACATTTTATTGCAATTCTGAAGTACGAGTTACATGACTATATTTCCTTATTAGAGAACTTGTACGTAGTAGCATAGGCTAGCCAACATTCTACTGGAGGTACACAATCAAAATGTTCAAAAAGTAGGGAATGGCAACATAAACTATGTCGTATTCTTCATATGATTGAACCCTATTAAATCATCAAGATGTTTACGAATGTTACGCATTATTTTAACGACATGAGAAAATGCTTCCATAACAATAAGTGAAAAAAATAGACTATAAAATAAAATATACTGTAAAACTTTGTAAAAACAAACTATAGAGAAAATAGATTGGAATGAAGTATACCAAAAAGTTAACATTGGTTAGCTGTGTATGGTAGATGTGTGAATGTACATGTATCTATATCTATACACCCTTTTTCTACAATGATAATGTAATCTGGAAAAAAAAAAGATTTCTTAGTAAATACATTATTCTCTAGATTTTGTTTTTAAATAGAGGTCACATTCACTTAATGCCTCATATAGTATATACTTTATGTGCCATATCTGCACATTTGGGATGGGTTGAGCTCACCTCCAGGTTTAACTCTGTTTGATCTCCTGTTTTTGTTTTTTTTTATCTATATGCAAATTTTCCAATAGTCTGGATTTGCTAACTCTAAACCCAACAGGGGTCCTCCAATATCTTACTTAATTACACATACTAGAAGGCAGACTATTCATCTCCACAGTACCTAAAACAGGTCCTTGAGCAAGTAAATGTTTAAAAAATTGCTTCTATCAGTTAGAAAAACAAAAATACACAAACTGGTCTTCCCCTGAGCACTGTCTTTTTCATCTGTGGAGCCTGTCTCTTTTCTCAGCTGTTAGGAAGGTCCAGGTCGATGAGTGCTGTCTAATCAACATACAGAAGCTTGAGGCGGGAGATTTGACCATGATTTCACTCATGGCTTTCCTTTAACCCTCCTACTCTTTGTTCCATATTCCAAATCCCTTTATTTTAAAATTTTATTTAATCTTCTATTGTATATGTTTATTCAAGCATCTGAAATCCCAACTCTGAAATGAGAAAAAAAATTTTTTTCTGTTCTTTTAAAAGAGAGGAAGGTATTGGGTTGGCCAAAAAGTTCATTCAGGCTTTTCTGTAAACTTTTTGGCCAGCCTAATAGTACCTATTCTACTGGTAACATCACAGAACTAGTTCCTTGGGATTAAAATAAGAAATAAACATGATGTAAATTAAACGGTCTTTTATTTCCCAACAGCTTTTCGTGAAGATGAAAATACTGCTTTTCATTTCCATTCCCACATATTTTAAAAAGAGAACTGAATCTTGCTATGATTCTTGTTATTCTGACACTGGCTCAGTCACTACACAACTTAAAGACGTGTATAATATTCTCTGAACAAGTGCCTTCATTTTTCTTCTTCCCATTAAAACTACCTGTTACTGGTACCACTCAACAAGGTTCTGAATCAGAGACTACTGCTTCCCACTGAAGCAAAGGAATTGAAAAAAAAAATATTGCATATTCTTTCCAGTAAACAGAGTATTTCCCTTTCATTTTCTATATTTAAGAATGAGAACTAGCCTTAAAGGGCAAACCTTCTCCAAACCAGGAACAACATTTTATAAAAGGGCAAACTTGTACATCTTATCAAAGCGAGACTCAAGAGAAAGCTGCTTGTGCACTTTCAATATTAGAGAGTCCTAGCAACCAATAAGGATTTAACGGTGCCATAAGCTTCGTGGAATATTAGAGAACAGCGTTCAGTATCTAACAGCCACCAACCCAGAGGACCAGTGACAAGATGTTACCAGGACTAAGGCAGTAACCCCTGAGACAGTATCTGAACGGGGGAGTGAGGAAAGTGAAGGTGTACAGCCTGCCATGGCCTAGCAGAGTCCTGATGCAGGCAAGGAGAACAGCAGCAAGATCAGAGCCACTCCAGCTGAGGGCGGGGCGGGGTGGGGGCAGGGCGGGGACGGTGCGGGGTGGGGGGTGGGGGGGGTGGGGTGGGGGGTGGGGGACGGGTGGGAAGCAGAGGATAAGACCAGGGAAGCAGTCAGGGGTGAGATGACACAGGGCTTTGAGCCATCGTAAGAATTTGGTTTTTATGATTCTGATGAGAAGCCACCAGAAGGTTTTGAAGGGAAGTGAAAGTTCTGATTAGATATTTTTAAAAAACCACTGCTGTTTGGAGAAACACTATAGAGAAGCAAGGGTAGAAGCTGGAAGACCAAATCAGAGTCTTCACAGTTGTCCAGTAAAAGAGAATTGTGGTTTGTGTTAGAGAGGGCACATAATATGTGGTCGAACTTGAGCTATCTTTTCAAGGTAGAGTCAACAGTTTGCTGGATGCTTGGATGTGGGGTCAGAGCTGAAAAGAGGAGTCGATGACGATCCCTAGAGTTTCAGCCTCATTGAATGGCAGTAACATTTCCTGTGATAAGGAAGGTAAGTGAGGGGCAAACAGAAGAGGACTGTGTGGGTGTGTATCAGTAATTCTGTTTGGACACACTACATTTAAATGCTGATCAGACTTCCCAGTGGAGATGTTGAGCAAATAGCTAGACACATGCGTCTACAGCTCAGGACAGAAGTAAAACTAGAAAGAAAAATTTGGAAGTCATCAGCTTATAGATGTTATTTATAGTCATGAAATATGGCTTGGGATAGAAATTGCCTTGGGAGAAAGTTATGGCTCAAAAGAGAATATGGCCAAGAACCAAGCACTGTGGCAGTCTAACAGTGGTTGAGAAAAGAAGGAAAAGCCTGGAGACACAGAAAGAGTGACCAGTGAGGTGAAAGGAAATGCAGAAGAAGGTGGTGGTGACCTGGAAGCCAAATGCAGAAAAAATATCAAGGAGGAGGGAGCGAACAACTGTGTCATAGGAGGTGGAAATGTACACAGACACTGGATTTCACAAGTGACATGGGGGTGATGGAGACAAAAAGCCTGAGATGAGAGTGTGGAGGAGGAAACAGGAGGAGCAGAAATAAAGGCTTGGAGGCAAGTCTTTCAAAGACCTTTTTCTGGTTCTCTTTCTTTTCTTTCTTTCTTTTGTCTTTTTAAGTAAAAGGGAGCAAAGAAATGGGTGGGACCTAGGAGGAGACATTTGGTCTAGCGGGGATTATTTAAAGGCAAGTGATTTATCAGCAGGTATTTGTTAAACGAATAAATTTAAAAATACCACAGGGAGCCAATGATTCAACAGATGAGGTGCAAAACATCCAACATACAGCTGGACATCTGAATAACATTTACTTTGTTTCAGGAGAATGTAAGGCATTATTCTATATATGCCCATCTACTTTCTGATTTCAGTGAGACATAAAATGAAGTTGCTTATCTCTATAACCAACGCACTATTTAAGATTATTTTTAAAGACTTTTAAAACCAAAGTTTACTGCCATGAAAAACTGGAGAGGTCCTAACTAACAAAATTCTGAAAACAGGCTCACAGCTGCCAGCCCAAATTATTTCTATCCAAATTAGCTTTGGGACAAGATCCCAAATCAGCAAACCAAAACCAAAACTTTCAGCACTGGCTCAAGTGTGCCTGGCGGAGGCTCCCACAGAACCTTTAAGCCCTCTGAGACGCTGGGCTCTTTGCTTAGGGTTCTGAGGTTTCTCTAAAAGATAGGTTTCCTAGTCAAAATGAAACTTACAAGACAGGCAGAGAGTTGCGGGGTCCTCCCTTCAGAGCGAGGCAACTCTGCTGGAAGGACGGCCGGCTCGCCCACCCCCGCGCCCGCCCGGCCCCCAGCCCACCCGCCCGGGCGCCCGCTACTTGCCGGGGAGGCGGGCGGCGCAGCACCTCCGCCACGGGTCCGTCCTCCTCGCCCGCCGAGCGCTGCGCGACTTCCCGTGGGGGTCGGGAAGGAGAGGCGGCCGGTCCACTGCGCGCCGCAGACCCCGCCCCACGCCCGCGGCCCGGCGCCGCGCGAGGCGGGGCGTGCGGAAGTCAGGGGGCCGCCGAGCCCCCTCCCCTCGGCGACGCGCCGCCACTTAACCCTTGCAGGCCGACCCCGCCGGAGGGAGTCTGGGCTTTACGAGGCTGGAAGTCTCTGGGCGGCGGGAAGGAGAGGGCGAGAGGGCGAGAGGGCGAGAGGGCGGGAGGGCGGAGGAGGGGAACTCGCGCAGGGTAATTGTCCCTGCGCTGCTTTTTTTTTGTTTTGTTTTTTTTAATGTCCCTTGAGGCCCGACTTGGAGGCCCGGAAGGAAAGGGACTCAGCTGTCTGTTCCTTACAGACGTGAGTGCGGGCGTGGGAGCTGCAGTCGCTGCCTCCGCGCCTACCTAGCGCGCCCAGGAGCCTGCAGCGGAGCCCGGGGCTCACAACAGAAGCCCCTAGACTCTAAAGGAAGGAAACAGCCAGTCTCACCCAAACAAACCCTCTAAGACCCTTCCCGAGGTACAGCGACTCTCCGGGTCCTCCAAGTTGGTCCCTTGGCTCTTCCTTTCTCTTTGGGGTTCTCTCACTGACTACTGCTGCAGTCAACCACATCCCTGGTTGGGGGTGGTGGCGTATCAGTACCTCCCCACTCTCAACACCAGCCAAAAGCCACCTTGAGAAAGATTCCTTTCTCAGATTCTTTTGAACAGCCGAAACAGACTGGAACTCCGCAGAATAGTTAGGGAGAACAGGAAAGCAACCAAGTAATTCTAAGAAGGATAAAATGCCTGATAAAGCCAAATATGTTATCCTACCATATCTATCTCAGGCTCCCAATCCCAGTCATTCCCAAAGAACCCAGTTCAGAAACCACTTACCCCCCACCCAACCCCACCCCCCCCCGCCTTCTTTTCAGGCACTCCCTACTCACTGCCAAAGGAGGAGAACCCCATTACTAAACGTCAGAGAAGACAATGAATAGTACATTGGAATTGAAGGCCCATACCTGGATCTCAGAGGCTTACTACTGGTAGAGCTAAGTTATTTTCTCTTCCTCTCCCCCCCTACTTAGCATGAGGATGGGCCATTGAAGGTGGCACTGGCAGACAGTAATTACTTGGTGAAATGCCCTATTAAGCATCATGTCAACACAATTCATTATGCACTGACAGCTGGTTTCTCCTCCTCCCTCTATTTTTTCAGGTAAACAGTGGCCTCCGTGTTACTAAATCTGGTACTTTTTGTTGCCTTCATTTCCCCTTCATTTCCTAATCTCCCTTTGGCAATTGACAAGGTTGATCATTGTCTCCTCCAGATACTCTAGTTCCTTGATATTAACAACCCGTGGGGCCTTCATACTCATCCTACTTGTTAAAATTCTTCTCTTTCAGTCTCTTCTGCCTGTTCCTCTTCCTCTGGCAACCCTTCATACCACTGCTTTCCAAACTTTTTCATTGAAATATCACTAATGACAAATGCAATAAACATTTACTTTCCCATTCATCACCCACATCACATGCATAAGTGAACCTAAAGTCACTAATGTCAAGGGCAAATTTACTTGAATTGTCTCATTTTATGTTTTAAATTGCTCCAAATTTTGCATTGTTCTTCATAAATATTCACATGTTGTACTAAAAAAAAATTTCAAATTGGTTACAAGTTAAATTTTTCTCCCCAAATTATCAAGTATACATGTCAAGAAAATGCACCAATCACTTATGCCACAAATATTTAGAGTCTTCTAAAGGCACTAGGGATACAGTGTGAACAAGACAAAGATGGCCCCAGTCCTCATGGAGATTGTGCAGTCTAGAGCAGGAGACAGAGGACAGACATTGTGTACAATTTCAGATCCATTCATTGAAAAGAATGAATGAATGGAAGAAAGCAGAGTAAAGTGGGGAGGAGTGCTAATTAAGTCAGGAAAGAGATGGCTTCTCTGACATGTAAAACGTTTTTCCTGTGGCTTCATACCCTTGAAACCCTTGGCATTCAATGCTCGTGTTTTCAGGGTCTTGATCCACTGTCCTCTTTCGCTTACTCTACCATTTCCCTGGATATCTTACATATGTGCATCAGACTCACAGCTCAATCAGTAAGGATATAAATGATTTGAACATGATTAATGAACTTGACCTCATTGACAGATACAGATTATGGCACCCAATACAATTTCAGAACACATATTCTTTTCACATACATATGGAACATTAACAAAATCAGGCCATGTTTTTGGCCATTGAGCAAGTCTCCACAAAGCAAATAAAAACAAATCAAAAGACTGAAATAATATGAATGTGTTCACTAACCACTAATCTGAAAAACAAAAACAAAAACGAGAAAAGCCCCTATATGTCTGGAAATTAAAAGACACATTTCAAAATAAGCCATGAATCAAAAAATAAATCACAGCAGAAATCATAAAATATTTCAATTTGAATGTTCCTAAAAATACTAAATATCAAAACTTGTGGGCTATAGCTAAAATACAATGAGAGGGAAATTTCTAGTCTTAAATGGGCATATCAGAAAACAAAGCCAGGAAGTCAACTGTCTAAACAACCACATCAAGAAATTAGGGAAGAAAAAATACCCAGGAAATGAAATCCAAATAAAAAGATAGAATGATAAAAATAAGACCAGAAATTCAAGATTAGAAAAAGAATAACAGAGGATCCACAAGAGCAAAAGATGGTTCTTTGAAAAATACTAATAAAATTAATAAACAGCTGGTAAAACTAGTCAGCAAAAAAAGAGAGAGAAGACACAAATAACAATACTAGAAATAAAAAGGAAACATCACCACAGATCATGACATTTAAAATATGAAAGATATTAACAACTTCATTCCAATAAGCTATTTAGATGAAATGAACTGGGAGAGACAGTTATCCATGTGTCTGTTATGTTCCTCTATGTCTTACTGAGTACGTGCAAGACCCTGACTACTCTTTACCTGAGCCATTTCTTAGGGTAGCACTTACAGTGAGCAACCTTGAGATCTGAGGTACTGTCTCCTTCCAGGGCAGAGAACAAGCTTGCTTACTGCTTGCTACGAAAGTCGTGGATTCCTTAAGCTCAGTGTTCCTCAGATGTGACACAGACCCACTGCATGTGTAGCACGGACCTGGGCCTCATGTCACCCACAGGGGGCTTGTGAGCAAGAGGAACCACTGCAAATATGCTGATAATAGTGCCGCTTGCTGTGTCATGAGTAACAAAATCCTCTGTCTCTGATCCGGGAGTTTTGTGTCTTCTGCCAGAATCCATGAAACAGTAATAGGCTAACTTATTAGATTGTAAGTGGGGTAAAATCAAATCCCAGACCTGACAAAATGGATAGGAGGGACTGCTAGTGACAGTGAAGATACCATCAAATTCTCTCCCCCCAAAACAAATATAAACTGGACAAAATTGTCAAAAACAATCATTTGAGGGCTCTGGAAATTGACCAAAGGAAAACAACAAATTGAGAATCATTTATTCACTTTAAAAAACTCTGCTGAATTTTGGGTAGGAGGAGTGGGAATCTGCGGCATTCTAACCAGAAGCTGCTTTTATCTCCCAACCCCCATAATACTCCTCAGCTTTGTTGGGGCAACAGTGCTACCAGCATGAGGCCAGCAATGAAAGCTAGGAGCCCCACAGCTGGAGGGAGCCAACTTGACTTGGTAGAGTAGAGGGCAAAAAGTCCATACCCAGTGGTGCTGTCAAGAAAAATTGCAAACTTGGGAGGAAATAAATGGAGAAAAGCCCATAGCTGTTAGCCTGAAGTCGTGATCTCACGTGAGGTGTGCAGCAGACCAGTGGACTGGCCAAAAATTTAACAGGGAGATCCTGGAAACGAGAGAGCCACTGAGGGTCAAGATCAGCGCTTCACTTATCTCTGAGTGACTGGGAGGCTACATGTACAAAGGGAGACACAAGCCTGCCCCTACAAGCCTGCCCCTGCAGAGATCTGCATTTGAACCCTGGTTCTAGCACTAATTGTGTGACCTTTGTCAAGTCAATTTAACTGTTCTGTGCGTCAGTTTCTTAATCTGTAAAATGGGAAAAAGCCGTTTTTTTATATAATTATAATAAATAATTATAATAAATATAATTTATTTACTTGAGAGAAGTAAATAAATTATATTGAATGCGGAACATAGTACAGCAGGCAATAGTATTACAAAAGTATTTACTATTATTTCTTCTCAAAATGTGGTTTAAAAACACTTGCCTCAGAATTCTGGAGGGATGTCCAAGATTCAATCCAGGTGTACTGAATCAATGTCTCAGGTTCAGGGGAAGGAACCTGAGAAAGATCAGTTTTTTACAAGTTGACTAGGTGATTCTTATACCACCAATGTTTGAGAACTATTATTTTTAGGTAAGATTCATAGTTTTCTGTTTGGGGTCTATGTGCACATGCCTTGAAGGTATAAATTATCATATTTACTTCAGTATCCTCAGTGCCTAGCACGCAGCAGACATTTAGTCAAACATCTACTAAATAACAGAAAGCTTTACTTAAAACTAATCAACGTCCAGCTCTGCAATTTCCACAATGTGGAATAAATAACAAATTAGGCTTATAATTCAAACCATTATATTAATATAAAAGAGCTAAAATTACTCTAATATCATACAGAGCAGTGATTCTTTAATAAAACTTTTTGAGTCATGGACTCCTTTGAGAATGTGATGAAAACTACAAACTCCCTTCAGAAGACTGAAGATATATATTAAACCTTGCAAATAATTTTAAGGGGTTCACCTCAGGTTAAAAACCTCTCATATGAAAACTGGCTTGTTGTCTGTCTCCTAGAACAAAACACTAAGTTCTTGTTTATCACTGAATCTCTATTTCTAGAAAAAAGGATAGAGCATACTTGGCACTAAATAAATATTTGCTGAATGAATACATGAGTCACTGATAAAAGGATGCTATCTGGAGGTTATCTGGAACTCCTTGAGTCACCCAAGGGTGATGTAGAGAATGAAAGCACAGATGTTGTATATCTTATTCATTACCAAGATGTAACCTTGAATTTCTAGAGGTGGGTAATGAAAAAACAGGTCACTTGGACCAATGTTTCCACTTAAGATGAAATATGAAGAAACACAATAAGCACCTTGGAGATGTAAGACAGAATTTACCTCGTCAAATTCAGGAAGAGGTTGAGTTCAGGAAGCTACTTTTGCCCTTGGGGTGGCTGCCATTCTAGAGAAATAAGTTGAGAAGCAGAGTTGTACTGTCATCAACAAGAGTTGGAAAGACAACGGTTGGGTTTGGTATTCACCAAAAGTGGTGAAACACCCCTTGCTCTAGACTGAAGCCCAAGGGCGCAGTGGGCCCTCTGGAAGGCCATAAAATCTAAAGCCTGAGTTCCAGACTGCTAATGACCTCAGGTACACAGCAGAAAGAAACAAAAACCTCTTAGGGAAGAGAAAATCATCCTAGATCTTACATTATTTCTGTTTCTTTTTTCACATTTCTAATGCAAACAATCAAAGATAATGAGGTAGAAGAATAACCAAGACAACATTATCTAGAAGCAACGTGAACTACAGACAGCAGAAACAGAACCAAAGCAGGCTATAGATATTGGGATTCTCAGACACAAAGTGTAATCCATGGAAATAAAATCCTCACTGAAAAATGCAGCAAGGGACTGGATACCATAAAAAGTAACAGAGCAGATAAGAAAAAGAATCTAACAGAAAAACAGAATGAAAAAATATAAAAATAGAAATTATGAACTCAATGAATGAGTTTCATGGCAAATTAAAAACACCTGAAAAGTGAATTTGTGATTTATAAGCTACATAAGAAGAAACTATCTAGGATGATCAGAGAAAATAAATGTAGAACATATAGAAGAAAAATGAAGAGATATAAGAAATACACCAAGGAGGTCTAACATATGTTTACTCAGGGCCCCAGAAGACAGGAGAGAGAATATTGGGCAGAGGCAATATTTAAAGAGATTATAGTTGAGAATGTCCCAGTACTGACTTGTCAGCTCATCCAAGATACCTAATAAAACCCAAGGGGGAAAATACAATGAAATTCTCACTTAACACAGCATAATTAAACAGTAGGAAATCAAATACAAAGACAAAATCTTGAAAGAAGCCAGAGGAAAAAAGATTAGTTTCAATGGAGCAAAAGACTGATAGCTGATTTCTTCATAGTAACAAAATGGAAGCCAGAAGACAATGAGAAGATATCACCAGGTGAATTCTATGTCCAGCAAAAATCTCCTTCAAAAATGAAGCCAAAATGAAGGCATTAAAAAAACCCCCCAAAACATGAATTTACAACCAGCTGACTGGCACTAAAGGAAATTCTAAATGTATTCTTCAGGTGGAAGGAAAATTATTCCAGATGGAGGCTCAAAGACACAGCAAAGAACAAAGAGCAGGACTTCACTGGTGGCGCAGTGGTTAAGAATCCGCCTGCCAGTGCAGGGGACACGGGTTCGAGCCCTGGTCCAGGAAGACCCCACATGCCGCAGAGCAACTAAGCCTGTGTGCCACAACTACTGAGACCGTGCTCTAGAGCCAATGAACCACAACTACTGAGCCCATGTGCCACAACTACTGAAGCCTGCGCACCTAGAGTCTGTGCTCTGCAACGAGAAGCCACCGCAATGAGAAGCCTGCGCACCGCAACGAAGAGTAGTCCCCTCTCGCCGCAACTAGAGAAAAGCCCACATGCAGCAACAAAGACCCAACACAGCCAAAAATAAATAAATGAATAAATAAATTTATTTAAAAAAAAAAGAACAGAGCAAAGAAGGTGGCAAATATATGGGTAAATCTAAATGAATATTGGCTATATAAGACAACAGTAATGACTTATAGATACAGAATATATGACAATATATAAATTGAGAGGGTGGTAAATGAACTCATAAAGCAATTGTCAAAAAATTCCAAAGAATTTAAATCATATACAGAATATATTATCTGATCACAATGCAATTATGTTAGAAGTCAATAATAAAAGAGAACTTAAACACTTATTTTTGGAAAGTAAGAATTATAGTTCCAAATACTATCTATGGCTCAAATTAGAATAATGAAATCAGAAAATTCTTTGAAATTGATGAGTAACTAAAACAGATATCAAGACTTGTAGAATGGAGTTCGTGGTAGGCGGAATTCTAAGATGGTCCCTGAAATCCCTCCCTATCTTCATATCCATATCTTTGTGTGGGCAGAGCCTATAACTTGCTTCTTACCAAAAGAATATGGCAAAGGTGAAAAGATTCTGAAGATGCAGTTAAGGTCCTTATTCAGTTGACTCTAAATTCATCAAAAGGGAGATTATTTAAGGGGAGGGCCTCTGATCTGATCAGGTGAATCCTGTCAGGCCTTCCCTGAAAGAAGAGACTCAAAGCAACACATTTCCTACTGCTGGCCTTGAAGAAGCAATCATGATGTGAACTGCTTACGGAAAGGAGACGCCTCCAGTGGCTGAGGGCCTCAGTTCTACAGCTGCAAGGAGCTGAATTTTGTCAACAACCTGATGAGTTTGGAAGAGGACCCCCCAAGCTCCAGATAAGAAGGCAGTTCAGGTGACTACTTGACTGCAGCTTGTGAGACCCTGAGCATAGGACTTAGCTAAGCTGTGCCAAGACTCTTGACCTATAGATACTGTGAGATAATAAAAGTATGCTGTTTTAAACTGGTACGATTATGGTAATTTGTTATGTAGCACAGAAAATTAACATGGAGCTAAAGTACAATAAGAGGTAAATCTATAGCTTTAAATATGCATTAGACTGGAAAGTTAAAAATCTGAACTAAATATCCACTACAAGAATATAGAAAAATAATGACCAACTCAACCTAGAGAAAAAGAAAATCATAAAAAGCTGAAATCAATGAAACAGACAACAAATATACAACAAGAAAAACTGAAATAGTGGCTCTTGTATATATACAATGGAATATTACTCTGCCATAAAAAAGAATGAAATCTTGCCATTTGCAACAACTGGGTGGACCTAGAGGGCATTATGCTAAGTGAAGTCAGACAGAGAAAGACAAATACTATATGATTTCACTTATATGTGGAATCTAAAAAACAAAAAAATAAACAACCACAACAAAACAGAAACAGTCATAGATACAGAGAACAAATAGGTTGTTGCCAGAGGGGAGAGGGGTGAGTGAAATAGGTGAGGGAAATTAAGAGGTACAAACTCCCATACAAGATAAATGAGTCACAGGGATGAAATGGATAGCATGGGGAATATAGTCAATAATAACATAACATCTTTGTATGGTGACAAAGGGTAGCTAGACTTGTCATAGTGACCATTTTGTAATGTATAGAAATATCGAATCACTATGTTCCAGGAATTGGCGTAGTGCTGTAGGTCAGTTATATTTCAAAAACCACCAAACAATCTCATAGAAAAAGAGATCAGATTTGTGGTTACCAGAGGTGGGGAGGTGGGGATGTGGGGATGAGGGGTGAGGGGGAACTGGATGAAGGTAGTCAAAGGGTACAAACTTCCAGTTGTAAGATAAATAAGCACTAAGGATATAAATTACATGATTAATATAATTAACATTGCTGTATATTATATATGAAAGTTAAGACAGTTGTAAGAACTCCTAAGAGTTCTCATCACAAGGAAAAATTTTTTTTTCTTTCACCAAAATTATTGTGGTAATCACTGCATGATGTATGTAAGTCAAGTCATTCTGCTGTACACCTTAAACTTATACAGTGCTGTATGTCAATTATATTTCAGTAAAACTGGAAGGAAAAAAATATTGGCTCTTTGAAAAAAACAATAAAAGTGATAAGCCTCTGGTAACACTGGTCAAGTAAAAAAGAAAGAAGATACAAATATCTTATATAATACACAGTGGTATAAATTTGTATACTACAAATAGCAGTAATAGGAATGAAAAGGACATCAGTACAGATTTGGCATATGATAAAAAGTGGGCAGGGATAACACTGTGCTAATAAATTTGAAAATGTAGATGAAATGGACAGATTCTTGGGAATATTCCATTTACCAATATTACATAAGAAATACTCTTATTAATAAAAAAACTGAATCAGTATCCCACAAAGACCAAACCAGACTCCAACCAAACACACTTCACCTCAGATTTGCAATAAAACATTTAAAGAAGAGTAATGTAAATTTTATAGAAGCTCTTCCAGAAACTAAGAAAAGAAAGCCACTCTCCAGCTCACTGTATAAGGATATATAATCTTGATATTAAGCAAAAATATTAAAACAAACCAAATCCAGTTATTAAAAACAAACAAATCACATCATGACTACACTGGTTTTACTTCAGAAAAATGTTGGTTTAATAATAGGAAAGCAATTCTTTGACCACATAAAAAGAATAAAGAGAATAAAGGTGGCAAAACAATCATTTTTCTCAATAAATACAGAAAAAAATTGTTTTATAAAATTCAACATCATTTATGATGATTAAAAAAAAACCCTTAGCAAACTTAGAAGGGAAATTTCTAAATTTAGTAAAACTACTGTAAACTGTCTACAGGATACCTTGAAAGCATTCCTAGAGAAAAGGAACAAAACAAGAATGCCTATTATGACCACTTCTATTCGGCACCGTACTGGAGGTCCGTACTGGAGGTCCCCGCATATGTAATTAGACAAGAAAAAGAAAGAAAAGAAAAGGTGTGAGGAATAGAAAGAACAATCTGTCCTGACTTGCAGATGACATAATGATATACACAGAAAATCCAAATGAATATACAAATTACTGGAATTGACAAGAGAATTTAGCAAAATTGCTGAATAGAAGAATCAATTTAAAAGTTGTATTTCCACGTACTAGCAACAAATAAAAAATTTAAAGATTATAATAGCATCAAAAATATAAAGAAAACAATATTAATTTAACATGGGACTTCCTTGGTGGCACAGTGGTTAAGAATCTGCCTGCCAATGCAGGGGACACAGGTTCAAGCCCTGGTCCGGGAAGATCCCACATGCCGTGGAGAAACTAAGCCCATGTGCCACAACTACTGAGCCTGCACTCTAGAGCCTCCGAGCCACAACTACTGAGCTCACGAGCCACAGCTACTGAAGCCCGCACACCTAGAGCCTGTGCTCTGCAACAGGAGAAGCCACTGCAATGAGAGGCCCGCGCACCACAACGAAGAGTAGCCCCCCACTCACCACAACTAGAGAAAGCCTGCGCGCAGCAATGAAGACCCAACACAGCCATAAATAAATAAATAAATAAATTTTAAAAAAGATTAATTTAACAAAAATACACAGAATACTTCTATGAAGAAAATTACAAAACTTTATCAAAAGATTTAAGGAAGACCACAGCAATGGAAAGATAGGTTCATTCAATGGAAAATGCACTATTATAAAGAAGAAATTGTTCACACACCAAATACAATTCCAATCAAAATCCTAACAGATTTATTTTGTTTTGTTGAAACTTGTGCTAACTCTAAACTTTGTATAAAAATACAAAGGACAGATGACAGCCAAAATCTTGAAGAACAAGGTATAAACACTTGTTTTACCAATATTAAGAATTTTAAAAGCTTTAGTAATTAAGATAATATGTTACGGGTGTATGAACAAACTGATCAATGGAATAAAACAGATAGCCCAGAAACAGACTCAGGTAAATATGGGCATTTAATAGGTGAAAGACTTGGCATGGCAAATCAACAGAGAAAGATGAGTTTTTAAGGGGAGGGGGGGAAACCTGGACACCTACCTTATCCCATATACAAAACTCAATTCAAGTAGAAGACAAAATCATACATATTTTAGAACGTAGTATAGGAGAAGATATTCATGACCTCAGGATAGAGAAGTATTTCTTTAACAATACATAAAACACCAACAATAAGGGAAAAGACTGATATTTCACTAGGAGCAGAAAGATAAACACAAACTGTGAGAAGATATTTGAAATAGTTATAACCAAAGGATTAACCCCCTGAATATATAAAGGAATCCTTTTAACCAAAGCATCCAATTACTTTTTAAATGGGCAAAAAATGTGAACAAGGACTTCACAAAAGAGGAAATCCAAGTGGTAGATAAACCTGTGAGGAAAAAAATAACCTCATAGAAAAGCAAAGCAAGCAACAATGAGGTATAATAGCATTTTCTTTAAAAATATACACATATATCTACAAAAATAACTGAAACACATCAAAATGCATAATGGAATTACGGGTGGATTTTATTCTGTGAACCATTATTTCTCAAATTCTTAAGTGTTGCTTTTACGACATTACAAACCCAGGAGATTTTCTGAAGTTTTAAAGTCTGACAACACGAATTTGGAACTTTCCATTGTTACTGGTGAAAGCACTGATTGATACAATTGCTTTAGAAAAGTTAGATGTCAGCTAGTAAAGATGAAGATATACGTACTCTATCAGCAAACAATTCCAGTCCTAGATGTACTCTCAAGGGATGATACATATGTGCAACAGGACATAATATACAAAAATGTGCATAGTGGCTTTGTTTATAACAGCAAAAAACCTGGAACAATCCAAATGCCATCATAGTAGAAAAGACACATAACTTCGGAATATTTATATGATGGACTACTATGCAGTAGTGAAAACTACAGCCATATGCATCAACATGGATGACAGCAAAACAAAGTCACAAAAGAATATGTGTACTACCTAATTCATTAAATAGAATATTCCATTAAACTTTATTTATGAAGGTTTACTTTTGCTTGATTTTTTTAGACATCTTTCAGGAACGTAAACATCAGTACTATTCAAAGTATGGTCCAATGACCATACTGAACTGTCAGGGGCTGATGAAGAGAGAAGCACATAAAGTGAGAGTAAGCATGCATAGAAAGTAAGCATTTGGAAAGGCTGATAGCAAGTTGATATTACCAAAACATTCCAGCACATGATTTTGTATTTACAAAATTATGAGTTTGTGATTACTTGGAAATTTTTTTTAAAGTAGTTTGAGAAGAACTAGTATACATAACTGGTAAAAAGAAAAAGAAGAATTATTTTCATTACAAGCAGAACATTGGTTCTCTCTAGGGAAGAAATTCAGGGATGTGATCAGGAAAGGATACATAGAGCCTTTTATGGTGCTGACAATATTGCATTTCTTAACCTGAGCATTGGTTATTATGAGTATGTGCTTTATAATTTTATTTCTCTTTAAATTGTACATGTTTAATACCCTCTTCTGTATTATCACAAATTTCACAATTTTTAAAAGTTTAAAAATTTGTTATAAACAATACCAATTCTTTAAAAATATATACATTTATCTATGGAAAAACGGAAATACATCAAAGCAGATGGTGGATTATTGGCAGATTTTACTCTTCGAACCATTATTTCTCAAATTCTTGCGTTGTCTTCTCTTTGTAAGGTAGTAGCAGTCACTAGTAATTACCAGCACTAAAAACAGATTATGCCAGGCCTAATATATGTTGATTTCAGCAAGGAATGTAATCATTCTAATGATGCTATCTTATGGATAAAATGGAGAAATGCAGACAAAAATAGCACATTTGGTGGTTTAGGGATAACATCCCTATATTTTCCTCCAGAATTTGGAAACAACTGAGATGGAGAAGTTATTCAGGAGATCAAACATCACCTATACTAGTAACAAAGTTAAAGAAAATGTTTTTTGATCTGTACCGAGGAGTCCACACCCCTGAATTAGGGATTAATTCACTCAATTGCTGGCCTAGCTAGACAACTATGCACCACTCCCCACACCTGGAGAGGACAAAGTGAAATTCCTTGGGGAACAAGTCTTTTGATCTATATGTTTTCTTCCTCCTCTAGCATCCTATAAAGGTCTTAGAACCTTCAAGTCCATTCTGCTTCATGACTTGCTTAGCATTAGTTTCTTACATAGCTATCCTGTCTCCCCCGACAATTATGTTCCTGGAGGTCAGATTATCTTACTCATTTTTGAAACTTCTAGCAGACTATTATGTACATGATAGACTTTCATATTTGTTACATACTATTTAAGAGCCCATATGAGTTGAGGCTACAGTAAGAACTTTAAGAACTAAAGAAAGATCAAGTGATTAAATTGGACCAATGACAAAAATATAGCTATTATTTATTAAGGGCTTGTATATGACAGGCACTGACCCTAAGTGTTTTATGAACATCTCATTATAGTAGATATTACCTTAGTAATAAATGAAGAAACAGAAATGCCAAGTTAACAAACTCATTTGCATGAGGTCACACGACCATGATCTGAACTTGACTATGACTCCAAAGCCAAAGCACTGAACTGCTATTTTTTTAATTTAAAAAATTTATGTATTTATTTATTTTTGGCTGTGATAGGTCTTCATTGCAGTGTCTGGGCTTCTCATTGCGGTGTCTTGTTGCGGAGCACGCGCTCTAGGCGCCTGAGCTCAGTAGTTGTGGCTCAAGGGCTTAGCTGCTCTGTGGCATCTGGGAGGCAGATTCTTAACCACTGTGCCACCAGGGAAGCCCCTGAACTGCTACTGAGGTATACTGAAATCAAGATTGCTAAGTCTTTGGAGATCTGTCCTTAAGTGGTGTTTGTAGGTAATTACTGCATAGTGGTTGAGAAAGAGGGGTCTGGAGCCAGACTGCCATGGTTCATATTCCAGATTTTGCTAATTACTAACTGTGATATAGGCAGGTTTCTTAACCTCTCTAGGCCTCCCTTTCCTCACCTGTAAAATGGGAATAATATCCTTACTTCATAGGATTATTGCAAAGATGAAACGTGTCAATACAAGCAAAAGACTTATCACAGCAGCACAAGCAAAGCATTCAATAAATGTTAACCCATTGGGTTGGCCAAAAATTTCGTTTGGTTAATGAATACGTTGTTCAATTTAGTTCCTGGTGAAAATGAAAAGTGTCTTTTTACTTAAAACCAAACGAACTTTTTGGCCAGCCCAATATATTATTGTTATTTCTCTGCTACTTTTGTACTTGTGCCTAGGAACCAGAACGTCCCCCATAACATTATAAAGGGGGAACAAAGTTGAGAAAACTTGGCATTATACAACCAAAGGTTAATTTACCTAAAAACTAAGAGCTTTTAAGGGAATTGAAGGCTTAACTTCCTTTCACCAAAACTTTCAGTAAGAAAAGGAAAAGTAAGGTTAAAAGTGAGGTGTTTACAGGTTGTATTTCTCTTCTTTAACTTTCTTTCTTGGTCAGTCCCTGAGATGTTCCAATGAAATATCAAATAAATTATCACTTTCTTGCTACAAAACTGTACTCCAAGCTGCAAGTTGATAAGGAGCTTCAAAAAGGTTTAAATCTTGACAGAAATAAGTGAAGTCAGTTTGTTGAAAGATTTTTTTATTCTACAAGAATTGATTGGTGCAATCCTGCAGAACCAACATTTTTAATTTAGAGAAATTTTTCTTTTCAAAAGTAAATGAAAACTCCCTTTGAGTAATTTATATATCAATTTGTTTAATTCTTGAAAACAATAGTCATAGGGTCTGCTTTGTCCTATTTAACCATAAATGTTATACATTTACAAACTGAAGCAAAAATGGATAGTACAGAGATTTAAATGAAATCTTTCAAAGAATAAAACTGCTTTTCAGTCCACTGTGTTTTCAAAGATGATTATCATCAAGCCAGGATGAAAGCTGTGAACCCCAAACCATTTGTTTCTTTAATAAAAAATGAATATTTAGATTATTAGCAAAGTAATATCTTAAAATGTATCTTCACACAGTTGGAATTTTAGTATAAACTTGTATATCAAGTCCCTTTCCATTATTTATTCTACTTTAAAAATATATACAGCTAATGATGTTTAAATATGTATTCTGAGCCGTAAGTCCAAACGTAAATATTTGGGAAATTCAAACTGTTGCAACAAGTTATGAAAGGATTAAAGAAAAAAGATGAGCTACAAATTATATAGGGGAAGGAAGAAAAAAGTTCTTACTTAATATTCATGTCTAGGGAGATATGTATTTTCTAATTTTTATATACATATCTAGTTGAGTATAGGCAAGCCATCAAACTTTAACCAGTTACAAACAGACTAGACTAAGTCAGTACTATTTTCTACAACAGGTAACAGTGGTGATTTAAAAAATTTTAATATATCTCAATAGTTTCACCGCAAGTTTATCTGTGGTAATAGTCTTTAAATATCATGAAGTTTTGATAGGCACAGATTAAATAACTGCATTATCTATGCCAAACTCGGCACACTGATGATACCCAGCTCTGCTGAATTATGGTGAAACTATCTGAATACAACAGAGCAGACAGGCAACCAGAAAAGGACATTTAACATACTCCCATGTTTATCACTTTAACATTAGTGTTCAAAATTTGCAAATCTAGAGGGACACTTAAAAAGCTACAGGACAACTCCAATACAAGAACCCCAATAGATAAATCTGCAGAATCTTAAACTTCAGTTCTTAATCCACTGGTAAATATTGCTGAAGGAGTAGCTATTTGGTCTTCAAAAATTTTAGAGTTAAAAGTCTGAAAATATGTTCATCCCTTGCTACACTGTAGCACTTGAAATCAGCAAGCAGGACAACCTGAATTCATTTTGCTCTTACATGCAGCAGTGTGTATGCATCTTAAGACAGCTTAGAATTAAGAGTTAACTTCTAGTCAGTAGTGGTAAGTGACTAGAATTGCTATCCAATCAGTATTCTGTGGTACCACGTATCAAAGTCCTAACAATATGACAGTCACGTTCAGCACTCATCACTTTTAGGTGGGGGATAGAAGCATGGCAAAAAGCAGTTGCAATTTTTTTTTTTTTAACAGCATAAAAGCTTTAAACACATACAATTTTGCATCATCTTGTATTCTATTCTAGAATACTTGGACTCTTACTTCAATCAGCTCAATCTATGCAAGTTATAAAACACAAACACAGTCTAAACCCTATAGTCTACAGAAAATGCACTAATACTCGTTAAATGCAGTACAATCAATGAAGATTATCAAATAAGAAACACACACACACGGCATTCTAAATTTTTAAATCATCTTAGGGCTGCTAACCAGAGATTGTACAAATTACATGTGCAAGACAAAAAAACAAAAAAAAAAAAGAAAGAAAGAAAAAAACCAAAGTAACTAACTTCTCAGTGCATCACACCCACTAGGATAAAATGTATGGCACTTTTATAATACTATATTACAACTCTCAATTTAAGCTGGGAGTGACTCAGACATTAAAGCCACATACGAGTAAGAACTAGCCAATTCAAATGTTTAAAATGAAACAGATCACCTTTTTTCTTTGTAAAAGCACTGAAAATGTAATATGTGCAGATAACTCACTAAAAGTCTTCTCATTTCATTTGCCCCCCATTGTAGTGTCTTAAATTATTCTGTAATTATTCTACCTGTTAACAACAGTCTGACATTTAAGGCCTGTGTAAACTCTATTATGTTATTGAAACATACTATTTCCTGTGTGGTAAAAATGTCTTTATGAAAAAAAATAACATATCTGGTTATAGATCATAGAATAAACCCAAACAATAAAAATGACATTTTCCAAGCTACTGAGAAATAAATTAAACCATGATGTATCAATTTAAAATTATATCAATATTAACTAACTAACATTTCTATGGTAGATTTTTTTCCTCATAAAATTAAACAGTGCAGAATAGGGCTTGGGCTACAGCTAATCACATTTGGTTTTCTTAAAAACAAAACTTTATTTCCTATAAACAACTGAAAGGTAATTTTCTTCCTCCACAACCCATGTAGACATTAAATTGAAGGTTTTAAAAATCTCCACTACTTACAAGAAAAGTATTTTTAAATGGCTAAAAGGAACCAAAATACCAAATCAAAATACTTTAGTGTGCGAAGAGCAGATAGAAACAACCAAGAAAAGAGTAGATCATTGTGTTGAATATTTATGAATAGCCCAAAATAGTCCCAAAGTTTTTCTACCTTTACAAATAAAAAAAGGTGTCCTTTCCACAGCTTGGGGATATGCATCGTACATCCCTCCACAACAAGCGTATGAGTAAGATTCTAAAAATGTTGCCAATATTAAGTTCTTCGGTACCTAAAATTAATTAGAGGACAGCAATATTACAGCGGCAATGGTGGATCAATTCTCAAAATGTAGTTACGATCCAACACGAGTTGTCGTGGTTCTTTTATCCGAGAAAAAGCTTTTCAGAAGAAATACCTGCCCTATGCTCACCACCAGAAGAATGAGGGCTTCTCCTACTGACCAATAGGCCACTCTTGTATTTAGATCCTCAGCTCGGCTTCGGCCTTGAGCCTCTCTCAAACGGAAATGAGTCTGATAGTCAATGACAGATTTCAGAGCTTCGTGAATTGAAACACAGGCAGATTCCATCTAAAGAGAAAGATTTTCAGTTAGTATGTTTTAATACTTTCTGTACAATCCATCTAGCATATTCATCTTTTCTTTTAATTTGATCTCAATTCCTCACCTGACTAACATTCTACTAAACTGGCACTCATTCATTCACTCATTCGTGTGAATGGTCCTGGCAAAGCAACGCTTCCACACATTCTCACTAGGATGACTGGTAAGGCTAGAGATCCCATGAAGCAGCTGCTTGCCCCAAACTGGAACATCCCAACTGTGGCATCTGTTAAGGTGGGAGACGGAACATGAAGCTAACAGTAGGATAAATACTAAGCAGTTAAGGTTGGTAGCTACCGAATTTCAAGGCCAGGTTTCTTAAAGAGGAAGAATTAGGAAGGGAATGGCAGGTCAGTAAATTTGACCAATTGTAAGAATATGAATCAAAGTCCAAATATATACAAAAACAAATGAAATATGGCATAAAAGTAGATTGTTAGTCAAAGTTATTTCAACTATCTTAAAAGCAGTTGAAACTGAAAAGTGATAGGTCAGAGTAGTAATTTTTTTTTCCACATTTACCATTTTGCTAAATAAGTCTTCTTCCTCATTCCAGTCAACAAAACCAATATATATGTGCTCAATAGGACATAAGTTTCATTTTCACTGTGTAATGAGTTTGTAGGCCTTCATCTGATGACACCATACCTTTTTCTAAATTACACTAACTGCTTTGCGGTAGGTTAAGAGTGTAATTTTTTCCGTTGTATACGAGTTTAATGTTTTTCTACTGCTAAAAACTTAATCCTGGCGATGAAATATATGCTTTATTATATTACACTTATTTTACATCACAAACCACGTATTAGGTATTTTTTTCAATATTTGTTTGTTGTAATTTTAATAATAGACATTAGAAAATAATTTAAACACTTAATAAAGTTCTACCAAAGTAAGTATGAAAGGAATAGTTATAAAAATATTTCATTAAAAGTTCCTTTAAAAAGTACGAGAGATGAAGACTGGCGCCCCTCACTGCCACCCGCACTGGGCCTGCAGCAGCTCTTCTGTCCTGTGCTGTGGACTCCACACAAGAAACAGTGTTTTCTTTGCTGCTTTAACAGTGGAATTAGATGTTAAGTATGTTGACATCGGTGCCCACTATCCTGGTGAGGTAAGGAACAAAAAGATCTTGGAATGAGGAGACCTACAAGATGGCAGAGGAGTAAGACACGGAGATCACCTTCCTCCCCACAAATACATCAAAAATACATCTACATGAGGAACAACTCCTACAGAACACCCACTGAACGCTGGCAGAAGACCTCAGACCTCCCAAAAAGCAAGAAACTCCCCACATACCTGGGTAGGACAAAAGAAAAAAGAAAAAACAGAGACAAAAGAATAGGGATGGGACCTGCACCAGTGGGAGGGAACTGTGAAGAGGAAAAGTTTCCACACACTAGGAAGCCCCTTCACTGGTGGGGACAGCATGGGGGGGAGCTTCGGAGCCACGGAGGAGAGCGCAGCAACAGGGGTGCAGAGGGCAAAGCGGAGAGATTCCCACACAGAGGATCAGTGCCGGCCAGCACTCACCAGCCTGAGAGGCTTGTCTGCTCACCCGCCAGGGCGGGTAGGGGCTGGGAGCTGAGACTCAGGCTTCGGAGGTCAGACCCCAGGGAGAGGACTGGGGTTGGCTGCGTGAACACAGCCTGAAGGGGGCTAGTGCGCCACAGCTAGCCGGGAGGGAGTCCGGGAAAAAGTCTGGAGCTGCCAGAGAGGCAAGAGACCATTGTTGCGGGGTGTACAGGAGATGGGATTCAGAGCGCCGCCTAAACGAGCTTCAGAGACGGGTGTGAGCCGCGGCTATCAGCTTGGACCCCAGAGGCGGGCATGATACGCTAAGGCTGCTGCTGCAGCCACCAAGAAGCCTGTGTGCGAGCACAGGTCACTCTCCACACCGCCCCTCCTGGGAGCCTGTGCAGCCCGCCACTGCCAGGGTCCCGTGATCCAGGGACAACTTCCCCGGGAGAACACATGGCCTGCCTCAGGCAGCTGCAATGTTACACTGGCCTCTGCCGCTGCAGGCTTGTCCTGCAAACCAATTATGACTACCATACCCCTCCCTCTCCCCAGCCTGAATGAGCAAGACAGCCCTAATCAGCTGCTGCTTTAACCCCGTCCTGTCTGGGCGGGAACAGACACCGGAGGGCAACCTACACACAGAGGCGGGGCCAAAACCAAAGCTAAACCCCAGGAGCTGTTCGAACAAAGAAGAGAAAGGGAAATTTCTCTGTGCAGCCTCAGGAGCAGCGTATTAAATCGCCACAATCAACTTGATGTACCCTGCATCTGTGGAATATCTGAATAGACAATGAATGTTCTCAAAATTGAGGCGGTGGACCTTGGGAGCAACTGTAGACTTGGGGTTTGCTTTCTGTGTCTGATTTGTTTTTGGTTTTATCTTTATATTAGCTTTAGTGCTTGTTATCACTGCTGGATCTGTTTATAGGTTTGGTTGCTCTCTTCCTTTTATTTATTTTTATTAATTTTTAAAATTTAATTTTATTTTTATACCTTTTTTTCTCTTTTTCTGAGGGTGTATGTGTATGCTTCTTTGTGTGACTTCGTCTATTTAGGTTTGCTTTTACCATTTGGTTTGAGGTTCTATCTGTCAGGTTTTTCTCTCTTCCTTTTCTTCCGAGCTGTGTGGCTGCCAGGGTCTTGGTGCTCTGGCCGGGTGTCAGGCCTGAGCCTCCGAGGTGGGAGAGCCAAGTCCAGGACACTGGACCACCAGAGACCTCCTAGCCCCAAGTAATACCAATCGGCGAGAGCTCTCCCAGAGATGTCCGTCTCAACACTAAGACCCAGGTCCACCCAACGGCCAGCAAGCTCCAGTGCTGGACACCCCATGCCAAACAACTAGCAAGACAGGAACACAACACCACCCATTAGCAGAGAGGCTGCCTCAAGTCATACTAAGTTCACAGACACGCCAAAACATACCACTGGACACAGCCCTGCCCACCAAAAGATCCAGCCCCACCCACCAGAGCACACGCACCACTCCCCTCCACGAGGAAGTCTACAAAAGCCACTGAACCAACCTCACCCGCTGTGGGCAGACACCAAAAATAACGGGAACTACGGACCTGCAGCCTGGGAAAAGGAGACTCCAAACACAGTAAGTTAAACAAAATGAGAAGACAGAGAAATATGCAGCAGATGAAGGAGCAAGGTAAAAACCCACCAGACCAAACAAATGAAGAGGAAATAGGCAGCCTACCTGAAAAAGAATTCAGAGTAATGATAGTAAAGATGATCCAAAATCTTGGCAATAGAATGGAGAAAATATAAGAAACGTTTAATGAGGACCTAGAAGAACTAAAGAGCAAGCAAACAATGATGAGGAACACAATAAATGAAATTAAAAATATTCTAGAAGGAATCAATAGCAGAATAACTGAGGCAGAAGGACGGATAAGTGACCTGGAAGATAAAGTAGTGGAAGTAACTGCTGCAGAGCAGAATAAAGAAAAAAGAATGAAAAGAATTGAGGACAGTCTCAGAGACCTCTGGGATAACATTAAACGCACCAACATTGGAATTATAGGGGTCCCAGAAGAAGAAGAGAAAAAGAAAGGGTCTGAGAAAATATTTGAAGGGATTATAGTCGAAAACTTTCCTAACATTGGAAAGGAAATAGTCAAACAAGTCCAGGAAGCACAGAGAGTCCCATACAGGGTAAATACAAGGAGAAACACGCCAAAACATATATTAATCCAACTAACGAAAATTAAATACAAAGAAAAATTATTAAAAGCAGTAAGGGAAAAGCAACAAATAACATACAAGGGAATCCCCAGAAGGTTAACAGCTGATCTTTCAGCACAAACTCTGCAAGCCAGAAGGGAGTGGCAGGACATATTTAAAGTGATGAAAAGGAAAAACCTACAACCAAGATTACTCTACCCAGCAAGGATCTCATTCAGATTTGACAGAGAAATTAAAACCTTTACAGACAAGCAAAAGCTAAGAGAATTCAGCACCACCAAACCAGCTTTACAACAAATGCTAAAGGAACTTCTCTAGGCAGGAAACACAACAGAAGGAAAAGACCTACAAAAACAAACCCAAAACAATCAAGAAAATGACGACAGGAACATACGTATCGATAATTACCTTAAATGTAAATGGATTAAATGCTCCAACCAAAAGACACAGACTGGCTGAATGGACACAAAAACAAAACCCATATATATGCTGTCTACAAGAGACTCACTTCAGACCTAGGAACACATACAGACTGAAAGTGAGGGGATGGAAAAAGATATTCCATGCAAATGGAAATCAAAAGAAAGTTGGACTAGCAATTCTCATATCAGACAAAATAGACTTTAAAATAAAGACTATTACAAGAGACAAAAATGGACACTACGTAACAATCAAGGGATCAATCCAAGAAGATATAACAACTGTAAATATTTATGCACCCAACACAGGAGCACCTCAATACATAAGGCAAATGCTAACAACCATAAAATGGGAAATTGACAGTAACTACAAATCGACAGTAACTACAAATTACCGTAACTACTACAATAATAGTAGGGGACTTTACACCCCATTTTCACCAATGGACAGATCATCCAAAATGAAAATAAGGAAACACAGCTTTAAATGAAACATTAGACCAGATGGACATAACTGACATTTATAGGACATTCCATCCAAAAACGACAGAATATACTTTCTTCTAAGTGCTCATGGAACATTCTCCAGGATAGATCATATCTTGGGTGACAACTCAGGGCTTGGTAAATTTAAGAAAACTGAAATCGTATCAAGTATCTTTTCCGACCACACGCTATGAGACTATATATCAATTACAGGACAAAAACTGTAAAAAGTACAAACACATGGAGGCTAAACAATACACTACTAAATAACCAAGAAATCACTGAAGAAATCAAAGGGGAAATCAAAACATACCTAGAAACAAATGACAATGAAAACATGATGACCCAAAACCTATGGGATACAGCAAAAGCAGTTCTAAGAGGGAAGTTTATAGCTATACAAGCCTACCTCAAGAAACAAGAAACATCTCCAATAAACAACCTAACCTTACACCTAAAGCAGTCAGAGAAAGAAGAACAGAAAACCCCCAGAGTTAGCAGAAGGAAAGAAATCATAAAGATCAGATCAGAAATAAATGAAAAAGAAATGAAGGAAATAACACAGATCAATAAAAGTAAAAGCTGGTTCTTTGAGAAGATAAACAAAATTGATAAACCATTAGCCAGACTCATCAAGAAAAAAAGGGAGAAGGCTCAAATCAACAGAATGAGAAATGAAAAAAGAAGTAACAACTGACTCTGCAGAAACACAAAGGATCATGAGAGACTACTACAAGCAAGTACATGCCAATAAAATGGACAACCTGGAAGAAATGGACAAATTCTTAGAAAAATACAACCTTCCAAGACTGAACCAGGAAGAAACAGAAAATATGAACAGACCAATCACAAGCACTGAAATTGAAACTGTGATTAAAAATCTTCCAACAAACAAAAGCCCAGGACCAGATGGCTTCACAGGTGAATTCTATCAAACATTTAGAGACGAGCTAACACCTATCCTTCTAAAACTCTTCCAAAATATAGCAGAGGGAGGAACACTCCCAAACTCATTCTATGAGGCCACCATCACCCTGATACCAAAACCAGACAAAGATGTCACAGAAAAAGAAAACTACAGACCAATATCACTGACGAACATAGATGCAAAAATCCTCAACAAAATAGTAGCAAACAGAATCCAACAGCACATTAAAAGGATCATACAAAATGATCAAGTGGGGTTTATCCCAGAAACACAAGGATTCTTCAGTATACACAAATCAATCAATGTGATACACCATATTAACAAACTGAAGAATAAAAACCATATGATCATCTCAATAGATGCAGAAAAAGCTTTTGACAAAATTCAACACCCATTTATGATACAAACTCTCCAGAAAGTGGGCATAGAGGGAACCTACCTCAACATAATAAAGGCCATATATGAGAAACCCACAGCCAACATCGTTCTCAATGGTAAAAAACTGAAACCATTTCCTCTAAGATCAGGAACAAGAAAAGGTTGCCCAATCTCACCACTATTATTCAACATAGTTTCGGAAGTTTTAGCCACAGCAATCAAAGAAGAAAAAGAAATTAAAGGAATCCAAATCAGAAAAGAAGAAGTGAAACTGTCACTGTCTGCAGATGACATGACACTATACATAGAGAATCCTAAAGATGCTACCAGAAAACTACTAGAGCTAATCAATGAATTTGGTAAAGTAGCAAGATACAAAATTAATGCACAGAAATCTCTTGCATTCCTATACACTAATGACGAAAAATCTGAAAGAGAAATTAAGGAAACACTCCCATTTACCACTGCAACAAAAAGAATAAAATACCTAGGAATAAACCTACCTAGGGAGACAAAAGACCTGTATGCAGAAAACTATAAGACACTGATGAAAGAAATTAAAGGCGATAAAAACAGGTGGAGAGATATACCATGTTCTTGGATTGGAAGAATCGATACTGTGAAAACGACTATATTACCTAAAGCAATCTACAGATTCAATGCAATCCCTTTCAAACTACCAATGGCATTTTTCATAGAACTAGAACAAAAAATTTCACCATTTGTATGGAAACACAGAAGACCCCGGATAGCCAAAGCAATCTTGATAAAGAAAAATGGAGCTGGAGGAATCAGGTTCCCTGACTTCAGACTACACTATAAAGCTACAGTAATCAAGACAGTATGCTAGTGGCACAAAAACAGAAATATAGATCAACGGAACAGGATAGAAAGCCCAGATATAAACCCATGCACATATGGTTACCTTATCTTTGATAAAGGAGGCAAGGATATACAATGGAGAAAAGACAGCCTGTTCAATAAGCGGTGCTGGGAAAACTGGACAGCTACATGTAAAAGAATGAAATTAGAACACTTCCTAATACCAAACACAAAAATAAACTCAAAATGGATTAAAAACCTAAACGTAAGGCCAGACACTATAAAACTCTTAGAGGAAAACATAGCAGAACATTCTATGACATAAATCACAGCAACATCCTTTTTGACCCACCATCTAGAGAAATGGAAATTAAACCAAAAATAAACAAACGGGACCTAATGAAACTTAAAAGCTTTTGCACAGTAAAGGAAACCATAAACAAGATGAAAAAACAACCCTCAGAATGGGAGAAAATATTTGCCAACTAAGCAACTGACAAAGGATTAATCTCCAAAATTTACAAGCAGCTCATGCAGCTCAATATCAAAAAACAAACAACCCAATCCAAAAATGAGCAGAAGACCTAAACAGACATTTCTCCAAAGAAGATATACAGATGGTCAACAGACACATGAAAGGATGCTCAACATCACTAACCATTAGAGAAATGCAAATCAAAACTACAATGAGGTATCACCTCACACCGGTCAGAATGGCCATCATCAAAAAATCTACAAACAGTAAATGCTGGAGAGGGTGTGGAGAAAAGGGAACCCTCTTACACTGCTGGTGGGAATGTAAACTGATACAGCCACTATGGAGAACAGTATGGAGGTTCCTTAAAAAGCTAAAAATAGAACTACTATATGACCCAGCAACCCCACTACTGGGCATATACCCTGGGAAAACCATAACTCAAAAAGACACACATGTACTCCAATGTTCACTGCAGCACTATTTACAATAGCCAGGTCATGGAAACAACCTAAATGTCCACTGACTGATAAATGGATAAAGAAGATGTGGTACATATATATAATGGAATATTACTCGGCCATAAAAAGGAACGAAATTGGACCATCTGTAGATATGGATGGCCCTGGAGTCTGTCATACAGAGTGAGTCAGTCAGAAAGAGAAAAATAAATATCGTATATTAATCGATATATTCCACACATGTATGTGGAATCTAGAAAAATGGTACAGATGAACCTATTTCTAGGGCAGGAATAGAGATGCAGACGTAGAGAACAGACATGTGGACACAGCTGGGGGGGGGGTTGGGGGGGATGAACTGGGAGATTAGGTTCGACATAAATACACTACCATGTGTAAAACAGATAGCTAGTGGAAACCTGTGGTATAGCACAGGGAGCTCAGCTTGGTGCTCTGTGATGACCTAGAAGGGATGAGGGGTATGGGAGGGAGGTCCAAGAGGAGGGGATATATATATATATTTACACACACATACAGCTGATTCACTTCGTTGTACAGCACAAATTAACACAACAATTAAAAAAAAGAATAGGGCTTCCCTGGTGGCACAGTGGTTGGGAGTCTGCCTGCCAACGCAGGGGACATGGGTTCGAGCCCTGGTCTGGGAAGATCCCACATGCCGCGGAGCAACTGGGCCCGTGAGCCACAACTACTGAGCCTGCGCGTCTGGAGCCTGTGCTCCGCAACAAGAGAGGCCGCGATAGTGAGAGGTCCGCGCACCGTGATGAAGAGTGGCCCCCGCTTGCCGCAACTAGAGAAAGCCCTCGCACAGAAACGAAGACCCAACAGAGCCAAAAATAAATAAAGAAATAAATTTATTTAAAAAAAAAAAAAAGAATAGAATAAAATGTGATACAAATAAAGGAGATTAAGTGGTCCTAAAAGCATTTATCTACGTAGGTTTTTATCTATCTATCTTGGCTGCACCAGGTCTCAGTTGTGGCACGTGTGATCCTCGTTGCGACATGTGGGATCTTTTTTAGTTGTGGCATGCGGACTTCTTAGCTGTGATATGGCGTGCGGGCTTCTAAGTTGCGGCATGAGGGCTCCTCAGTTGCAGCATGCAAACTCTTAGTTGTGGCACACATGCGGGATCTAGTTCCCTGACCAGGGATCGAACCCGGGCCCTCTGCATTGGGAGCATGGAGTCTTACCCACTGGACCACCAGGGAAGTCCCTGCATAGGTTTTTAAAGCAAACTGTCTTACTTTTACAAATTAAAATTTATTAAGGTTAAGTTATAAACAATGGCCCCAAAGAAAAATCTTTTTACAAAGTGCTGTTCACACATGATGCGAAAATAAAGAGAACATTTCTAAAAATAAGAACATCTGAACACATCTTATTAATGCTTACAATAGGTTTATGAATTAAGGCTCTTACACATTCTTAAAAACTGCCTCTATCACTACATGATTTTGGCCAAGAGACTACCTGGAACCTGGAAACAATGAAATCCAATTTAAGGTTTTAACAAGAAGGTGATAAATAATTCCTTTGAATACCGAACTATCTTTTAGACATACTCTAAGCTCAAAATGTATCTGAACTAGAAATAAAACAGCCCTTCTCATCACCTGAGCAGTATTTGTTCACTGACTCTAAATTTCTTTTGCTATCTTTCCCTCATTAAGCTATTCTTCAAAATAAAACTCAATTTAGCTACCTTAACTATTTTTGTTAGATGACTTACTATTAATCTTTACTACTTTACCTTCAGTTACAGCAAAAGTTACTGTAACAGCAGTTTGAGTAACACTAAATACTGGTATAAAAGTATATATATGTTAAGGCATCATTTTTGCTTCCAGTTATACCAACCTGCTAAGTTATGGTAGCAACATTCCTCCACGAATTACAGAAAATGCTTCATAATGCTGGAGTACTGTTTAGACTTTTAAGCTTCCTTTGCCATTGATGTTTCTACCTAAGTGATCCCCCTATTTTAATGTCTCTTTTCTTTTCATAAAATCCTTTAACACTGGTCTTCACTAAAAAAGTCTGAAGTTCTCTGTGAAATGCCTAATCTACTGGAAGAGTTAAGATAGTTCTTAAAGGTTGCGTTAAAGTCACAAAATCTGTGTTCCATCAATGAGTTAATGGATATTAAATTATGCTTTTTTTCCCTTTAAACATATCCATGTTGTGTTACTGACTTTTTATTACCTGGGTAAGAGCACTGACTCGGTTCTCACTAGGAAACAAAGGTGGGTCTTCTCCAACTTGAAAATCAAAATACACGGTTTTATGTGTGAAAGTAGAAAATTCATTGCTGAAGCAAAATTTGTATGTCCCATTTTTGGAGGCTGTGAAGGTAAAACTATCATACTGTTTCTTCATCTCTTTGTATAACACATTACCATCAGGATCTTCTAATCGACAATCTACATCATAGTGACCACCAGTAATCACCTACAAAAGAGAAAAAAACAAAAAATGAAGAGATCACTGCAACTAACAAGTTTGAGAAATCAACCAGGTTTCCTGTTAAAATGGCTATAAGGTTTTTTTACCATCACAGGCAATTTTACATTTCTTGATTTCTACCAGTGGATGGAACTTGGGAGGCAGATTTCAGTTCAACTAAAGTTTTACAGAAACTGAACAAATTTCCTCATGACAGGAGAGAGGGAACTAACCAACAAGCGAGACAACTGTTCTAGTTACTATAGGCCTCTTACATCACTTAATTCTCCCAACAACCCTACAAGACAGTATTTTTCCCTCAATTTGACAAACTGAGAAACTGAGTTAAAATAAGTAACTTACCCAAGATTTTTCACCTAGTAAGAGGTTGAATGCCAGATTCATATTCTTGACCCTTAAGCTTACTGCCATGTAATATTTTCCTTCCCCAAATTTTTTCATCTAGTTTCCTATTAGCATCATCCAAGCACTCTCAGATAGTACAGTGAAGCACTTAAGTAGGTCAGTCCTTAGCCTAACACCCCATGCATACTTCTTTTATAGAACTTAAACTCATTTTACTGCCAAATTACAAACAGACTATGTTTAAGTTCTTTTTATAGGTCAGTTATATGGAATTTGATACATACTTTGTTTTGAATTACATTTTGAACAGAACAGACTTGTGGCCTGTTCCAAGAGTATATCATTATTTACAAACTTGTTTCCAAGAGAAACATAAATGATTAAACTACATTGTTTTAACCCCTGTGATTAAAGCAAAACCGAAACAGAACAACACGAAAGCAAATAAATGTTTTGTTCATCTGCACAGTCTGTGTTTAAGGGAAAGCATATGAAAGGAAAGCCAGGGGTAGGTGAAAAGCTTCTGAAGAGGATTTTGGAGCTATTTTCAAAGGCTTATGCTTAATCAGTTACAATTTGAGCCATTTGAGTTATACAAATGAAGAGAAGAGGGAGACATTTTTCCTGAGGTTACTTGGCAAGCATAAGAGAGGAAGAAGGAAAAGGATTAAAGAGGAGAAAAAACTCCTTATATGAGAAAACACTGACGGGGAAAAAGAGGGAGAGGAGACAGGAGAAGAAACATAGGGTGCCTGTATCCACCTGAGGTAATGCGGAAGAGACATTGGGTTTGGGGGTTTCCAACCACCATGAGATATATTTTCAAGCTTGAACCCTCTGGGTTAGCATAATATTGACATTCTACATTTGTGGAACACAGAGATCAAACTTTGGACTTCAGAGAAGATTGATTATTTATATGACCTTTTGTCACTAAAGAGATACGATAAATAACTGAACTATGTTAAAAGATCATTTTGATAATTAAATGAAATATAACTAGGCACTTAGGAAACCGTAAAATACGCAAATATTAACATACAGATATAACGTTTGACATAAAAACAGTGTCTTATCAATTGGGCATTTACCCCTCCCCACCAAAAGTCGACAACCTTTCTTCTAGGTGAAATAATGACTTCACTTTATATACCCAATTATTCATACTTAACCATAGTACTTTGAATAATCAAAACATACATACAAACAAAAATACAGAACCAGAACTGATCATCATGCCACTTTTCTTCTATCAAACTTTAAAACAAATAATCTTACTTCAGATAAAAATAGCCCTTACAACCTATCTGGTCACGTAAGAAAGAAACTGGGGATCATCTCAAATTATGTGTCTACCTGTCCAGTTAGTCACAGAAACCTCTCGATACTACTGCCTCTCTCAGATTCACCCCATCTCTTCCATTCCCAATCCACAATCCAGACGGAACTAGTGGCTCAACTTCCGAAAAGGTCTTCCCATAATCCAATCTCTCCTGCCTCTAATGCAGGGTCTCTTAACCTCAGGTATTAGATGGTCTGGGGCTGGGTAAGTCTTCCTCTCGGGGGGCTGTGTTGCCCTGCGCACTGTCGCATATTTACCAGCATCGCCAGTCTCTAACCGCTAGAGACAGCAACATCTCCCTCCCCACATGTCTCAAAACCTTCTGATAATTCCTGTGGCCTACAGAAAAATCCAAACCTGTTAACAACAGCATACCACACCCCTGTACCTCCTCAAGGAAGTCTCAGCACCTTTTACACCCTTTCTCATCTCTATGTTCCAAAAATACCAGAATGCCAGAAATTCTCTGACACAGTCTCTGCTCTACATCTGCACTAATAGTGACAAATTACACGGGTTTGTTTGCTGAAGAAGAATCACCAGGACCCAAAATGACTATGCTTATAAATCTACCAGTTTATGAGAGGGAGAGAATACAATATAAAACATCACAGCCAAAAGCTGTCTCACAGCAAGAGGACAGAAGAGATCAGGTATGGGCTCCTTTGTTTCTCCCTCTGTGAGGGATGTGGCCAGAAATACACCCTCTGCAGATCAGGAGCCAACCCAAGTGTGCAAGGAACACCTTGGAATCAGTGAGCCCAAAGTAGAGTCTTGACTGGGTTTTTTTATATTTTTGCCTTTTCACATAAGCATATTTCTGCCATGTAACTATTCTCAGTAGCAGACTCTCCGGGGGTCTCACTAGACCAGGTACAAATCATCAATCTCACTGTCATCATATGAACAATGCTGACAAACTGGCACAAACCTCCCCCCTAAAGCCCTCAGACCACAGTTACAAAGCACTCTATGATTCAGTATTTTCAGTGCCGACTCAGGGTAATTTTCAGGCTTGCTGGAATTAAGTCTCACAAACATAACATATCTGCTGAGGAAGTCCCTCCCCCCTCTGCCACCCTGTAGAGTAACTTCTATTTATCCCTCTAGACTCAGCTCATACATCAGACCCTCAGCTAAATTTCCCCTGATGATCCTTCGTCTTCAGCCAGCACTATACCTAGTGTGTACTTTCATTATTGCATTTAACATTACATGACTATGTGTCTATGTAAGGTCCCTGAGGTCAAGTTCAGCCTTATTTGTCTTTGGGAGGTAGTAAAATAAAGTGGTTAAGAGCTTAACCTGGGAGGGAGGGAGACACAAGAGGGAAGAGATATGGGGATATATGTATACATATAGCTGATTCACTTTGTTATAAAGCAGAAACTAACACACCATTGTAAAGCAATTATACTCCAATAAAGATGTTAAAAAAAAAAACTGCATACTGATTCTGCTACCTGTTACATTTTGTAACCTTGGGTCTCAACTTACCGAAGCCTCAGTTTCTCCATCAGTAAAAAAAATAATAAAAACTCTCTAATAAACCCATCTCATATCGAGTTGCCCTGAGAATTAAGTAATACACCTGAAACGGTTGCTATACTGTCTGCCACATAATAAACAGTAATTTTTTAGCCCGCAAGAGTAGTAGAGTAGTACTCTCACCAACAAGCACAGCATGTGCACGTAGAAGTCAAAAAATCTTTGTTAAATTCAACAAATAAAATTGTCACTGACACTTTATATTACAATTCTTGCTATCATCTTTTCTGTCCCCCTGGTCCTGACCATGAAGTTAAGCAAGCCTAAGAGCCATCCTTGGCCTCCCTCCCTCCCTCGCTGTAGCCAAAATCATCACCAAGTTCTGTTGCTTTTACATAAAAAGTATTTCTCATCCTTTCACTTTTTCTCCTTCCCCGGTGCTACCACCCTAGTCTCAGCCTGGACCACTACAGTAGCCTCCTAATCAGTCTTCCGTATCTACTTGGCAATACTCCTTAATACCTTCTCTACCTGCACAAGTTAATATCTGTACAGCTACCAAGAATACTTAGAACTTGTCACTGCACTGCTTACAACCCTATGATGGCTTCTCATCCTCTTAAGAAAAACTAAAATCCTTTACCCGGCCAGCTGGGCACTACATGGTCTGGCCCCTGCTGACCTCCCTTCTTCTGGCTCCTTATTCCCAGCTACAGTGGACCTCTCTGTGTTCTTCAAACTCCCAGTCACTGTTACCACAGTGACCTTGCCAAGGCCATTCCCTCTTCCCCCTCACCAAAGCATTTACAACTCATCTTTTCCAGTTCAGCATCAAATCACTTCCTAAAGGAAGCCTTCACAGATTCCAATGACCAGACCGTATATCACCTATTCTCTGCTCTTAAAGCACAATTGTGATGAATGAACAGGTACTAATTAAGAAAAGAACCGTAGGATAGGTAGGGAATCAAGAATGATGGCAGCGACCCTATCTATTTTGTTCACTTCTCTAGCACCAGCACCTAGTACTCAATAGCTGTTCAAACATGTTAAGTCTACCAACAAAAAAAGAAACAGTAAAGACTGTTCTAACCAATTTAAGAAACTACGTTCTGTTAAATAGGCACTTTTATATAATCCCCCAAATGAAAAGGGGCCTCTCATTTATCACAGCAATTCCTTCTACAAATCCTTTGGCAGATGGTCATCTGGTCTGGAATAGAGCTCTTGCAACGACAGGGACCACATTAACCAATAATCCTAATATCGATGGAAAAACTGAAAAGCAATGGAGTTAGATACCGGCAGCACTTGAAATCTGATTAAAGTGGAGGTGCGGATTAGAGAGTGGCGGACTGACGTTGGGCACTATGGAACAGGAATACTTTTTTTTTTTTTTAAAGGAAACTCTTAAAGAAAAAAGTTCAAAATGAAGGACATTAGAGAAAAGACGGAAAAATCACAGCCACAGGAAGCATTTCTGGAATTTATATATCTTAACATCTGGTCTTAAATGTCTAATGCGCAAGGTTTCGGACAGGAAAGCCAAATGGCCTGCATCAGCTACCTAGATGTGATTCCTGAATCAGCCAAAGAATGAGAAAACAGCCTCGACCCTGGAACCGCGAGCTGGGGCCCGCGACCGCCTGAGCCCGTAGTACCTGGAACTCGAGAGTGCACTTGGTGCCCTGCGTGATGTCCTCGTAGAAACACTGCTTGGCATTGTCGGGCAGCTCGAACGTGATCTCAGAGGCGCCGCAGGGCCCCGGCACCAGCAACAGCAGCAACGCGAGCAGCCTACAGCCCCAACGGCCCGCGGCGGCAGCCCAGCGCTGCGCGGACCCCAGCCGGGGCATCCCGAAGCGGCGGCGGCGGCCTCAACCGAGCTGCGGGGGGACGCGGGGTCAGGTCTGCACGGACTCACGGCGCGCGGCAGGCCTCACCACAAACGGCACCGCGAAGACGCACCGCAGAGTTGCTCCGAGCCCTAAGAGATTCGAGATGCGCAGCGAGTCGCTGCTCACGGGGTAGGGACCAGGGCCTAGACGCCAGAACGAGCTGGGGAGCGGAGATAAAGACGGCAGAAAACAAGCGGAAAAGACTTGAGATAGCCGGAAGCGGGGACAAGAGACGGGGGAAAGAGGCGGGGCCTGAGGCACCTGCTCCAGCGACCCGGATGTGCTCTCCCCCGGCCGCGGGGAGAGACGTTGGAGTGTGTACGTGGAAGCTCGCAAGGCGTCAGCTAGGCCTCCGACAGCGCCTGGGCCGAGAGGCGTGGCCAGTATGGTGAACGTGGCGGGGCGGGGCCAGGAGAAGGGGTGTGGCCTGTGGTAGGAGCTGCCAGTCCGTGAGTGTTTCTGCGAGAGCTGAACACAGGGGTACTCAGAGGGAGTGAGGAAGAGCCCACATTGCCCTAGAGGGCTAATCACCGGTGGTAGAGCGCTTTGCAATTTGCAGAGAGTTTTCTTGTAAATAATAAGTTTGGGGGGAAGCAGCTTTGCTAGGAGCGCGAATTCTGTGACCACCAGACTATAGGAGTTCTAATCCCTGCTCTGCTGGTTACTGGCTGTGTGACCTTAGACCAGCTGCTTAACCTCTCTACTTCAATCTTTGAATCTGAAAAATGAGAAAAATAATAGTACCTAGCCCAGAGGGTTACTACAAGGCTTCACTATTTGAAAAAAGCCCTAGAAGAGTGGTTGTCATACAGGAAGCATCATACAGTAAGCATGTACGTAGGACCCAGGCAGGGAAGTCAGAGGGTGGTGGGAAGGCCGGGTGGGGAGGTGGAGGTGTTTGATGAGGGGGGGTGATGAAGGACCTTTAATGGCTTCAGGTGCCCAAAGCCTCTTCAGGGGGAAAGGAGCCCCCGGGAGATTAGATTTGGGGGAGATTGCACCTTCCTGAGACCAAGTGAAACAGAGCAGGACCCTATGGGGCCTTCCCAGGACAGACAACCCCATGCCCTAACCGCCCCAACGGTGCCATGTCCTCAGCCTGCCTTTTGTCTGTAGAAAAACTTGAGTCAAAGAATAAATTTAATCAAGAAGTGAAAAACTGCAGAAGCAAAAGAAAACCGTCAAACAAGACAAAACAGCAATAGTCATTAAACAATGTCAAGGACATTTAGTTCCTTCTCAAGGGCTATAGATAATATTCTGAGCCATATCCTTTGAGCAGCTGTCTTGTAGAGAATGAAATCCCCACCAGGTGGAAGAAATTAACTACATGATGACCAGACTGTAGCCATGACATAAGCTACCACAATTCCGAGAACTGGCCTCAAAGAAATGGGAACAAACTGACCCTGGAACTGAAGACTAACTGTACTTAAAACAATCGAGGTGACACTGGTCAGACCACTGCATGACTAATTGCAGGACAACTGTCAGAGGTGACTGTGCTGTTTCTGCATGTAACCCCCTCCCTCCACCTATACACACCTGAAACTCCCCTTTAAAAGGTCTTGCCCACTGATTGATTGTCAGTGGAGAGTTGGCCTTCGGAGGTTGCTGGCCTCTGAAATAAAGCAGACTTTCCTTTCCAACCAATCTTGCCTCTTGATTATTGGCTCTCGAGCGGCGAGCAGCTGAACCCCACTTTCGGTAACGCTAGGCCAGAAAAAGAAGTAGTTTTTTGGTGTGTCTGTGAGTGGAAAGAAGACTGAATTTCAAAGTAGAAAGCTTGGGTTCTATTTTCTAACTCTTGGCAAGAAACATTGCTCTTTTAAATCTCCATTTCTTCATGCATCAAGTGGCAATACAAACAAAGAATGAATGAATGAATAAGATTAAGACCATAATGCGATACAGTACACACCACCAGAGAGGCAGATAGACAAATTTTTAAAAATACAACAATACCAGCTGTTGGCGAGCAAATAGGACAAGATCCCTCATACATCGCTGGTGGAAATGTAAATTGGCCCAACGGCTTTGGAAAACAATGTGGCATTATCTAATAAAGTGGAAGATACATATATGGCCTAGAAATTCCACTTTGCATATACTCTAAAGTATGTACTTTACAGCAGTGGTTCTCAAAGTGTGCTCCAAAGACCTTTGGGAGACTTTGAAACCCCTTCAGAGGATCTGAGATTATCTACGGGAGGTTGGATTTCCATCATACATCTCAACCAAAACAACATACAACATACCGAATGTAAAAGCAGATGAGCACCCAGCTTCTTGTATGAATCTAGATATTAAAGAGATTCACACAAATGTAAAGCAATGTGACCCTTATCACTAAATTTTCATTTGGGCAATATTTCTCTTTTTCATGTTAAAATGTATTATCTATGTTAACATATGTAGTAGGTGAAATTGTGTACCCCCAAAAAACATATGTCCAAATCCTAACTTCCAGACCCTGTGAATTCGATCTTACTTGGAAATAGGGTTTTTGAAATATAATTAGGTTAAGCATCTCAAGATGCAATCATCTTGGATTTAGAGTGGACCCTAAATCCAGTGACTGGTGTCCTTATAAGAGAAAGGAGAGGGAGAACGGAGACACACAAACACAGACACACAGGGAGAATGCCAAGTGAAGACAAAAAGATTGGAGTGATGCATCTACAAGCCAAGGAATGCCTAGGATTGCCCACAGCCACCAGCAGATAGGAGAAAGGCATGGAACAGATTCTCCCTCAGAGCCCTCCAGGAGGAACTGCCCTGGCAATACTTTAATTTCAGACTTCCGGCCTCCTCAACTGTGAGAGAATACTTTTCTGTTGTTTTAAAACACCACATTAGTGGCAGTTTGTTATGGCAGTCTCAGGAAATGAACATAACATGTAATGGGTTTATTATTGTTATTTTGTTTATTTTTAATTGAAGTATACTTGACGTACAAATTATGTCAGTTTCAGGTGTGCAACATAATGCTCTGACAATCAAGTACATTGCAAAATGATCACCACACATCCAGTAACCATTTGTCACCCTACAAAATTGTTACAGTATTATTGACTATACTCCCTATGCTGTATATTACATCCCAATGACTCATTTATTTTATAACTGGAAGTTTGTGTCTCTTAATCCCCTTCACCTATTTCATCCAACACCCACCTACCTCCCCTCTGGCAACCACCAGTTTGTACTTTGTATCTATGTCTGCTTCTGTTTTGTTTGTTCCTTTGTTTTGTTTTTAGATTCCACATATAAGTGAGATCATATAGTACTTGTGTTTCTCTGACTTATTTCATTTGGATGACCTACCCCTCTGGGTCCATCCATATTGTGCAAATGGCACAATTTCATTCTTTTTTATGGCTAATATTCCATTGTGTATATATTATTGTTATTTTAAATAAATTATTCAATAATATTTTGTGTCTCAGATCTCTATAATTTAAATTTTTCATTAAATAATTTTTATTAATTTATTTTATTTTATCTGATTTTTAAGATTCTGGAATCAAAAATTTGAGAACCACTTATGCACAGGTATACCACTATACATATGCAAGAATACTTAAAGCCAAAGTCTAATAATAGTCCCAAACTGGAAACAGCACAAATATCCATAAATTTGAGTGCGGTCTGAAATGCAACATTACATAGCAATGAAAATTAATAGATTATAGCTGCACAAGACAACATGGGGAATCTTATAAACACAATGAAAAAGAAACTAGGCAAAAAAATAAATTATATAGAACATAAAGGCTGACATCAGGCAAAACTAAATGATACTGTTTCCCCTAATACACAGTGAAACTATCCAAAGAAGCAAGGGAATGATTATCTCAGAAGTCAGGATAGTGGGGAAGGATAGGGTGATAGGTGAGAAGCAAACTGGGTGGAGAATGGGGCAGCTTCTTTGGTGTTGGCAATGATCATTTTCATAGCCTAGGGGGTGGTTACATATATTTTCACTTTATAATTACTTGTTAAACTTATTTATTTTTATATGCTTTTCTGCATGTGTGTTATATTTCACAATAAAAGAAGGAAGACTTAATATGCTGGATGCATCAGTTAGCCATTATTGTGGGAAAAAACACCTCAGAAAGTGTGGCTTAAACAATATGTATTTATTACTGCTCGAGAGACTATAGGTCAGCTGATGGGTCTGCTCTCAGGTGGGCTCAAGCATCGTCTCTGGTCAGCTGGGGGTTGGGTAGGCAGCTGTGCTTATCTTGGTTGCGTTTGCTCATATTTGGGTGGGACAGCTGGTTATAGGCTGGTCTAGAATGGCCTTGGCTAAGACCACCGGGCTCCCCTCTGTGTAGTAGTCTCTCATACTCCAGCAGGCTAGCACTGGGCGGTGCACGTGGCAGTTACAGAGTTCCGAGAGAATGTGCAAGGCTTCTAGAGGCCTAGGCTCAGAAATGGGTCCTGTCACTTTTGCTTCATTCTATTAACCAAAGCCAATCACAAGGCCAACCCAGATTCAAGGGACAGGGAGGAGCTGTAAAGACATTGTGTCAGTCAGGGTTCCATTAAAAGAAGCAGGACCACTAGAAGAACAAACAACAATAACAAATATATAAATGAGTGTGTGTGTGTATGTGTGTGTATATATATATATATATATATATATATGTATATATATTTGATATTGAATATAAATATATTTAATATTTCTATAAATGTAAATATATGTGTATAGACATAAGATAAGTTGACTATAAGAATTTGACTTTATTAATTGTGGGAGCGGGTTAAACAGTCTATGGGAGGCTGTGGCTTCTTCGTCTGGTTCTGGAGCCTGAAGTCTGTAGATAAAGAAGTCAAAAAGGAAAGATGGATATGAAGTGGAAAAAGAAACTGGGCCTGTGAGGACGGGCCACAACCCACATCACTTTCTCACTCCCTCCAAGCGTCAGATTTCAGTGATGCGGGATCTGCAGGAAAAGCTGGTGTTCTTCTTTACGCACCTGGCTCAGAATCAGAGAAGATTCAGGTGTAAAAAGGGATATCGTGGCTGCTTCATCCCTTCTGTCTTTCAGAATGTCTCTTGTGGTTCACTAACCTCCAACTATGTAGGAAATGGAATTCTAGGAAAGACTAGTTGTACTTTAGCTAATTTAATACACTGCAAATCCACCATAGACACTTTGCAAAAGTGTTGGGGGAGGTAGGTGTGAGAGAAGAATTTTGTTGATTTTTGCAATCAATCTACTCCACTGGATAAAGACAGAAAATGAAGAAATCTATATTCTTGTCCTTGGAAGGTTCATAACCTAGAAAGTAGAAATTTAAATTGTGTTCCAGATTTTAGTTTATCTTTCACTTCTCAGGATTAATCTAAGAATCAGAAAGAGTATATATGTGGAAAAGCTTCATAAAATACACAAGTTAATATCATCTTTATGTCAGGTATACCTCCTTACTAGGGACTACAAAATATTATAAAAAAAAAATTAACCATGATTTGTTTAGCTTACGGCGGTAACACAGCAATGCAAATTTTGACTCAATCATAGTCTTTGAGCCCACATAACATAGGAAGTATAATGTAGTGTAAGCTTGGGGAAATGACCTACCCTTTCTGATACCTAATTTCTTCATCCATAAAAAGGAGGTAATTATACCTATTTTGTAGTGTGGCTGAGAGGACTGAATGATGAGATATATATCCGTAACAGTGCATGAAATGCAGTAGAGATTCTCTATATAATTCTCCTTCAAAACGTTACTATTAAAAAAAACCATTTATTTTTCTTATTACTCCTATAGATGGATGGGGGGGCTCCTCTTATTTCTGTATGTTAAAGTATTAGATCAGATTAAGTAATTAGATTATAAATAACATAAATCTAAAATCAAAGTTTCAAATGACAAGGTTTAGGCAGAGGTAAGGGACATTGCTGTGACCTCCTTGGCATCAGCGTCAGATACAGATCGGGGAAGCTCTAGGATTAAGCATTTGGCCTCGCAGAGATGAAGATGGCGGTTTAGGCAGCCCCTGACATAAGGGAGCAGGGACCAAAAATGTCAGGATCTTCACGATTCTCCCTACAGCCTGCATTCCTCTTTATCTGACTCTGAAATATTCCTGAAAACATGTTGGATAGAACTTTAAGCACTAGAGTCAGCCTCTAATTCTAGTATTTTTAGAGGTAGTCTATATTCTAGTATTTTATTTTATTATTATTTTTTAAAATTTATTTTATTTATTTTTGGCTGTGTGGGGTCTTTGTTGCTATGCGCGGGCTTTCTCTAGTTGCGGTGAGCGGGGGCTACTCTTTGTTTCGGTGTGCGGGCTTCTCATTGCGGTGGCTTCTCTTGTTGCGGAGCACGGGCTCTAGGTGCACAGGCTTCAGTAGTTGTGGCACACAGCCTCAGTAGTTGTGATGCGCAGGCTCAGTAATTGCGGCGCATGGGCTTAGTTGCTCTGCGGCATGTGGGATCTTCCCGGACCAGGGCTCAAACCCGTGTCCCCTGCATTGGCAAGTGGATTCTTAACCACTGCACCACCAGGGAAGCCCCTATTCTAGTATTTTAAAGGAGAAAAATAATCATGCATTCCATATTCATACAAAAAATCCAACTAATTTTCCTAAATATCACTAACTACACTCTTTAACTTATATAACATTCCATTCATTATATCTACATGAGATAAGCATTTAAAATACTGATCATCCTATCACTTATATGTGGAATCTGAAATATGACACAAATGTACTTATCTACAAAACAGAAACAGACTCACAGACATAGAGAACAGACCTGTGGTTGCCAAGGGGGAAGGGGGTGGGGAAGGGATGGAGTGGGAGTTTGGGATTAGCAGATGCAAACTGTTATACATAGAATGTATAAACAACAAGGTCCTACTATATAGCACAGGGAATTATATTCAATATTCTGTGATAAACCATAATGGAAAAGAATTTTTTAAAGAAAGTATACTTGTGTATAACTGAATTACTTTGTTGTACAGCAGAAATTAACACAACATTGTAAATCAACTGTACTTCAATAGAAAAAAATTTTAAAAATAAAATACTAATCATCCCATTATTCAACACTTGATGGGCTTATCAATGGTATGTTTGTATGCAGCTCTCAAAGATAGTATACAGTATCAGATTTAAGTTGTGTCTTCCTTCTACATTGCAACGAACATGCACTGTAATGTGAACGAACAAGGACGAACTATGTTAAAAATACATACTAAATCTTGGAAACTAAAATTTTTATAAAATGAGGCAATTTAAAAAATAGTTCCTTTGCAATTGCCCAAGTGAGCTTCAGTGATGGGAGGGAAGGGGGACTGTGGTCTTGGTAGAGGTTTGGTGATGGGTGAAAGTTGAGAGAGAGTGAGCTAGTGAAGGAGTGAAGTAATGCAGTACATGCCACAGGTGTGTCCAGGTCTAAATTCAAGATATAGTTAGACAGTCTTCTCAACTTGGCAACTGAGGCTCAATGCCAAGGATTCTCAATTGAAAATCCTCACCTGAATCAAAAGGACAAAACCTAAATTGGCAATAAAACAGCTACTCAAAATGGATAACATTCCCTTATCTTGCAGTTATGCAGCTCCCAATAATAAGATGGTGCGTGGGAATGCATTTCTGAATGTAATACTTCTGTTCATGCTATAATCACAGTTAATTATAACACCAATCATTTCCTGTGCGTGAGCTAAAATATCTTTTAAACATCTGGCACAGAGTATTCAGAGTTGCTCTTCTTCCCCTTTCTCTTTTTCTGACTAACAGTGATCCTTAAGTTGAACAAGTTTCCTTTAAGTTCTTCAACATTGTCCCTATGTAACTATAGCCATATAAATATAAGTTTAGAGTTATATAAATGCATATACTTAGCAATAAATACATTTGATTAGCAGCATCTGTGATTGTTTTGCTTTCCGTTGATCACTTCCCCAAAATGTTGATAGTTAGCAACTAATTGGCAGGGTTGATTTCCTGGAAGACATTTTTACTTAATGTCTCAGTGCATTTGGGTACACTGCTACAGACTGGGTAGCTTATAGACAACAGAACTTTGTTTGTCATAGTTCTGGAGGCTGGGAAGTCCAAGATCAAGGTGCCAGTATGGTTGCCCTCTAGTGAAGCTCTCCCTGGCTCATAGCCAGCGTCTTCTCACTGTGTCCTCACAAGATGGAAGGACCTAGGGAGATCTGTGGAGTCTCTTTTGTAAGAGCACTAATCCCATTCATGAGGGCTCCAGCCTCATGACCTAATCACTCCCCCACCTCCTAGTACCATCACTTCTGGAGGTTAGGATTTCAACATATGAATTTTGGGGGGGTACACAAACATTCAAATCATAGCCCTTAATAATGTGAAGATGATATCTACAATGTACAACCCATGTAAACAGGGACAGCAAGGATCCATCCTATCTGGAAAAGGTCTGAGCTAGGGCTACAGTGCACTCTGCATCCTCTGCTCCAGACGCGTACCTAACATACATATTTTGGCTGGCAGATGCATGTAGATTTATTACAGTGGGTTTTGATTTAGAGTGAATTTGGAGTAAAATTGTTTGCAATCTTCAGATGGTGAGAATTCAGCAAGTGAGGGATGCCTGTATTTTTGCCCAAGCCCCATAGATTGCTCCCTAGTAAAGACTTAGCTGGTATCTCTGATATTTAAGAGAAAGTCAAATGGGCACATTAATTCATTATTCTTCACAGTTCCTTAGTCTATTTGAAGAGATAGACACAGAGATAAGCAGGAAGGGTACTTATTCAGATTCTTGTGAATACCCAAATCTGTGAGTACTATTAAGGCATATAATTTTTCCACAGGAGGCAATAAATTTGAAATTTAAAAATTGATGTCACCTCTTCAGAATCTTGCTGAGATTAACTGCCTACTTGATAGCGAATAAAGAACAAAACCACAAGGAAATCAATCCTGTTGGCCAATCATGTAAATCATATTTGTGTCTCAAGGAAAGAACAGATTCAGAAGCCACTGAGTCTCTCACCAATGGCTAAATGGAAAACACGGAATCTTTGGAAGCCAGGAATCCACTCCACTATATTGTCAGCTCACCAGAAAGCTGTAGTCAGACCATGTTTTTCCCTCTCCAAAGTAATTTCTCAACATTGTAGAGTTAGGATTTCAAGTTATGAGCATGTTATGGGGCAATATTTTAAATATGCATTTGAAAAATGTTTTTGTACTTTAAAAAATTGAAGTTGAAGACAGTAACAAATACACCACCTTCCTTGGGCACATCAGTTCTGCATTCTCCAAAATGCAGGAAGCAATGGAGGAAGAGGCTCCACTTGTAAATGGGCAAGCGGCCCTCTAACACACTCTGAGGTTTTCAGATTCACCTCTCACCCTCAACGCCCCACCAACACCATACTGACCGCTAGGGGGTGCTGCTCCCTTTCTAATACTTCTGCTCGGGTACAACCATTCAATTGTTTCTTTTTCATCTGGAATTTACAGCTGAAATATTTAAGCAAAAACTTTGCTCAGGGGACCAGGATAACAAAAGAAAGATGAGGATGAAAAGTGGTCAGTGAATGTATTACAAAACTTCTGGAAAGTCATGTTAACAGGTTTGGACTTTTTCCCAGGGCAATGCAGAACCATTGAAAAGTTTTAAGCATGAAAGAAGCTAATTAAAGTTGTATTGTCAAAAGAGCATTCTGGCTGCCATATAAAGACTGGATTAGAGAGGTGAAAATATTGAAACAAGGAGACCAATTGAAAGACTATTATAGTACCCAAGATAAAAGATGGTGGTGACCAGAAATAAAATAGTGTGTCTGGTGATGGCTGACTGGCACCTGTTGGGATGGGTGTAGGATGGAAGAGGATATGAGTCAGTACAGTAGGAGATGAAGAGATACTGGACAGGAACAACTGAGTAGAATTCAGAAGACGCTGTGGGAAAAAATGAAAGAGCAATTTGACTGACTGACCTGATGGATTTTCTCTGAGATTGAGGAAAGCGTTCCCTAACTGAAGCCAAGCTACTCAGCTATTCAGAGACATCCTGGTGATGCAAAAGAAACTGGAGCAGCCTGGCAGTAGAAAGCAGAGAGCAATCACTTCTGGGAAGACAAAAATGTGGCATTCTATAAATGAGCACCTCTGTTTTCTAGGCACTGTGCTAGGTGTTTTAAATACACAGAAGTCAAGCATCCTTATTTTTATTATAATTTCCTCCTTAAAAAAATCACATTACAAGACAGAATTATCTTCCCTTTGCTCCATTATTTGGCACATAATAGGTGGTAAATAAATATTGGCTGAAGGGATGGGTGGATAGAGAATACAAATGATAATTGTTTGGATACACAGCACTATTCAGAACCGAGCTCTTTCCTTTTCTGTTGTGGCAATCTTATTTTAGCCATTTGAAAATATTAGGATTATATATGTGTCATTTTCCAACAACTATATTGACTAGGTTACCCTTAATCAGATAATAATCATCGTTTTCATTTGTAGGGATATCGCAGTTGGAAACAGAATTGCATTGACAAATGCAGAGGAACAGTTCCAGATAGGTGGTCAGGGCAGGAAGCAATTGGAGAGAACCTTAGTTCATTTGCATTGAGTTTAAGTGTCAAGGCTTACAACACAGTGTCTTACATATCATATTATATAATTGGGTAGCAAGAACTAATAATAAAACAATGTCTTTTAGTTTAACATTGGCACCTGGAAAATTCAGCCGTGGTCTTGCTGAATGAGACAGACGATGCGTGTAATTAAGAAGAGCCTAGTTAGAATTTCCTTTGAAAAGGTCATCCTCTAGACCCTATAAACTACAGATTACTCAGGATTATACTGCTATATAAGACACATTAAACAGAAAAAAGAATACTAGTCTGTTTCTGAGCAATAGCCTTGTTCTATTGTTGTCACATCCATTCACCAAGAAATCTGAGAATCATCCTTGATTTCTCTGTTTTCCGCAGTATTGCTTTGACTTAATATTTTGATAGTGAGAAGGAACTATAATAACTCCCATCTGGAGCTTCTTGCCCTAATTTTCCTTTATGGATCAGAAGCCAACCTGGAAATGTTATCAATTGTTGCTATACCAACCTTATAGTCAGGAGCTGAGAAAATAACTACAGAATGTACCTTGGACCCAGTTGGGTTTAGGGTGAAGCAGACTTGGATCAGAATCCCATTTATTACTTGCCCCTTATAAACCCCTGCTCTACTTGATGAGTCACTGTGATGTTTAGAATTAGTGTTAGCTAGTTAGTATCCAATCATCCTTAAAATTAGAATTATTTCTCCAAGTGCATGATTTCCAAGGTAAATGGCCAAAATCCCTAAAAGGAAGGCAAGCTGTATGATCATGGAAAGGGCTTTTCTCAAGGACATTCAACTTCTTATTCAAAACATTCTAGGGCTGGGTAGACTCAGGTCTGAAAGTAGATGAAGACTGTGATTCTCTGGAGTGGAAGTTCAGGTCAGATTTCTCCCAGACTTCACCCTATTTGGAGTCTGTGACTGTGTAAATCAAGTAGGACCTTGGTAGGTTGCTTACCAATTTTATTCATGTGGACCCCATGAATTAACCAGAACCAGAAATCTCTGCATAGTATACCCTATTCTAGGTCTAATTCACAAACCCACTCTGGGGACTTCCCTGGTGGTCCAGTGGCTAAGACTCCACGCTCCCAATGTAGGGGGCCCGGGGTGCGATTCCTGGTCAGGGAACTAGACACCCCCCACCACCACATGCTGCAACTAAAAGATCCTGCATGCCGAAACTAAGACCCGGTGCAGCCAAATAAATAAATAAATAAATAAATAAGTAAATAAGTAAGTAAATAAATATATATAAAACCCCAATAAGGCTTAGGAAAAAACCCACTCTGCTGCGTGTTTCAATGAGCAGAACCACATTTTTTATGACATGCTGTCTTTAGAGACCCTTCTGACCTCACTGAGCTGAGGGAGCCCATTTTTTGTAGCTTTTCCTACCAGTCTTCCCAGCTTACTAAAGACAGCCAGTAAAGCACATTTTAATGGCAGTGGTGTTTTCCTCACCGATCTAATGATCATGGCAAGATGGAGAGTCTTCAGGGCTGAAGTGATGGTGAGAGGTGGGTGGAAGGGATGCTTATAATATTGAATCCAACATGGATGTCCTCTGAAGTCTTTGAATTCATGCCTCCACCTCATGCAAAGGAATTTGTCCTCTTCGATATAGTTTAACGCCATCAGTCATTCGTTGCAGGCTTGTATTCGTTAATCCAGTCAACACACTTTTAGGATCACAGTTGAATTCCTGAGCCAGCTCAAAGAATGGCAACACTTGCATCGAAATATAAGCTATCTGAAAATATTCCCTCCTCAACCAAGCATCTTCAAAATCCATTTTCATTAATATTCTAAAAAATTTTATGACGTGAATTAGTAAATTCCTGCAATCCCTTGTACTGGAATCTTCATTCTCCCCGCTCTGGTACTATGTTTCATTCTGAGTTTGAATTCCGGTTATCAGCCAAGCCACAGTGAGACTCAGGGGGCTTGATTGTTAGCTTTCTTCTGCAAGGGAGTTGAGCTTCCCTAGCACAGGCAAAGAGAGAAGAGTATCTCAGAAGATTTGGGGGGGTGGTTAAGACTCTCCAAGTCCTAAGTGTGTCCTAATAATTGCTCTTCTCATTGTCAGGATCCTAGTTTTTCCTGATCCTTGTCCTAATCGTTTTACTTAATCCTGATCATTTTACTTGAAAGACATAGTGAGGTTGTGAATTCAACTAATATTGTAATAAGGCAGCCCTAGAATTTATCTTTAGGTTTGATTTTCAATGACTTCGGGCTCCATCAATCACTGGAAAGATTTGGAGTTTCATACTGTGCTTTGAGGAAAACTTTTTAAGATTTGAGAGTGCCTTTGAGAACAATTCTCTTGCCTAGTACCCCAGAGATTTGCCCCAGGTGAACACAAACCGGAGATTACCTGTCCCACCACTGGGTACCTTGGGCTGTTGGCCTCCCAGCCTGGAATCTGAACTTCTGTCACTGCTTCAGTTCGATTTTTTCAGTTTGAATATGCATGAAGTATACTATAATAATCATTTGGGTTGGTGGGGGGCTTGTGATTTTAAAAAGTTGAACAAAGTGCTAAGTTATTGGGCATTTTGATATTTATGCTGACTATATGTGAGCTCTTGGACTTGTCTCCAAAGGTCCTGACAAAATGATGACAGGCCATCTCTTCAGAGAATATAGCTCATCAGATTGTGTGATAACACGTGCTCAGAATTTCATCTAATTATTGCCCATCTTCAATCCACTTTAGAATATGACACACATAAGTTAAAAAGAACTCTGATAATTAATGACTCATTTTTGTTACCTCTAGCTTTACACTGATGATAGCTTATTACATTTCTCTGACTTGTGACATATGGAATCTGATCCCCATCAAGAAAAGGCACAGAGGGGTTATGTAATGCATGCCAGATGATCACCTCCAGAATATAAATATGATTAGACAACCCCACACTGACCTTTCTGAAGAGATAAAAGAAAACGTTTGTTGGCCATTCCCAGATGGCATCACTGGCTATCTGCCCAATATATAAATTTCTTACCATACAGCTGACTAGGCAAGAAGAAAAAAATATCCACCAGTAATTTGACAAACATTATATATAATACCGAGTGTTCATAGTTCATATTTTAGGTATTCACTTAATTCAGATGGCAAACAGGGTAATCTTTAATTTTGAGACTTGTGATTTTATTTGTGATAAAAATGAACCCATTCCTGGTTCCTCACTCACTGGTTACATGTGATGAAGTAGTTAATCTTGAGGGTGGGTGAAATTACTGAGCTTTCCTAATGCTAAACCATAATAAATTTTTATTTTATTTTGCTTTCAATTTTATTTTATTTTTTAATTTTTTAAACATCTTTATTGGAGTATAATTGCTTTACAATGGTGTGTCATAATAAGTTTTTAAACGGCTTTTAAAACAGGGCAGGGATGCAGTTTTTGAGTTAGGCTCCACCATATGTATGTATATATTTGGCCTGAAAATTCACTTCAGAGACAGGACAAGGAAAAAAAAAATGACAAGATAGTGTGTCAAAGGTGAAGATGACAGAGAAAAGGCTAGGGTCTAGATAGTAATCTCACATGAGCTTTCTTACTACACAGGAATAAAAGATAATATATTATTTTTATATCACTGTGGTCTATGTTGTCTATATGCGCTACTATATAATACTGTGTTTTCCCTAAGCCCACACATAATGATGCTTTTTATATTTATACTTTTATAAATAAATAAAAGTATAATTTATTCTTTTATAAATAAGTATAAAGCCCATTTTATACTTATTTATAAAAAGAAGCCATGTTTCTAAGGACTAAATGCAAGAATAAATACTATAGTAGGTAGACTAGCTCAGGGGGCAGAAATCAAAATTTCCTGAGGAATTGTGATTACAATGTGAGGTCCTGCCACAAAATGTGACAAGGAGCTGCAAAGAGCAGAGAACTGTAAATCTTTGGGGAAGGTGGTATGGAGAATTAGGTTTGGGTATGAGATGCAAACCAAAGCATATGTATGGGGGGCAACCGTGAAGTGACGTGTCAGATTAAACTCATGTGCCACTCCTAAGTGTGGTCCCCTCCACCCTCAAAATTGTAGCCTAAGGAATGCTTCACAGTGCGAAAGATTCTCTAGGGCTCCTCCTTTGTGACTACCCATAGCATATTCTTTTGAATTTATTGGCATGGAAAAATTTTAAAGAGGAAGATGATTTTTAAGAAATAACCAAATATCATTGGAATGTGGACAATTTAACTGGATAGTGCTATTTTTTAGAAGAAGAAGGGGAAAGAGAAAGGAGATAATAAAATAATAAAGATTATTTTCTTGCATATCTGATAAATTAATTTTAAAATAATTACATTTACACCGTATATATGCATGCGCCTATGTGTACTGCACATCTACTCAAACATTTATATTTATATTGATATAACATTACCAAGTTGTTCTGAAAACAGGAAATGTAATTGATTTCAATTTGGACTATAGGTTTTATGTGATTGATTCACATAGAATATGTTCACAGCGCCCCTGTCAACTCTGGGGATGGATAAAAGTTATAGAGAAACAAAATACAGGGAGAAAGCATGAAACTTCGTGTAAAAACCATAACTAACGGTAGTTTTAACTGCGTCAAGACAGTAACCTTGTAAAAAGGAGCTGACACAGATCAGCTCTCAATATACCATACATGAGATCAGTCAGTGGGTGGAGCTGCCACTTAGAGCACTTACTGTGTACAAAACACTATCAATTACTTTACATTACATTTTACATTTTATCATTACATTACATTACATTTTTATCTTGTTTCTTTCTCAGAACAGTCCTATTACATGGGGATTACTATGATTGACTTTAAATAGAGGTTTAGAGAGGTTAACTAAACTCACACAGCTGATTAGTGGCAAAGCCAGTTTTTGAAACCATGTCTGTCCAACACCAGATTCTCCACTCTTAATCCTTTAAATCTTCCTTAATGTTTTTGTAAAAAGTAAACAAGAGGTATTATAAAATGGATGTGCTCTGATTACATTGAAACCATTACTCTAAAAGTCTGCCCTTGGAGCAAGTGCACACATGTGTGCGCATGCACACAACACTTACTGACTTTCACGTGCACACACACACACACACCCCTCATCCAGATGAATGAATTCCTTCTCTCTTGCCTTTTATCATTTGTCTTCTCTCACTTCCCTTCCTCGCTGTCGCCCTTCCATCAGACTCTGCCTCAACCTTGCCATTACTACTCATTTCACCTAAATCCCACCCTTACTTCTCTTTTTCCCCAAAGGCAGAGACCTTGGGGGCGGGTAATAGAATGAGGTCCCCCACACCCAGCCCCAGGCCATGGATCCATTTAGCTGTGTCTGAGAAGTCTCATTTCCCAGCAGACTGTGTGCCTCAATCCCAAAGCCCTTCTCTAACCCATAGGCAGAGATGCCCCGAGTTATCTCAGTGTCATTTTCCTCTGAAGTGTACCATCTTCCTTTAGGTCCTAGGAGGCATATCTTCACCATCTGTTTTCTTTTCTTAATGAGGTTAGGAGGGAACACATGGAAAGGGGTGCAGGAGGAAACCTTTGCTACACTTAGATGGTTTCTAAAGTGCGTTACACTCCTGGATAGAAATAAGCCTGTTAAAAGACTATTCAGTATGCAGTGCTATACGTCAATTATATCTCAATAAAACTGGAAGAAACAAAGTATTCAGTAAGTGGGGCTGCTGACCTGATATTGCCCACTCTGGGCACCAAGTCTTGACCATAATAGGCAGTTCGTCCATGACTGTGTCTATCTTCCATAGTGCTCTGGGGAAAGGGCGGTGAGGTGGAGGTGGAATTCTTCGACTCCAGATTTCATTAAAGTACCAGCAGGATTTGTGAGAAACGACTGAATCCACACTACGGAATAAGAACTAATTTAACCATAATTATGTATGATAAACAAATGCTACACATTGTTCCTAATATTAATTTCCAATTCCTTTATCAATGAAGAATTGCTTTAAAAATGCCACTGGTTAAGAATGGCTAAAAGAATAGTCTCTGTTCTACTCTAGTCTAAATGTCTCTTCTTCAATATGTTGTCCAAATTATCTTTTTCTTTCATTTAAATTATTATTATTATTTTTTTTATGATACTCAGACTGTTCCTGTCCCATACTGGGATGTCATATCTCTCTGCTTCAGAGCCCTTGTTACTAATCAATAAACTATCACTATATGCAATTGCTTAAAGTTCAGATTTTAAACAATGGAGTCATTATCATAGAATTGCCAACATTTGTTTTCAATATGTTCGTGTAGATGCCTGAACTGAGCACTTTTTGCTCCAGGAATAGTGTAAAGCAACTAACAAGCCTACCGAGATGAGCTTAGTGGGGAAAAGGCAAGTTAGCAGAAGGATACAGGGGTACCTTATGGTCTCTGAGGATATGAAATGCAACTAGGTTTTGTCAGTAGGGACTGGAACTTGGAACTGGAAAGTTATAAACCAGTTACTCTGTCCACATTCACGTGATTTCTTGTTTCTGCTTCTCTGTGTGCAAATGCTTCACTCTCTCTCTTCCAGATCAGCTTTCTGCTTCTTCCAGTGCATGGGAGAATGCGGCCACCCCATCGGCCCAGATTGTACTTCCCTTCCAATTCACACATTCTGTGAAGATTTGGAGTCTCTACAAACCAAATCCATATTTGCAGGAAAGTGAAAAGATTGACCAGTGGGAATCAGATTTCCACCCTGGAGCCAATAGAACCTAGAGTGTAGGCCATGATGGGAGTCAGGTTTCTGAGAAGGAGGTGAGGGAAGGTTCTTTAAGGAGGGGCCTTGGGATGGGGAGAACAATGGCTTCTTTCTCTGGGATAAATGGCTTCTCTCATGGTATGGTGCTGATGGGGTTCCTGCTACCACTTCTATCTGACTGCTCTTTTCTTTTTGCTTCCGTATCCTTTGGCTGGACAAAGAATTTTCCGACCAAAGTCAAAGCTGCAAACTGATCAGCCACTGGGCTTAATAATGAACTCCAGGACAAGCCCCAGGTATTACCATTAAATATGTCCCTGGCAACAGCAGCTCAAGGGGGTAGCTCATCAACCATGTCTCCTCTTGCTTCAGAGACAAGAGTAGAAGCAAAGAGGGAGGAGTAGAACCAAACCTCTTTCTTCGTGAGCCAAGAATGAAGGAAAGAGCAGTTAGAAGAAGACAGTGTGTCTCCTTCCCCATTCTAGGTTGTAATCTCCAATCAGGATTTCAATCATATCCAAGGGAAGCTCTCTCCTCCACAGAGTGAAGTCTAGAAACTGGTCAATTAATAGAGAAAAATCAGTTAAATGGGAAATTATAAAAAATAATACGTGCACACCTTAAACATTTTGTTTTAACTTAAAACATGCATATCTCATTTGCAAATATTTTGATGTAGGCCCAAGGCCTTTTCTTTCAATATAGAATCATTGCTTGGTGTTTTGCTTTGTACTTTTTGCCTAATCCACATCCACATTCTATGATCTCAAGATTTGGTTTACTTAACATGGAATGACGGACTTCCCTGGTGGCGTAGCGGTTAAGAAGCCACCTGCCAATGCAGGGGACACGGGTTTGAGCCCTGGTCCGGGAAGATCCCACATGCCACAGAGCAAGTAAGCCCATGCGCCACAACTATTAAGCCTGTGAGCCACAACTACTGAGCCCGCATGCCACAACTACTGAAGCCCGTGCGCCTAGAGCCCGTGCTCCGTGACAAGAGAAACCGCCACAACGAGAAGCCCACACACTGCAATGAAGAGTAGCCCCCTCTCGCTGCAACTAGAGAAAGCCTGCATGCAGCAACGAAGACCCAACGCAGCCAAAAATAAACAGATAAATAAATAAAATTTAAAAATAAAATAAAATGGAATGAAGACCTTTATGAAACAGACTAAGTTCAAAACATTAGATGTTCACTACTTTTTCTCCCTCTTTCAAGAACATTTTTAGTGACTTGTGTTCATTGAGTCTTTCTGAAAGATTCAATTTAGTTTTCATCAAAATAACAATTCTCTTTCTTTTTGCCCTCATAATTCATGGTAAATATAATAATAAATTAAAATATGTAACTAGAGTGACAAATACAACTGGCATAAACATATGTGGGAACCAACCCAGCAGTTTCTTGGTGAAGCGACACCTCAGCGGGTGAGAGTGAAGTTGCACTGTGCACGGAAGCAGTGCTGTGCAAACTTGAGTGTGCATCAGAATCACCTGGAGGGCTTGTTAAAGCACAGATTGCATCTAAAATATGACACAAATGAACTTATCCAGGAAACAGAAACAGACTCACAGACATAGAGAAGAGACTTGTGGTTGCCAAGGGGGATGGAGGGTGGGGAAAGGATGGATTGGGAATTTGGGGTTAGCAGATGCAAACTGTTATATATAGGATGGATAAACAACAAGGTCCTACTGTGTAACACAGGGGTCTATAGTCAATATCCTGTAATAAACCATAATGGAAAAGAAAATAATAATAGAAAATAATGAAAGTCTAAAAAGATGGTTAACTTTAAAATGATGATATAAACATTTATGTTTCAATTGGTTAAACAATAAATGTCTATTGCTGTCTGGTAGGCCTGGACTTCTCTTAATGGGCTTAATTCATTGAACGTTCTATTTTTTTTTTCAAAACTTGCCTTAGCTAATATTCTAAAGGGTAATTTCCCAAAATAAAGTCAATAGATTTCTTTACATTAAAAAAACACACACATACATATTGTAGAACTTTATCTGGTCTGATCTTGCATTTTTAACAAGTTATCAGAGGATGTTGATGCTTCTTGTCAGAAGGGAGGGTGGCAGACTTTGAGAACAACTGTTAACTGATGTAGGCAACATTTTGGACATTTTAAGAGTGATTGTTGGGCTTCCCTGGTGGCGCAGTGGTTGAGAATCTGCCTGCCAATGCAGGGGACACGGGTTCGAGCCCTGGTCTGGGAAGATCCCACATGCCGCGGAGCGGCTGGGCCCGTGAGCCACAACTACTGAGCCTGCACGTCTGGAGCCTGTGCTCCGCAACGGGAGAGGCCGCGATAGTGAGAGGCCTGCGCACTGCGATGAAGAGTGGCCCCCGCTTGCCACAACTAGAGAAAGCCCTCGCACAGAAACGAAGACCCAACACAGCCATAAATAAATTAATTAATTAAAAGAAAAAAAGAGTCTCTAAAAAAAAAAAAAAAAGAGTGATTGTTAGTGCCAGACAATCCAGTAGGCTGATTAGATGAAGTGTGACTATGAGAACTCTCCCTGTACTTCTCTATCAGTCCCTCAAATTGCTTATCCAGGTGTTCTGTGTTTAGCTGCAGAGGCTCAGTTACCCTGGGCTCTGGTCCTGTCTCTGCAAGTAAATGTGTGATCTGAGATGGTCACTTAACTTCAACAATCCCCAATTTACTCATCTGTAGAAAATTGATATAATAATCTTTTTCCAGGGACAAAGGACTTTATTACTCATTGCACAGCAAGTGACATGAGCATCAACATGTTCGTGCTGGTGGCTTTGGCCACCAAGTCCCACCAAGTCTGACACAATATGAGCCAGATGGATGCTATGCACACAGTGGATTTGTGTTGCAGCTGAGGAACCCTGAGCTTGGAGAATACACTGCTTTCATAGCAAGCACTAAACGAGACTGCTCTTGAGCTAGAAGAAATTATTTGTCAAGTTTACCAGCTGTATAAAAATAATCCTGAGAAATAGCTCCAGTAAAAGAGCAGACAGGGCTTTGCAGTCCTGGAAGACACAGCAAGAGGAGTACAAGAGGCCCAGGAAGGAATGTCTCTTCCAACACCATGCACTTGTACAAGGTGCAGAATTGCTTTATCCAAGCATATGCACATTTTACAACCTGACACCCATTGCCAAATTGCCCTTCAGAGAACTTGTACCAGATTACATTCCCACCAAGACTGCACAAGAGGGCCCATTTCTCCACATTCTCACTGACACTGGGTATTACAAACCTTTTTAAACAATTGAAGTACAGTTGATTTACAATATTGTGTTAATGTCAGATACAACACAGCGATTCAGTTTTATATATATATATAACTATATATATATATATAGTTTTTCAGATTCTTTTCTATTATAGGTTATTACAAGATATTGAATATAGTTCCCTGTGCGATACAGTAGGTCCTTGTTGGTTATATATTTTATATATAGTAGTGTGTATCTGTTAATGTCATACTCCTAATTTACCCCTCCCTCCTTCCCCTTTGGTAACCAAAAGTTTTTTTTCTATGTCTGTGAGCTATTGTTTTGTAAATAAGTTCATTTGTATTATTTTTTAGATTCCACATATAAGTGATATCATATAGTATTTGTCTTTCTCTTTCTGACTTACTTCACTTAGTATGATAATCTCTAGGTCCATCCATGTTGCTGCAAATAGCATTATTTCATTCTTTTTCATGGCTGAGTAATATTCCATTGTATATATGTACCACATCTTCTTTATCCATTCATCTGTTGATGGACACTTAGGTTGCTTCCATGTCTTGGTTATTGTAAATAGTGCTTCTATGAGCATTGAAGTGCATGTATCTTTTTGAATTAGAGTTTTCATCTTTTCTGGGTATGTGCCCAGTAGTGGGATTGCCAGATCAATGGTAACTCTATTTTTAGTTTTTTAAGGAACCTCCAGACTGTTTTCCATAGTGGCTGCACAAATCTACATTCCCACCAACAGTGTAAGAAGGTTCCCTTTTCTCCACACCCTCTCCAGCATTTCTTGTTTGTAGATTTTTTGATGATGGCCGTTCTGACCTGTGTGAAGTGATACCTCACTGCAGTTTTGATTTGTATTTCTCTAATAATTAGCGATGTTGAGCATCTCTTCATGTGCATGTTGTCCATCTGTATGTCTCCTTTGGAGAAAGGTCTGTTTAGGTCTTCTGCCCATTTTTTTATTGGGTTGTTTGTTTTTTTGATATAGAGTTGTATGAGCTATTTGTATATTTTGGAAATTAAGCCCTTGTTGGTCGCATCGTTTTACTCTTTGCTAGTTTTATACATAAAAGGCAAATTGTCATTTCATTTGTATCTCTTTGATCAATGGTGAGGTTGATCATCTTTTCATACTTACTTGCCATCTGTATCTCTTCTGCTGCAAACAGCATGTGCTTGTTTTCTCAAGACCAGTTGGCTCGGTTCTTCTTCTTGGGCCTAGGAAGAAGGCATCTTGATCATCAGTTTTAAGCAGTGAGCATCTACTATGAGCAAGAGTCTGGATCTGCCCTTGGGCTTCCCCAGAGTAGTTGGGGAAATGAACCACACTCCAATAAAAAGGGAATTACAGTGCCAGCCTCTGAACGCTAAGGGTCAAAGATGTAACACATTTATTCATTCAGCTATCACAGAGCCCCTTCCAGTGACAGGTGATAAGAACCAAACAGAAATAGCCACTGTCCTCAAGGTATTCACAGTCTAGTGGAGAACAGGCAAGTAGAATAGTGTGAGGAGAGCTATGGTAATAAAGGCATACATAGGGTGCCGTGACAGCAAGTTAGGAGATGATAATTTTTATCTTTTCTAACCTATGTAGCTTTTGTTGCATAATGACAATACATAAGAAAACATTATGCAAATGAACAGCTCTTAAAAATATATCCTATATATTCTTGCCCTATTAATTTTGTTTGTGTTTAGGCTTGGGCTTGAAGATCCCTGGTAGGAGATCAGGCAGAGGGAGAAGAGTAGACCTGAGGTATTTATCCACCCAGCTACCTCCTGTCAGGGCTGCCATGGGCTGGCACAGCATCTCTTGCTCCAAGTTCTTATTTTCCTATCAGGTGATTCTCTAAACTAGCTTCTGATGACTGCCCCCTCTCCTTGCCTCTTCATGAAACACTACTGTTCATCGTCCCAGAATATTGCACTATTCTTTGTGCTTTGCCTTACTCTGCCTGCACTTGTATAAATTGTCCTTTTGTAAAACTCTCTTTAACTTATCCAATTTGAATGCATTGTCTTTTTCCTGCTGGGACTCTGATTGGCTCATTAATTGGTAGTGAAACCGGCCCCAGAGAACAAATCAGAATCTTTAAAATGGCATCAGATCAGAACTGGTTTGTGCAATATTTGAAGAGTACAGAGAAAATGGGGCTATGGGTAATCCTTGACATACAGTAGTATCACAATTACTCAAAATGTCACTGATGATGACGTGGAAGGGCAAAGTACTGGGAAATCAAGTGGCTGTGGAACTTGGTTTCTGAGACAACAATAATGATTTGAGGGATTATGGTGTACTCTGGGTTATTCTGATATACCTAGATGGCAGAAGTAAGGAAAAGGAGAAATGAAATAATCGGATGAGAACTTGGGTTATGTCAGAAAATCTTGATAGCAGCTTTAAAAGAGGACCTTATTTCCTACAGTTGAAAAAAGATGTGTCTGAGGACCAAGCCTAGGGTCTGACTATACGGGTTGCAGCACCAGTTAAATGCTCAAACCCATGAAGTCTGTTACATTAAAATAGGGACACCTATGGGAAAATGAGTGGGGTACTGACCACTGAGACATGTATGGAGACATACTTTATAGCAAAGAAAGTATGACAATGATTTCACACTGATGTAATTCACAATCTTGCCATGTGCCCCATCTCCAATGAGCCACAGGATTGCTAGCAAAGCAGAATAGCCTACTGAAGACACAATTTTGGCACCAGCTCAAAGCAAACAACTTCAAGGTTAGGATGCTGTCTTACAGGATATGGCATATGCCTTAAATAAGCAGCCAATGTATGGTGCACCTTCCTCCACAGTTAGATTGCATGGGTCTGGGAACCAAGCAACATGTAACATATGCCAAAATTCATATCATATACTAGGCCACAAAGTGGGGCTTAATAAATTCTTAAGAATTGATGTCATATAACTTGTTCTCCAGAAAGAGCGCAGCAAAATTAGAAACTAACAATAAAAAGAGAGAAGAAACCCTCATATGTTTTGGAAGTTTTAGACACACATTACAAAAAAATTCATGGGTGCTGTAAGGCAAGAAGAAATAAAAGGTGTAGAGTTTGGAAAGGAAGTAATAAAATTGCCATTATTTACACCTAACCTGAATGTATATGTAGAAAATCTAAACTACCCCCCACCACACCAAAAACTTATTTAAATTCTTATGTGGATTTAGTAAGGTTACTGGATGCAAGGTCAACATGCAAAAATCAATTGTATTTCTATATGATATTAATAATGAATATCAGAATACAAAATTTTTAAAATACCATTTTTGACAGCTAAAAAATGGTATTTTAGCTGTCAAAAATAGTATTGATAGCTAAAAAAAAATCAAACGTTCAGAAATTAACTCTGGGAAAAAAAAATTCAATGAGTAGTTTAAAGCAGGCCTAAGTAAACAGAGAGATATGCCACTTTCATGGATTGGAAGACTAAATATTGATTAAACATCACTCCTATCCACATAGAGAACAGACTTGTGGTTGCCAAGGGGTAGGGTGGAAGGGAGAGGGATGGACTGGGAGTTTGGGGTTCGTAGATGCAAACTATTACATTTAGAATGGATAAGCAACAAGGTCCTAATGTATAGCACAGGAAACTATATTCAATATCCTGTGATAAACAATAACAGAAAAGAATATAAAAAAAGAATGTACATATGTGTATAACTGATTCACTTTGCTGTACAGCAGAGATTGGCAAAGCATTGTAAATCAACTATATGTCAATTAAAATTTTTTTTTAAATATCAGTTCTATCCAAATTGATCTAGATTCGATGTAATCTCAATCAAAATCTCAACAGGTTTTTTTTGTTTGTGGAAATTGACAAGCTGATTTAAAAATTCATATGGTAATGCAAAGAATCTAGAAGACCAAATCAATCTTGCAGGAGAAAAAAGTTTGAGGATTTAGACTACCAGATTTTAAGACTTATCATAAAGCATATTAAATAAGACAATATGATATAGGCACATGGATATTAAACAATGGAAACAAAATGAGAGTCTAGAACAGACTCACAGAAAAATACCACTGCAATTCTTTGGGGGTAGGGGAGAGTTATCTTTTCAATATTCTTTTCAATAAATGGTGTTGGATCAGTTGGATAACTATATGGAAAAGAAAATGAACTCTGATTCCTATATAATACCATATACAAAAATTAATATGAAATGGGTAAAAAACTTAAATGTGAAAGGTAAAACAATGAAGCTTTTAGAAGAAAATATCTTCATGATCTTGGGGTGAGCAAAAATTTCCTAAATAGGACATAGTAAGCACTATCAATGAAAGAGAAAAATTAGATTTCATTGAGTTATAAACTTATATTCATCAAAAGATATCATTTAGAGAGTGAAAATACTGGAATAAGAAATTCACAGTACATATAACTGATAGAGGATTCATAATCAGAGTGTATGAAGAATTCTTACAACTCAAGGAGAGGAAGACAGCTAATCCAATTTAAAAATAGACGGAAGTTCTGAAAAAATAGTTCATAAAACAAGATATGCAAATGGTCAATAAGCATATAATAAAGGTGTTCAACATTATAGTCAGCAGGGAAATGCAGACTAAAATGACTTGAGATATTACATACACAACCAGAATAGCTAAAATTAAAAAAGAAAAATGGACAATATCAAATATTGAAGGGATGTGAAACGATCAGAACTCTCACACATTACTGGTGGGAGTGTAAGCTGGTAAAAACCACCATAGAAAACTGTTTGGACGTATCTAATAAAGCTAAAATATGCTTACCCTATGACCAGCAATTCTTCTGTTAGCTATATATCCAAGAGAAATGAGTACATATGTCCACCAAAAGACATTTATAAGAACATCCATAGTAGTTTTATTCATAATAGCTCCAAATTAGAAACAATCTAAATATGCATCAAGAGTAGAATAGACGAGGGACTTCCCTGGTGGTCCAGTGGGTAAGACTCCGTGCTCCCAATGCAGGGGGCCTGGGTATGATCCCTGATCAGGGGACTAGATCCCGCATGCATGCCGCAACTAAAGAGTTCGTATGCCACAACTAGGAGTCCGCATACTGCAACTAAGAAGTCCACATGCTGCAACTAAGAGAGCACATGCCACAGCGAAGATACCGTGTGCCGCAATTAAGATCCAGAGCAGACAAAATAAATAAATAAAATAAATAAATATTAAAAACAAAAGATTAGAATAGACAAATGAGTATATTTGTTCCCAGTAATGGAGAGGAAAGAAAAACCAATCATTGCTACAACATGGATAAATCTCACAGTTATAAGATGGAATACATGATTCTAATTCAGATGATGTTCAAAAAGAGGTAAAACTAATCTATGAAATTAAAGTCAACAGTAGTTACCTCTAGGGATGTATTTATGGGGAAGGGGCATAAGGGACCTCTTTGGGTTGCTAGAAATGTTCTATATCTTGATCTAGGCAGTGGCTACACAGGTGTATACATACATAAATTTTATTGGGTTACTCACTTAAGAATTGTGTACTTTATGTATAGTACACCTCCATAACAAAATTTTTTAGAAGTTGTGGGTTAAAGAAAACAATTAAAATGAAAATTATAAAATATTTGGAACCGAATGATACAGAAAGCACTACATGTCAAAACTTGCGGTTAACAGCTAATGCAGAACTTAGAGGGTAATTTATAGCCTTAACTGCATGTATTAGAAAACAAGAAAGATGGAAAATTAATGAGCTATTTAAGTAAAAATTTGCTAGAAAAAGAACCATACAGAAATTCTAAAGAAAATTGAAGGAAATATATTGAAAGCAGAAATTAATGTAATAGAAAACAAAAATAGTAGCACAGAAGAGGAGAAATGCATTGAGAGAAAGCAATAAACAGAAGTCAATAGAGGAAAAAAAAATGAAGAGCAGAAATGAGTTAGTAGCTACAGAGCAGAAGAAATGGAAGCACCAAAATGGATGAGTCCTACTATCTACTCTGTGATTCTAGGATGTGGTAATTTCTAGAGTGGATGTTCTGTTCCAGGGTTGTAGTCAGACTACTGGAGCTACAGCAGTATAGGGAACTATACTTCATTTCTCCATGAAGACGGTTGAGATTGTTTTCTGCCCTCCCTTATTTTCACATGAATTCTTGCAATGAAATTTTATCATTAGAGGTAGCTTGAACTTGTCTCTAATTCTTGCAACCTGTTGTGTTTACCTGACCAACCTCCTTTCCCTCTTCTTTTGCTAACAGCATACCATTGAGCCTTCCAGGAACCACTCCAAACACTTTCTGATTACATACAGTTTTGTTTCCTGAGATACTGACGCAATCTTCCAGTTCTATGTAGGGCCCATGATCCAGGCATCGTTAAGTAAAGCACAACCTTACAGGAGATTGATGCAGGGATGGGCACCTGCTCAGTCAAGCCAGTCAATATCATTCCCATGATTTTTCTGAAACCACTGAGAAGAAGACAATCTCTTTCCTAGAGGTTACTAGCCCGGTTGAATGAAGTCTGGAGTTGGTGATGACCACCTTTCCAACACAATGGGAAGAATGCCTTGCTTGAGAATGAAACCAACATAGAGGAAAGCAGAGCAGAGATGGAGAATGAGAGAAGGTGTAGGAGTGACTGCTAACAATATTGTTGGAGATCCTGGATCCAGCAGGGTTTGGACCCATAATCAATTGCTTTTTTGCTAAAACTATTTTTTTTCTAGATATCTGCACTTGCAACCCAAAGTCCTAATAGCAACTGTTGACCAATACAAAAAAAATCTATCTCAACTACTTTTTTTTTTTTTGTATCATTGCTCCTTCAGCAACTCACAGGATCTCTGTATACATTTTCCCTTAATGTTACAATTATTTTTTCCATTCAAATGAGTGCTTATAAGATGGTTTCAATATTATGCACCAACATGTATAAAATTTGTGCCAATTGCATGAGTTTTTATTGGAACTTTTAGGAGATTCAGCCAGTGGTTTAAGTTTAAATTTGGGAGATGAATAAAATAATTTGGCAGGGCCCATGTACATTCAGTAGTTTTAGTACAAATATAGCTTCCCTGAAGAATCATTCTCCCTTCTTCCATGGAGCCTCCTGGGCATAGGCTGCTAAAATGAGATTTATAATTACTGGCACAATCAAAATGCTCAGAGAGATCAGGGCTCTTAAAATCTGTATTGAGCTCTCATTATTTTTCAGATATTTAGAATTCAACCCTTCTGAGTGCTATCCTCAATTTCCCCACAAAATTCATGAGTAGAGGAAATAAAAATCTCAGCAATACCAACAGAGCCAGCAGAATAAATGCTGAGCTAATCTCCATTTCACCCTGGGATCTGCTCCCAGGCCGAGCCCTTGTCTAATACTCACTGTGTGTGCCTTCTCTCATGAATGTGCTCTCCTCCAGAAAAAAGCCTGCATTCCCACACCATAAAGGCTGAAAGGATTCTCTGGTGCTTTCAAAGCACACAACATGACACTAAGAAAGCTTGCAGTTTTCATTGTTATGGTTTTCAGTTCCAGTTTTAATAGCGTGAATTTTGATAGCAGATCTTTCTTCTTAGTTAACGCTAATCAGAGGTTAATCAGACAGAACTTTAGAGACTGCAGATGACTGGATTATTCTTCCCTCTAAATTAGAGTCTTAACTAATGAAATGTACAGCCATTCAAACAACAATCCTGCAGTCCCCAAGCAAACAAGTTGTCTCACAAGAACTTTGATAGGTTTTGTGTATGTGATTTTTCCCCCTCTGCCTCTGGACTAAGCAAGATGCATTCCCATTTTAAGAGGTGCTGAAAATGAACTACTTTTTCAGCAGACAAGCAATAGGAGTATTTCTTTTGGCTTGCTGCCTGGCTCATTTTATTTCTAAACACTGATGTTGTTGCATCAATTAAGGTGATATGCCAAATCAGATTTACAAACATTTAATTATTGGAATAAATTCAGATAAGACTAAATCTAAAGTTCTCCAAAGGACTGAAAAACAAGAAACATATCTGTCTCCTACCTGGAGTATCTAGGCCTTAATATTTGCAAGTAACTTTTGCTAAAAATAATTTCATTTTTACTGATGCTCACCAATATCTCTGGTGTCTAGCATAAATATATCTTGAATAACTGAATCAATGAATGGACTGAATTCTAGTTCATCAGGGAAATTTTCACTTTCTTTTTATATCATACTCTGGCATTTAAAACAAACTTTTCATTATTTGTATAATTTTAACAACCTTGGTTTGCAAATAGTTAACAATGAAATCTTTGCTGATTGAGGTCATAAACAGAAACTTTTGATTTATCACATGTTCAGATGTCTTCCTTTTCAGGAATTTTTCCTTCCTTACATTTTGTCCCAGAAACCTAATGGGTAATGACTGAAAGGGAAAATTCAATATTTATCTTCTCTCTTAGGATTGGCCAGTAATTTGGTAGCCTGAGAGAATTTCCCTGTTCATTGATTGGTGGAATTCTTATGGACGGGTAAACAGTTCTTTGTAAGATGCTGATCTGCAAAATCAAGTCAGACAGAGTGTCAAATAAGAGGCAAAATTCCATTTCCCCTGAGGGCCAATGTGGTCTGAAGAAACAGAGCAAAAGTTTCCTGAGCTTTTACATTGCTCTACTCATCAGGTCCAAATATGCTCTCCTCTATAATTTATCTCCTTAATTCCACCGTGAATTTTTAATCCAGAAAGAAAACTTTTTCAAGCAGTTTTAAGTTATTTGTTTGTTCAACCGTCTGTTTCTTTTACATGGTAATTGCCTTTTAGAGTGAGGATTAGGCCTATGGGGTGTGTGTGTGTGTGTGTGTGTGTGTGTGTGTGTGTGTGTGTGTGTGTTTGATTTTCAGTGAACACATTTGTTTATCCAGCTTTTTTTTTTTGGTCTGTGGAAATACTTTTTTTTAATTGAAGTCTAGTTGATTTACAATGTTGTGTTAGTTTCAGGTGTACAGCAAAGTGATTCAGTTATATTTACATATACATATGTCCATTCTTTTTCAGATTCTTTTCCCATATAGGTTATTACAGAATATTGAATAGAGTTCCCTGTGCTATACAGTAGACCCTTGTTGTTTATCTATTTTATATATAGTAGTGTGTATATGTACATCTCAACCTCCTAATTTATACCCTACCTTTCCCCTTTGGTAACCATAACTTTGTTTTCTATGTCTGTAGTTCTATTTCTGTTTTGTATATAAGTTCATTTGTATCATTTTGTTATTGTTTACCCAGTTTTAGAGCAGTATTCCTTGCTTTAACTGTTTCAGTAACTTCCAAAATCTATCACTATAAGGCTTTCTAAGAGTACAACTTGTGCAAGCAGGCACTCAACCCATACACATTTTAGGCTTTACTTAGAAAACAAAATCTGGACACACTATCCTTTCAGGCATTAGAGTTCTGTCTTGATCCTTTTGAAGCATCAAAGTCAAACACTGTGGTCGTGATCACCTTTTCTCTCTGCTGTTATGCCACTAGCATCATATTTTCTCTTACCCATCCTCGCTTGAGGATCAACTCTGATTCCTACAAAATGAGTGATTTTTTAGTATTTATTCCATGTAAATTATGACTTCATTTTAAGAATTAAAATTACTTTTATGAAATATGAATGTTTTCTTCTCCTCCACCACAACTTTGTTATTGCCATATTCCAGCCTCCTGGTCTCTCTCCTGCAAGGTCTTTGCACTTGGCTCAGTCTTCATCTCTAGCTGACCACATCCTGAAATGTCTGACTGTCCATCGCCAATCAAATATCCTAGCTTCTGAGTTCCTCATCCTTCTCAATGTCAGGCATCTTCATCTACAGCTCACAAAAACAGTTCCCATGGGCCATACTCTGTCATAATTTAAAGCTGATCTTCAGTGATATACCCTAAATATTAACAGAGTAACCTCTGTCAACAATCTTATTCTTGTAGCTCACCCTTTTCTCCCAATATATCTAATCTTATCCATGTCCAGTCCTCTGAGCCGTTTAGTTTTCTTCCAATTTACCATCTTCCCCTTGATGGCATTTTTGGTCCATTGCAGTATTTGCTGACTTGTCTTCATGTCCTTCTGTTTTACTGGACTCAAAACCACAGCCCAGGATCCATGCCATCCTATTTTTCATCTGTTCCTATTCATAGGTGGGTGCATATGGTGGACAAGATTGTACAACATTATAGATGAGAAACACTGGTAAATAATTGTCTCCAATCATAATCCTGAGCCCTCTTTTACCTCTGGCCTCAGTCAGTAGATGACTTTGTTCCTGACTGCATTGAGAAAATCCAAGTCATTGCGTAAGTATGCCCTCAAATGACCAACCTTGCCCCCTCCAAATGCATCTTACTTGCACATTCTTATCTCCTTTCAGGCTATCTCAGTAAAAGAGGCTCCTTCCTCCTGAAAAGGGGTAATCTCTCCACTTTAGCTTTTTTTTTTTTTTTTGACCACTCTGCACAGCATGCGGTATCTTAGTTCCCTGACCAGGGATCAAACTCCCTGCAGTGGAAGCACAGAGTATTAACCACTGGACCACCAGGGAAATCCCTCTCCACTTTAGCTTTTTATCCTGTGCCATTACTCTTCTCTTTCCCATCACTTGCCTACTCCACGAGCTCCTTCTTCTTCAGCAAATATTTACTAAACATTTAGTTCTTTCTTTGCACCACACTCCCACTACCTTCTTCTGGGAAAATTCCTGCCTTTCTTGAGAAATGCCTCTGACCCCTTACCTAACCAGGTAGCTCAGCATCACTGGCCATGTTCTCACATAATCTTACGTGCCAGTCACAGCTGATTCTCAAGGAAAAGTTTCTATATCAGCCCTGGGAATAAGCTGAAGGTGAGACCCCAAGGACCTGAGCATTCATTCACAGGTGCCATGCCTTTGGAAAAGTATTAACGCTCTTCGCTCTGAGAGGCTGGATTGAATTGGTTTGTTGTTCTAAACAAGGGAGAGAAAAAAACCAACAGCAGGGAGAATAGGAGGATCAGGATGAACAAACAAAATGGGGGCTGGCTGGGACCAGGTGGAGAGTGTTGGTGAAACTCCAAGGTTGGTTGGGGAGGGAGAGGGGCAGGCAGAAGGGGAAGGAAGGGAATGGAGAAAGTGGTAGGTGAAGAACATTTTAAGAATGAGAAACCTAATCCTTTATTTGCAAGTGTTTGTGTGGCTGTCATTTCACTCTTCCTCCATCTTCCTACACATCTTCCCAAAACATCTGTCTGAGGGGATTTTGTTGTTGATGGTGGGATTTAAAGAGGTATTGAATTTCTCATCTGCATTGCTGTTATGCAGCACAGAGGCCTCTCACATGGAAGAGAGAATCAAAAGAAAGAGATCATGAGATTGTGAAATGTGTCCACCTGCATCCCACCCGTGAAACTTACAGAAATCATGAGAAGAGCTTGGACTTCCACGTGACTGGGGTTCAAGTCAACTTTACCGTTTTTTCTGAAAGGTCAGGGGGAAGGCCCTGCTGACACTGGGTTATATGTTATATTTCCAAGTAGATAAATGGCAATGCATGTGCAGTTGTAAAGCAAAGCAATGATTCTCAAAATAAGATTTGCCAAACACTAATGGGATTTGGGATTCCTCTTTGTGCAAGTCCTATTTTTTTTTTATTATGAGTGACTAGTGCACAATTATATAGACTTATTTTACTAAGTGAATACTAAAATTAACTGGTTAGCAGAGTTTACTGGAGACTAATACAAGACAGCTGGCTACCACTGAGTGCCATAAAATTCCCTTTGTACCTGATGCACAGAAAGAATAGAATTTCCATAATTATCAGACTGAACCATATTATCTCCATCAACAATACTGACATGAGTGGGTCATGGTTTTTATTGATGCTGTTCCTGAAATAATGAATATAAATTAATGATTTTTACTTTTGTGGATCATTTTGTTTTTATGTAATGGTAATTTTTTGTGTAATTGCTGCAATGTTACCATCTTTATTTTAAGTCTTTGTTATCACCAAGTTCTTTTTTCCAGCAGGAGATGGGAGCAGCTTGGGTAGGTAGGCTGCAATGCCTTTTGTCCTATGTTGGCAGATTTCCAAGCAATTTTAAAACCACTAATCTTAGGGGCTTTCAGTAATGACTTTGTAAGCAGCTTTTCATTCTGTGCTTCAAAGAGATGGATGCTAGAGGATGGGAAAGTTGTGCTCACTTTCACTTTGGAAAGGTTGGCAGCCTCATTCTGATGCATCCATTTATTTGTGTCTCTAGGGTCAGTAGTGATGTCTCCTCTTTTATTCCTAATTTTATTAACTTGAGTCTTCTCTAAATTTTTTAATAAATTAATTTATTTTATTTATTTTATTTTTGGCTGCATTGGGTCTTCTTTGCTTCTAGCAGGCTTTCTCTAGTTGTGGCAAGCCGGGGCTACTCTTCATTGCAGTGCGTGGCTTCTCATTGCAGTGGCTTGTCTTGTTGCTGAGCTTGGGCTGTAGGCATGTGGGCTTCAGTAGTTGTGGCACACAGTCTCAGCAGTTGTGGCTCACGGGCTCTAGAGCAGAGGCTCAGTAGTTGTAGCACACGGGCTTAGCTGCTCCATGGCATGTGGGATCTTCCCGGACCAGGGCTTGAACCCGTGTCCCCTGCATTGGCAGGTGGATTCTTAACCACTGTGCCACCAGGGAAGCCCTCTAATTTTTTCTTGGTCAGTCTAGCTAAAGATTTACCAATTTTTATTAAAGTTTTCAAAGAACCAACTTTTGGTTTTGTTGATTTTTCTCTACTTTGTTTCTATTCTCTACCTGATTAATTTCCATTCAAATCTTTATTATTTTCTTCCTTTTCCCTGCTTTAGGTTTACTTTGTTCTTAAGCGTATTAAAGTGGAAGGTTAGGCTATTGATGTGAGATCTCACTTATTTTTTTAATTAAAAAAATTTTTTTCTTCCAGTTTTATTGAGGTATAATTGATATACAGCACTGGATAAGTTTAAGGTGTAGAGCAAAATGATTTGACATATACATCATGTGAGATCTTGTTTTTTTAATATAAACATTTACACCTATAAATTTCTAAGTACTACTTCAGCAGCATCCCATAAGTTTTAGTATGTTGTGTCTTCATTTTCACTCATCTCAAAACATTTTTAAGTTTCTCTTGTGACTTCTTTGACTAGGACTATGTTGTTTAATTTCCATATATTTGAGAATTTTCCCAATTTTTTCTGTTATTGGTTTCTAATTTCATTCCACTGTGATTAGAGAACATACTTTGTCATTTCAATACTTTTAAATTTATTGAAGCTTCTTTTGTGGCCTAGCATATAGTTTATACTAAAGAATGTTCCATGAACTCTTGTTAAGAATATATATTCTGATACTGTTGAGTGGAGTAGTCAATAGATATCTATTGGGTGTAGTTGGTTTTTAGCATTGTTCAAGTCTTTTGTTTTCTGCTTATCCTCTGCTGAGGTGTTCTATGCATTTTTTTTTTTTCAGAGACAAGTGACTATTATTCACAGCATAGCAAGCAACATACGCATCAGCATAAGCACCAGGGAACTATAGTTCCCTGAGCCCCAGTTCCCAAAGGACATTGTGAAGGGGGTCAGGTGATACCTGCAGAAATAATAGGGTACATAATAGGGGAAAAATCCCAAACTTAAGGTACCTGAGCCTTTTATGATGGGCAGTAAGTCTGTCTGATCTTTGCTCCAGAGAGAGACATTATCTTGTTTACTGGAGAGTAAATAAATCTACCTTTTGCTCCAAGGAAAACATGATTTCTATCTTCCAAGACTATTCACAAACATCCTTGAAGAGATAGCTCTGAAAAAAAGGCAGTTAGTACATCTGCAAGACATGTAGAAATGTGAGGTCTGTGAAGAATTGTTTCTCAACACTTACCTAAGTCTTTCTCATCACTAAAAAACACTCCCTGGCTCCCTTTCCCCTCCAATTACTACCTATCGTTATTGTTTCTTCCACAACCAAATATCTCAGTGTTTCCATTTTGTCATCACCCAGTCACTTCTCAAGCCACTGCATTTTGAATTTCACTGCCACTCTTGAATACAAGACCCTTTGCCATTCTGATCTAACTTGTACTTTCAGAAACTTTCAGACTTATAACAACACTCTCCTTGAGACTCTTTCTTCCCCTTGTGATTCTTTCTTCCCCTTGCTTTCTTAAGATGAAATGCCTGCACCTTTCTTCTTCTTCCTTCTCGTTACTCTCCTCTCCTCCTTCTATTGAGATATAAATTTACATATCAAAAAATTCACCAAAGTGTACAATTCAGTGGTTTTTAGTATACTCACTATATTGTGCAATTGTCACCACTATCTAATTCCAGAACATTTTCCTCATCCACAAAAGAAACCCCCTACCTATTAGCAGTCAGTCTCAATTCCCTTCTTCCCCTATTCCTGGAAACCATTAATCTGCTTCCTGTCTCTATAGATTTGCCTATTCTGAACATTTCATATAAATGGAATCATGCAATATGTAGATATGGTCTTTTGTGACTGGCTTCTTTCATTTAGCAAGGTGCTTTCAAAGTTCATTCATCTTATAGCATGTACTGATATTCTTTTTTTATGGTTGAATAATATTGCATTATATAGATACACCACATTTTGTTATCCATTCATAAGTTGATGGATATTTCGGTTGTTTCCATCTTTTGGCCATTATGAATAATGCTGCTGTGAACATTTGTGTACAAATTTTTATGTGAGCATATATTTCAATTCTCTTGGGTTATACCCATTATTGAAAATAGAATATTGAAATCTCTATCTATTATCGTTGAATAGTCAGTGTTTGCTCCATGTATTTTGGTTCCTGTTATTAGGTGCATATATTTATAATTATTATATCTTCCTGACGGATTGACCTGTTTATTATTATAAAATGTCTATCTTTATTTTTGGTAACATTTTTTGTTTCACTGTCTATTTTGTCTGATATTATTATAGCCACTGCAGGTTTCTTTAATTGCTATTTGCATGGTATAAATATATTTTTTACCCTTTTACTTTCAACCTATTTGTATCTTTGAATCTAAAGTATGTTTACTGTAGACAACACATAGTTGGATCTTGCTTTTTTCTTAATCCAGTTTGACAGTCTCTGCCATCTGATATTCTACTTTTTTTTCCCTACATGCATCATGTCTTCTTTGTTCCACTGTTCCTTCTTACTGCTTTCTTTTGCATTAAGGACATATTTTTAGCTTTTTTTTGGCTGCGTCGAGTCTTAGTTGCGGCACATGGGATCTTCGCTGAGGCATGTGCGATCTTTCATTGAGGCACATGGGCTCTTTGTTGTGGTGTGCCTGCTTCTCTCTAGTCATGGCCTGTGGGTTTTCTCTTCTCTAGTTGTGGTGCGCAAGCTCCAGTGTGCATGGGCTCTGTAGTTGTGGCACGTGGACTCCAGGGCACGTGGGCTCTGTAGTTTGCAGCACACAGGCTTTCCTGTCGAGGCGCGTGAGCTCAGTAGTTGTGGTGTGTGGGCTTAGTTGCCCCGTGGCATGTGGGATCTTAGTTCCCTGACCAGGGATCGAACCCACATCCCCTGCATTGTAAGGCGGATTCTTTATCACTGGACCACCAGGGAAGTGCCTAGCATAAATTTTAATTCCTTTAATGATTTAAAAAAATTTTTTTTGGATTTATTTTCATAATGGCAGACTTACCATATGCATTTTAACTTATCAGCATCTACTTCAGATTTATACTAACTTAATTTCACTAAGATATATAAATGTCACACTATATAGTTCTATTCTTCTTCACCCTTTTTGTGCTATTATTGTTATATATATATATATTACATATATATGTTATAAACTCCAAAATACATTGTTGTAATTATTACTTTATATACTTTTATATATTTTAAAGAAGTTGAGAGAAGACAGGAGAGAAAGTATGTATTTATAGAGTTTGTTATATTAACTTTCTTATCCACCATATGTAGTTCTCTTCATTTATTCCTGTGGGAATAATTCCTGTGAGTTACCATCTGGTGTTATTTTCTTACTCCAATATGGCTTTACTCCCACCTATGTTCTTTGTGCAGTTATTGTCAAATATATTGCATTTCCATAAGTTATACTCTCCAAAATACAACTCTATGCATATTGTTTTACACAAGAGCTTTTTAAAAAGACTTTTCTTTTAGAGAAGTTGTAGGTTCACAGCAAAATTAGGAGGAAGGTACAGAGAATTCCCGTACACCCCCTACCCTCACATGTGCATAGCCTCCCGCATTATCAACATCCTCCCATCCTCTGCCCCAAGTGGTACATTTGCTACAATTGATGAACCTACATTGACACATCATTATCACCCAAAGTGCATAGTTTACATTAGAGTTTATTCTTGGTGGTGTACATTCTATGGATTTGGACAAATATGTAATGACATGTATGCAGCATTATGGTATCATACAGTGTTTTCACTGCCCTAAAAATTCTCTGTGCTTCACTTAATAATCCTTTCCTGCCCCCCTCAATGATTGATCTTATTACTGTCTCCATAGTTTTGCCTTTTTCAAAATGTCATATAGTTGGAATCAGTATATAGTCTCTTCAGATTAGGTTCTTTCACTCAGTATTACGAATTTAAAGTTCTTCCATGCCTTTTCATGGCATGAACTTTTCAAGCTCATATCTTTTTCTTTCTTTCTTTCTCTCTTTCTTTCTCTCTTCCCCCTTCCTTCTTTCCTTCCTTCCTTCCTTCCTTCCTTCCTTCTTTCCTTCCTTTCTTCTTTCTCTCTCTCTCTTTCTTTCTTTGTTTTACAGCAAAGCACTTTTTTTAAAATACAAAATGGGCTGAATAAAAGTGATTTACTGGGACTTCCCAGGTAGTGCAGTGGTTAAGAATCTTCCTGCCAATGTAGGGGACATCATTCGATTCCCGGTCCAGGAAGATCCCACGTGCCACGGAGCAACTAAGCCCGTGCGCCACAACTACTGAGGCTGCACTCCAGAGCCTGCGAGCCACAACTACTGAGCCCACATGCCACAACTACTGAAGCCCATGCACCTATAGCCTGTGCTCTGCAACAAGGGAAGCCAGCGCAATGAGAAGCCCGCGCACTGCAACGAACGGTAGCCCCCGCTCGCTACAACTAGAGAAAGCCCACACGCACAGCGAAGACCCAACGCAGCCAAAAATTTTTTAAAAATTAAAAAAAAAGTGATTTACTCTTCTCAGAAAATAAAAGTAGTAAATTTCATTTAATCCTAAAAGTATTTCTCGTATGTCTGACTCAAGGAAGGAAATAGCCTGTAGCAATTTCTAGCTTGGCACAGAGTGACAGTTTGCTTTTGATCCTTATTCTACATAATCCAACTTTTTTTCAAGGCACATGTAAGCTGCTTCCTTTGGTTTTTTTTTTTTACTCGAATTTTCCTTACTTATTCCATAAAAGACAGATAATTTAGTTACATAAGTATGGGTCTCTGCCACTCAGCTTCTCCTGAGAGGAGAGGCGTGACTACAGTAATACAAATACCAGGAAATATGTTTTGCCTTCCTCAAACATTAGAAAGTTATCTGTCTCTGCAGACACATCTGCAGCAATGCCTGTGCCATGAATTTAAAATTTCGATGGCACACTTTAAAGGGGAAAAATGACACTGGGGCAGTCAATATGTTAAATAATAAATAGCCCTAGCCACTTCTCATATGATAGAAAGCCTCTGTATTTTAAAAAATTCTAATATAAAAAAGATTGATTTATGTAGTTCATATACATAAATCGAACATTCAAACATCTTAAAATTAAATTTTAGGAACAAAACTTTAACATTCAAACAATAGTATAGTTTACAGGGAACACCCAGAAAGTTAATTTGCCTTATCCAAAATACTGATAAAGATGATGAATAAAATGTGTCTCACCAGCATTTCTGTTCTGGCCAACATCTTAGTTAACGACCATGGTTCCATACGTGAGAAGAAATTGCTAAATAAATCTCTTGGGCTAAATAAACAACAGACTTAACCTATAATTCAGAGGAGATAATCAGAGATGTATGTGAATAAAATTAAACTGGTTTATAGAGATGAAGGTAAAAGCTTGTCCATGAGAATAATATTAGCCTCTGGAAGATGAAAATTCGATTTTTCATGTTTTATCCAGGGTGTCTCCTGAGGTCAGTACACCTCCAGCCCTACATCTCACATTGTTTTTTAAAACAGCTTTATTGACTTACACAATGTTATATGTCAACTATATCTCAAAAAAAGGGAGGGGGGAATTCACATAACATACATGTAAGATGTATAATTCAATAGATTTTAATATATTCAGAGTTGTGCATTCATATAAATGGAATCATACAATATGTGATCTTTTGTGACTGGCCTCTTAAAAATGTTTCCAAGGTTCATCCAGGTGTAGCATGTATCAGTACTTCATTCCTTTTTGTTTGCTAAATAATATTTTATTATATGGGTATACCATGTTTTACTTATCCATTAATCAGTTGATGGGCATCTGGATTGTCCACTCTTTGGCTATTATGAACAATGCTGTTTAACCTGTTGGGCAACTGACAGTCTGTTTTCCAAAGTGGCTGCACAACTCTATAGTCTCACCACCAATGTATCAGAGTTCCAACCTCTCCACATCTTCACCACCATTTGCAATTCTCTCCCTTTTTAATTATAGCCATTCTAGTGGGTGTGAATTGTATCTCTTGCTGGTTTTGATTTGCATTTCCCTGATGATTGATTAATGGTGTTGAACATCTTTTTATATGCTGACAATCTGTTGTAGTAATTTTTGCTTCTTACAAAAACTGCTGACACATCTAGAAATATTTCCAAAAAACAAGGCATGTTTTTCAGTGCTAAGGCAATTGCTCTGATGCACTTTTCTTGGCTCACTGTGATATGTCACGCTCCATGTTCTGTTGTTTTGCTCAAGGGCTCTACATACAAACAGTTTCACTTGGCTTTGGCTTGCCCATTGTTGAGCCTAAGCTCAACTAAACACATGGAGACTTTGAAAACCTTTCAGCATAATGCTGTAGTTAAGATCTGGCTAAAGCAAGTATTTTTTCTAACACCTTGAGCTGCGTATTGCCTTGAGTAATCATCATCTGGATTGTATCCTCTTCAGTGGCACTTCAGTTTCTTTTGAATTCTTCCCTTGCCCAGTCCTTCAGGTATTTGTGATCACAATCATTTGGAACTTGCCGAATTGCCTGCAAAATCCTTCTGTGGAGGAGGAGAACTTGTTGCTTTCTCATGAACTGCTTTAGTGTTACTTTTGCTATGGGTAAGCGGGAAGTGGTGATGTCCTCCAGACAGCGAGGTTCACCCAAGCTGATTTTTTTCTTTTTAATTTATTTTTGGCTGCATTGGGTCTTCATTGCTGCACACAGCATTTCTCTAGTTGAGGCGAGTGGGGGCTACTCTTTGTTGCGGTGTGCGGGCTTCTCATTGTGGTGGTTTCTCTTGTTGCAGAGCATGGGATCTAGGCACACAGGCTTCGGTAGTTGCAGCATGTGGGCTCAGTAGTTGTGGCACACGGGCTTAGTTGCTCTGTGACATGTGGGATCTTCCTGGACCAGGGCTCGAACCCGTGTCACCTGCATTGACAGGCGGATTCTTAACCACTGCACCACCAGGGAAGTCCCAAGCTCATTACTTTTTAATGCTGCATAATATTGCATTGTCTGGATGTACCAAGTTTATTTGTCCATTCATCTACTGAAGGACAACTTGGTTCCTTCCAAGTTTTAGCAATTGTGAAGAAAGCTGCTATAAACATCCATGTTCAGGCTTCTGTGTGGACATAATATTTCAGCTCCTTTGGCTAAACACCAAGGAGCATGGTTTCAGGATAATATGGTAAGAGTATATTTAGTTTTGTAAGAGATTGCCAAACTCTTTCCTGAAGTAGCTATACCATTTTCATCCCCCTCAACAATGGATGAGAATTCCTGTTGCTCCACATCCTTGCCAGCGTTTAGTTTTGCCAGTGTTTTGGATTTTGGCCATTCTAATAGGTGTGCAGTATTAAAACAACTCACTGTTTTAATTTGTATTTCCCTGATGATATATGATGTGGAGTATATTTTCATATGTTTATTTGCCATCTGTGTATCTTTTCTGTTGAGGTGTCTTTTGAGGACTTAGGTCCATTTTTTAATCAAGTTGTTTGTTGTCTTATTATTGAGTTTTAAGAATTCTTTGTATATTTTGTATAACAGTCCTTTATCACATGTGTCTTTTGCAAATATTTTCTCCCAATCCATGGCTTATCTTCTCATTCTCTTGACATTATCTTTCACAGAGCATAAGTTTTTAATTTTAATGAAATTCAACTTATTATTTCTTTCAAGGATCACGCTTTTGGTGTTGTATCTAAAAAGTCATTACCATATCCAAAGTCATCTGAGTTTTCTCCTATATTTTCTTCTAGGAGTTTTAAAGTTTTGTGTTTTAACATTTAGGTCTATGACCCATTTTGAGTTAATTTTTGTGAAGGGTATAAGTTCTGTGTCTAGCTTTTTTTCTTGCATATGGATGTCCAGTTGTTCCAGAACAATTTGCTGAAAATACTATTATTGCTCCATTTTATTAATATTCCCAGAGTCAGATATAAAACATAAAGTTAATTAATTCTGATAGTATACTCAGAAACCCCAAAATTTCTATTTGACTTTACAAATAATTTAAGGAAAAGTTGTTTTTGTCTTAATTGGGTTCCTAATGGGGATATCCCTTCATATGTAGTTAATAGTGTATGTTTTAGAGTCAAACTTGATTATACCATTTTCCAGTTGTGTGGTCTTAGGCAAGTTGATTAACTTTTTTGAATCTCAGTTTCCTCATCTTTAAATGGGTCAATATTTTTCTTATGGGGTTGCTGTGAGGGTTAAATAAAGTGCTTTTTGTAAAGGGCTTTTCACATTAGTAAATACTTAGCAAATAAAAACTATCACTATTATTTATACTAGGAGAATCCTTCTTTAGCAAAGGAACATCACAAAGGATGTTTAAATGTTTCCTTCCCCTAGAAAGTATAATAATTAAGAATTCCAGAGTAATCTAATATTACCTTTGAGCCTTAATCCATGGGAACCACAAATGTTCCAGGGAATTATGGCTGGGGAGCAGCATCCTTTCGGAAGACATGAGATATTGTGGGAAATTAAAGGTAGTATATGTGCACAAAATATTTTGGTGATATTCTCTGTACAAAATGAAGGCAGAAGATGAATATGATAAAAGACAAGAGCCCAGTGCTTCTGAAGTTTATTTCTTGTGTACATATTATTCTCTGTTATTTTGCCCCCAACCTCTCCACCTCAGTCCTCCCTTTTCTTACTGTTTTGTCATTCTGGAACTGCTACACTAGGATTTCCTATAGAGAAGAAGTAACTATAAATGCAGTAGAAATATTTTACTTTCCACTCTCAATTAGGTTAAGAATATGGCTCAATCCTGAAGTTTACCCATACACTGAAAAGTTGTAATTTATTTAAAAGACTTTCTATATTTAAGCAAATTAATATGTACCAATTAATTCATTAATTAAATGAGAACTTAATGTGGCATGACTGTTGTAGGCAATGGAGATAAATTGGTGAACAAGATGGACAAAGATTTCATGATGCTTCTATGAGTTAATGTTATAAAATCATTAAAGTTGTTACAAAGAGGGTTTTTTTTGAAAACTTTTATTATTATGGAAATTGTCAAACATACAAAAGCAGGGAGAAACTGCAATGTTCCTATCATTTGGTTCACTAATTATTAACACATGGTCAAACTTGTTTAATGTGTAACTCCCATACTTGAAGACTTTTTGAAAGGCACAGTAAAGATGCTTTGATTTTAGCTTATATGACCACCTTCTCTGCTTTGGGATTTAAAAAATAAGGACACAGCTCTTAATTCTTCCAACCTTAGCATCATGAGAAAAGCTTTTCATTCTTCTCAGTAGGCCAGCCTCTCATGAGAGGCCCAGGAGTATCCAATCCTGCACTGAGAGCCACTAGAAAATTGGATTGGCCTCACTTTCTGCTGCCTTGCCCCTTGCCACATGATGAATCTGGGGAATTAAATTAAGTTTAGTAACCCAACAACTTGGTATGATCCTGGCCCTAGGGCATGACTGTCTCCATGCAGTTCACTCTGGACACAGAACTAGTTTTAAAACACCCATCATAAATTTTATCTATATGTGTGTGTATATATATATATATATATATATATATATATAATTTACATATATAATATAATTTATTTATATATGTGTGTATATGTATATGTGTGTGTATATATATGCACTCCACCCACCACAGTATGACCATGGTACAAATGTGAAGGGTTTTACTCCCTATGGGCCCTGATTTTGCTTTCTTCACTAGTAATTCAGCGTTTTACCATTTCACTCGCTGCCAGTCACTGCCCTGAACAGAAGCCTGCCATCTCAATGGCTGCACTGGTGTAGGTCCTGACATGTCCGGCTTCATGCAGGACAGCTACCCTTCCACCACCATGTGCTTCTGCACCTCTGAAGCGGAGGTAATCCCATCCCTATAACTCCCAGGCCTACATCCATTTTCTTTATGGTACGTGAGTAACACTTTTATAAGGGTAAAACTATACTGTTAGATGAAATAGGTTGAAGAGGAAATAATTATGCAAAAAATGGCATATTTTGATGACAGCTTTTTAAAGGGGGGGAAAAAATTAGAGAAAAGCCTAATAAAAAATATGCTAGAACACTAGCACAATTTGTCCAAGGATGTTAACATTTGGGATATTATTTCTAATCACTTCTTTACTAAGTTATGTAATCTTCCACATTTTCTAAAATTAATATATTTCAACAGTCAGGAAAAAAACTAAGGCAAAACACTAAAAACCTCTCCAAAGTCACAGCATTAAAAACAGTCAACAAGATTAAAATGGTATTAAATCATTTTATGATTTACTGGCCAGAGGCTTGTTCAAAAATACGTTATAATAGACATCTTACTGTGAAACAGTATGGCTCTGAAAAACCAGACATATGATTGTGCATATGTTTTTGTTTTTTTTTTTTTTTAAATTGGTTTTTTTTTTTTTAAACTTTTTGGGTTTTATTTATTTATTTATTTATGGCTGTGTTGGGTCTTCGTTTCTGTGCAAGGGCTTTCTCTAGTTGCGGCAAGTGGGGGCCACTCTTCATCGCGGTGCGCGGGCCTCTCATTATCGCGGCCTCTCTTGTTGCGGAGCACAGGCTCCAGACGTGCAGGCTCAGTAATTGTGGCTCACGGGCCCAGTTGCTCCGCGGCATGTGGGATCTTCCCAGACCAGGGCTCGAACCCGTGTCCCCTGCATTGGCAGGCAGATTCTCAACCACTGCGCCACCAGGGAAGCCCCTGTGTATATGTTTTGTTTTGTCTTTCTTTTGATTTTAGAGTTCATACATGTCCACTTTAGGAAATTTAGAAAATGCAGAAAAACACTGGAAAGGAATAAACATCACCCTTTGTAAACATACTGTGGCAACCATGGAGTGATGTCTCTCTGACGGTGCAAGGAGTGGAGTGAGAGGACAGCCTCCAATGGCCACACCTTCAGGGTACTCAGCCTCATCCACCCGAGGCCACGCCCCCAGCTGCCTCTCAGCCAATGGCTGAGCTGAGCAGGGAGGGGGAGGTACTAGAACCGGGTCATTTCTGCCTGACATAAGACTCCCCAACTGACAAGAGTATTCCTTTACAGTTTTGCCCCACGGCTCTGTTAAAACTCCTCTGCCTTCAGTCCTAACATAGTCTAAAGTGATCTGGGCTTTCTAGCCATCTCACAGAACGTTACACTGATCCATTACATCAATGACATCATGCTGAATGAACAGGTTGAGCAAGAAGAGGTGACGAATATGCTAGAGGTCTTGGTAAGACAGCTGTGCTCCACAGGGTGGAAGATAAGCTTTAGCAGACTCAGAAACCTACTACCTGAGTACATTTTTTAGAAGTCCATTAGTCAGGGGTTTGCCAAGACATCCTCTCAGAAGTAAAAGACAAATTTCTGAATCTTGCAGTTCCTACTTCAAAGATGGAAGCAAAGTGCTTGGTGAGCCATTTTGGATTCTGAAGGCAACACAGTACCCATCTAGAAATACTTCTCTAGCCCATATACAGAGTGATATGGAAGGCTGCCAACTTTGAGTGGTGCCCTGAGTAGGAATGAGCTCTGCAGCAAATCTAGGCTGCAGTGCAAACAGATCTGCTGCTTGGGCCATGTGATTCAGGAGACGCTATGGTGTTGATGATGTCAGGGATGGAAAATGTTGCAGTGTGGCAAGCCCTGGTAAGAGAATCACAACTCAGGTCCTTGGGGGTTCTGGAACAAGGCCATGCCACTTGCAGTGGAGAATTATATGCCTTTTGAGAAATAGCTCCTAGCATGTTACTGGGCCCTGTTAGAGCTGAAATACTTGACCACAGGGCACCAAGTGACTGACTGTTCATTCAGAATTGCCCATTATGGGCTGGGTTTTGTTAGACTCACCAAGTCATAGAGTGGAACAGGCCCAGCAGCAGTCCGCAGTAAGATGGAAATGGAATGTCTGGGATTGAGGCCAAGTAGGACTAGAAGGCATGAGTAAGCAGCACGGGTAGGTAACCCAGACACCATGCTGCCCACCATCTTTACACCAGCGCCCCTCCTTCAGCCCACTCATATGGCCACCTATGCAGGAATCTCATACAACCGGATGAAGAAGGAAGAAAATCCAAGTTTGGGGGTGAGTTGGCTTGATACGTGACTGCAAGCTGAACGTGGACAGCAGTTGCATTATAGCCAAATTCAGGGCTGGCCTTGAAAGACAGTGGAGATAAAAATCTTCCCAATAAGCAGAGCTGGGAGCAGTGCATCTGCTCATTGGCTTTGTGTGGAAGAAAAAGTAGCCCAAGGTGAGAAAATATATAGATTCCTGGGCAGGTGCCAATGGCCCAGTCAACTGAATACGGGCCTGGAGGAAAATTAAAAAACTGTACTAGAGGCAAGGAGGTCTGGGATAACAGCAATATGATGGAGTGGGTATGAATTGTGAAGATTTTTGGATCACATGTTAATGTCCATTAGAAACCACTCATGAAAGAAATACTCAACAACCAACTAGACACAAGGACTTGGCTGGTTGACATTAGTTAGCCTTTATCACAGTATGCACATGAATGGAGTGGCCAAAATGGTAAAGATAAAGGCTACGTATGAACTCAACAGCATATATGCCCATCGCCAAGGCTGATTTGGCTATTGCCACCTTGGAAGGTCCAACCTGCCAGCAACAGAGACCAACCTGAGTTTCCCAAGTGGCATTATTCTTTGAGGAGACCAACCTATTATTTTATGGCAAGTAAACTATGCTGGGCCCCTTCCATGCTGCAAGAGCCAGTGGTTCATCTTCAAAGGGAAAGAGAACTATTTGGAGAATGGGTTTGTTTTTCTTGCCCACATAGCCTCAGCCAACACCACTGTGTAAGAATTTACAGAATGCCTGATTCACAGGCATAAAATCCCACACAACACAGCATCCAACCAGCGGATCCTTTTCACAACAAAGGAGGTATGGGGGTGGTCCCATGACCATGGGGTCCACTCATTATATCATTTACAGCACCACACAAAAGCAGTGGCCTTCCATTGGTGGCCTTCTGAAGGTACAACTGAGGTGCCATCTTGGAGACAATAATCTGCAAAAATGGGGTGCCTTCCTTTGGGATGCAGTATAGACACTAAATCAGAGAACTTTATATGGTGATGTGTCCCTTAAAGGAAACATAAGCAACTGAGACCTAGGGGTGGAAACAGGAGGGGCCTCACTTAACCATCAAACCCAGTGACCCACTGAGGGACTTTGTGCTTTCTGGGCAACTCTGGGCTCACAGAGTTGCAGCCCCAGTATCCAAAGGGGCACACTCTTGCCAGGGGACACAGCAAGGGTCCTATTGAACTATAATACGTGCTATGGCTACTGCCAGGGCACTTTGTAAATTTATTTATTTATTTATTTTTGGCTGCGTTTGGTCTTCGTTGCTGCACGCGGGCTTTCTCTAGTTGTGGCGAGCAGGGGCTACTCTTCTTTGCAGTATGCGGGCTTCTCATTGCGGTGGCTTCTCTTGTTGTGGAGCATGGGCTCTAAGCACGCGGGCTTCAGTAGTTGTGGCTCACGGGCTCTAGCGTGCAGGCTCAATAGTTGTGGTACATGGGCTTCATTGCTCCACGGCAACTAAGATGTGGGGTCTTCCCAGACCAGGGCTCGAACCCATGTCTCCTGCATTGGCAGGTGGATTCTTAACCACTATGCCACCAGGGAAGTCCCTTCCAGGACACTTTGGATTCCTTGGACCCATACATCAGCAGGTGAAAAGAGTTACCATCAGGGCAGGGATAATTGACCCTGACCAGCAGGACCATGAGACAGGATTGCTCATCTTATGCTTGTACATGAGAGCAGGGCAGAGTAACGTACAAATCAGATAATCCACTTAGATTCTTCTTGATAGCCCTTGCCCAGCTGAAACAGTGAACAGACATGTGCAGCAACCCCAGACTGAAATGGGTACAATTACCAAGGGCTCAGACCCTGCAGGAATGAGAATTTGGGTCACAACACCAGATAAGTCATCAAGACTTTCCCTCAGGAAGAGAGGCCCACAGTTCCTCAAATATCTGGAGCAAAGGATCTGTGCAGCACAAGGGGTGGAATGGGCAAGCCAGGGGGGTGCACTGCTCAGATCTCCCTTCAAGAGAACCTGCAGCAATGAGTGTAGTTAACTGTCCATGCAGGAGCTTCTCCCCAGGCTGCCCCCAGCCAGTGACTGAGCATGGTGAGGGTCCTAGACACAGTCCATTTCTGCCTGATGCAGGACTCGTCCTATGGGCAACCTTTACTCCAGGGTTGACTGACTTTCTCAGAGCTGTGCTGCAGTTTCTGAGGCTCTCCCACCCAATCTTCCTTCCCCCTCTCCTTTCACATGTGTTGGACCGACATCACAGTTGGGAGCCTCTCCCTGCACACTCCAACCCCCTCTCCCTTTAATCCGTCACAGGCATTTTCCTCAATAAGTCTCTTGAATTTCTAATTCCATCTGGCATCTGTTCCCTAGAGGACCTGAACTGACATATTGGTGTACAAGAATAAACATTACCAAGTACTGTAAACTATTTGCTTTGAGTCATAAAGTATTTATTGATTTGAGACCACACTATACTGAATTAATGCCCATATATGAGAGATTCCCAAGGCTACAAGCTGTTCAGGCTAGGGCACATAAAAGCACCCTAATTCCCTTGACACCATGTGGCTGAGGTATCAGTTTCCCCCTTTGCCTTAGCTCTCTTGCCAGTGCCACGTGTTTAATATTTCAGGGTAAATCTTTTCAGCTTCTAATGTGGGTTCTCTATTACCACAATATCTGAATTATTTGGCCCAAAGTTTACTGTTGATCTTACATTAAGTAATGCAGAACTGGGGCTAGCAAGCAGCTGTAGTCACAAGTGTGTGATATTTTACATTATTCCTGGTTCATGATGCAAAAAGACTCTCCTTTCACTTTTAAAAAGTTATCAAGTTATTAACTTGGAGCTCAAGACTAGGCTGCAGCTCAGGAATACAGGTGGAATCTAGAAACGGATGGGCAAGAGTCAGAGACTCAGATGGGGGTCAGGGGTGGAAGGAGAAATTAAGTGTAGGACGAGGGTGTCTATTGCCCACATTATTTGGTAATATAAAATAAAGCTGAATGTTTAACAGATTTTTTTTTAACCGCAAAGCTTTGCACACATACAAAGTTGGAATTGCCACAATTTTTACATGAGACACACTTAACTGTATGTGGGCCAAAGATTTCAATTAATTTGTAAGGTTTATATTAATAATATATTTGTAGGGACTTCCCTGGTGGCACAGTGGTTAAGAATACGCCTGCCAATGCAGGGGACGCAGGTTCGAGCCCTGGTCCGGGAAGATCCCACATGCTGTAGAGCAACTAAGCCCGTGTGCCACAACTACTGAGCCTGCACTCTAGAGCCTACGAGCCACAACTACTGAAGCCTGCGTGTGAGCCTATAGCCTGTGCTCCGCAACAAGAGAAACCAGCACAATGAGAAGCCCGCACACTGCAATGAAGAGTAGCCCCCGCTTGCCACAACTAGACAAAGCCAGTGCGCAGCAACGAAGACCCAATGCAGCCAAAAAACCCACAAATTAATTAATTAATTAATTTTAAAAATAATATATTTGTAGAATTACTGATAGGTTTTATTTTTGTTGATCATTTTGTGTTTTTTTTCCAATTACTGCAATAAGACCATATAAATTATAATTTTGGCCCTCTCTTGTTTTTTTTTATTGGAGTATAATTGCTTTACAACGTTGTGTTAGTTTCTGCTGTACAATGAAGTGAACCAGCTATATGTATACACATATCCCCTCCCTCTTGGACCTCCCTCCCACCATCCCCCATCCCACCCATCTAGGTCATCACAGAGCACTGAGCTGAGCTCCCTGTGCTATACAGCAGGTTCCCACTAGCTATCTGTTTTACACATGGTAGTGTATATATATCAGTTCTAATCTCCCAATTCCCACCTCCCCTTCCTTCCCTGTGTCCACCCTTCCATTCTCTACGTCTGCAGCGTTCTCCTAATTCTTTGTAATCCCCAAATTCTTTTCCCAGGGGGAGATTGTTCTAAGTAGACAATGGGCTCTCTTATCTAAACAAAGTTGATTGAGGTCAAAAAAGATTGAGAATATCCATCCAAGAGACTTTCAGTTGTGCCTTTCTAAGTATTTTATCACTATCCTTTAAACAGACTTGTACTGGGGACTTCCCTGGTGGTGCAGTGGTTGAGAATCCGCCTTCCAGTCCAGGGGACGCAGGTTCGATCCCTGGTTGAGGAACTAGATCTCACATGCATGCTGCAACTAAGTGTTTGCATGCCACAACTAAGGAGCCCACCTGCCACAACTAAGACCCGGCACAACCAAAATAGATAAATTAAAAAACAAAAACAGAACAGACTTGTACTGGAAGAGGATTAAGTTGTACTCACTGGTGTTATGGAAGGCCCCAGTATGATGCATTCTTTCTATCAAAGCCCTGCCCTGTTTGTGGTTGGTCTTCTCTGTGGTAGCCCCCAGACACCTGCTACTGGAGGGACATGTGAATCACAGCCATATCTACTGCATGGCAATGCTCCCTCCAGTTTTGAATATGAGAATATCTTTCTCCTACTATGGCCTGCCCATAATCTACCCTTGTTGGAATCATCAGGAAACTGGGAGGTCTCATCAGCCCTGCTGCTGCCAGGGCTGAGACCTCTAACTGCCCCAATGCCTTGTTCCCATCAGAAAAGGAAACTGGGGGTGAACTGATACCTGGTGACCTGACCATGTGATGATGTCCGTGTCCACTCTTAGGCTCAGTCTTCCTCGTACAGACACCTGGGGTTCATGAACAAGTCCCCTGAACACTGTTCATGTGCAGAACTCATAGGCCATCATTCTTTCCATCTTAGCCTACATGCTTTTGGCTCAAGGTCCTCTGGTGTTCACTTCCCAAGGGCCTGGCCAGTCACTTCCCCAGGGCACAGCTCCTACCAGCTTGTCTGGATTGCAATGAGAACAGGCGGCTGCCATCTTGAGCTTCCTGACCAAAGTTCTTTAACCTCCACTTCCCTTCTCTGGACTCTGAGGACAGAGTCACTGTCTCCCTCTCTCAGTTATTAGGGACACTTCTCTTAGGTGAAAACCCTACCCAGTTAGATGCTACAATTAGTAATAAATGAAAAAACAAGAGAAGTACAAAATTGCATTTACAATTTAACCTGAGCTAGGTAAAGAAAAGGAATGTAGAAAGAAAGTCCTGGAAGGAAACATGCCAAAATATGAATAAATGCTCCTCCTGGGTGACAGGATTGTGGTTCATATTTTTACTGCCTCTTAGCAGCATTATGTACTTTCCCAATTTTCTGCAGTGGCCACGTATCTTTGATGAGCAGGAAAAAAATGGTGTAAGATCCTACGGAACAACACAAAATATAGTGTTGAAAATCACTGTAAACCAGACAAATTTGTAGTGGCAGAGAATGTGCACAGATATTAGAATTTAGACCCTTGCAGCTAACTGTGGTCATGTAACTACAGTGTGGCCAGTGGAATGTGAAAAGAGGGGTGTGCATTTTCCAGTGGTTGTCTCTAAAGGGACATGGCATGCCTTTCCCCCTCCTTCTCTCCTGATGGTTGGAAGGTGGAAGTAAGAGAGAGGGAGGCTCAGAGATGGGAGTGGGAGTCAAGGGTAGTTGACTCTCAGAAAAGAGGGTGGAGCTCAGGGATGGGAGAAAGAATAAAGTACAACCCATGAAGAGGTAAGCCCCAGAGATGGGGTGAGTCTCAGGGCTAGAGAGAGGCTGAGATGTAGGCCAGAAGCAGTGAAGAGATGTGTGGAAACAGATCTCTTCACACACTGTTTCACACACTGAGATCAGTTTCATATACTACTCAGTAATTAGAAAAAAAACCAAAATAGAAAATCTGTTTTAGGCCCACATTTGATAAGACTGTCCTGGCAGTGATATCAAAATGTCACGCTCCATTCCAATTTCAACTCATTAAAACAGAAGTGGACTGGTTTGTCAGTGGACTATTTGCTGTTCAAGAGCAGCTCAAGTATCCTTCAGAGGAAGGTGAGAACCTTGCTTGGCATGACACAATGCTCAATTCTCAGCAAGGAGTCAAGGTTGGGAAAAAGCAGGGAAGGGCTGGCAGAAATCATTCTAGGGAAAAGGAAACACTTTTCTTCTTTGAAAGAGGGCAGGGGTAGGGGAAAGAAATCATGTTTTCAAGAGAAGAGAGGAAAAATTGGTCAAGTCCTCTAACAGATTTAAAGGTATTCTTTTTTTTCTTTTTAATTTTTATTGGAGTATGGTTGCTTTACGATGTTGTGTTAGCTTCCGCTGAAGATTTTCTTAAACGTATTGGCTTCACACAATGTCCCCAACCCTGTTCTAATTTCTCTGTCTGTTCCCATTATGTGATTCTATGAGTTCTTGTTAGAATCCGCTTCCAATCATTAGCAGCATGAACAGGAATCTGGTGTCTTAACCAACCAACCAACAACCAACCAATATATGTGCTTAAATAAAACCAAAGAGACATATAAAATGCAATCTTGATTATATTTTAGTGGTAAATTAGAGTTTCGAAGTTATATTAACTCTGTTAATGTGGGCAGCTACTTAATATTCTAAAAAAATAACTTACTAACGAATATCAGGGTAATACTGTAAGGCAAAGAGCAATGACATATTGAGTTTTACACAAAAATACGGTAAATTATCCCCATCCTCCAGCCCCTGCCTCCACAGCTGGTTAGCCACTGGAGTGGTGGTCATCAAAAATAATAATAGTAACAATAATAACTACATGTATTGGGTACTTAAGAGTCATTTAATTCTTACAACAACTGTATGAACTAAATATTATTAGTTTTATTTTGTAAATGAGGAACGTGAAACTTAGAGATTAAGTAGCCTCAATAATTGGTAGACATGGGAAAAACCAAAGCCAGATAAGGCTGACGCCAAAGCCTGGACCATTAACCTCTACAGCTCTGTTATCTAAAACTTAACCCTCTCACCTGGAACGCCTTGAAACAGAAAGCAAGCCACAGTGAATAATCTTTATATTTACAAAGTGTTTTATGGTTCACAAAGTACTTTCAAATATGTTGTTTCAGTATATATGTTTATTCATTCTAGGAGGGTCAGCAGCTCAGATATGATCATGTCTCCACTTTCCAGATGAGTTAACTGAAGGCCAGAAAGGTCATCTGACTGTTCCAGGGCTAATAATGAGAACTGCAAAGTCAGGGAAGTCCCCAAGACCACCTCTGAGAACAACTGCAAGTTCAAGGATCTGGAAGACCGCTCTCAGGTTCCATAATTTCCCAGAAGGACTCAGAGAATTTGCTGAAAGCTGTTGCACTGGTGTTTATGGTTTATCACAATGAAACGAGACAGATTAGGATCAGCTACAAGAAGAGGTGGCTAGGGCGGCATCCAGGAGGGTCCCACACCTGGAGCTTCCAGCTGCCTTTCCCAGCAGAGCTGTGAGTAGCGCGAATTTGTTCTGGAAACCATGTGTGACATACACACAGAGCATTGCCATGAAGGTAGAGCCTTGATGGCCAGAGTTTTTACTGGGACTTGGTCACATAAATATGGTTAACTGCCCAAGTGGCTGATCTTTTAAGTTTTATCTTAAAACCTGAGAAACTTTGACCTAAAGAGGAAGAAAAGCAGGAATCTGCCACAGCCTCTGATTTTTCACATAGTTTTGAAGCTGCTTTAGGAGAAAAACAACCTGCGTCATCACTTTTAGTCAAAACCAGAGGAGAGAAGTAAGATCAAGAAGTTAAGAATGAAATAGAGTGACAGATGTAGAGAACAAAATTATGGTTACCAAGGGGGGAAGGGGGAGTGGGACGAACTGGGGGATTGGGATTGGCATTAGACACTACTATGCATAAAATAGATAACTAATGAGAACCCACTGTATAGCACAGGGAACTCTACTCAATGCTCTGTGGTGACCTAATGGGAAGGAAATCTAAAAAAGAGGGGATATATGTATACGAACGACTGATTCATTTTGCTGTACAGTAGAAACTAACACAACATTGTAAAGCAACTATACTCCAATAAAAATTAAGAAAAAATAAAATAAAATAAAATAAATATTCCCCTGGGGAAAAAAAAAAAAATAGATAGAGTCAGGAAAGGTCCAAGCCAGCACCAGCACCCTCGGAATCCCACAGCACACATGCAGCCTGGACGGTAGCAAGCACCTGGGTGCTAGTTGCTTTGCCTTTTCAATCTTTTGTTTCCCTTGACACTGACTTCTTAGATCTTTTGGGAGGAGTGACTGCAATTGAAAATAAAGAATATGGACAAGAGAAAATAATTTAATTATTTTCTTCCCTTCTCCAAATGAGGCACATAGGCTAAACATACAAGAGGACAAAATGAAACAATCTCAGCATGTAGATGAACAGCGTCTCTTTACATAACTGCACTTGGGATTGCGTAAACACACTGAATACGGGTCAAGTAGCATGTGGCTTTTAAGAAACGGTTTAATGGATCCTTAGCAGCCTAGGAACAGAATCTGAATGGTGACAACTGTGGATAAAGGGACACAGTTGGATTGTGGGAGAAACTAACATTGCTAATCTCTAGACCAGGAGATTAGATTTAGATGGAGAAAATGCCTGGAATTCATAAATAACAGCGGAGGGAAGGCATAAATGGCCAGAAAGCTGTTATTTCTCTGCTTGGCTTTTAGCAGAGTCTGAGGAATTTGCTTGGGTTATTTGAGAAATTCTTGTGGTACTTATGATATAATTAGGCAGAGTTTTTCATAGCTCTGCCTGCCATCCAGACGCTAATGATTGCTGGATAGGAGTTGTTTAATGAGTTTTCCTTCTTACCGTCTCTGAGGGTGTTTGGGGGTTGTGAGTACCTTGTCAAGCAGTCGCTGCAGGGGGGCAGCAAATCCTCAAACTCTTTTCTACACTGGAGGCAGAGATTAATCCCCAGGCCACACTTACCTCCCTGACACTGCCCAGAACCTCAGAGAGATTCCAGGATTTTCAGTGGTATGACCATGGTCTCTCGGTTGGAGGCTGAGCTTGGCCCAAGAAGGCTCTGTCACCCCAAGGACGTTTGTCTCCCCCACCCTCTCCATTCCTCAAGGGCTCTGCCCACAATTTGCTCGGCCTCTCAGCAACCTCAGAAGCAGCCAGCAGAGCTTCAGCCAGGTGCGGAGAAACTCTGCCAAGTGCACAAGCTGGAGAACACTAAGCGTGCCTGTGTGCATTCTAGAACTCACCACCTGGTCTGCTCCAGAGCATACCCTCTTCTTGAGGTGTTATGCTCGGCATCAGCTTTGACTGCAGATGGGAAGTGAGCCCCTGAAAATACACCCTTCTGATCCTAGAAGTGTAAGCTGTGATAGTGAGAAAGGGGGACCCGGGCTTCATGCTTTAAACGCCACCACTGTGATCACCACTCTGACCAGTGAGTCTCAATCCTGGCTGGACATCACAATCACCCAGAGAGCTTAAACACCAAACAAAAGCACCATGCCTAGATGTAATTTCTGAGACTCAGACTTGATCATTCTAGGATGGGGTGCCGCCACTGGTAGGCTAATAAGGTACCACAGATAGGTCTCAGCTTCGGCCAGGGCTGAGAGCCTCTGACCTAGACCTAGATGACAATCAGATTTTATGGTTATAGAAATTAATTCACTGAGGTAGTATCAGTTCTTGTTCTCCCTTTTGTGCTCGGGGGAAAGAACAAGGGAAACATGTTTGGGAGGATGGTGTCTGCTGGGAGGGGGGTAGAAAGGATGCTTCATCCCCTAACTGAAGGCAGTAAGGAAGCCTGCAGCTGCCCCTAACCTGCAGTTCTACAGGCGGGAGCTGAAAGATGTATTCAAATGCTTCAACATGTTCTTTTTTTTAGTTGAAAGTTTTTTGAGATAATTGTTGGTTCACATGCAATGGTAAGAAATGATACAGGTTCCACGTACCCTTTACCCACTTCCCTCCATAATAACGTCTTGCAAAACTATAGTTCAGTTCCACAACCATGACACTGACATGTCAATCTGCTGGTCTTATGCAGATTTCCCCCAGTTTCACTTGTACTGTGAATTTAGTTACATACGGTTTTAACCCATGTAAATTCATGCGTCCACAACCACAGTCAAGACACAAAACAGGGGCTTCCCTGGTGGCGCAGTGGTTGAGAATCTGCCTGCCAATGCAGGGGACATGGGTTCGAGCCCTGGTCTGGGAAGATCCCACATGCTGCGGAGCAACTAAGCCCGTGAGCCACAACTACTGAGCCTGTGCGTCTGGAGCTTGTGCTCTGCAACAAGAGAGGCCGCGACAGTGAGAGGCCCGCGCACCGCGATGAAGAGTGGCCCCCACTTGCCACAACTAGAGAAAGCCCACGCACAGAAACGAAGACCCAACACAGCCAAAAATAAATAAATAAATAAACAAATAAATAATTAAAAAAAAAAAAAGACACAAAACAGTTCCATCACGAGGATCCCCTGTGTTGCCCCTTTATAACCACACCCACCTCGTCCACCCCTCCCCATTCCTCTAACCCCTGACAACCACTAATCTGTCCTCCATTTCTAAAACTCTGTCATTTCAAAAGGTTATATAAATGGAATCATACAGAATGTAACCTTTTGGGACTGGCTTTTCTTACTCAGCATAATTCCATGGAGATTCACCCAAGTCATTGCATGTATCAGTGGTATTACATGAAGCATGCACACCACAGTTCATTAAGCTATTCACCCATCGAAGGATCTCTGGGCCGTTTCCAGTTTTTAGCTATTATGAATAAAGCTGCTATGAACAATCATTTCGGTGTGAAGTTTCCATTTCTTTTGAATAAACACTCAAGAGTATAACTGCTGGATCACAAGGTTTAGTTTTATAAGAAAATTTCCAGTGTGGCTGTACCATTTTATATTCCTACCAGCAATGGGGTCCAGTTTTTTCACATCCTTGTCAGAATTTGGTGTTTTCACTACCCTTTATTTTAGCCATTCTGATAGGTGTGAAATGACACACAATTGTGGTTTAAATTTTTTATTTTTCTTATGTCTAATAACATTAAATATCTTTTCATATGCTATTTGCCATCTGGATATCTTCCCCAGTGAAGTGTCTATCAGGTCTTTTGCCCATTTTCTAAATGGATTGGTTGTTTGTGCTGTTGAGTTTTGAGAGTTCTTGATGAATTCTAGATACTAGTTCTTTGTTGAATTCATGTAACTTTTAACATGTGACTCATGAATACATGATTACATTTTGACTATAAAAATAATACAATAGAATAATATTTAGCTTAATAATATGAAAGTCCCTCTCATACCCTGCTATATAATCCCCCTCGCACTCCTAGGGGTAAGCTTTTTTGACAGTTTAGTTCAGACCTTTTTTTAAATGGTACAGACACAAAATGGGCTTGATCTCTATACATTTTTCTGAAACCTTTTTTTTTAAACTTAACATCTTGACATGACAGAAAATATATAGTTATGTTACTTTCTCTCTAATCATTCAGCTTTTCAACTTTTCTGTAATCCAGAAAGAAAAACAATAATACCTCGTATCTCCAGGAACCTGAAAGCTTAGAACTTTGTTTCCATGAGTGAAATCTTAAGTTGGAACAAAAAGTGGAGAAAACTCAGAGGACAGCCATGCTACATCATGGGAAGAGAGAGCCTTGCACTATGTGTATAGGGCCAAGAGACCCAGTTTCCTTCCCTGCTGCTGCCACGGCTAACTGGGGAATTTCTTGCCTATCTGAACTCTTGATTCATCCTCAGCAGAACCACCAAATTGGACACAAATTTCTCTCAGTGCCCTGCCAGCTTTAACACACTGTCACTCAATTCTCCATGGGTGTGGGGAGCAGTGTCTAGGGTCTAGCACAGAATATCAATGTCCACACAGGTAAGGGTGGAATGCATCAGCTCCTTTTCTTCTTTCACCCACCCATAAGAGACGCCCACTCCAGGACAGACAGAAAATCAGTCCTTTCCTCTCACTGCCTGGGAAACACATATTTCCTAGTGAAAAGAAGAGAACCATGCTGTCTGTAATATAAGTGAGACTTGGGGGGAAAAGAATTCTTGTTCTCTGAGCTGCTCTGGTATTATAAGACATAGTGCAATGTAACAATAGTGACTATTTTACTCATTTGTCTTTGCAAAAATGGTAAAAGACTTGAATCGACATCTTTACCCCCATTCATGGGATATAATAGACAACATGTGGGGTGAAAGCCTTGACTATTGTAAGAGCTGCCATCCTCAGCAGCCTAGATTAAACACACACACACACACACACACACACACACACACACACTTATTTGATATATTTATTCACTTAACAAATACTACTGAATCTCTGTCGTGGGTCAGGAAACCTGCCAGGCAGTGAGATACAATGGTGACCATACGTAGAGGGGCCTATAATCTTCAGCATCAGGAAGTGATCCAAACACTGGGCCCCCCTGCTCTTATGGCTTATTAAGGCCTCTGAAAACTTCCACCAAGGAAGAAAATCTGCAGATCAAGGTGGACTCATGAGAAAAAAGCAGAGTACCTACAAAAGAAGGTGCTAGCAAAAGGGTCTGACGTTTCAAAGCTGCTCTCCTGGGCTTACAGGGTATTTAGTCACAGGAGAGCATGGTTGTGGGGAGAGGGGGAAGATAAATTAGTTTAATGGAGACAAAAACTATTAACTTTCTGGAAATGGAAATGGTGGTGGCATGCATGTGAGTACTTTTTCTGTATCCAGAATTTCCCAAATGATCTGGTATCTCAAAAAGTTAGTTAACAGATGTTTTAAAGATCTTTCCCCCCCTCTCTTTTAAAGACATTCTGGTAGTGTGTTTAAAAACAGCCCAGGTGTTTATGTATAGCTGATTCACTTTGTTATACAGCAGAAACTAACACACCATTGTAAAGCAATTATACTCCAATAAAGATGTTAAAAAAAAAAAAAAAAAAGAACAACGCAGGACTAAGATCTGGATGGTCTGGGTCTCATTCCAGTTCTGCCCCGTTACATCTAACATTTTGTCATTCAGTGACTTGACGGCAGCCGCTTCCTTGATGGGCTGATCTGACCTGGACTGAGAACGTTTGGTTTCAGTGATATCATGAGGACAACCGCAAATGTCTGTCACTTTCACAAATGATTTTCAAGACAGGTGAGGCAAGAGTTGTTAATGTGCTATGAAAATGTGAAGAGCTCTCATTTTAAAATGTTGTTTGGTTATTAACAAGTTCTGAAATACTAGACACTGTGTTTGAACAGTCCTAGACAATGAAAATACATAGTGTTGACATGGCTTGGTATTTCCTCCTTCTATGTGAATTGTTTCACATTAATCAGGGAAAGTTATTGGCAACCATCACATCTATTTTTATCTAAAGGCAAACGGCTGAAGAATTAAAACCCAGTGCTGAGCTGCTTACTGACTATGTTCTAATCACTTAATATACAACTGCGTGTAATACTGAAGCCCTCAGTATTTACTTGTACTCCCTATCTGCCCTCTGGCTATAAGCCTGAATTTGTTTGTGTTGGATTTTTTTTCTTAGATAATTCCCATTCCAAACATTTATGAAGTCAAGCGTTATTCGGTATCCAGTTATTTTGAGAAGCCAATAGAGAAAAAGTGTAGCTCAGGACAGCAACAGGAGTTTTTCAGGGAAACAATAAGGTCAAAGAATTTATTGTTGAAGGAGTTTTGATATAAGGGTGGGTGGACACAGTCTGTCTTTAAAAGGGAGGGTGGGGGGAAAGACCTTTAAAACATCTGTTAACTAACTTTTTATTGAAATACCAGCTCATCTGAGAAATTCTCAGTACAGGAAAAACACTCACATTTATGCTACCACCATTTTCATTTCCAGAATGCGGAATAACTTCATACTTTTAATTTAATGTCAGAAAAACACTTGAATATTTTTTCTTATTGTTTTCTAGGGCTTACTGATTGCAAATCCTCCTCTTATATTAGTTGGCTCTAAATCCAGAGTTTCCAACAGGGTATTCTACATGAGAATTTCTATTAAGAAATAAAAATTCTTGTAGAATATAAAGAAATCAAGAGGACAAGGAGCCACTTGGCTCAGAATAAAAGGGGACATGATAATGAATGATTATTCCTAAGAACTGCAAAAAGACACAGACTTTTTGCTGCTATTGTTTACTAGAAAGTAATTCAACTGCATTTATGAAGTATACAATTTGTACTTCAAACAACCCTTTTCTCATTTTCAGTTGTTAAAAATTTATCTGTTCTTCAAGGCCTGGTTCAAACGCCTTGAAGAACAGATAAAACCTTCTTTCCTGATTTGTTTCTCCATCTTCTGTGGCACAAAGATTATTTTGCCTTGTGTTTGTAAATTAAAAAAAAAAAAAATTACCTGCTGCAAAATTCCCTGAGACCTCATCTGTTTTGTTCACTACTATAGTTTTAGAGTCTAACATACAGAAATCTGTTGCATTTCTTTACACTAATAATGAAATATCAGAAAGAGAAAGTAAAAAACAAACAAAAAAAATCCCTTTTAAAATTGCATAAAAAAAAAAATTTAGGAATAAACCTGACCAAGGAGGTGAAAGACTTATGCGCTGAGAACTATAAAGCATTGATAAAGGAAATTAAAGATGATTCAAAGAAATGGAAAGATATCCCATGCTCTTGGATTGGAAGAATGAATATTGTTAAAAATGGACATACTACCCCAAGCAATCTACAGATTGAGTGCGATCCCTATCAAATTACTCATGACATTTTTCACAGAACTAGAACAAATAATCCCAAAATGTATACAGAACAACAAAGGACCCAGAATTGCCAAGCAATCTTGAGGAAAAAGAACAAAGCTGGAGGCATAACCCTCCCAGACTTCAGACAATACTACAAAGCTACAGTAATCAAAACAGCATGGTATTGGCACAAAAACAGACATATGGATCAATGGAACAGAACAGAGAGCCCAGAAAAAAACCCACACATCTGTGGTCAATTAATCTTCAACAAATGAGGCAAGAATATATGATGGGGAAAAGACAGTCTCTTCAGCAAATGGTGGGAAAGCTGGACAGTTGCATGCAAATCAATGAAATTAGAACACTCCTTCACAACATACACAAAAATAAACTCAAAATGGCTTAAAGACTTAAATATAAGACATGACACCATAAGACTCCTAGAAGAGAACATAAGCAAAACATCCTCTGACATAAATCATACCAATGTTTTCTTATGCCAGTCTCCCAAGGCAAAAGAAATAAAAGCAAAAATAAATCAATGGGACCTACTCAAACTTATAAGCTTTTGCACAGGAAAGGAAACCACAAACAAAATGAAAAGACAACCTGTGGACCAGGAGAAAATATTTGCAAATATGCAGCCAACAAGGGCTTAATTTCCAAAATAAACAAATAGCTCGTACAGCTCAATATAAAAAAAAAAAAAACAAACCCCAATCAAAAAGTGGGCAGAAGACATAAATAGACATTTCTCCAAAGAATAAATACAGTTGACTAATAGGCACATGAAAGGATGCTCAATATCACTAATTATTAGAGAAATAGAAGCCCAAACTACAATGAGGTATCACCTCATACCAGTCAGAATGGTAATCATCAAAAAGTCTACAAATAACAAATGCTGGAGAGGGTGTGGAGAAAAAGGAACCCCCCTACACTGTTGGTGGGAATGTAAATTGGTGCAGCCACTATGGAGAACAGTACGGAGGTTCCTTAAAAAACTAAAAACTAAAAATAGAGTTACCATAAGACCCTGCAATCCCACTCCTGGGCATATATTCAGAGAAAACTCTAATTTGAAAAGATCCATGCACTTCAATGTTCATAGCAGCACTATTCACAATAGCCAAAACATGGAAACAACCTAAATGTCCATTGACAGATGAATGGATAAAGAAGATGTGGTGTGTATATATATATATATATATATATATATATATATATATATATATACACTCACATGTACATACAATGGAATATTACTCAGGCAAAAATGAATGAAGTAATGCCATTTGTAGCAACATGAACGGACCTAAAGATTATCATACTAAGTGAAGTAAGTCAGACAGAGAAAGACAACTATCATACGATATCACTTATATGTGGAATCTAAAAAAATTATACTAATGAACTTATTTACAAAACAGAAACAGACTCAACAGACATAGAAAACAAATTTACAGTTACCAAAGTGGGGTAGTGAGGGATAAATTAGGAGCTTGGGATTAACAGATACACACTACATTAAATAAAATAGATAAATAACAAGGTCCTACTTTATAGCACGGGGAACTATGTTCAGTATCTTGTAATAACCAGTAATGGAAAAAAATCTGAAAAAAAAAATATATAACTGAATCACTTTTCTGTATACCAGAAACAAACACAGCATTATAAATGAACTATTCTTCAATTAAAATAAATAAATAAGTAAATAAATAAATAAAATACAGTATCATTCAATTAGTTTGCAAGAACAACTGGCTGTTTAACAGCTCCATTTCAATAGCAACAAAACATTCACATAATTATGCATGAAACTTAAAAAATGACTTTCATGATTTCAAGAGTATTCCTTCCATCTAGGTCTAAGTATTTTTTTTTAATCTTTCTTTACTCTGACAGCCATTAAAATTAAATCTCAAAATAAACTGAACCTAGTACTGCTTCATCACATTGTATTGAACTAATACTTAAAAAAAAAAGAATGAAGCCTATTCAATTACATTGCTCTTATTTAAAGTGTGACTAATAATGATGAGTTTTTAGTAAGAGCAAATATGTTATAAACACAATAATATACATTTTAGTCATTTATAATGTTTGTGCCATTTTAAATGATTCTCTTTTATTTGCTGGTTTGTGCATGTTTTATGATGCATATGTCGAATTAGTATAACAATACATTGTGACATTATAAACAAGGGTACATGCAATGGGGCTACACCCTCACAACATTTTTAGGACAGGGATTTGGATTGTTCTAGGTCCAATGTCAGCCAGTGGACATTCCATGCAGTCCTCAGTTTGAGTGATACCCACAAATTTTCTCATTCATACAAGATTCCTTGCCCATTTTTGGGTGTTTTCAAGATTTATTTTAATGAGCAAAGTACTCACCGGATGTTGAAGTGTAGATATTATGGTGGATAGAGTTGGAGGACATTCTGGTGACGAATGTTAAGTTATAGGCCTAGTTGCTTCCACCATTAAAACAATTATGAAGAGTGCTGAGAAAATAAAGACAACTAATAAAACTCAAATTGCATGTCAATCAGAGGTAATCAATGATAGTGATACCACATCTACACAAGGATTGTCCTCTTAGGAATTCATTATTTTTTCCCTATGGAGGACCATGTAGGGTTATGAAAGAAAGACTGAGGTGGAAGAGGGAAGCTGCTGGGAAAAATCAGGACTGCTTTAAATGAAGAGTTCTTGAGGTATTCAGGACCACTTCATGATCATGTACAATTCTGAGCCATTTTATTCCATTAAAAAATTTTAATTAATTTATTTAAGCTAAAATGAAAACCAAAACAGTTTATCAATTTTCCCCACTCTCCACCACTTTGCCTCTGACAACCACCACTGTTCTCTGTATCTATGAGATTGGTGTGTTTGTTTTTTTTAGATTCCACAAATAAGAGACATCATATAGTGTTTGTCTTTCTCTGTCTGACTTATATAATTTAGCATAATTCCCTTGAGATATGTGTATGTGTGTGTGTCTGTGTGTGTTTATTTCACAATTTCTTTGTCTATTCATCCATTGATGGACACTTAGTTTGCTTCCCTATCTTGGATATTGTAAATAATGCTGCAATGAACGTGGAGGTGCATATATCTTTTCAAATTCGTGTTTTCATTTTCTTTGGATAAATAACTGGAAGGGAAATTGCTGGATCATATGGTGTTTCTACTTTCAATTTTCTGAGGAACCTCTATACTGTTTTCCATAGTGGTTGCACCAATTTACATTCCCACCAACAGTGCACAAAGATTCCCGTTTCTCCATATCTTTGCCAACACTCGTTATTTCTTGCCTTTTTGATGATAGCCATTCTAATAGGTGTGAGGTGATACTGCGTTTTTTATTTGCATTTCACTGATGATTAATGATGCTGAACACTTCTTCATGTATCTTTTGACCATCTGTATGTCTCCTTTGGAAAAATGTCTATTCATATTTTCTGCCCATTTTTAAATCAAATTGTTTGGCTTTTTGCTATGAGTTGTATGAGTTCTTTACATATTTTGGATATTAACCCCTTATCAAATATATGATTTGCAATTATTTTCCCCCATTCAGTAGGTTGCCTTTTCATTTTGTTGATGGTTTCCTTTGCTGTGCATAAGCTTTTTAGTTTGATGTAGTCCCACTTGTTTATTTTTGCTTTTGTTGCCAGATTTTAAAAAATCATCAAGATCTATGTCATAGCTTACTGCCTATGCTTTCTTCTAGGAGTTTTATGGTTGCAGGTCTTATGTTCAAGTATTTAATCCGTTTTGAGTTAATTTTTATGTATGATGTAAGATAGTGGTCCAATTTCATTATTTGCATGTGGCTGTCCAGCTTTCCCAACACCATTTATTGAAGAGACTATCATTTCCTCATTGTACAGTTACCCTTGAACGCTTAGGGGTTAGGGGGTGCCAATCCCCCATGCAGTAAAAAATCCACATATAACTTTACAGTCAGCTCTTTGTATCCACAGTTCTGCATCCACAGATTCAACAAATTGTGGATCATGTAGTATGTATTTATTGAAAAAAAATCCATGTATAAGTGGACCCATGCAGTTCAAACATGTGTTGGTCAAGGACCCATTGTATATTCTTGCCTCCTTTGTCATAAATTAATAGATCATATATTCATGGGTTTATTTCTGGGTTCTCTAGTCTGTTCCATTGATCTGTATGTCTTTTTAAATGCCAATACCATACTGTTTTAATTACTATAGCTTTGTAATGTAGTTTGAAATCACAGAGTTCTTTTGACTCCATTTATTATGCTGAACCACTGGTTTCATTTTTAGGAATGGATTCACAATGCTAAGGGGGAATCATTTGGAGAGAAGCATCATTTATATGTATAGGTGGTAAGAATCCACTTAGCTAATTTTAAAGGAGGAGAATTTCTATACAAAACCTTAAAAAGCCTTTTTCTTCATCACATTAGTTCTAGCTTATATGGAAGAGCTCAGAGAATAGAAAAAGTAGGGCAGGATTCCAAAGTATTGAACCTGGCTACATGTTGCTGTGTCATTAAAACAAGGAAGTTCTGCCCCAGAAGAGGGTCCTAGAGATGGCAGGAAAGAAGAGTTATTATCTGCCACATAGTATTTATGATATATTCCTGCATAAATTAAGTCAAAGTCTTATTGAGTATGTTCACATTTTCTGTTGGGACTATTTCTTGAGGATAACGAGCTCCATACATTAACTGTAGGTTTTGCCTCAAATGTATTGGGCTTATATTTTAAGGAATAAACTCTAACTCTAGCTAAATGAACACTTATGAAAATATGGTATACTGAAAAGAGTATGAACTATGAAGTCAGAGCAATCTGGACTGAAATTTCAGCTTCACCACCTACCAGCTATGTAATCTTGGGCATGTTGCCCAATCTCTGTAAATCTGGGTACTCTCATGGTGATAAAACTACTAACTTCATTGGTTTTGTTTTGCTTTTTTTTTTTTCAATTGAGTGAGATAATATATGTATACTTCAGCTCATAATTAAAGTGGCCTCCTCACTTTGACTAGAATTTTAACCCCCAAACCTGGTCTTTCCTTCCATGTGTCTTTATGTTTTTCTCCATTGCAGTTATCATTTACTTACTTTATTATCTATCTCTTTGACTAGATTGAATGTAAAACGGTGCAGCCACTTTGGAAACAGTTTGTCACTTCTGCAAAGAGTTAAACACAGTTACTTTATGACAAATCAATCCCACTCCTAGGTGTATACCCAAAAGAAATCAAAACATGTGTCCACACAAAACCTTTTACACGAATGTTCATTGTAACATTATTCATAATAGACAAAATGTGGAAACAACCCAAATACTCATCAGTTGATGAATGACTAAACAAAACATTGCATATCAGCACAATGGAATATTATTCAGCTATAAAAAGGAAAGAAGTACTGATACATGCTACAATACAGATGAACCTCAAAAACATTATACTACACTTATTAGAAAGACTAAAATCTGGAACACTGACAATACCAAATCTAGAGAGGATGTGGAGCAATAGGAATTCTCATTCATTGATCATGCACTGTTAAACCACTCTGGAAAACAGTTTGGCAGTTTCTTACAAAAGTAAACTTACTCTTACCATATGATCCAGTGATCACAATTCTTGGAATTTACCCAAAGGAGTGCAAAACTTACATGCATACAAAAATCTGCATATGGATGTTTATAGTAGCTTTATTCATAATTGCCAGAACTTGGAAGCAACCAAGATGTCCTTTGGTAGGTGAATGCATAAATATAAATAACCTTTGTTACATCCAGAAATGGAATATTATTCAGCACTTACAAGAAATGAGTTATCAAGCTATGAAACGATATGGAGGAACCATAAAGTCATACAACTAAGTGAAAGAAACCAACCTGAAGAGGCTACATACTATACGGTTCCAATTATATGAAGTTATGGAAAAAGCAAAAATATGGAGACAATAAGAAGATAAATGGTTGCCAGGGGTTGGGGATGGGGAAAGGATGAACAGGCAAAACACAGAGAATTTTTACGGCAGTGAAAATACTCTGTATGATACTATAATTATGGGTATGTGTCATTATATATTTGTCCAAACCCATAGAATGTACAACACTGAGAGCAAACCCTAACGTAAACTGTGGACTCTGGGTGATAATGATGTGTCAATGTAGGTTCATCAATTGTGAACAAATGTACCATTCTAGTGGAGGATGTTGATAACAAGGGAAGCTATGGATGTATATGTGCACGGGGTATCTGGAAAATCTCTGTACCTTCCTTTCAATTTTGCTGTGAACCTAAAACTGCCCTAAAAAGTAAAGGTTTTAAAAATATACTAATGAAATAAGTCAACTACAAAAGACCACATATATGATTCTAGTTACATGAAAAGTCCAGAATGGGCAAATACATAAGGTAAATTAGTGGTTGCTTAGGACTTGGGGGGAATAAGCGACAGGCAGGGGATGATAGCTAAAGGGTTTATGGTTTTTGTTTTTCTTTTTTTTTAAGATTTTTTTTTGATGTGGATCATTTTCAAAGTCCTTATTGAATTTGTTACAATATTGCTTCTGTTTTATGTTTTTTGACCTTTTGGTCACGAGGCATGTTGTATCTTAGCTCCCCAGCCAGGGATCCAACCTGCACCCCCAACACTGGAAGGTGAAGTCTTGACCACTGGAGTGCCAGGGAAGTCCCTAAGGTTTCTTTTTGAGATGATGAAAATGTTCTAAAAATGACTGTGGTGATGGTTGTACATATCTGCGAATTTACTACGAACTGTTGAATTATACACTTTAAATTGATAAACTGTATGGTATGTAAATTATATCTCAATAAAGCTGTTAAAGAAAGCTATATGTCCTCCTGCTTACTTTATTACAATACAGTGTGAAATAGAGCTAAAGTGTACTTTCTCTTTTCCATAATACTTGGGGTTTGGTTATTCCTGAAAAACCTAATTAATTAAACTTTCTAAATTTCTTAATAGCTTAATGAGTCAGATAAGTTATTTTTTCCATAAATATTTAAGGTCACAAAAATATAAACAGACCTGCTAGATTAAATTAAATTGTAACAAATACTGTCTTTTAAAAGGATTGTATCTTATGAATATCAGACAGTACTGCAAATCGTTCTGATATAATTACTTCACTTTCTGAAAACTTTTAAATACCATCTGTCTAAATTTTAATACCAATAGCAATTATGTTACTCTATACTGTTCCAACTTAAAAATAATTTTCAAGATCCTTAGAGTGTGGACTAGTATTAAATTAATTTATGGATAAATTTGGTTATCTGAAATCTGGTTATCTGGACACTTTCTAAAGAGATTAAAAGTTTTAAAGCTAGAAATTATAAAAGTAATGCAAATAAGTAATATATATTTTGTCTTTGTAAAGCTTCAACTATGATTATAAATTTGATGTAGTACATTCATGCTTATATAAATTAATGACACAGTTAATATATCTGAAAGCTAAAATTAAAGCTTTAAATTTCCATCTCATTTATATGCATTTGTATGATGTTTAAACTTACATATAGAATTATAACAGGATTGTGAAACTGAGAATACATGAAATTCATCCTTTATTATGAATAATAAAGAGGAAAAACTAAAATTCAGGGGGAAATGGTCCTTGAATATTCAGTGTGCACTTCAAAGAAAAGAAAAGAAAAGAAAAAAGTCATCTCTTCTTATTTGGTAGCTTTTATGGAGAACAAAACTTCCTTATCTCATACAGAGAGAACTTCTGCAGAGTCTCCTAACTCTTTGTGGCTTGTGCTGATTTGTTGACTCACTTTTTAAACTGAAATATCTTATTTCTGTAAAAGTTAAAATTTCTATTAATTGTTACTGCTGTGATTAATTTAAATATTATTTCTGATTATTTGTATAGCTAAGACTTTTATCATTTTTTGTCTTTAGACACCTATGACTTATGTTTATATACTAATGCTATAAAATATTTCCTTGATAATTAATTTTGATTTTGATTTTCCCAAATCTAAGTTTTAAATCTTGCATAATGAAAATGTTAAGGTGTTAATTCACCTAAAGTAGCTTTCAGGTTTCCCAGGAGGATTCTGGGACACACCAAAGACTTGTTCTGGGAAGTTATAAAATGAATGACACTACAAATGATTAAGAATATGTGTTATAGGCAGACAGCAGAAGCAAGAAGAACTACAATCCTGCAGCCTGTGGAACAAAAACCACATTCACAGAAACATAGACAAGATGAAAAGGCAGAGGGCTATGTACCAGATGAAGGAACAAGATAAAACTGCAGAAAAACAATTAAATGAAGTGGAGATAGGCAATCTTCCAGAAAAAGAATTCAGAATAATGATAGTGAAGATGATCCAGGACCTCAGAAAAAGAATGGAGGCAATAATTGAGAAGACGCAAGAAACATTTAACAAAGATCTAGAAGAATTAAAGAACAAACAAACAGAGATGAACAATACAATAACTGAAATGAAAAATACACTAGAAGGAATCAATAGCAGAATAACTGAGGCAGAAGAACGGATAAGTGACCTGGAAGATGGAATGGTGGAATTCACTGCTGGAGAACAAAATAAAGAAAAAAGAATGAAAAGAAATGAAGACAGCTTAAGAGACCTCTGAGACAACATTAAACACAAAAACATTTGCATTATAGGGGTCCCAGAGGGAGAAGAGAGAGAGAAAGGACCCAAGAAAATATTTGAAGAGATTATAGTTGCAAACTTCCCTAACATGGGAAAGGAAATAGCCACCCAAGTCCAGGAAACGCAGCGAGTCCCATGCAGGATAAACCAAAGAGAAACACGGCGAGACACATAGTAATCAAATTGGCAAAAATTAAAGACAAAGAAAAATTATTGAAAGCAGCAAGGGAAAAACGACAAATAACACACAACGGAATCCCCATAAGGTTAACAGCTGATTTCTCAGCAGAAACTCTACAAGCCAGAAGGCAGTGGCATGATATACTTAAAGTGATGAAAGGGAAGAACCTAAAACCAAGATTACTCTAGCCAGCAAGGATCTCATTCAGATTCGATGGAGAAATCAAAAGCTTTACAGACAAGCAAAAGCTGAGAGAATTCAGCACCACCAAACCAGCTCTACAACAAATGCTAAAGGGACTTCTCTAAGTGGGAAACACAAGAGAAGAAAAGGACCTACAAAAACAAACCCAAAACAATTAAGGAAATGGTCATAGGAACATACATATCAATAATTACCTTAAATGTGAATGGATTAAATGCTCCAACCAAAAGACAAGGCTCGTTGAATGGATACAAAGAGAAGACCCATATATATGCTGTCTACAAGAGACCCACTTCAGACCTAGGGACACATACAGACTGAAAGTGAGGGGATGGAAAAAGATACTCCATGCAAATGGAAATCAAAAGAAAGCTGGAGTAGCTATACTCATATCAGATAAAATAGACTTTAAAATAAAGAATGTTACAAGAGACAAGGAAGGACACTACATAATGATCAAGGGATCAATCCAAGAAGAAGATATAACAATTATAAATATATATGCACCCAACATAGGAGCACCTCAATACATAAGGGAACTGCTAACAGCTCTAAAAGAGGAAATCGACAGTAACACAATAACAGGGGGGGACTTTAGCACCTCACTTACACCAATGGACAGATCATCCAAAATGAAAATAAACAACGAAACACAAGCTTTAAGTGAAACAATAGATTAGATAGATTTAATTGATATTTATAGGACATTCCATCCAAAAACAGCAGATTACACTTTCTTCTCAAGTGCACATGGAACATTCTCCAGGATGGATCACATCTTGGGTCACAAATCGAGCCTCAGTAAATTTAAGGAAATTGAAATCATATCAAGCATCTTTTCTGACCACAACGTTATGAGATTAGAAATGAATTACAGGGAAAAAAACGTAAAAAACACAACATATGGAGGCTAAACACTATGTTACTAAATAACCAAGAGATCACTGAATAAATCAAAAGGAAATCAAAGAATACCTAGAGACAAATGACAATGAAAACACGATGATCTAAAACCTATGGGATGCAGCAAAAGCAGTTCTAAGAGGGAACTTTATAGCTATACAAGCCTACCTCAAGAAACAAGAAAAATCTCAAATAAACAATCTAACCTTACACCTAAAGGAACTAGAGAAAGAAGAACAAACAAAACCCAAAGTTAGCAGAAGGAAAGAAGTCATAAAGATCAGAGCAGAAATAAATGAAATAGAAACAAAGAAAACAGTAGCAAAGATCAATAAAACTAAAAGCTGGTTCTTTGAGAAGTTAAACAAAATTGATAAACCATTAGCCACACTCATCAAGAAAAAGAGGGAGAGGACTTAAATCAATAAAATTAGAAATGAAAAAGGAGAAGTTACAACAGACACCGCAGAAAGACAAAGCATCCTAAGAGACTACTACAAGCAACTCTATGCCAATAAAATGAACAACCTGGAAGAAATGGACAAATTCTTAGAAAGGTATAACCTTCCAAGACTGAACCAGGAAGAAACAGAAAATATGAACAGACCAATCACAAGTAATGAAATTGAAACTGTGATTAAAAATCTTCCAGCAAACGAAAGTCCAGGACCAGATGGCTTCACAGGTGAATTCTATCAAACATTTAGAGAAGAGCTAACACCCACCCTTCTCAAACCCTTCCAAAAAATTGCAGAGGAAGGAACAC